>NC_045554.1:36403783-37048783 GCF_009769535.1 Thamnophis elegans
TTCTAACAAAACAACACAAGAAAAAAATTGCATAGTCAAAATCTCAAAATACTGAATAAAAGCAATCAAAGATGAACTGGGGAGGAAAAAGTTCAAATCAATCTTCCAAATTTCTATCTTGCTAACATTTTAACTAGCCTTCTAGGAGAACTGAAAAATAAAAGGCAGGGAAAATTGTTTTACTTATGGTAATCATTCAATGTCCATCTTTTTTTTTTCCTGGCCAGGCAAGGAATCTGCTTCCTTGCAGGTGTTGTACCCCCCCACCACCACCACCAGTGGCTAGCGGAGCTGGCAGCAGATTCAGACAGTGAGGAGGTTGGGGAGGAATATGGGCCAGTCCTGGAGTCTGGGGAAGGCTCTGAGGAGGGCTCTGTGTTGGAGGCAGAGAGGGGGCCAGGGCCATATGACAGTTATCAGCTGCTTCAGAGTCAGACATCTGCATGAGGCAGATGAACAGCTGGAGCCTGTTCCCAGTGTGCGCATGTGCAGAGTTGCCAGACGAAGAGAACAGCTAAAGAACAGGGGTTGACTTGGGGGTGAAGCCACAGGTGGACCATGAATGCCTCCCCCCCCCCTCGAGGAAATAAAAGAGGAGTGAAAGGGGAGTGGAGTTTGCAGGAAACAATTAGTTCTCTTCATTGGTTTGTGACTCTCCGAGACTCTTTGCCAAGTATTGCAGATATCATCCTGGCAGCTCTCCAAGCCAGATAAGGTCTGTGACTATAAATCCTCCCTCGAAAGACTTTGCTGGATGTGAATGAGCAGAATTCACAGTAAATTAATAAAAGGGTTTTTTGTCGGGACAAGGTGTTTGCTTCCTGCTCTTGGGAAGCCTCGGTTAGAACAGCAGGCATTTTTTTAAAAACACCACTCATTCTCAAATCCACTCACCAGTTCTGTAATGTAGGCTTGCTGGCCATCCACGTATTGCAGAGCATAGCGCTCGGAATTATTCAGGTTCCACCTATGTTAGAGACAAACAATTGGAGTTTTGCCAGGGTACAGAGATTCCCCCCCCCCAAAAAAAAACCCCCAAAACAATTGGGTGTTTCAATCTCCCAGGAAAAAACCTGGATCTTCAAGGAGATAAATTGTCTGAATCATGCAAATGTTTCCTCTGCTACTCAACTAAGTTTTCTATAAGGTTTAATCAAACTCTGTGTTTACTTGAAAGGAACATGACCCTCACAAAAAAGGGAAGGGTGATGGAATTAAGGAGAAATTATACATGCCTATATTTGTGTATATACACATGCACACCCAGACTGGGGGTGTAAAATTCTGTGCAACAGCCTACTCAGCCTTTACCAGTTCCTAGAGATGGTTTCCTACCTCCATAAACATGTTGTGCAGGCAGCACACAAGGCTGTGTGTACAAACCAGAAGTCACACTCCAAAACAGGGAATAGTGAAGACAAAATAACTCTTCGTACTAATTGAACTAACTGCCAATTAAACTTCATTTCTTTTACCATGGGTTTCCAATTCGTAAAATTGATTCTTCTCTCCCTTGCAAATATGTAAAAGAGCTAGACAAGAACAGTTTTTCCCCAAATGCCATCACTCTGCTAAACAAATAATTCCCTCAACACTGTCAAACTATTTATTAAGTCTGCATTACTATTACTATTAATCTTCTCATCGTTTCTATCACCCATCTCCTCCCACTTATGACTTCAGGACTGTAACTTTGTTGCTTGTATCCTTACAATTTATATTGATTGTTTCTTAGTATGATTTGTTTGCTTATTTGTACCCTATGACTATCATTAAGTCTTGTACATTATGATTCATGATGAATGTATCTTGTCTTTTATTACAGAGAGAGCATATGCACCAAAGACAAATTCCTTGGGTGTCCAATCACATTTGGCCAGTGATGAAATTCATTTTTTTTTTACTACCGGTTCTGTGGGCATGGCTTGGTGGGCATGGCAGGGGAAGGATACGGCAAAATCTCCATTCCCTCCCCACTCCAGGGGAAGGATATTGCAAATCCCCATTTCCTCCCCATTCCTGGGGGAAGGATACGGCAAAATCTCCATTCCGACCCCACTCCGGAGTCAGCCAGAGGTGGTATTTGACGGTTCTCCGAACTACTCAAAATTTCTGCTACCGGTTCTCCAGAATACGTCAGAAACTGCTGAATTTCACCCCTGCGCTTGGCCAATAAAGAATTCTATTCATTCTATTCTATTCTTTCACAGATACAAATCACCTTCTCTTATCTAAAACACATCTAAAACATACGAAGAACGATATGATAGCACTGTTCTTATATCTAAGGGGTTTCCATAAAGGACAGGGAGTCATCTATTCTCCAAAGCATCGTGAAGGCAGGACAAGAAGCAATGGGTGGAAACTAATCAAGGAGAGAAGCAACTTAGAACTAAGGAGAAAATTCCCTCATAGTAAAACAACTTGCCTCCAGAAATTGTGAGGGCTCCAGTCCTGGAGGTTTTGAAGAAGAGACTGGACAAGCATTTGGCTGAAATGGTGTAGGGTTTCCTGCCTGAGCAGGGGATTGGACTAGAAGACCTCCAAGGTCCCTTCCAATTCTGTTGTTCTTTTATTATATGGACAAGTAAAGACCTTTAATTCCAGCAGGAGGATGGAAGAGAAGATAGAGAGGAAGAAAGAGTGAAAGGGAGTGAAGAGGAGGTGAAGGGGCAAACATCTGGATAAATGGCTGCTATCAGTAGTTTGGGGTCTTCGTTGATATATAGCCGTGCTTTTCAACTTTGACAACTTGAAGATGTGTTCAACATTCAAGTTTAAGAAAGCTAAAGTGTATTAATGAAACAGAAAGCAGGCAGATCTCCCATAACTTAAAGCAGGCGTGGGAAAAGGCAGTCAGTTTTTGCAAACATCTGGCAGCCAGCAGCAGCTTCCGTCCGAAACTGCCCTACGAATTAGTCTCAGACTTTTTCTGCTGATCTGCTACAAAAGCAAAAGCAAAAAAATAAATAAAAAGAACAGCTACTCACACTTCACAGACTTCTTTCACAACTGCTGACAGAGGTTTAGCCTGTAATTAAACATAAATGGCATGTTGAGGGTTTCCACATGATTTGAACCGTAAGCCGAGCCGGTGCACGGAGAATAAAATTGGGCACCTCTGAGCTGGCAACGATTCTTCCATGTGCCAAATGGGTTTTTTAAAAAAAGGATGTCAGGATCCTTTACCTGATTCAGTTCGATGAGCTGGGAATCGCCCCCATCATCTGCACAGCGATTTTGACCACATCTTTGGAAGGTGGCATGGTCAGCCCTTCCCTAGGTTGACCGGGAGGTCCTTCCTGCGAAAGCATGCAGAGGTCCCTCATCACATATGCTATCCAGGCAAAGGAAAAATGTATTGCTAAGATAAAGGTAAAGGTTCCCCTTGCACCTATGTGCTAGTTGTTCCCGACTCTAAGGGGCAATGCGCTCTCCGTTTCAAAGCCGAAGAGCCAGCACTTTCGGAAGATGTCTCTGTGGTCATGTGGCTGGCATGACTAAACGCCAAAGGCGCACAGAACACTGTTACCTTCCCACCAAAGGTGGTCCCTATTTTCATACTTGCATTTTTACGTGCTTTCAAACTACTAGGTTGGCAGAAGCTGGGACAGAAATGGGAGGCTCACTCAGTTATGTGGCACTAGGGATTCGAACCGCCGAACTTCAAATTGACAAGCTCAGCATCTTAGCCACTGAGTCGCCGCGTCCCTTAAGATATTTTATATCTTAATTTAAGATATTTGATAACAATTTTTGTTGCATGCATGATGTACAATGACAATAAAGCAGCGATGGGTTCCGTATCCTGTTGCAACCAGGATGATACAATGGGGCTGGGCGTATACCACATGCACGCACACCGCATGAGTACTGATCGCCAGTGATGCTCCAGCTACTCAGCGGAGCGTCACGTAGGCGCCGTACACTCTGTACGCGTAAGCCCCGATCGGCTCAAATACCAGTAAGGAGGATGGGCAGGTGGGTGGACCCTCCGGAGCACTGTACCGGATCGGTACCTGGTGCTCCCAGCAGGAACCGGTATGCCCGTACTGGGGTGTACCGGTCATATCCCACCACTGCAATAAGGCTATACTATACTAAAAAGTCTGTAGAGATTCTCAGTCATCAGATTCAATTTGGGTTGAACACCCTTTGAAACCTCCAACTGTTTCAAGGACCCTCTAAAAGGATGCAAATGACCAGCTGTCTGCAAGGAGTATACATCCTTCCATTCCCCACCATCCAGACAGAGCTGAAGAAGCTTCTCGGATGAGAAGCAAACGTCTTCAAAAAGAAAAAAACAAGAAAGTCCAGTTGCCTCCTGAAAAAGCACTTTTGGGACAACCTTGCCCTGGATGACTGAGACTCTCTACAGACTTTTAGCTATACAATTTGGGATCAACAGCCTTTGAATGGTGTGGGAGAAGGAATGGATTTCCAGAGGAAAAAGTGAAGACTATAGGAACCAGGAGCATCACTCAGGTGATCCTAAAGACACAGAAAAACTCCAAGTGGCCTCAATGACCCTCTAGAAGGATGCAAATGACCAGCTGTCTGCAAGGAGTGTATATCCTTCTCGTACTTCGTAATTTAATAAGCTTATATGCTTATATGCTTCTATTCCCCACCATCCTGTCAGAGCTGAAGAAGCAGGCTACTTCAGCTGACTGCAGTTCTGCAGTTCGGCTGTTCAAATCTCACCGGCTCAGGGTTGACTCAGCCTTCCATCCTTCCAAGGTGGGTAAAATGAGGACCTGGACTGTTGTTGGGGGCGATATGCTGACTCTGTAAACCGCTTAGAGAGGGCTGAAAGCCCTATGAAGCGGTATATAAGTCAAACTGCTATTGCTACTGCTATTGCTAGCTTCTTGGATAAGAAGCGAAACGTCTTTAAAGAAAAACAAGTAAGTCCAGATGCCTCCTGAAAAAGCACCTTTGGGACAACCCTGACCTGGATGACGGAGAATCTCTAGAGATTTCTCTCCCCTTGCATGGTTGAAGTGGGGTCGAGAGGCATGGTCAATGCGCCTTCCCTGACATAAGAGGCCCAATCCTGGGAAAAGACTCAGCTGCTTTAAAGAGTTGCTGACCAAACGTGATCGGGGTGCCTTTTTTTAAGAATCAAATTCGAAATGCTCCACAGCTTTACTTGCAAACCATCATTGCTCCCTTGTTCCCAGAACTTTGCATGCAACTTTGGGTGGGGGCGAAAAAGAGAGAGGGGAGGAGGAAGAGGAAAAATCACTCAAAATCACATCTGTCTGACAGGCGCCACTGCAGAGAAGGATTTATTAGTCGGAAGGGGTGGAGAGTTAAGTAGAAACCCACAAATAGATCTAATTCTAGGAACAGACCCTTGCTTAATGATTAAAAGTAGAGTTTGTCATTTGGATGATTCAAGCCACTTCCTCTTAATCCCATGGAGAACTGGCTGGCGTGCTTGGCATTCTTCCACCCAGCGCCTTATGGAAGGCTGAGCCATCACTGAACACTTTTAGTTTTTGGAAAAGTTTATTATTTTTCTTACTCATGCATACATACATTTCACAAATATACATTTCTCATAAATATTATTAGTGTTATACATTATCCTTTAACATTTATAAATTCCATTCTTCCCCTAAAAATATAGTAATGTATTCGAGATTGCTTTCCTGCCATCCCGTACAGTACATCCATCTTATATTACAGCCATCACTGAATACTTAAAAAAAACACCTCAATTATCTTTAAAAAAATTCAATTAACTTAAAAAAATCTCAACTTGAAAAAAAATCTCAATTAACTTTTAAAAAATCTCAATTAAAAAAATCTCAATTAACTTTTAAAAAATCTCAATTAACTTTAAAAAAATCTCAATTAACTTTAAAAAAATCTCAATTAACTTAAAAAAAATCTCAATTAAAAAAATCTCAATTAACTTTTAAAAAATCTCAATTAAAAAAATCTCAATTAACTTTTAAAAAATCTCAATTAACTTTAAAAAAATCTCAATTAACTTAAAAAAAATCTCAACTAATTTTTAAAAATCTCAATAAATTTTTTAAAAAATCTCAATCAACTTTAAAATCCAGCACTTAAATTAAAAAATGCATGCAATCCCTTTGACCCTCAACCCTGTTCAAAACTTACACACCCAAAACACACCCCAAAACCCCTTAGTCGATCTCAATTTACTCAAACTTAATCTCAATTAACTTTTTAAAAAATCTCAATTAACTTTAAAAAACCTCTCTTTTTTAAAAAAAATCCAGCACTTAAATTAAAAAATGCATGCAATCCCTTTGACCCTCACCCTGTTCAAAACTCTTTCTCTCTCCCTCTCTTTCTCTCTCTCTCTCTCTCACACACACACACACACACACACACACACACCTCCTTTAGCTCACCTTTTAGTTCTTGCAAGCGCTCACCTTGGACGTTTCCAGCCCAGGCTACCTCGCAGGGCTCCACGGGTGACTTGAGAGCAGCCGGGCGCTTCGCGGGGAAGGAAAGCTGAGTTAGCAAAAACAGAGAGAGAGAGAGAGAACCGATGCCCGCTTTCGATTCCTCCCCGTCTTACCGGGACGAAAAGAGGAGCAAAACTTCGGAGGGAAGCCAGACCTTGCCAGGAGGAGCCGAAAAACTTCAAAGCCTGCCCGATCTCGCTTTTTTTTTTGCCCACCCCCCTTACCTAAACTTTCCCTCGGATCCCACAGTCCTCTTCCGCGTCCGCCAGCAGCTCTCCGCTCCCCTCCGCCTCCGCTTCTTAGCTCGGGCTCCCTCCGGGCATCCTTGGCCGGACTCGGGCTGGGAAGCCAGCAGCGCTCTCCAAGCGAGGAAGCAGCAGCAGCAGCAGCCTCCGCCGCGGCCCCGGCCCGAAAGAGGCTCCCGCAAGGCCGGCGGGCGCGGAGAGGAGGGCGGGCGCCTGTTGGCGAAGCGGGGCTGGGCAGAGGCGAGGGAACGGGCGAAGAAAACGGGCGACGCATCAGCCGCCGCCGCCGCCGCCGCCGCCGCCTTCTGCCCACCCAGCCACCCCGCTTGGCTCGCCGTCCTTCTCCCGCTCGGCGCTCCGGCAGTTCCGGGGCGGTGGCCGGCCAGGCTGCCCGCCCTCGAAGGAGGACGGCCGTCTCCGCCCCTGGGTAGAGGGAGGCGGGAAGGGCGGACGGGCGGGCTGGCCGGCGGAGGAGCGCCAAGGCGCCCACTCTCCTCCGCCTTGGCGCTCCCTCGCCAGATCCGCTCCGAGCGATGCTGGCCCGAACCTGCCTGCCCGCCAGACGCGCTGGGTCCTTGGCCAGAGCCTGTTGCGCCCGTTCGGCACGTGCGGAGGAAGCTCCGGGGCGGCCAGCGAGGTTCCCAAAAAAGGGGCTGAGACCGCCACGATGCGATGGAAGGGAAGGCAGTAGGATTAGGATGGGATGGAATAGGAAAGAAGGGAATGTAGAATAGAATAGAATAGGAGTAGGGTAGAATAGGAGTGGAGAAGGAGTAGAGTAGAATAGAATAAAGAGTAGAGTAGGAGTAGCAGCAGGAGTAGGAGTAGAGTAGAATGGAATAGGAAAGAAAAGAAAATGTAGAATAGAATAGGAGTAGGGTACAGTAGAGTAGAATAGAAAAAGAGTGAAGTAAAGTAGAGTAGAATAGAATAAAGAGTAGAGTAGCAGCAGGAGTAGAAGTAGAGTAGAATGGGATGGAACAGGAAAGAATGGAATAGAAAAGAAAACATAGAATAGGAGTAGAGTAGAGTAGAATAGAATAAGAGTGGAGAAGTAAAGTAGAATAGAATAAAGAGTAGAGTAGCAGCAGGAGTAGGAGTAGAGTAGAATGGAATAGGAAAGAAAAGAAAATGTAGAATAGAATAGGAGTAGGGTACAGTAGAGTAGAATAGAATAAGAGTGGAGAAGTAAAGTAGAGTAGAATAGAATAAAGAGTAGAGTAGCAGCAGGAGTAGGAGTAGAGTAGAATGGGATGGAACAGGAAAGAATGGAATAGAAAAGAAAACATAGAATAGGAGTAGGATAGAGTAGAGTAGAATAGAATAAGAGTGGAGAAGTAAAGTAGAATAGAGTAGAGTAGAGTAGGAGTAGAGTAGAATGGAATGGAATAGGAAAGAATGAAATAGAAAAGAAAATATAGAATAGGAGTAGGGTAGAGTAGAGTAGAATAGAATAAGAGTGGAGAAGTAAAGTAGAGTAGAATAAAATAGAATAAAGAGTAGAGTAGCAGCAGGAGTAGGAGTAGAGTAGAATGGAATAGGAAAGAAAAGAAAATGTAGAATAGAATAGGAGTAGGGTAGAGTAGAGTAGAATAAGAGTGGAGAAGTAAAGTAGAATAGAATAGAATAAAGAGTAGAGTAGCAGCAGGAGTAGGAGTAGAGTAGAATGGGATGGAACAGGAAAGAATGGAATAGAAAAGAAAAGATAGAATAGAATAGGAGTAGGGTAGAGTAGAATAGAATAAGAGTAGAGAAGGAATCGAGTAGAAGAGAACAGAATAAAACAGAAGTAGAATAACTTTATTGTCACTTTGAATGTATGCTAATAGGCATACATTAAAATGAAATTGTAATTCAATGAAATGCAAATTCTGGGCTTTAGTCCTGCCAGCAATATCTGTAGTTTTGGGCTTTTTTTCAGCGGGTTACGTGAACTGTCCAAGGAAAGTCGGTCCAGCGAGCTCATGGCTGCTTCTTCAGCTGCATCAAAGAGGTGTGGACCCTTCCCCAGGCTAGCTCCCCCTTCTCCTTTCCCCACAAATTCTCCATTCTGCTCCATCCTGGAACTGTACTCCGATGCCCACCTTCTCCTTAAGACAATTCAACTCTTGGCCCTTTGCCAGAAGGAAGAGGGGGCCGAGAAACAATCCCTGGCAACTATTTAGACTGGCCAACAGATGTGGCTTCTGGCTGGCAGAGGAACAACACGGACAGCTGGCTTGCCGTGTGCCAGTCACAGACTTTCCACAGACTCCATTGATAGTCTCTTTGCAGGGCTTCAGATGCCTTGCAAAGAACTTTTCCTCTTCTTGCCACAATCCTTCGAGGTTCTCCAGTCTTCCCAGTGAGTCCCACACTGGAGCATTTTCATATCCCCACGATGGCTAAGCTGGTGAATGCCAGTTCTGGTATTTCCACTTCAGGAGAGGCTCCGCTGTCCATGAGCGTGGAGATGACTAAGGAAGTCAGCCATTTGGAGAAGCAAATTCCAATTCTGGCTTTTTCCAACCCTGGACAACTGTAGATGTCAACGAGGCCCATCAAAAAACATTTCTGAACATGCGAATCAGAGGCATCGGTGAGGCAGACGCTTATCCCCGATTCAAAAACAAAGGGAGAGAGGATACCTCCTCTTCAACAGCATCACTGCCACCGAAGGTATGTTGGGTTTTGCTAAATCACAAAGAGGAGTTAAGAGAGGAATTACGATGTATTTGGGATCCTTCAGTAGAGGTGTTAATATTGTGCCTGGTGATGGGAGCCAGACACGATTGGTTCTTCCTATCGGTCCATGATAGAAAGTGTCCTCACGTCAGGGGTGGGTTTCTCGCCCCGTTCCAACCGGTTCGGTTGGAACGGGGCCGGCGGTGTCCTCGTGCATGCGCGCAGCGCACGCATGCGTACTAGCGTCTGTGCGATGCTCCAGCTGCTCCTGGAGGATCGCGCAGGCGCTGTATGCGCCCTGCGCATGCGTGGAAGTGCCGAACTTGTCAAAACCGGGTAAGGAACGCGAGCGGGCGGGTGGGCCCTTCGCCGTTGCCGGAAGTTACTTACTTCTGGGTTCGCCGACCAACCAGTTCGCGGGGACTGCCGCGAACCGGTTGAAACCCACCCCTGCCTCACGTCCTGCATTATGTTGGTACGCTGATTTAACTGCTGCAGACAGGAAGGCATTACGGTGAATGATCAATTCAGCACAAGAAACCATTGGTTGCCCTCTGACATCATCAGGTCTCCTGCTTCAGCAGAGTAAGGAAGACACTCAGGGATGATTCCCACCCCGGGCAGTGTCTCTTCTCACTTCTACCATCAGGCAGAAGACATTGAAGCATAGCCAGCCGAACAAACAGGTTTAAAAATAACTTTCTATTGTCAGAGTCTTAAAACACAACCACAATCACTCCACGCGCACGTGGAAATGTAGGATTAGTTTTTCTTTTTTCTAATTACTTGCATAGCGATTATTCTTTATGCTATTTATGTTGTTTGTAATTTTTGTCATGGATTGCACCAGTGAGGCTAAAACCAATTTCGTTGTATACATGATGTACAATGACAATAAAGGTTATAGCAATAGCAATAGCAGTTAGACTTATATACCGCTTCATAGGTCTTTCAGCCCTCTCTAAGCGGTTTACAGAGTCAGCATATTGCCCCCAACAACAATCCGGGTCCTCATTTTACCCACCTCAGAAGGATGGAAGGCTGAGTCAACCCTGAGCCGGTGAGATTTGAACAGCCAAACTGCAGAACTGCAGTCAGCTGAAGTAGCCTGCAGTGCTGCATTTAACCACTGCGCCACCTTGGCTCTATACTATACTACAATTATATACTACAAGAGTCTTGCATCCAGAACAAGTCAAGTGGGAAAGACTGAGACGCAGAAAAAATACCCTCCCCAAAATAAACCATTATTTGGGCGAGGGTATTTTATCCTGTTGCTATCTCCACCGTTTGATGTGTTCTGGATGCAATGGGCCCTTGTGACCTCTAGGCTGGAATACTGCAACGTGCTCTACATGGGGCTGCCCTTGAAGAGCATCCGGCGACTTCAGCTAGTCCAGAATGCGGCCGCGCGAGTGATTGTGGGCGCACCGCGGTTCGCCCACATAACACCTATCCTCCGCGAGCTGCACTGGCTACCTGTTGATCTCCGGGTGCGCTTCAAGGTGCTACTTACCACCCATAAAGCCCTCCATGGTAGTGGATCTGAGTACTTGAGAGACCGCCTCCTGCCAATTACTTCCCTACGACCTATTAGATCACACAGATTAGGCCTCCTTCGAGTTCCATCCGCCAGTCAGTGTCGACTGGCAACTACGCGGAGGAGAGCCTTTTCAGTAGTAGCTCCGACCCTTTGGAACGACCTCCCCGTGGAGATTCGCACCCTCACCACCGTCCAGACCTTCCGCACAGCCCTCAAGGCCTGGCTATCCTGTCAGGCCTGGGGATAAAGATTCTAATCCGTCCCCACCCGAATGATGAATGAATGTTGTGTTCTATTTTTACTTATGTATTGTCTCATGTCTTGTCCTGTATTCCCCTCCCCACAAATTGTAAGCCGCCCTGAGTCCCCTCAGGGAAAAGGGCGGCCTATAAATAATAAACAAACAAATCAAATCAAAATCAATGACTGTTCTTTCTCCATCACTCGGGGCCAATACGTGTAGTAAAAGCCTCGTTTGTGTGTTTTGTAGTAATTGCTGGTTTGATCGTACATCAAATTGGACCCCAGATCTGGTGCTACGTAGATCAACTCTGGAATTCTTTTTAAGGGCTTGTGTAGTTGTTTTCAATCCAAGCAGGTGGCACTTTTTAAATCTTTGTACGGTCCTTATGTGGGATCGCACTTCTGCCTTTCACCTGCCAGTACTAACAATAAACCCACCTGGGACCCAAAGAATCTACCTGAAAGGAAGACCCCGGCAGTCAGATGCCAACTCTTAAAACAATCTCCACTCAGGGCATTTTGTAGTTCAAACCCTTAGCATCACAAGGTGGCAGATGTACAACGAAGGGTACGAAATGCCCTCTTTTTGACAACACGATAGGCCGGAAGCTTTGGAAAGTTGGTTTATTCACTCAGGAAAAAAAAAAACTGTACAAATATTACAGGCAAGTTTCTTCTGCTGCAAAAAAGTATAAAAATAATCTTTTTATATGAATCAAAACTCATTTCTCTCCCTTCCACACACCCCCAAAACATTTCCTCCATGCATCCTTTGGGGGAATGTCACCTAAGGGGTCAGACGGGCGTAAGGAGGCGACAGCCAAGAGAAACGAAGGTTCGGCGGCTGAAGAGCAGGCCCAAACCACGTACGATATAGGCAGGGAGGGGGTGCAATGGAGGCAGGGAAGGAATTCCTATGGCTCGTCCGGGATGACCACACAAGAGCTGGACGAACAGCTCAGAAATCCTGGAAGAGGAAACTTCAGGTGAACAGGGGCTCCAGAGGGTTTTATTTGTTTGTTTGTTTGTTTGTTTGACAGTCCTGTGCCTAGAGGCCGAGAAAGATGCTCCTGGAGTGGTGAAAAATCTCTAGATCTATTTCCTATCCAGAAAAAGTCAAAAGTCGCTTTTGTGGATCCTTTAGAGCCCAGTGTTTTCAACTTGATAGCTTGAAGATTGGAGGGGGGGGGGACTTCAACTCCCAGAATTTCCCAGGCAGTAGGGCTAGCTAGGGAATTCCAGAAGTGGAAGTCCGCCCATCTTAATAGCTGTCAAGGTTGAGATACCGGAAACGGGGGTGGGGGGGAAGCAGCTTTGCCTAGGTCTCCCTAATGACATTAGAAACATTCCCTGATTACAGGGGGAAGGGGATGTCAGGATCAGGCCTGCCCGCTCACACGAACCTTTCCGCAATTCTAAGCAGCACACTTCATTCAGTCCCCATCTAACAGAGATTTTCAGCCAGGTCGTTACAAGGGCTGGGATGTGAGAGCGTGAGCTCCCCCCTTCGGATCAAAACCCTGCCCGCTCTACCAGCCACATGGCAGGAGGTGGGCTTTGGGTCACTGGGGCAGCACCCGCAAAAGCCTTCGGGGTTTGCATACGGCGTAACCCGGAGGCTGACGGGCGTTGAAAAGGATATGGCTTTCAAGGGGGAGGATGTTGGGAAGTGCAGAGGGGAGGAAGGGGGAAGCGAGGGCTGCTTCCACATCCCAAGGATCAGGAGAGGACCCTGACGGAGCGTATTGGAGAGAATGCGGGAAAGGGGCACGTCATGGTTGAGTTCCAAAGAGAAGGACTGCGTCAACAGGACCGGCGACGTCATGCTGCTAGCGTATCGCGAAGGGAAACCGCATCCCCAGCGCATCCGGGAAAGCCCTATTCTAGCGGCTATGGGAGGAGGACACGCTATCGAGACTCACTTCACTAGGTGTGACTAAATCGCCTTCATCGGCGGGTCCCGATGGAGACGTTTGGGGGGGGGATCTTGAGAGCCTCCCAATTTAGCCCCCAGCCAGCTCTTCCTTTGCTGAAGCAGCACAGCTGCAAACGGGGAGGGTGAACGGGATGACAACCCAGGATGGGTATGCAAAAGAGGGCTTTGCGCTGAGCGCCATCTGCTTGAAGCCCCGGCTTGGTTTTTGCACGCCCTTTTTACAAATCCTTTCTCACTTCTGACTCTTTGGAGGGAAAAGTGACTGTGCAAAACTGGCACCTTAAAAACACGCACTCACTCACACGCACGCACACACACACACCCTCTAAAGGGGGAAAGGGGCTTCGTGCTTTGTGTTAAGAGATGCACCAGGAGGGTTACTTGAAACGCCACTTCTAAGCACATTAAAAAACAAACAAAAAAAACTAGAACCGATCCTGAGAGCGGCTGAGATGCTTGCATTCCATCATGCCACAAGCAGACGATGCCTAGAGAGAGAACGCCCCGGTGTTTGAATTCTACAAACGAGCCAAAAAAAAGGGGAAGCCAGAGGTGGCATTTTTCCCAAAAACCACCTGGCTACGATTCGGCTGTAATGTTGGTAACCAGAAAGGAAGAAGGAAGGATTGGGGGGGGGAATGCAAAGTGCCCCCAGCAGTGCAGGGATGCCAAAACAGGCTAGGGGGAGGGAGGGGTGCGGACCCAAGGAAGCGCTTTTGCTGCTCGGCAAGGTTCAAAAGCAGGTGCCTGGGAGGGAAGGAGGAGGCCCATCCAGGATCCATGGAAGGACAAGGAATGGACTAAAATAAGCCAGGGAAGAAAAGGAAAGGGGAAAAAAAAAGCTGGAGACGAGTGTCTCCTCCTCGTTGGTTTTTCGGTCTAGATCAGAGCAGCTGTGTTTCACTCAAGCACTAGCAGACAAAAAAAAATCCAAAATGAAGAGTTGGGGGCGTGTTCCCCCCCCGCCCCCCACATTCCCTCGATACAGATTTCTTTCTTTAAAAAAAAAAGGTTGGGGGGGGAAGAATCCGTATCCCAAAGTCCATCCCGTCAGTCAAAGTCAGAGGTTGAGAATCGGGACGTCGAAAAGATCGCACACCCCTTCGCTCTCGTCCAAGTTGTAGATGTAGTCGTGGTCTCCGGGAGGCGGGGAGAGGCGGAGTAAAGGAGCAAACACTACCCGGGAGAGAAAAGGAGAAGCTTAGGAAGCCGGGCCCTCTTCCGACTCGGCAATCCCACCCTCTTGAGCCCAATCTTGCTTAACCTCAGCCAACTTTTAAGATGAGCGTTTCCCAGAATTCCCCAGCCAGCCATGGTCAACTAAAACAATGCAGATGTTTATCCTGTTTCCCTGAAAATAAGCCCTCCCCGGGTAATAAGCCCAATTTGGCTTCTGAGCACATGCGCTAAAATAAGCCCTCCCTGAAAATATTGCAACACAGCAGCAGCCATGAGGTGACCATGCTTACTGCCTCCTGCACCTTAATAATAAGACCTCCCTGAAAATAAGCCAAGTGCTTATTCCGGAGGTCAAAAGAAAATAAGACCCTGTCTTATTTTCGGGGAAACACAGTAACAGCTGCGTTCCCTAGTCTTCTCTGCTATCTGATGGGGCCTTCACTCTAAACTTGGGAGTTGGAAGAAATGCAGTCCTACCTTCAGATGACATCAGCTCTTCAAGCAACTCGGAATTCACGCACTCTATGGGAAGAAGAAGAAGAGGAAAAAGAATGCGTAAGACATTTACATGCGTGAAAAATATCCCCCGTGCCCCAAATTTGACGGGTTATTCTTCCAGCCCAGATTCTTCTGCCTCATAATTCATTCCTCTCTTGACTACGTATGAGTAATGGTTCCACCACAAAACCGTGGACGACGAAATCGCGGTCGACGAAAGCGCGCATTTGACGTCATCACAGCGCAACGAAAACATCGCGCTGTGATGGAAAAATGTAAAAATAAAGCGAAAACCTTACCCTAACCCCCCCAAACCTAACCCTAAACCTAACCCTAAACTTAACCCTTAACCTAAGCCTAAATCTAACCCTAAACCTAACCCTTAACCTAACGCTAAACCTAACGCTAACCTTTAACGTAAAATTTAACGTAACCCTAACGCTCTAAACATAACCCTAACCCTTAACCTAACCCTAACCCTAACCCTTACCTTTATGTGAATCGGCTTGCTTTAATTTTATTGTTATTTCAATTTTTAATTTTTTTCGTCGTGCTGTGATGACGTCAAATGCGCGCTTTCGTCGATCGCGCTTTTGTGGACCGCGGTTTTGACGGGTCACGTGAGTAATTGGGCAGATTCTGCAGGCTCCTGCACGAGCAACATCAAAGCAATGCATATTTAGCAGCTACTGCTTCCTTTCCCCGGGGGATTTGGTCTACGCAGGTAACCAAATGAAATGTCCTTTCAGTAACAGGTTTAAAGGTTTTATAATCTTTCAGCAGGTAGAAGTCTTCCTTACAAGCAGAAAACCAGCGCAGGAGACGCAAGCCAAGAAAAGTGCTTCCTTCTGTTGCTACTCTACAAGGGAAGGGCCTGATTCAAGTTTGCTTAAAATAGCCTGACTTTTTTTTTTGAACTTCCAAAAGAAAAAAGAAAAAAAGGCAAAGCACGAACAAGGTTTGCTACAGGGACACTAGCAACGCACCTCTGGTTGGCTCAAACATTTCTGAAAGCTCTTTGGGAAATTCCAGTACTGGAAAAAGAAAACAAAAAAAGAACAAACGTTGCACATCTTAAAGACCAATGCAATTATTGTGGCACAGGCCAGCTCTGTTTCCAACCTGAAGTCCTTTGGGGCTGCCATTCCCCATCGGAATAGGAATTCTGGAAGCAATAATTCCAACGTATTCGGGAGCCCAGGTAGGAAAAAGGCCAAGATACCATTCCAGAAACCGCAGTCTGCTAAGAGTTCTTGTTTTTATATCACTCTTGAGATTTCCACTGTCTACCCCAGTTATTTCCCACCCAACTTTACAACTTTTAAGCTGTGTGGACATCAAGTCCCAGAATTCATGCTGGCTGGGGAATTCTGGGAGTTGAAGTCCACACAGCTTAAGAGTCGTCCTGGTTGGGAAACACTGGATCTACACAGCTCGTTTCTCCTGGTTATTGATCACTTCCTCTTATCAGGTCTTCTGAGAAAAGGAGCCAGCAAAGGAGCAAAGTCAAACACACCCAACGACTTTGGAACGGAAAGCAGCCCATCGAAGTACAATGCAGGGGTCAGAGCCACTGGTTCTGTCTGTTTTGATCCATCGCAACCGCCCACCCGGTAGCTGAGAAATCAGAGCACTTACTTTCTGTGGGGAAGGACTTGATTGGTTCAAAAGAGGTAAAGGAGCTGGGTAGGACAGAACTGCTGTCCAGCAAGGCAGAGGATTGAAGAGGCTGCGTATCAAGCCCAGCCGGCGGGCTGGCCGGTACAGTCGAAGGGGTAAGCGACTCCAGCTCCCCACTGCTTTTTGATTCTGCGTTCGCGGTGCCTGTCTCTGCAATGGGAAAAGAGGGTGGCGGAAAGATTGGATTACTGTAACGCACTCTACATGGGGCTGCCCTTGAAGAGTGTTCGAAGACTTCAGTTAGTCCAGAACGCAGCCGCGCGAGCAATTGTGGGTGCACCCAGATACACCCACGTCACACCTATCCTCCGCGAGCTGCACTGGCTACCCATTAGTCTCCGGACCCGCTTCAAGATGCTGGTCGTTACCTATAAAGCCCTACATGGCATCGGACCTGGGTACCTGAGAGACCGCCTCCTGCCGATTACCTCCCATAGACCGATTAGATCTCACAGGTTTGGTCTCCTCCGGATCCCATCTGCCAGCCAATGTCGGCTGGCGACTCCCCGGGGGAGAGCCTTCTCTGTTGCAGCTCCAGCCATCTGGAATGACCTCCCTGTGGAGATCCGGACCCTTACTACCCTCCCGGCCTTCCGCAAAGCTCCCAAGTCCTGGCTGCTCCAGCAGGCTGGGGGGCTTTGTGAAACATCCAGCCCCATGGAAATTGTGAATGTTGCGTTTTTTAAAGTGTTGTCTTTGTCTATTTATCCCCCTTCCCTTGTCTATTGTGAGCCGCCCGGAGTCCTTCGGGAGTGGGCGGCATATAAGGCAAATAAACTAAACTAAACTAAAGATAAATTATTATTTAAACGGATGCCACTCAATGGCCTGTTGTGTCGGACGGGTTCCACACAGCTGGGGAAAAGCAGCTGGCAAGCTCATAGCAACCGTCAGGAAAAGTACTTCAAGTTCAACCAATCTGAATAGAGCTGGAACCTAGGAAGTCTCCTAATCCAGGGGTCGCTAACCTTCCGGACCTCGGGGACCACTAAATTCATAATTTTGAATCCCGCAAATCACCAATATGATTTTTTAAAAAGATAAATGGTATTTAGTGCAATATAAAAAAATGCACATATTTTTTCTTCGGACCATCAAAATTTTCTTGCGGACCACCAGTGGTCCATGGACTACCAGTTGGTGACCGCTGTCCTAGTCCAGCCCCCTGCTCAAGCAGGAGACCCTATACCATTTCAGACAAGTGACTGTCCAGTCTCTTCTTAAAAACCTCCATTGATGGAGCACCCACAACTTCTGCAGGCAAGTTGTTCCACTGGTTAATTGTCCTCACTGTTAGAAGTTTCTCCTTAATTCCAGGTTGCTTCTCTCCTTGGTTAGTTTCCATCCATTGTTTCTTGTCTTGCCTTCTAGTGCTTTAGAAAATAATTCTATTCTTTTCTTTCCTATTCTATTCTCTATATTGTATTCTATTCTAATTCTATTCTTTTCTTTCCTATTCTATTCTATTGTATTCACAGAGTTGGAAGGGACCTTCTAGAGAAGATTTCATTATTTTGATAGGAAAGTATCAACAACAAACTTTTTGCTCAATGTGCTTGTTTCCTGCTAAGGAAGGACATGCCATTATGTGATTTTTTTTAAAACTCAGATTCTGGCTATAGCAGAGATTCAAATGAGGATAAAAGGTTTATACCAGGGGTAGTCAACCTTTTTATACCTACCGCCCACTTTTGTATCTCTGTTAGTAGTAAAATTTTCTAACTGCCCACCGGTTCCACAGTAATAGTGATTTATAAAGTAGGGAAGTAACTTTACTTTATAAAATTTATAAAGCAGAGTTACAGCAAACCCCTACCGCCCACCATGAAAGCTGGAACGCCCACTAGTGGGCGGTAGGGACCAGGTTGACTACCACTGGTTTATACAGTGGCAAGGAAAACAGGGCATGGTTCCTAAATTTGGCCCTTGATTTCATTGTGACGGTTTCTATAAAATTAACCTAATTTAACCATGATCAGCCTCACCTTCTGGAGGTGCCCTGGGAACCAAAGTTTCTGAGTCAGCCAATGTTAATAGCGTAGCTACCGGTCCACACTTTAAAATGTGCGTTTAAACTTAACAAATTCTGTGCTTTCCACTCGTCCCTTTGAACAGCTCACCTGTCCCGGTGGCCGATTTGGGCACTGGGGATCTGTGGTCTTGCGTGCTGTTGGGTACAGATACAGGAGGGTGGGCACCGCTGGGAAGAGAGGTCTCTTGGGATGGGGCAACGGATGGCTTTGTGGAGGGTGTGATTGGCTGGCACTGAATGAGGTCTTCGGGGGGAGGGACAGGAAGCACCACCGGAGGAGAACTCCAGGCATCCTTGTTCACTAGAAGAACATCAATGGAAGCGTTGCTACTCTTCAGGTGGATCTGGTATTTCCTCTGGCCGTTTAAGCCCTAGAGAGGAAGAAAAAGAGAGGTTGCATGGATGCAAGTATATGAAGACAATGTTGGTGCAACAACATTATCTGGTGTCATCACAATCGGAGGAACACACAAGACTGAAAGGAAGCCATCGATGTCAGTATGGAATTCTTTCTCCAGGTATTCTCCATGTTCAGGTGACACCCCCCCCCCCAAAACCTTCTCTGTCCCCATGAAAAGAGAGGGCCCTCACAATTTGTTGAGCCCCACATTCAGCAACATGCTCCGTGGATTAAAGTAGCCTAGAGTGCCAAGTGGAATAGGTGTGTGTCTGTGTGTGTGTGTGTGTGTGTGTGTGTGTGTGTGTGTGTGTGTGTGAGCTTAACACAGTTCCAGACATCTTAGAGCAGGCGTCTGCAACCTTGGCAGCTTTAAGACTTATGGACTTCAACTCCCAGAGTTCCTAAGCCAGCAAAGCTCTGGGAGTTGAAGTCCATAAGTTGCCAAGGTTGCAGACCCCTGCTTAGAGCAGGCCGTTGTTTTAACTAGAGACCCTAGGGAATTTGAACACGTGGTCTGCACAGAACTGTATCCACTAAGACCCCTTAGGCCAGGGTTTCCCCACTTTTAAGATGCAAGGACTTCCAATTCCCATGCTTCTCCAGCCAGGGGAACTCTGGGAGTTGGAAGCCCATGTTGCTCTTGTTGGGAAATCTTGCCTCCCAGCCAAATACCGTATTTTTCGGAGTATAAGACGCACCAAGGTTTGAAGAGGCAAATTTTCTAAAAAAGTTTTTCCACTCTGCAGTCCTCCCAAAAATGGCCCGTTTTTCGTGAAAACGGGCCCGTTTCTTTTTAAGGCATGAATAGCATTTAGGCGGCTTGTAGAGTGCTCCAGAAGGGAGCAAAAATGAGCAAAAAATGGCCTATTTTTGTGAAAACGGGCCTGTTTTTTGTCAAACAAATTGAATGCATAACCTTTAGGAAGCTTATAGAGTGCTCTTGAGGGCTGGGGGGGGGGGGCAAAATTGAGCAAAAAAAAGGCCCGTTTTTCGCTCATTTCTGCCCTCCCCAGCCCCCAGGAGCACTCTGCAAGGATTCTAGAGGCTATTAACGGCCTTTTGGTGAAGGGGGCAGAGTTTCGGGAGGTCAAAAATGCTGAATTCAGTGTGTAAGACGCACCCAGATTTTGAGAGAAAAACGTGCATCTTATACTCCGAAAAATACAGCGTATTTCTATCACAGCAATATTCCCTTGGGAGTAATCCTTCATGTGGCTGGGATTACTGAATTGATTTCTTTTTCACTGCTGTTTTTCTTCTTCCTAGTCTCCATTTTTTCCCTCTTAACTTTCTTGTCTTCCTTTTGCATCTTGATTCCCCAGGAAGTGAGCTAGATCAGATTGCTCTTGATTGTATCTAACTATCAACTGAGTGTTTCTGGAATGCCATGTTCGATTGGTAACTTTTTGCAGAGGGCTTCCTCCTCTTCATTTTTTGCTTGTAACCTGTCAAATATGTTTTCTTTTATGTACCAATGCACCAATGACAAATTCATTGTGTGTCCAATCACACTTGGCCAATAAAGAATTCTATTCTATTCTACCCTTGATCATCGAAGCTGACTTGAAGAGAGCTCTCTGCTAGCATCTTCAAACATCAACACCCACCTCAGGGACAGGAACTTCTAGCTGGGTTCCTGATGGAGCCCGGATGGCCAGCAGAGTGTCGCCTGTAACGAGAAACCAAAAGGCTGCATTCAGGAAACAGAGCCAAGCAGAGAGCAACACGAGATTGTGCATTGCTCAGTTCTTCCGCGCCAGCTGGGCACGATGTTTTCAGTCCCTGATTGCCAGGAAGTTTCTTCCCATCTCCCACACTCCCAATTCTACCCACAATGCAAATCAAAAGTACGTTGATCCAGGGAAGGACCAGCTTCTTATGAAGATTTGGCAAGGGTGGGATTACATTAGGCAGAGGTTTTAGGGATGAAGTGACGCGCCATTCTTACCTGGGAAGCACTTGCAAAGATCCTCATCTGTCACATATGCTAATGTTCCTGAAGTTAAGGGAAAAACCAACTGCCTCTGAAACTCTGCAAGATTATCCCCCCCCCTCCCCACCCAGTATTTTTTCTTCTGTTTACGGCCCTGTAACCCAGTAAATCCCCTTTGTCGGGATGGAGTCAGGGCGACTGAACAGAGCTGAGCATTTACTGGCCAGATGCCCTTCCAGTGGCCTATGCAGAGTTCACAGCAGATATTTACTCTCTGTGCCTTGATAAAACATCAGTCGCTGCCTAGGATTGAACTCACAACCTGGATTGTTGAAAATCAGCAGTAGTTTTCTGCCATTCCAAGATAGACATACACAAACAAACATGTAGCATGCACCCCAAAGTCTCAATCCTAGGAAAAAGGATACTAATTTGAAACACAAGGAGCGTTATTATTTCATGTTATTAGGACAGCGGAATAAAAGAGCCTTTTCTAATTTGACGTTAGCTGTTTTTCTGTTATCCTGTGCAAATTAGGTTACCTGCCTAGAAACATTTCTATTAGAAATAGCTTGCATAAAAAAACTTGTCCTATACAAATTGGCATTATATATATATAATCCCAATGTATACATACATTGGTGTGTGTATGTATGTGTGTATACATACATACACACACAAAAACATATATATATATATACATATATACATATATACATATATACATATATACATATATACATATATACATACATACATACATACATACATACATATATATATATATATATATATATATGTATTAGTGTCACAACCCCTGGTAAGCCCCAATTATGGGAGGAAGCTAACTGCTTCCAACATCTGTCAATCGGCTCGTCACAAGAGTCCATCACGACAGAAACCCAATATTTTTACTGTTGCCTTTTTGTTATATTTGTGCACAAATAAAAACACACACACACACACATATATATATATATATATATAAGGGACGTGCAGTCAGGGGAGGCAGGGCCTCACCACTGTCATCATGAAAAGAAAAAAAAAATTAAAAGGAAAAAGGCTGAGTTAGTTGCTGCCAGAGTTACAGTGGATTATTCTACTTAGTGCTTAACTGCAGGAGGAGGCGAGAGAACCACGTGCCTCCTTTAGTCTATCTTTATGATCACTTGAGCAGAGTTAAACAAGGGTTAAAAGGCGAAAACTTCCTTATGCAGAGGAGGCACAGGGTTCTCTTGCCTCCTCCTGCAGAGGGCACTTTTTTTAGAGGCTTTTTTAAAACAGTGAAGCAGAGTCATCCATTGGGGACTCTGGCAGCAGCTAACCCAACCTGGTTTCAGCAGCTCTTGCCTTTTTCCTTTTACATTTTTTACATTTTCATCATGGCAGACAAGAGGAGAGTTGAAATCCTCTGTGACACAGCTGGAAAAGGTATGTGACTCGGAGGGAGGAATTCAAAATTATTGTAATTTGTAAGTCATTGTAATTTGTATTATTGTAATTAATTTGTGTGTGTATGTATGTTTTATCCGCCTCTGTTGGCTTGCGGGCTGACACTATTTTTTAAAGCCATGTCGCCGCGCCCCGCCAGAGTGGGACACGTCCTGCTGTATGGCCGGTGTGGCGGCATGGCTTTAAAGACAGCGGCGTGCGTGCGCCCTCACGATTCAGTGCAGCCACTCCATCCCGTTAAACTGCCTCACAGTTAAAAAAAAAAAGGAAACTCGGCCCGACTTGGCTTTAATGAAGGCGGCACTCTGCACACGCCCAGAGGACCACCCCGCTTTTGCAACCAAGAACGTTGGAGCGGGAGCGGCTTTCTCTTTTGCCACCTGCCAATCCCTTTAAACCCTCTTTTTGCCCTGCGAGTTGGGAGGAGACGGATGGAGGGAGGCTGGAAGGCGGCAGGGGCGCCCCTTGTGCCACTGCTTCTCGGAGTGCTCTGCGCGGCTTGCTTGCCTGAGTCTCTCCGGGCGTCCTTCCGCCCTGACTCAGAGGCCGCTGAGGGAGGAGGACTGAGCTGGGAGCCCCCCCCAACCATCCATGCCTATCCAAGCCGGGTAAGAAGCGCTGCACCCCGCTCCTCTCCAGCCCCTCGCTTTCTCTTTAACCCCCTCAAACGGCCTTCAGGTCTGGCTCTGCTTTCCCCGCTTTTGCAAAGGGGGAAGTGTGTGGCCGGGGGCGCGCGTATATGAGCGGACTGCCTAGCCGCGGGTTTCCCCTTCTTCCCCCCCCCCCGCCGAAGCCACCCCCAAAGCCCCGTGTCCCGCTCTATGGCGGAAAGCCACACCGGCACTTTAAAGCTATATATAATGGCTCCGTGTGTGTATATGTTCTAGCATAACTCTGGAATGCCTTGAGCAATTTCAACCAAACTTGGTACATAGATGACCTACTCTCTGGAAAAAAAAATATTATGGAGGTAAGACACCCTCATAACCCCTTGGGAGTATGTGTTCTATTAAGATATAGCCTGTTGTGCCTTAAAATGGCTTCTACTGTACAATGCAGTGGAGTTGCCATGGTAACGGCTTCACCAGTACTCCCTCTGGTAAGGGGGAAAATCCAACATTAGAAATTACGTTTGGTCCGGACATTTTCCTCTTATAAATAAATATCCGGGCAACGCCGAGTTATCAGCTAGTCAATGATATAAAGATGAGAGATGCTCTCACTCTGAGACTGCAAATTCCAGAATTCCCAGGCAACATGACTGAATTCTGGGCACTGCCGTCTCAAATATCCGGGAGGAAGAACCATAAAGTTAGGCCAGAGCAGAATCATCAGAAAAGACCTGCGTTTTAGCTTCAAAGAAACCCGAAGGCAGGAAGAATCAAGAGTAGACTCCAAGGATATTCTTTGTTCTGTACATCGTCGGTGACATTTCTGATACTTTGCTGCACCCACATCTTTTGTTGTTCCAGTTCTCGTTCCCGATGCTCTAGATCCTCAATCTCTGCTTTCAACTCAATCAACTTGTGGGCAATTTCTCGGGTATTACAGCCAGGCCCCACACCTCTGCCAAGAAAACAAGAGAAATCAAGGGATCGGCCTTTTCCACAGCGTATTAAGAATCCGATACCAGAGACAAATGGCCATTTTAATCACACACATTGCCCGCAGAAGGAAACTTTTACAGGTTTTCTTTGTTTTAGTTCTATCTTTTCAGAGAGAATTAAGTGACACATTTAATGCACCCAAGAGAGAACTCAAAGACCCTTTTCAGAGTTCTTCTTCTGCCTCATATTTTCCCCGAGTGGGTGGGAAAATCCGGTAGTAAAAGTCTCAAAAGTTCTCATCCCTATGGGAGAGAGGGTGGGAGGGAAGGTGAGAAGGAAGGGAGGGAGTGGATCGGGAAAGGAGAGGTAGAGGGGGAGGGGAAGTAGGGTAGAGGGGGATGATGGAGGGAAGATAGAAAGTTGGAGGGGATGGAAGAAAGAGGTGTATGGAGAGTGGAAGAGGTATATTGGGTTTCTATTTTCTGGGGTATTGTTGACAAGAGGAATAGCTGCGATTGTTGTTTAATGCTGTATGGTGTTGGCTATGCACAGTATATATGTGAGTGTATGAAAATGAAAATGAAAAAAATAAAAATATTTTGCTAGAAAAGAAAAAAGAAAAAAATCTTTAAAAAAGTTCTCATCCCTGGAAGATCGATTTTTTTTTCTCAGCCAATTTCCCCTTCCACACCATTTTTTTTAATAAGCGCCAAATTTCCTAAATTAGGTTTGGGTCATGACTAAATTGATTTGTGACCCAAGTTATGGAGCGAATTATGTTCGTGACCAGAGGGTGCATGTGTGCGTTTTCGTAGATTTTCACGGGTGTAGGTATGCTGGTCTTGTTGTATTCGGGTCTTTTTCCGTGTAAAATTGAGATTGTCTTGGCAACGTTTCGGCAAAGTCCCACTCGCCATCTTCAGGCTGAGTTTTGGGCTTAAAGCGTGGGCGGAGCTGCCGTCTTTCTATGAAACTTGCTGTGTGTGTGTGTGTGGTGTACTGGGTTTGTTTCAGTAAGTGGAATGATTGGTTGTGTGGTTGTATCATGATTGGTAGATTGTGCTGGCTGTGTGTCTGTTGTTGTTTCGTGTTGTAACGGCCTGGGTGGTGGGTGGGGCTCGTTTGTTGACTGGGGCTGGTTTCCAGATGTCTGGTAGGCGGGAGGTATCACCCCCACAACATGAATAAACATGCCGATACTTCCCGCCTACCAGACATCTGGAAACCAGCCAACAAAGAAGCCCCACCCACCACCCAGGCCGTTACAACACGAAACATGTATGTATGTATGTATGTATGTATGTATGTATGTATGTATGTATATCTACAGTCACTCAGGAGAGTTACTGATAAAGTTCCTCCAAAGCCAGCTTCAGGGAAACACATACACACCCCAGCTGTCTCAAAGGTGCTTGCTCAAAAGGCAACTGGACTTTGGTTTTTCCTTAAGGAAGACGTTTCTCTTCTCATCCAAGGAGCTTCTTCAGTTCTGACTCAATTCAGTCAGTCAGAACTGGGGAAGCTTCTTGGATGAGAAGTGAAACGTCTTCAAATAAAAAACAAAGGAAGTCCAGTTGCCTTTTGAAAAAGCACCTTTGAGACAACCATGACTTGGATGACTGAGAACTGAGAAACTTCACAGACACCCTGCAGCTGTTCAGAGAAATTGTTCTGATTCACCCGTCCGACTGTTTAACGATGGATGCAACTGCAGCCGTTCCAATGGAAGTTTAGTGTCAGGGCTTCGGTCTCCTGCTACTCACTTCCACTGAATACTGTTCTTCGATTTCTTCTCGATTAGCCCGATGCCCTCGAGGACGTTTGTAATATCATAAATCCGTCTCTTTTGCCGCACTGCCAGAGTATCTGCTGCCTGCAAAGGCGAACCAACAAAAAAGAGGTGAGTTCAAAAGTACCACGGTGTTAAAAAAAAATAAAAAATACCTGGACCGTCACAACACAAAAGCTGTGTTAATTACATCACACCCTGTTTGTGAACTTTCTCAATTGCTCAGGACAGTCTATTTTAAAACTGAAAAGTGCCAAACTCTTTCATGAATGGTTATTGTGGGGTGAAACTGTCAAACTCATCACCAAATCTAACACTGTACAAAGCGGCTGCTACAACTGTAAAAACAGAGCGCCTTATGCAAAAATTAACTATTGTTCAGATTAGGCTAATGTGCTTACTGCTTCGACAATTCATCAACAATGGTTGCTAATCAAGAATGGCTCACAATCTTGTTTCTTGGGCCTTCTCTTTATTTGTTTGCATTCCATTTTAATTTGTGTCCTGCATCATCATCATCTAACGACCCCATGATCCCTTGCAGGGTGGAGTCTAGGCAACTGAATGGAGCTAGCCGAATGTTTATTGCCCGGATGCCTTTCCTGTCGCCAACGCGGAGCTTTGTTCAACAGATATATTCTCATTGTGCCCAGAGAGAGAAATATCTGCCTCTACCTAGGATTGAACCCACAGACTCCTGTTTGTGAGGCGAGAGCTCCGCCTCTAGGCCACTGCATGCCTCTGCTCTTGTTTCCTGCAAATTTATTTCATTATTTGACATGGTTAAATCATTTCTCTTTCATTTTGCCTATATAGATAAATACTGTAATGGCAGTGCTGGGCTAGTGAACTTTGACCCATTTTTTAAATTTTCCTGCAATATATTAGATGAAAGCACCATCCTGCACATGGCTATTCACAGCACATTTTTTTCAATTGAACAAGAATGACCCACAGATAAATACCCATGTACAGGATTTATGCATTTTTATGATGCCGAAGAATTGTTTTCACTGCAGGAGAAGTAACATTCCTTCTCTTTGGATTTGACAAAAGCCTGTCCATACTTCCTTAAAGGTAGATCCCACTGAATGTAGGTGAGCTTACTTCTAAATCAGGGCTGTCCAAACTTGGGAACTTTTGAGACTTGTGGACTTCAACTCCCACAAGGTAGCTGGGGAATTCTGGGAGTTGAAGTCCACAAGTCTCAAAAGTTCCCAAGTTTGGACACCGCTGTTCTAAATAAACAACTCCTCAGACTGTACTGCTGTGATATGTATAAATGCTGTAGCAACACTTCCAATCACTGCTTCCTTTTGGAATAAATACATATAGTCCTATGACTTACAACAGTTGTACAGTTTGAAGTCACAACAGCACTGAAAAAGAGTGACTTATGAGGATTTTTCACAAGTCTATCCACTGCCACATCCCCGTGGTCGTGATCAAAATTCAAATGCTTGGCAACTGGTTCGTACTTGTGACGGTTGCAAAAAAAGAAGGGGGGGGAGACCCAGATTCATTTAACAACCGTGTCATTAACTGAAGAACTGCAGTGATTCACTTCATTGTGGCAAGAAAGGTTGCCAATGGAGCAAAATTCACTTCGCTGTCTCACTTAGCAATAGAAATGATGAGCTCCATTGTGATTGTGTAACCAATTTCGTTGTATTCATTTTGTACGACAATAAAGACTATACTATGATCCAAAAGTCGAGAACTATCCATTCTGTGTAGGAACCATAGGTTGCTGCTGTTAATTTATCCAACAGAGGACTATACAGCTGCAGCCCTCCAGATGTTGCTGAACATTAACTCTTGAGACACAATCCGCATGGCCAATGGGGAAGGATGCTCGGAGTCGCCCTTATTTCCCATCTATGATTCACATGGGGATTCATTGATACTTCACCCATGCTCTGTTAAACCTCAGTTGTGGTTCACAGCACAAGAAGCAACTTCCTGCCTGGGACTTTGCTCTAGGTTTCTTATGTATGGGGAAAACCCTGCTGTGCCTTGCTACCAACTGTCCTTAGTTTCAAGAAGTTTGGGACTCTTCCCCCCCCACCCCAAATCTTCTGCAGAAATCTAAACCCTCCCAAGCATGCCTAAGAAAGCCCTGTACACAAAACACAGCCACTGTGGTGAGGTCGTGCCTTTGCAAGCACCCAGGTAGCGGAAGGGAGGTGGGGGAGAAAAGGGGAAGAAAGGGCTCCCACCAGCTGGCAGAATGGAGGGAAAGTAAGGACAAAAAGCTGAACGCCATCTCCCCCACCCCCGTTGCCCTACTGATGCTGGATGAGAGAAGGAAGGAAGGAGATGGGAAGGAAAGAAGGAAGGAGGGAGGGAGGGAAAGATAGATAGATAGACAGACAGACTGCAAGCCAGAAGGAAGGAAGGAAGGAGATGGGAAGGAAGGGAAGAAGGAAAAGAGAGGGAAGGATAGATAGATAGATAGATAGATAGATAGATAGATAGATAGATAGATAGATAACCAGACAGATAAGAGATTAGAAAGATAAGATACAGAGATGATAGATGACAAAGATTACATAGATAGATGATGATGATAGATAGATGATAGATAGATAGACAGACAGACAGCAAGCCAGAAGGAAGGAAGGAAGGAAGGAAGGAAAGAAGGAAGGAGGGAAGGATAGATAGATAGATAGATAGATAGATAGATAGATAACCAGTCAGATAAGAGATTAGAAAGATAAGATACAGAGATGATAGATGACAAAGATTACATAGATAGATAGATGATGATGATGATAGATAGACAGAGAGACAGACAGACAGATATAGGATGCAAGCCAGAAGGAAGGAAGGAAGGAGGGAGGGAGGGAAGGAAAGATAAATGGATGGACGGACAGACAGACAGGATGCAAGCCAGAAGGAAGGAAGGAAGCTCATTGGAGGGAGAGATGGGGTGGAAGACCCCAACCGCACCCCCCCCCCAAAAAATGTCTGAGTCATGCTCCAAACAGAAGCCGTGTGTCAAATGTGACCAAATAGGGAGCATGTGCAGGGACCGCACACACGTGCAACACACAAGAAAGCCACACACATGCAGGGCAAAGGATGCTGCCTAGCAGGCTGAGGATGCTCTTTTGCTCTCTCGCCCGGCTGTGCAATCCCCTAGCACCCCAGGTGGCAGCCTCTTTTCCCCAGGCTCGGCCGCAGATGGGTGTTGTAGTCCTCGCCTCGCAGCTGGTGGAAGGAGAGAAGACCACCAGCGGGGGGGGGGGGGGGGGGCAGACCCACATGGGGTGGGGGAGACAGTCCCCTCCCTGGAAGCTGAAGCTGCCCAAAGCTCTCCTGGCCGGGGAAGGCATTGAGAGCGCTGCCAGCCCCCCACCCCCGCGGGTGCATGCGGATGGCCTTTGTAGTCCACACACACCTGCAAACCTGCGGACCGACTGCTTCTCCCCGAGGAGGGGGAGATTTGGGGGGTTTTGTGCTTCCCCAGGCGAGGATCCTGCCCTTCCCCCTCCTCTCCCCCAGCCCCCACCCCCAAGCAGGCGGATGGGCTTTGTAGTCCACACACACACATGCAAACCTGCGGGCAGGCTGCCTCTCCTCGGGGAGGGGGAGATAGGAGGGTGACTTGTGCTTCTCCAGGCGAGAGTCCTGCCAACACCCCCCCCCCTCACCTCCCCAGCCGACCCCCGGCTCACCAGCTTCAAGTCGAGCACGCCGTCCTTGGCCTCCTGCAGCAGCGAGACGAACTTGGTGGTGAGCAGCCCCAGGCTCTTCTCGTGCCGGCTGGGTGCGCCGCCCGGCGGCTGCGGTCCGGACTCCGCCATCCGGACGGCTCACACCTGCCGCCGGTGTGCGGATCCCAGCGCTCACTCCGTCGCGGGCCCCCCGTCCACTCTGCCGCCGCCGCCGCCGCTTCCGGCCGCCGCGGGGCATGACGGGAGGGGGAGGAGCCAAGGCGCTCCATCTTGAAAGAAGGGGCGGGGCTTTCCCGCCCTCTTCTCCAAGCTCCGCCCCCCCTCCAGCCGGCTTTTCTTGGTTGGTTTTCTTGCGCGGCATTCCGCCGGCAGAGATGGCTGGTGAATGCTCTCTGGGTGTAGCGACGCCTACTGGCCAGGAGACGAACAGACACGGTGGGGCCCTCCCTTCATTGCAAATTCTTCTCTCTCTCTCTTTTTTTTTACAATGCCAACTTCAGCTTTCTTTATGGAAAACTTGCTGCAGTGTTTTCTTTACATCAAAAGGGATTGCATTTCTGTATTAAAAAAATAATAAATAATGTGTCTCAAAAAGTGTTTTCCATATCCTCTCCAACCTATTCTTATTTATTTGTTCGTTTGTTTGTTTACTTAGTTTCTCACTCATGTACAAGATAACAGGACTAAGAATAAACATGAATAAGAACACAGGAAATGGGGACAAATCAATGGAGACATTAGGACAGGGACGGAAGGCACACTGGTGCGCTTATGCATGCCCCAACATTAACATATAGTTATTTATTAACATATTCTTCATTAACATATAGTCTTCATTATATGTTATTATATGTTATATTAATATAGGTTATATATTATATGTTATATGATTAATTCATTTTTCATTAACATATAATCAAAACATAACATAACCTCTTTGCAAATTATTGATCGGGGAGAAGTGAGCAGCTGGCTGCTGGCAAAGTTCCCATCATCCCCAGCCAGCACAGTTGCTTTGTATTACAGTTCTCATCACACACACACACACACACACACACACACACACACACACACGGATCAGCATAGCTGGCAAGACTATGTGGACTGCAAAGCGTGAAAAAAATAAAATAATAATACAATTAATACAAAAAAAAAACAGTAAACAGTAACAGAGTTGGAAGGGACCTTGGAGGTCATCTAGTCCAATCCCCTGCTCACGTAGGAGACCTGTAGTAGAGATTCGAACTGCCGACCTTTCTGATCGACAAGCTCAGCGTCTTAGCCACTGAGGTACAATTAATTTAAAAAAACAATAATAGTTGTAAATAAAACAACAAATACAGAAAAAGAGAAAGCAATAATGTAGTGGTAAAGATATATAGGACCAGAGGTGGGTTCCTACCAGTTCGCACCTATTCGGTAGAACCGGTTCGTCAAATCTACCGAACCGGTTAGAAGAGGTTCCACCAGTGGACCCGGAAAGCAGGCCACACCTACAGAAGTGGTTCCAAAAAATTTTGAAACCCACCACTGACACACACACACACAGACTCACACAGAGAGAGAAAGAGAAAGAAAGGAAGAAATAAATAAAAAAAGAAAAAAAGAAAGAAAAAGTGAGAGATGAAAGAAAAAAAGGAAAAAGGGACAGAGACAAAAGGAAGGAAAGAGAGAGAGAGAGAGAGAGAGATGGCCGGCAAGCCACTCCCACAAAGGAGGCCATACCCACAGAGTAGGTTCAAAAAATTTTTGAAACCCACCACTGTATAGGACCCAGAAGTCCTGAGTTCTAGTCCTACTTTAAGCACAAAGCCAGCTCGGTGACTTTGAGACAGTCAACCCTGCTCAACCTCTGCAAATTCCCTCCCTTTTTATCAAGACACCAGATATGCAATCCCATGCATTCTATTAGGATATAAGTCAAAAATGCTTTTTTTCTCAGAATAATTTAATCAATCCGAATTAATAAAGCTCCAAAACAGAACCACACGATATGTGAATAATCTCAGTGAAGCCCCTTCTACATAGGGATCCCTGCGTTATTTTCCAGACCGTTCTTATATTTCAAAGCTCTGTTTCACACCCTGAAATGCAACCCAAATAATTAGCTTGTGAATTTCCTTAGAGCAGGGGTGTCAAACTCAAGGCCTGGGGCCCAGATCTGGCCCGCGAGGCCACCCTGGAAACAGCGAAGGACCGGCCCGCGGTGCCTCTACCAGTGAAAACAGAGCTCAGGAGGGCTACATGTGTTTTTGCTGGCTGAGGGATGCAGGAGGCTGTCGCAGCTGAAAACGGAGCTTGGGAACCTGTTTTCGCTGGCAGGGCACTTGGGCCAACACAGGCGCCCCCAACACAAGTGACATCGAGCTGGTCATGCCCACCCTGGCCTCACGCACCCCAGCCCCGCAAGATCAAACACAACCCTGCTGCGGTCCTCAATGAAATGAAGTTTGAACACACACACACACAAACACACACACACACACACACACACAAACACACCGCCTTAAGAGTTATCTGGGAATTAGGTTTCAGACGGCAACTGAATTGCACTGCTATCTAGTCAGATAATCAGACTTCCGTGGCTTGGAACTATTGATCTTCAAGTCAGCCGGAAACAGCTAATGTCTGAGAACACTGATAATTGAAAAACATGCATACTAACAGGGTGTGGATGTGTGTGGGTGTATGGGAGAGAGAAAAAGAAAGGAAGGGAAAGAGGGAGAGAAAGAGAGAGAGAGAAAGAGAGATAGGGGAGAGTAAAAGAGAGAGGGAGGGAGAGAGAGAGAGACAGAGAGAGACAGAGACAGAGTGAAAGGGGGAGAGGGAGGGAGGGGGAGAGAGAAAGAGAGAGGGAGGGAGAGAGAGAGAGACAGAGACAGACAGAGACAGAGTGAAAGGGGGAGAGGGAGGGAGGGGGAGAGAGAAAGAGAGAGGGAGAGGGAGAACATATTTCTGGGGATAGCTGAAAATACAAAACTCCAAAGAGTATTCTCTGCTGTGATGCAAATACCTTCAGGGAATAAGATATTGGATTTGAAAAATATTGCTGTTTTAGAAATCTCTTTGGGAATTATTATTGCTATGTACGGTAATAGTTCCACATAAAGTATCACCTCTTTACCCTGTTAATTTTTGCAACCTTAGTGTTATATAGATTCTGGGAACAAATACATTGGAAAGCACTCTGCTTCCAGGAAAATGTGCTTATTCCTGAAAAAGTAGGCATATATGGGATGTTTCTACATTGGGCTAAACTCGGCATCGACCACTCTACCCTTGTAATTGACGAATGCTGTGACATTTTCAAATCTTTGGTTTAGAATCTACTGTGACTGATGATCCCTGGGGGATTTTTCAGAAAAGAACATGAATAAATTTTTATCAAGAATGGAAAGGAGGAAACCAACATGGTTTTCAGGAGCACATCATGATTCTGTCTGAGAAGAAATAAGCATATTTGGTGATAAAGCACATGGGACACATATCCCATGACTTGATAAAATGTGATAAAATTTACATGTCTATGGAGATTCTCAGTCATCCAGGTCATAATTGTCTCAATGGTGCTTTTTCAAAAAGGCAACTGGAACTGTTTTTTTCCTGAAGGAAGAATAAGAAAAAATTTCACTTCTCATCCAAGAAGCTGAATGGAATGGAATGGAATATAATGGAATAGAAGTGGAATAGAATAATGAAAGGGAATATAGAATAGAATATAGAGAGTAGATTAAAGTAGAGTAGAGTAGAGTAGAGTAGAGTAGAGTAGAGTAGAGTAGAGTAGAGTAGAGTAGAGTAGAACAGAACAGAACAGAACAGAACAGAATAGAGGTACAAGAAGAGGAAGTAATTAGGAAAATTCTGATTTGTGCCGAAATGGATAAATTGATGTGGGAATTAAACAACAAAGACGAATCAGAATATTATAAGATCTGGGATAAATTTTATTGATGGATGGAACACAAAAAGGAAAATCTCAAAATAAGCAATGACCAAGATTTATAGAATGGAAATTAGAATTATGTATGAAATCATAACAGTGAAAATGTATAAGACAAGAACAAAGCAACGTGGATGGAAATACGATATCCTTATATTTGTAAATACTGAATAGACCAATTGTAAATCAGAATGGTGGTTATAATATTTAACTTTATATTCTAGTATGTATGGCTAAGACACTGAAAGGACGGTTACACTATGTCCAATGTTTTAATTTGTGTTTAATAAAAAACTTTTTTTTAAAGTTAGAATAGAATAGAGCAGAAGATAATAGAGTAGAGTAGAGTAAAACAGAACAGCACAGAACAGAACAAAATAGAGCTACAGATGAGAGACTCAAATACTCATCACTTAAGACTTCCGGTCTATACTGATGAATGAGAAGCAAAATGTCATCTTCTTTTACTTCCTTCAGGAAAAAACAACAACAGTCCAGTTGCCTTTTTTTGAAAAAGCACCTTTGAAGGAAATTTACAATTCCCCCCCCCCCATGGATGCATTAGCTCAGCTCCAGAGTTGCCATCATCCAACAATGCAGCCTCTTGAATAATGCATTAGTTGACTTGAATGTTTCAAAATAAAAACAAAATGTTCCCGAAGAAATTGCATCTACAGGCAGAGCAGAATAAGAAAACTCTCTGGATCGTGGCAAGCAGGATGCACGGATTCTTGCTGTGGTCAAACGCCAGCAGCAGCCTTGATGCGCTGAGCTCTTTTGTGCTGTTTCATCTGCGTTCCCAAAGAATGAAACTGACCGGTAGATTTGCTGTTTTCCCCGCCTTCCTATTCCAACATCCTGAGGGTTTGGGCTTCAGTATTACAGAGCAACCCCCCCAAGGAGATGTGAGGATTATTAACTGACGGAAACGCTATTCACTGGATCGCCTTCCTCTGCTCAGCCCCATCCAGTCCTAAGCTTTGAGCCGGAGGGATCCTGCTGCATTGAAGTCATGGGGATGTCTGCCAAGGAGAGCAATTCCACTCGTCCCAGAGGTAACAATTGAGAAACGAAGGCTGGGGATTAAGGAGAAAGAGCAAACTGAATGTTATATGATTTGGGAAGTATTTTACCAAAGGTTGGAGGTGGGGGAAAAGGAGTTTGGAAATGAAGAAAGCTAAAAAAAATGAGTAGATAATACACTTAGATGGAGATGTAATGAAGATGAAAACTGTTAGTATGTGTATGATGAGAATAATGATGTTTAACGTTGATATATTATTACTAGAAGATATTAAGAAGAATTGAGAGTTCCATAACGTTTTAATGCTCAATATGTTATAATACGAAACTTAAGAGAAATAATGTTAATATGAAGGTGAAAGATGTGGCAAAAGAGGAAAGAAGTTGCACAGAGATGTTTGTACCCAGATGACACACTGCAGAAGGAAAGATGGAATGTTTATTTTTGTAACGAAAAAATAATAAAACTCTTTAAAAAGAAAGAAAGAAATGAAGGCGGGGGGATTTTTATTTTTAGGGGCAGCAGCATGGGATATGTAATCCTTTCTACCAAGCAACAGCCCAATACGTAAGCCACCCACTTACGTCGTCCATCTCTCTCTTCCTTCCTTTCACGCTTTCCGCAGCTGTCGCAGCCAAAGGCTCATTTTATTCCTACAGGGGGACGACGCAGGAACTCAATTCCCAAACTTTGTGGTTTGCAGCCAGGTCAAACCTGGAATCTGGTTTATATTGGAGCAGAAAGTCCAGCCTACTTTAATTTGGCGAGGTTCCACAAATCCCCCTCCGTCTCTCGCTTTTAAAAATGTCGGTTTAGGGACAACTCAGCCTGAGCCGGGTGTGTAATCCAAGGTGTATTGACACCACGTTTTAACAGAATAGCAGAGTTGGAAGGGACCTTGTAGGTCATCGAGTCCAACTCTCCGCCCAAGCATGAAACCCTACCCCATTTCTGACAGGGCCTTTAGTGGGCTGTAGCCCATAGGTTGAGTACCCCTGTTCTACAGCACAGGGGCCTCCATGCTCCTGTCTATCATTTCATTCTGTTTGGGGACCAACTTGGCTGAACGGTTTTGAGAGGCTGCACTTCCGTTGCCTTTTTGCCACAGTGGGAATAACTCCAATTCTACAATCACTTTCTTCTCCCTCAAAGCTCCCTAAAATCCCCAACCTCCTCTGTGTAGCAAGGAACCCCTCCCAGAGAGATCTTTCAAGTCTGGGGAAGCCAGAGCCCACGTTCCACCAGCTGGCAAAGTTATGCATTCGTTTCCCGTTTCCTTTCTGCATCCTTAGATGAAGCATTTCCACTGCCTGGAATTTTACTTCCTTTCATTGTTCTTGCCTTAGTGGGAGAATGGCCAGAATTGGAAAAAGCAGAGAAGCTGGCAAGAGGGGCTGCCTTGAAGTGGGCATCAGGGGTGTTTTACCAACCCGACAAGCTGGATAGCCTTCCGCAGTACCAGGTTCGGGAGATGCAGCGTAACAGGTTCATCGAATCCCGCATCAAGGTAGGTAAGCGTGGCAGGGTAATTTCATCAAATCTTGAGGTCCTTGGTCCTCTCTGAGCTTGCTTGTTTTCTTGCAGACGATTCATTACCCAACTGGGTAACCTCATCAGTGCTAGAAAGGAGTTGGGTTTGTGCAGAGGAGGAGGACTGTGGGGGTCTTGGTGCTCTCTGAGCTTGCTTGTTTTCTTGCAGACGTTTCATACCCAAATAGGTAACCTCATCAGTGCTACAACCGGCAGTAATGCCAGGAGCAACCCACCCCTGGCAGGGAGTCCTTCAGTGGTGGGTTTCAACAAATTTTGGAACCTACTCTGTGGGTGTGGCCTCCTTTGTGGGAGTGGCTTGCCGGCCATGTGACCTGGTGGGAGTGGCTTGCCGGCCATGTGTTTTCTTTCTTTCTTTCTTTCTCTCTCTCTCTCTCTCTCTTTCTTTCCTTCCTTTTGTCTCTCTGTCCCTTTTTTCTTTCATCTCTCTCTCACTCTTTTTCTTTCTTTTTTCTTTATTTCTTTCTTTATTTCTTCCTTCCTTCCTTCCTTCCTTTCTCTCTCTCTCTCTCTCTCTCTCTCTCTCTCTCTGTGTGTGTGTGTGTGTGTGTGTGTGTGTAGCAGTAGTGGGTTTCAAAATTTTTGGAACCTCTTCTGTAGGTGTGGCCTGCTTTCCGGCTCCACTGGTGGAACCTCTGGTAGATTTGACGAACCGGTCCTACCGAATAGGTGCGAACTGGTAGGAACCCACCTCTGGAGTCCTTGTATAGTGACCATACTTGGAGCCAGCAATTCGGTTGCTAAATAAAGTGGTTGCTAAATGAAATTGGTTTTATTGGTGATCTTACTGTAGCTTCCCCTTGCTTTAGAGACCTGCGAAGGTCGCAAATGTGAGGATTAATCATAAGACTATTTTTAAATCCCCATTGTAACAGCAAAGAGTTGATAAACGAGGCAATTGCTAAATAAGATCTGTATTGAGTTTTATTTTCTTTCAGGCTAAGAATAGCTTATTCCGTCAGTCTTTCCAGTTAGAATTAGCTTATATTCCAACTAATATTTATTGCCTTTTTGGGAACAAGCCTGCTCCAGTTTGTTTGAATCCTTTTTGAAGTTAGCCATAATTTTATATTAAGACGAGAATTTCTCTAATGGAGAATCTTTCCAAAACTTTCTAATACTGGCAGGAACTGGGTGCTCACACAACAATCCCCCCCCCAAACTCCTTATCCATTTAATTTTATTCTTGGGATCGAATCGTCAAACACATTTATTTATTTACCTACAGTGAGCTTACATATACCTTTCTCTTTAAAAAAAAAAACCTGGCAGTTTATAAACAGGGACTCTAAAATTAAACCATCTGGAGTCACATAATATGATGGGTGTGACACAAAATTGATAAACAAATAAATAGAGGCAAAAGCGGGGGAAGAGGAGGAGGCGAAATGTAAGCCTGTCTTTTACAGGGCCCATAAACTGTACAGGTAGTCCTCGACATACGACCATAACTGAGCTCAAAATTTCTGTTGGTAAGCAAGACAGTTGTTAAATGAATGTAATCCCATTTTACAATCTTCCTTGTCAAGAGTTGTTAAGCGAATCGCTTGCAGTTGTGAACAGAATCTGGCTTCCCCATTGATTTTACTTGTCCGAAAGTCATATAAGGGGACCACGCGACCCCCCAGGACACTGCAACTGTCATAAGTGTGAACCCGCTGCCCAGTGTCCGAATCGTGACCACGTGACTATGCGTGACCCGACAAATGCGCGCACGACAAAACCGCGCCGACAAAATCGCGACGTCATCAACGTGCCGACAACAGCACACCGACAACAGCGCACCAATAGAAGCTTGATTTAAGTTAAGGTAAGGGTTAAGGTCAGGGTCAGGGTCAGGTTTAGGGTTAGGGTTAGATTTAGGGTTAGGGTTAGGGTTAGGGTTAGGGTTAGGGTTAGGGTTAGGGTTAGGGTTAGATTTAGGGTTAGGGTTAGGGTTAGGGTTAGGGTTAGATTTAGGGTTAGGGTAAGGGTAAGGGTTAGGCTTAGGCTTAGGCTTAGGCTTAGGCTTAGGTTTAGAGTGCGCTTCTGTCGGCACGCTGTTGTCGGCGCGCTTTAGCGCTCATTCATCGGTTTAGAACTCGCGGTTTTGTCACCGCGATTTAGTCGGGCGCGCTTTTTCGGGCACCCTTTTGTCGGTGAACCGTGACTATGGGGATACTGCAACGGTTGTGTGAAAAATGTCCCTGAGTCACTGTTTTTCAGTGCCGTTGTAACTTTGAACGGTTACTAAATGAAGTGTTGTAAGTCGAGGACTACCTGTGAGGACTTACTTCTGGCTTCGCCTCCAGTCCACCGCTCAGTCCTATCTGGAAGGAATGAACACAGGCCTCGAGGAACTGCATTCTGCCCTCATTGACGTCCAACACGTGGAGGAAGCCCTGGGGACCATTCAGAAGGATCTCACGTCATGCATTGATTCTTTTGCGAGATTGCAGGAGCTACGAGAACTGGCCACGGAACATGACCAGCTGGAGGCAGTGGTCCAGATGTTGCCCCAGCTTTTCTCAGGTGACTTGGGCACTGCGGGATCCCACCATCTTGCTTCCAAAACCCATTGCAAAATTTTATGCCAGGCAATAAATTCATGCCAGGTGGGGAAAGCCTTAATGCAGAAGCATAATACTCTGGATCTCTTCCTAGCCCCCACAAAAACCTTAGATTTAATTCCTTTCACATATAGTCCAGAAGTGGTATTCAGCCAGTTCGGGTCAGTTCACCTGAACAGGTAGTGGAAATTGCGGGTGGGCCCATGCACCTTTCTACCTGCCCCAGCTCTATGCCATTCTATTTAGGCACATTTTCAAGCCACACACATGATCACAGCACAAGCACAAAAGACAAAGTACATGCATGGGCACGCTTGCTCACATTTGTGAACCGGGTAGGGAAAGTAAATAATACCACTCCTGATATAGTCCCTGTATTATGTATACATTTGTCTCAGAAAGGGGGAAATGTTAAGAATAGAAGAAATAGTCTTACTAACTGAATGTTATTATTACTTTGGTTTCAATTAAATGTCAGTAACATGACATTTGTAAGGGACACGGTGGTGCAGTGGCTAAGACGCTGAGCTTGTTGATCAGAAAGGTCAGCAGTTTGGCGGTTTGAATCCCTAGCATTGTGTAATGGAGTGAGCTCCTGTTACTTGTCCCAGCTTTTGCCCACCTAGCAGTTGGAAAGCATGTAAAAATGCAAGTAGAAAATAGGATCCACCTTTGGTGGGAAGGGAAGAGAATTCCGTGTGCCTTCGGCATTTAGTCATGCCAGCCACATGACCATGGAGACGTCTTCGGACAGCACTGGCTCTTTGGCTTTGAAACGGAGATAAGTACTCCTAGAGTCGAGAACAAATAGCACGCATGTGCGAGGAAAACCTTTACCTTTAACATGATATTTTAATCTTCTTTTAGCCCCAACGGTCTTCCAGAGTGAGACTCTTGATTCAAAGACCAAATTTCAGCCTCCAAAATTTTGCATGTGCATATTTTAAATGCTTGCCCCAAACCAGGAATGGAAGTTTATATACTCCTAAGTCATTTTTATACCGGCACGGTTTCTGTTTTTTTCCTTCTTTGTTCTTTATTATTTTCATTGCTGTCTTGATCAGTGCAAATTTAAGTACAATTTTAAAAGTACGAGAATGAATTTCTCCACTGGAGCCCAATGTTCATCTGCCGCTTTTATATCAAGTTTGCCAAAAAAGGTGGAAATCTAACATGAAATTAAAGGGCCAACTTAACTATATGCTGATTTAAAAAATAATAATTTACAAAAAGAAATTCTAATTGCCTGCCATGAAGAAAATACAACATTTTGTAGGAAATGTCACAGTTAAAAAGTGAGGATGGAAGGAGGGAGTGTGAAACCAACAATCAGTGGCCAAGCTAATGGAATGGCTGATTACTGTGTTTGCGATTTTCTCTTTACTAGGTGATAATTTATTGTTCATCTCATTTTTCTTCTAAGGCAGGGGTGACCAACGTTGGCAACTTTCAGACCTGTGAATTTCATCTCCCAGAATTCCCCAACCAGCCTGGTTGGGGAATTCTGGCAGATGAAATTCACAGGTCTTAAAAGTTGCCAAGGTTGAATATCCCTATTCTAAGGGATTGAGGAAAGTAATATGTAGAGTAATATGTAATATGTAAGGAAAGTAATATGTAATATACGGAGTTATTATTATCAATTATCAATTATCAATTATCAGTCATCATCAGTCATCAGTCATCAGTCATCAGTCATCAGTCATCAGTCATCAGTCATCAGTCATTAATTATTATTATTATTATTGTTATTATTTATATGCCGCCCAATCCCGAAGGACTCGCGGCGGCTTACAAAAAAGAGGGGGGGGAAAAAGACACATAACAAACACATAACGAGAAAAAAAAAACCGGTGTAAAATCGCAACACCACATACATTCATTCTAATCGGGGCTGGACCTCAACAGTGCGGTCAACAGCTCCAGGCCTGCCGGAACAGCCAAGTTTTAACAGCTTTCCTGAAGGCCATCAGAGTGGGTATGATCCGGATCTCTGGGGGTAGCTGATTCCAAAGAGTCGGAGCAGCCACAGAGAAGGCTCTCCTCCGGGGGCCCACCAGCTGACACTGTCTGGCTGAGGGCATCTGAAGGAGGCCCAATCTGTGGGATCTTACTGGCCGCTGGGAGGTATGTGGCAGTAGGCGGTCTCGAAGGTACGCTGGCCCTAAGCCATGTAGGGCTTTAAAGGTAATAACCAACACCTTGAATTGCGTCCGGAGGCAATTGGTAGCCAGTGCAGCTCGCGGAGGACAGGTGTAACGTGGGTGTACCTCGGTGCACCCAATATCGCTCACGTGGCCGCATTCTGGACTAACTGCAGTCTCCGAACGCTTTTCATGGGTAGCCCTTGAAAACAGTATATTCTGTTCAGTAGACCAACCACTGTTCAATATTACCTTTATTTCCTTTCCTTTTAGAGGTTTCAATTTGGAAAGCTTAAACTCAATCCCTGCCTCTCCTTTACTCTTCTCCATTGGTGGGATTAAAAACATTTTACTACCAGTTCTGTGGGCGTGGCTTTGTGGGCGTGTCAAGGGAAGGATACTGCAAAATCCCCATTCCCTCCCCATCTCAGTAACCTGCTTTCCAGCTCCATTCTCCTGTTCAGGGCAACAAAAGAAGATCAGCTGGGAGGCAGCGGGAGCGAGGCCAGCCTATTAGCCGGTTCTCCGAACTACTCAAAATTTCCACTACCGGTTCTCCAGAACCTGTTAGAACTGGCTGAATACCACCTCTGCTCTTCTTCCCTGCAGTACCTCAACTCATTTCGGAAGGCTTCGGTCTCTTAGAAAGCCAGAACCTCTTGAAAGCTCATCTTGGGCTCATGGACTTGGAAAATTTACGAGATAGCATCCTGTCCCAGGTGCATAACCGCAACCTGCTCAGCCCCTTGAATTGGACCAGCATTGAGTCTTACTTCGGAGGTCTCCTGGAGTTGAACGATGCCTTGGCTCAGCATCTGTGGCGCACAGTTGCCCGAGCCACAAAACTGGTGTTGGAGGACCCATCTCTTTTGGTGTCAGCCGTACGGATCATTGAGAGAGAAGAAAATATAGATGCCGTCATCTTGCTGAGGTCCCAACCTCATGGCTTCCTCCCACCGGGACGCCCAAAACACTGGAGAAGGAAATTCTTCCAAGTCATTCAAGACACTGTGGTAGCTTCTTCTTTCCAGGCTGAGCCAAAGGAGACTCAAGGCCAGGGGCTTAGTAGCCACTTGGTATCTCTGCAGGGTAGCATCCTGGCTGAACTACGCGTCGTGAAAGATTGGATGGTCCAGTGCTGCCCTCCTCATTACAACATCCTCACGACCTTCGCCACCATGTTCCACCAAGGCCTCACCCATCACCTGCATCGTATTCTTACCAGGGACCTAGACAAACAAGAGATCTTTGCTCTCCTCCACTGGGCAATCCATGTCTACCCAAGGTGAGTGCCGTTGCTAGTGGTGCTGAAGTCCAAAACCATTTTAGGAAGAAGATCTAGAAGTGAAATTGATAGCAATAGCAATACTACTTATATACTGCTTCACAGTGCTTTATAGCCCTCTATAAGTGGTTTACAGAGTCAGCCTATTGGCCCCAACAATCTGGGACCTCATTTTACCCACCTCAGAAGGATGGAAGGCTGAGTCAACCTTGAGACCTGTGAGAATCGAACTCCTGGTTATGGGCAGAATCCACCTGCAATGTTGCATTCTAACCCCTGTGCCAGGAAGGAAAGAAGGGAGGGAGGGAGGGTACTAGCAATAGCACTTAGAATTACATACCACTTCACAGTGCTTTTACAGCCCTCTCTAAGCGGTTTACAGATTTAGCGTATTTCCCCCAACAATCTGGGTCCTCATTTTACCCACCTCGGAAGGATGGAAGGCTGAGTCAACCTTGAGCCTGGTAAAATTCGAACTGCCAAATTTCAGGCAGTTGGCAGTCAGCAGAAGTAGCTTGCAGTACTGTATTCTAACCACTGCACCACCAAGGCTCATTGATGATTGGAGCATCCACATATATGAATGGTGGAAGGGAGGAAGTTGCTTCTTGTGCTATGAAGCACAGTTGAGATTTAACAGAGCATGGGTGAAGTATCAGTGAATCCCCACATGAATCATAGATGGGAAATATGGTCTTTTCAAGGCTGAAGGGTGACTGCAAGCATCCTTCCCCATTGGCCCTGTGGACTGGGTCTCAAGAGTTAACATTCAGCAACCTCTGGAGCAGTGGTGGGATTCAATTTTTTTTTACTACTGGTTCTGTGGGCATGGCTTGGTGTGCATGGCTTGGTGGATGTGGTAGGGAAAGGATACTGCGAAATCCCCATTCCCTCCCAATCAGCTGGGGCTCGGGAGGCAGAGAATAGATGGGGGCAGGGCCAGCCAGAGGTGGTATTTGCCGGTTCTCCAAACTACTCACAATTTCTGCTATCGGTTCTCCAGAACTGGTCAGGACCCGCTGAATACCACCTCTGATATATACACATAAGGTCTCAGTAGAAGGAATCCAACATGGGTGCATATTAGAATTTTACTCATGGTTTACTATAACCAATCTAGCCTGGAATGTTGAAGGAGACTGCTAAGAGTTTTCTTCTGCCTTTTGGTCCTGACTCCCCCCCCTTTTTTTTAACAGTTCTGAAATGATGGCTCACCCAGATCTGCTTCCTGAAGTGAACATATCAACCATGGGCCCTCTGCTTTCAGCAGATACAATAAGCTCTCTGGAAGAGTCTTATCTGGGGAAAGTGCAGGTGAGTTAGAAGACCAGTCAGGATTTGGAAAATCCAATCATCTGTGGGCATGGAAGGAGGTCTGGATGTCTTTAGGAGTGATTGAACTTGAGTCTGTAGCAGAGGTGGGTTCCTACCAGTTCACACCTATTCGGTAGAACCGGTTCGTCAAATCTACCGAACCAGTTAGAAGAAGTTCCACCAGTAGACCCGGAAAGCAGGCCACACCTAGAGAAGAGGTTCCAAAAATTTTTGAAACCCACCACTGGTCCTTGGATATGATTATTCTACACTATCATGTTCATATTTATAAAACTCAGTGCCTCTGTGAAAGGTAAGGATGACAACTGCGTTTGTGGTGCAATCAGAACATTGCGTGAGTTGAAGTTGTTTTAACGCAAACCAAAGATGCCTTTTAAAAAACAAGTTTATATCCTATTCTTATGCATGCCAGTGCTGTGTGTGAGGTAATTTAAGGTGGTTCTGACAAGTGTCGTTGGCATCTTCATACCCGGTCACATGGGTGGCAAGCCACTCCCATCCGGTCACATGGGTGGCAAGCCACTCCCACAAAGGAGGCCACACCCACAGAGTAGGTTCGAACAATTTTTTTTTTCACTCAAAGATTCTTTTATTACATTTTCATTTTCCTTTATACAATCACTTAAATACTGTGCAGTTAAAAAAAAAAAGGAAACAATAAACAACTCATAACACTTCTATCCTACATACACCCTTCCTTCTACCCCTCCAACTTTCATTTCCCCCTTCCAACAATCCCCTCTTCTACTTCCCTTCCCCCTCAGCCATTCCTTTCTCCCCTTCCCACCATCTCACCCTCCTTACATTCCCTTCTCACTCCCTCTTAATTCCCCCCTCTTCTTTCCCTCTACACCTCGCTTCAGTGTATTTCTAGTATTCATTGGTCTATTTGTTTTGTACTAAAACAAAAGAAAAATAAAAGGAAAAGAACGAAGAAAAAAAAAAGGAAAAAAAGCAACAGTATCCAAGTGCATTCATTTTTCTGAAAATTGAGTCTATATTTCCACCCTCCCCCCCACCCCACCCCCTGAACCCCCCTCCCTGACCCCCTTCCGACTTCCCAGGTCCCATTCCCGGCATCGTTCTTTATCAAGCAAAGTCTGGAGTATATTGAAACCAAATAGATTAGAAGTTACAAAATAAAAAAAAAAAAAAAATAAAGAACAAAAAAGAAAAGAATAATAATAGGGGAAAAAAAGGGGGGGGACCCCCCCCCCCAAGAAAGAGAAGTCAATATACTCTCTAACATTAACCTCAGCTTCTCATTATTTTTAAAATCTTAAACAATATCTTTACCTGCTTCCGCATATAAATTCTATACCTCCCATCCTGCCTTTACCCGTGTCCGCATATATATTTTATCCTCATCCATTGCTCCTCCCATATTTACTCCACCCTCGTGTGGACTCTCCGGATAATCTTTCTTAACCTTGTATTCAAATAACAATTTATACAAAAATCAGCTTACATTCTGGATCAAGGTAATCTAATTGAACTTTCACTACCCTTCCATCTACCCCACGCCACCCGACTCCATTCATCCCAAACCACAATCCAAAAAAAACTACGATCTCCGCTCTCCTCGCCCCAAAGAATAGATCATGCGCAGTTTAAATTAAGATTCAAACAAGTCTTATATAAGTCCCATACAATATATGTCCAAATTCAGCACCGCTTCTTTCAGTCTCAATATCTCTTCATCGGTATACAGCTTTGTCATTTTATACCAGACAGGAGTCCTGAAATTTTATTCAAATTAAAAATTTAAGAAGTATTTTAAAGGCATAGCTGGATCTTTATTCTTTACTCTTCTGCCCTTCCGGAAGGGGAAAACAACACCCTCCGCCTTGTAGCCACATGTCCCGCTACTTATCTTCTCCTTCTCCTTGTCTTTCTCCAAGTCCGGGTAAGTCAGGAAGTCCCGCCTTCAGAGTTTTGTTGTAAAAATCTCGGGCTTCGCAAACAGAATTGAGACGATATTTTTGGTTCTCAAATGTGACTGTGATACCAGATGGCACTTCCCATTTATATTGTATCTGAGAATCTCTGAGTTTTTCAGTTAAGAAAGTGTAGTCTCTCCTTGCTCTTAATATTTGAGATGGTATTTCTTTAAAAACAATCAAGTCCTGTCCATCGATTCGCAGCCTGTTATTGTAGAACTTCTGTATTATCGCATTTCTGGATTCTCTTGTGGTGAAATATATAATTATGTCCCTCGGAAGCTGTCGTTGTTTTGCTACACACGAGTTCTGGCGATAAATTTTTTGAATCTGCCAATCAAAGTTAAATCCCGGACTTCCCACCGAACGTCTGAAAGCCTCAAAAAAGGTCTGTTTCAAGTTCTCCTGTTCCTTTTCACGCAATCCTCTGACTCTTATTGCAAACGCAGTCTTATTGTAATTTATCATAACGAGTTGTTTTTGAGCATTTTCAACTTCCTGTTGTAACGTTTGAATTTTAGATGTCAAATTAGAATTAGTTTTTTCCAAAAGTTCCAATTTGTCCTCCATTTCAGAAACATAATCTGTCATAACAGTCATAACTCTGATCGTATCTTCCCTTGTTTGAGCAATCTTGGCGTCCAGTTTATCATATAAGTCCGATAAAAGTTGTTTAATTTCCTGTCTGAACTCTTTAAGGGTTTCAAAAAGAAATTCTTGCGTTAAGAGATCTCCAGTAGAGGGCGTGGGAGGCAAGGGCAGCGATTTTGTAACAATTTCTTGAGATGTATTATTAAGGAGACGCTTAGACTGCTTCGATTTGGGAGCCATTATAAAAAAACGCACAAACAAACAAAGTCTCTGCTCCCCTCGGTTTTAAATGGGATACTATTTATAGACTTTTAACAGTTAATAAGGAGAAGTCTTCAGGAGAATAGAGCTGATTGAGTGTGTCATATATCAAACGCAGAAGCTATAAAATCGGCATCTTGTAACGCAGCTGGATAAGAAAGCCTTTCACAAAATTGAAGCTGGTATTTTGAATAGTAATAAGAAAAAAATGTACAACTTCAAGTTAATATTTGGTTTTAAAGCCATTTCAAAATTTATCTGCCTGCAGTTAATAAAACTCTATTGCCTGAATATGCAGCTTCAAGTAAAGAGGCTTTTATTTTGAAGTTTAAGGCTTGGCAGAACTTTCAGTGAGTAAACATTGTAACAAGACCGTTCAGCAGATTCATCACCATTTAACTTCCAGATAAGCAAAGTTAATGAAGGAGTAGAAATGAAACTAATTAAAAAGCTTCTGCTGGCCTATTGTGAAACCAAAACATATGATAAGCAATCTCTTTTGTTTTGAATTCTTGTGAATTCTTGTGAGGATTAACAAAAAGTGTTCATTATTACCGGAGAAACCAGCCTGCTCGGCGCCATTTTAAAAGCCTCTAAGTAAATAATTTTTCGGAGGAGAAAAAGAAAAGAAGCTAAAATGTTGATAAACAATTATTGTCCACGGAAATGGATTCAGCTCGTGATAAGATTAAATCAAACAAAACTTGGAACTGAGTGGGGGAGACCTACTTCGTCCTGCACAAGGCAGTTTGAAATTCCCAGCACGGACAGCCGTTCTGCCTTGGGCTAGCCCCCCTTTCCCTGCAAGCACAAAGCTGCAAAAATCGAAGAGCATTTGCCAGCAAAACAATTTCTTCTTTCCTTCTTGCCTGAAGGATAAGAAAACCTGATAAGACGTCAGATGGAAGATCCTCTAAACAGGTACGTAGCCAGGAATTCGGAGGCAGCTGATTTTTTTGCTGCCACCACCAGCAAGCTCCTCCCAGGAAGTCGGTTCGAACAATTTTTGAAACCCACCACTGGTCTGTAGGCTACTATGAGAAAGGTTTCAGGCAAATTCTTTTCTCCTACCAAAGGGGCTCGGGATTACCTGATCCCATTTTGTTTCCTTCCTGTAGGATAGCATTGCAGAATGGATGCAGAAGGCTCTAGAAATGGAGTTTGAGGAATGGCTTTGTGGAAAAGAACCTGAATCCGACTATCAAGGCTTCTTCCAGACTACTCTGCCTACCATCGTCATGAAGGTTAGGAGGAACTGGGGAGGCAAGGAGGAAAGACTTATCTAACTGAACAAAGAAGACATTTTCAATTGTAGAAGCCAAATCAGGAGTTTGATTCCCCCCATCTGTTCTTCTTTTCTCTCTTTCCTCAGATGCTTGATGAAAACGTTAGAGTGGTATCGCTCATTTCTGGTATTTTCCAGCAGAAAGTCCTTGAAATGGCTTTGGGAGAGTTGGAAGCCTTTTTGGGCAGGTTAGTTTCATCTTGTATGCCAATTAATTAAAAAAAAACAACAACCAGGATGGCGCTGCCCTTTATAACCTCAACATCTCAGTAGGAGAAGGATCTTTGAGTCCAACCAGTAGGCACATCTGAGCTGAATCAAGTTGAAAGTTCGTTTCTGGAACTTCTTGGTTCGTAATTGGATCCATCTTGGTCCTGTCCACCATTACGTCAGCTTATTGGTGGTTGTACATCAGTGTGGGGAAAAGGGGTTGGCTTGCAAGCTGGAAGTATGACAACTGCATGGATCATTTCACTCCCCCTATAACCTCACCACCCGGTGGCTCAGCAGCTAAGATGCTGAGCTTGTTGATCAGAAGGTCGGAAGTTCAGCGGTTTGAATCTCTAGCGCCACGTAACATAGTAAGCTCCCGTTACTTGTCCCAGCTTCCGCCAACCTAGTAGCTAACAGATTAACAGTGTTGGAAGGGACCTTGCAGGTCATCTAGTCCAACCCCCTGCCCGAGCAGGAGACCCTACATCTGCCTCTACCTAGGATCGTACTCACAACCTTCTGATTGTAAGGTGAGAGTTCCACCTCTAGGCCACAGCAGCAGCACATTAAAAAATGCAAGTAGAAAAATAGGGACCACCTTTGGTGGGAAGGTAACAGCGTTCTGTGCCCCTTCAGCATTTAGTCATGCCGGCCACATGACCACGGAGACGTCTTCGGAGAGTGCTAGCTCTTTGGCTTTGAAATGGAGATGAGCACTGCCCCCTAGAGTCAGGAACGATTAGCACGCACCAAAGGCTTCTGGGTGAGCAAGGCCCTCATGATAAACGTATCTTTCCTTCCTGCAGGCTGTATGAGAAACTGGTGGAATTTTGCAGAGCACATCAGCAAGAGCCCATAGCATCTAAGTACTACAGAGCGAGATTGCTGTCCACTGTCAACAACTGCTTGGCTCTCAGGTATTCCTGAAGGCTGTTTCTGGTACTCAGTACTTCTTTCTTTCTTTCTTTCTTTCTTTCTTTCTTTCTTTCTCTCTCTCTCTCTCTCTCTCTCTCTCTCTCCCTCTTTCCCCACCCTCCTCTCTCTCTCTTTCTCTCTCTCTTTCTGTCTCTTTTCTCTCTCATCTCTCTCACACTTTCTTTCTTTCTTTCTCTTTCTCTCTTTTTCTGTTTCTCTCTATCTCATCTCTCTCTTTCTCTCTGTTTCTCTCTCTCTCGTCTCTCCTCCCTCTTTCTATCTCTCTTTTCTCTCTCATCTCTCTCTCGCTTTCTTTCTCTTTCTCTCTTTTTCTGTTTCTATCTCTTATCTCTCTCTTTCTCTCTGTTTCTCTCTCTCTCATCTCTCCTCCCTCTTTCTATCTCTCTTTTCTCTCTCATCTCTCTCTCGCTTTCTTTCTCTTTCTCTCTTTTTCTGTTTCTATCTCTTATCTCTTTCTCTCTGTTTCTCTCTCTCTCGTCTCTCCTCCCTCTTTCTATCTCTCTTTTCTCTCTCATCTCTCTCTCGCTTTCTTTCTCTTTCTCACTTTTTCTGTTTCTCTCCATCTCTCATCTCTCTCTTTCTCTCTCTCCCATCTCTCTCTTTCTCTCTCCTCTCTCCTCTCTCTCTCTCTCTCATCTCCCTTTCTCTCTGTGTGTCTCTCTTTTCTCTCTCATCTCTCTCGCTTTCTTTCTTTCTTTCTCTTTCTCTCTTTTTCTGTTTCTCTCTATCTCTCATCTTTCTCCTTCTCCCTGTTTCTCTCTCTCTCTGTCTGTTTCTCTCTCTCTCTCTCATGTCTCTCTCTCCCTCCCTCTCTCTCTCTCTCCCTCCTTCCCTCCCCCCCTGTCCAGGCCTGTTTTCTCCATCTTCTTAGCCATCAGCCAGAAGGCTCTTTCTTAATTATTTCTCTTCTCTTTGCTGGCAGCTCCTCCATTTCAGCCTTGCGTGCTAATGGGTTGCCCCCCGAAGAGCCTGCCAGGATGCTACCATCTCTACACGCGGCTTTAGAGAAGACTCAGAAGAAGGCATGCCAACTTCTACTGGAGGAGATGCTGGCTGACTTGAAGGTACTCCTCATTGAGGATCACACACACAGCAGTGGGTTTGGTTCTGGCTTAGGGTGCTTGGAGAACCTAACTAATAGTGGTCATTTGATATGCCATGATCAAACGATTCATGGCTTAACTTGCAACCTGAACCAGGTTACTGATTGCTACACATCTGGCACAACCGCTGGAAAACAGAGCAGATTCCAGCTGCCTCATACAAATATACCCCAACACTTCAGAAATGAAAGCTGCACCCTTAATAAGGGTGAAGCAAACCAATGGTCAAAAGCTGTACTTCACTGGATGTCAGGCATGAAATCCTCTTACATTTGATACTGGATCGGAACCGGGAGTGCGCACATGTGCACGCTCGCTTCATGCATGCGCAGTGCTTCTGCACATGAGCAGAACCTTCTGCGCATGCACAGAGCATCCATGATGACACCTGAGTGTGTAGGCAGACCTCCCCCGCCGCCATTACCGTTCGCCCGAACTAGGGCGAACTGGCAAAATACCACCTCTGCTGTATGTTGATATAAACAGTTCATCCGGTCACTCCCATGCATGTTATAATGTAAAGTTTCCCCCTGTCCAGTCGTGTTTGACTCTAGGGGGCAATGCTCATCTCCATTTCTTAGCGGAGAGAGCCAGCGTTGTCTGAAGAGAGTTGTTACTTTCCCAGCAAAATGGTACCTATTTATCTTCTCGCATTTGCATGCTTTTGAACTGCTAGGTGGGCAGGAGCTGGGACAGTAAGCCAGCAGCCAGTAAGATCCCACAGATTGGGCCTCCTTCAGATGCTGTCAGCCAAACAATGTCGGCTGGCGGGCCCTCGGAGGAGAGCCTTCTCGGTGGCTGCTCTGACTCTTCGGAACCAGCTCCCCCCGGAAATCCAGACCATACCCACTCTGATGGCCTTCAGGAAAGCCATAAAAACTTGGCTGTTCCAGCAGGCCTGGGGCTGTTGACCTCACTGTTGAGGTCCGGCCCCGACTAGAATGAATGTATGAGGGGTGTCTGTTTTAAATTGTTTTGTCGTTATGTGTTTTTTTATATTTCTTGTAAGCCGCCCAGAGTCCTTCGGGATTGGGCGGCATATAAAAACTCAATAAATAAATAAATAAATAAATAAATAAATAAATAAATAAATAAATAAATAAATAAATAAATAAATAAATAAATAAATAGAGCTCACCCTGTCACGGGGCACTTGGGTCTCGAACCTCTGGCTGCCAGCTTTCTAGCTGATAAGCTCAGCATCTTTAACCTCTGAGCCCTATTATAATATAGATCAAAGCAAACCAATTGGGTTTTTTAGGCCTCTATATCTGTCTGTACTGGTTGCTCTTTTCGAGTCTACTTGTATAGCCTTGCATCTCATATTGAGACCCCGTTTCCCTGAAAATAAAACCTCCCCGGATAATAAGCCCAATTGGGCTTTGAGCGCATGGGCTAAAATAAGCCCTCCCTGAAAATATTTAAACACAGCAGCCATGAGGTGACCACGCTCGCCGCCTCCTGCACCTCAAAAATAATAAGACCTCCCCGAAAATAAAGGCAAGTGCATATTTTGGGGGTCAAAAGTAAGTAAGTGTCTTATTTTCGGGGAAACACAGTAGCATTAATCTCAAATACAGGTAGTCCTCAACTTACAACAGTTCATTTAGTGATCGTTCAAAATTACAACGGCAGTGGGGAAAAAGTGACGTATGCCCATTTTTCACACTTACGTACAAATTCCAATACTTGGCAACTGGTTCACACTTACGACCGCTGCGATGTCCCAAGGTCATGTGGTCCCATTTTGCAACCTTTTGATTAGCAAAATCAAGGGGGAAGTCAGATTCACTTAACAACCAGGTCATTAACTTCTCAACCACGGTGATTTGCTTAGCAATGGTGGTGTGAAAGGTCGTAAAATAGAACAAAACTCAGTTAGCAGATGTCTCCCTTAACAACAGACACTTTGGGATCAGTTGGGGTCAGAAGTCTGCAATGGGCTCTACATGGGGTTGCCCTTAAAGTGCATCCGGCGACTGCAGTTAGTCCAGAATGCAGCCGCGCGAGTGATAGTGGGCGCACCGCGGTTCGCCCACGTTACACCCATCCTCCGCGAGCTGCACTGGCTACCTGTCGATCTCCGGGTGCGCTTCAGGGTATTGATGACCACCTTTAAAGCACTCCATGGTAGTGGATCTGGGTACTTGAGAGACCGCCTTCTGCCGATCACCTCCCTTCGACCAATTAGATCGCACAGACTGGGCCTCCTCCACACTCCATCTGCCAGTCAATGTCGACTGGCGACTACACGGAGGAGAGCCTTTTCTGTTGCAGCTCTGACCCTGTGGAACGACCTCCCCGTCGAGACCCTCACCACCATCCAGACCTTCCGCACAGCCCTCAAGACCTGGCTCTCCCATCAGGTCTGGGGATAGGTTCCCAATTTACCCGCCAGAGTGTTGACTGTTGAATGCAAGTTGTGTTTTTATTATTTTCTTTCTTTTGTTCACATATTGTTTGTCTTTGATAGTGCACCCCCTTCCCTTTGATTGTAAGCCGCCCTGAGTCCCATCAGGGAAAAGGGCGGCCTATAAATCTCAATAAAATGACAAAAAAAAAATGACAAAGAAGTCAAGGACTAGCTGCAGACTAACTTTTATTTAAAAGCTACCAGCATCTTCTCTCTCTTTTTGCTACTTGGAATGCTGTTCTGAGCTCCTCTAACTAATTAAGAGAAGACTTGTTGTCTCTTGTGGTCTGTTCCAGCCACTCTTGGCCCAGTTGCCCTCCCGCCAGTGGCTGCTGGATGACTGTCAGCTGACGAACAACATCTGCGAGGTGATTGACAAGCATGCAGAAGGTTTCGGCAGAACTCACAAACCTGTCAGCACGGTAAGATCCTGGCCATCGCTGGGAACATCAGGGATGGGGATGAAGATCTATCCACTACTGAAATCCCAGGGTGAGCATCATCCTGAGATCATCACAAGCCCGAGGGCAGATCAGTCAGTTAGCAAGACAAGAGGCAAATAGCAATAGCACTTATATACCCCTTCATAGTGCTTTTACAGCCCTTTCTAAGCGGTTTTACAGAGTCAGCCTCTTGCCCCCAACAATCTGGGTCCTCATTTTACCCACCTCGGAAGGACGGAAGGCTGAGTCAACCTTGAGCCTGATGAGATTTGAATTGCCAAATTGCAGGCAGCCGGCAGGCAGCAGCAGTAGCCTGCAGTACTGCACTCTAACCACTGCGCCACCGCGGCTCTGAATGAAGGAGAGTCTAGACATTGCAAATGCGAGAAAGGGGAACAAGGATGTCACTGAATGCTGCCTTTAATCCTTCCAAATTAAAGTGGAAAGGCTTTTTTTATACAAAATTGAATTCCTGCAAAGATAATCTGTCAGATACCGTATGACAGAGGGGATAAAAACCAGCAGTGAGGAACAGAAGAGGGGGGGGGGGAAGCTGGAAATCGCCTTTTTTCAATCGTTCTTTCCAGTGGTGGGTTGTCAATTTTGTTACTACCGGTTTGGGTGTGCTCCCGTGTACGCGCACGCGCAACACTTCTGCGCATGTGCAGAATCGTCCGGGCAGGTGGGCGGAGCCTCCCACTGCCGCTACTACCAGTTCGCCCGTTCTGGGTCAAACCGGCAGCAATCCAGCTCTGATTCTTTCATTCACGCTTTTAGATAATCTTTTTTTTTTCCGTACGCCCTATATTTTTCACATGCCCTTCTCTCTCTCAGCCAAGCTCTACAGAAAAGAAACATCATTGATGACGTGCAGAGGGATACCTAAAATCCAGTCAAAGGTTACCCCTGATCTTAGCATTGTAGGTGCCCATGTTGTCCTATCTGGAAATGCCAAAAGTGAAGACAGAATCTTTTTTTTTTCCACACAAATCATGACCCTAAATTTCAGCTCAGAACAATCCAGGTTAGTTAGTGAGGGCACCGGGGGAGGGCTACTGGGGATTCATAGGGAGAACCTCTAGCTAGGATTCTAAGCAGTTTGGAGAACCCCCAAATCCCACTCCTGGCTGGCCCCGCCCACCCCTCCCCTCCCAGGAGACCCCACACAGCCCGTTTTGGATGCAGGTAAGTGCAGGACATGTGTGGAGGCTTGGGGAGGGTGAAAAACAGGCCTACCAGAAGTTCTGGGCCCATTTCCAGATCTCCAGAGGGGCTCCAGAGCCTGGGGAGGCCGTTTTCACCCTCCCGGAGGCTCAAACAAAGGCTCCGGAGCGTGGGGAGGGAAAAAACACCCCCACCATGGTGCAGGAGGCCAACTAGGCCACACCCACTCTGTCCACACCCACCCAGCAATTGGGCAGAGAACCCGTTGCTAAAATTTTTGAAGCCCACCCCTGGAGGGCACATATTCACCAATTGGATATCCAGAAACATTGCACCTGTTTTTTTCCCCCCATTCTCCTCTCATGCCCACTCAGTACCTGTTGTCAGAAGCTGAACACCTGGTCATGAGCCAATATGTGAAGTCCCTCTTGCAGAAACGGATGACGTGTCGATCGGCCGAGGAGAGGACCAGAATGTCCACAAGGATGCTGCAGGATACCTCTCAGCTGAAGGAACTCTTCTGTGCCCTGGTGAGAAAGAGACGGGGGAGGGGGAAACAACTGGCTGGGTAGAAATGCTGCAAAAAAGGGGGGGATGGGAATCTCTGGGGAAAGACAGACTAATTTGGCCCCAACAAAGGCAAGGGTGAATGACTATTACACAACCTGTGTGGCAATCTAAGCAGAAATGTTTTCTTGGTTCAGTTCTGCATGGTTTAATTATGCCCTTTTAAAAATAGACTAAAACTCAACATTGCAATCGCAGAGCCACAAAACAGACGTGGTGTAGGGGGAGAATTGCAAAAAAAAAAAAAAAAAGATTTGTAGCCACTACAATCAAGGAAGACTGGCAGCAGTTGGCATAGACCAAAATAAACTACAATGAAATCGTGACACGACAAAACCGTGCTCATCAAAATAGCGGTGATAAAACCGCGTCGCTAAAGCCGCGATGTCATCACCGCGCGTCATCACCGCCGCGACAACAGCGCGGCGACAGAAGGGCGCTTTAAAACAGCACGGCAGCAGAAAGGCGATTTAAATTAAGGTTAGGATTAGGTTTAGGGGTTTGCTTTAGGGTTAGGTTTAGGTTTAGGGTTAGGGTTAGGGTTAGGGTTAGGGTTAGGGTTAGGTTTAGGGTTAGGGTTAGGGTTAGGGTTAGGGTTAGGGTTAGGGTTAGGTTTAAGGTTAGGTTTAGGGTTAGGTTTAGGGTTAGGGTTAGGTTTAGGGTTAGGTTTAGGGTTAGGTTTAGGGTTAGGGTTAGGGTTAGGGTTAGGTTTAGGGTGCTGAGTGCTTCGGAAGGCACGGATTTGCCCTCCGCCCTTATGTCAGTGCGGTAAGGTCGCATTTGCTTTAGCGATTCGGACGGCGCGGATTAGGGTTCGCGCTTATGTCTCCGCTGATAAGGGCTTCGCGGTATTGTGGTGGAACCCAATGAAATATCCATGGTATAAAAATCAGGCAACTAGAAGTAATTGAATCACATTTGTGATTCCAAATGTATCTGAACGTTTGTTTACTCGATGATCCAATAAATAAGTATGTGCAATTTTATTTCTGGTTGACTGTCCCAAAGCTGCTTTTTTTCAAGAGGCAACTGGACTTTCTGGTTTTTCTTTGAAGGCGTTTCGCTTCTCATCCAAGAAGCTTCTTCAGCTTCTTCTTTAGCTTCTTCTTCAGCGTCTTCTCAAGAGCTGAAGAAGCTTCTTGGATGAGAAGTGAAACGTCTTCAAAGAAAACCCAAAGAAGTCCAGTTGCCTTTTGAAAAAAAGCACCTTTGGGACAACCATGACCTGGATGATTGAGAATCTCCATAGACATTCTAGTTCAGTGTTTCTCAACCTTGGCTACTTGAAGATGTCTGGACTTCAACTCCCAGAATTCCCCAGCCAGCGAATGCTGGCTGGGGAATTCTGGGAGTTGAAGTCCAGATATCTTCAAGTGGCCAAGGTTGAGAAACACTGTTCTAGTTGACGGTTTCTAGAGCATGGAAACTTGGTTCTAGTTTCTTTTGGTCTACGCCAACTGTTGCCAGTCTTGCTTGATTGCATTTTTGCAATTCTCCCCTACATCCCTTTCAAACTTCTGTTTTGGGGGTATGAGATTTCAGCGTTGAGTTTTGCTGTGTTTTGAAAGCAAGTGAAGGTATTGGCTCTGAGCTACACGATCTTCTTTTCATCCCAGGGCTTGGAGGAGGACAAACTTTCCCTCAAAGTCATTGCAGATCTGCAGCAGATCCTCAGTGTCAAGGACCCTTCAATGCTTGGCCTGGAAGTGTTGGGATTCATGTCAAAATATCCTGATATCAGGTAGGATACCCAAGTGGTGGGAAAAAAGGACCATTTCCCATCATCTGATTGCAACATCCTCTGCATTGACTGAACGAGAAACTCAGAAACTGCTATAAGCGTTCTTTTGACACCAGATACTCAGGACTGGTATACTAGGACAAGAGAGATAATTAGGCATCAGTAGTGTGACTAAGACGCAGAGCTTGTCAATCAGAAAGGTCAGCAGTTCAGCGGTTTGAATCCCTAGCACTGCATAATGAAGTGAGCTCCCATTACTTGTCCCAGCTTCTGACAACTTAGCAGTTCGAAATCATGTAAAAATGCAAGTAGAAAAATAGGGACCATCTTTGGTGGGAAGGTAACAGCGTTCCGTGCGCCTTCAGTGCTTGGACATGCCGGCTACATGACCACGGAGATGTCTTCGGCTCTTCGGCTTTGAAATGGAGATGAGCACCATCCCCTTCAGTCGGGAACCACTAGTACATATGTGTGAGGGGAACCTTTACCTTGTGTTTGACCTCAGGGGCGGGATGGATAGGGGGGCTTTGGCCAGCTCGACATCACTCATGTCTGAGGCACTTCATTCTCATTATAATCTCCTCTCTCCCTCCCCCCTCCCTTCCTTTTCTTCTTTTTCCTTCCCTCTTCATTCTCCTTTCTTCTTCCTTCCCCTCTTTCCTTATTTTTCCTTCCTTGCTCTCTTCCCATCTTCCCTTCTTTTTCTTTGTCTTTCCTCTTTCCCTTTATCACCCCCTCTCCATTCTTGCATGCTCAAGTGCAAAAGGGGAGACATTTCCCCTTTTGTTTGGCTGTTAGTGTGTTTTGCTAGGGCTCTGCCAGAGAAAATGGAGGTCGGGGAAGGGGCGCCACGCACAGCCTTCCTGAGCTCCATTTTCTCTGGCAGACACACTGTGCGCTGGTCCTTTGCTGTTTCCAGGATGGCTCCGCAGGCCAGATCTAAGCATCCCATCTAGTCCAACCAGTGGTGGGTTTCAAAAATTGTTCGAACCTACTCTGTGGGTGTGGCCTCCTTTGGGGGAGTGGCTTGCTGCCCATGTGACTGGATGGGAGTGGCTTGCCGCCCATATGAAGATGCTGACACTTGTCAGAACCACCTTAAATTACGTCACAAACAACACTGGCATGCATAAGAATATGATGTCAACTTGTTTTTTAAAAGGCATCTTTGGTTTGCGTTAAAACAACTTCAACACACGCAATGTTCTGATTGCGCCACAAACTGCAGTAGTCATCCTTACCTTTCACAGAGGCACTGAGTTTTATAAATATGAGCAGGATAGTGTAGAATAATCATATCCAAGGACCAGTGGTGGGTTTCAAAAAATGTTGGAACCTCTTCTGTAGGTGTGGCCTGTTTTCCGGGTCCACTGGTGGAACCTCTTCTAACCAGTTCGGTAGATTTGACAAACCGGTTCTACCGAACAGGTGCGAACTGGTAGGAACTCATCTCTGAGTCCAACCCACCCATCCTCTCCCGCACAAGCAGGACACCCTACACCATTTCTGACAGACGGCAGTCCAGTCTCTTACAATACAATAGCAGAGTTGGAAGAGACCTTGGAGGTCTTCTAGTCCAACCCCCTGCCTAGGCAGGAAACCCTATACCATTTCAGACAAATGGCTATCCAACATCTTCTTAAAGACTCTCAGTGTTGGGGCATTCACAACTTCTGGAGGCAAGCTGTTCCACTGATTTGTCAGGAAATTTCTCTTCAGTTCTAAGTTGCTTCTCTCCTTGATTGGTTTCCACCCATTGCTTCTTGTTCTACCCCCAGGTGCCTTGGAGAATAGTTTGACTCCCTCTTCTTTGTGGCAACCCCATAGCTATTGGAAGACTGCTATCATGTCTCCCCTAGTCCTTCTTTCTCTTAAACTAAACATACCCAGTTCCTGCAACCGTTCTTCATATGTTTTAACCTCCAGTCCCCTAATCCTCTTTGTTGCTCTTCTCTGCACTCTTTCTAGAGTCTCCACATCTTTTCTACATTGTGGTGACCAGAACTGATTGCAGTATTCCAAGTGTGGCCTTACCAAGGCTTTATAAAGTGGTATTAACACTTCACATGATCTTGATTCTATCCCTCTGTTTAGCCTAGAACTGTGTTGGCTTTCTTGGCAGCTGCTGCACACTGCTGGCTCCCATTTAAATGGTTGTCCACTAGGACTCCAAGATCCCTTTCACAGTTACTACTGTTGAGCAAGGTACCACCTATACTGCATTTCATTTTTCTTGCCTAAATGTAGAAAGTCTCCATGATGAAGCTCCCATAACTTCTGAAGGCAACTTCTATTCCAGTGGTTCCCAACCTTGGCAACTTTAAGACTTGTGGACTTCAACTCCCAGAATTCTCCAGCTAGCTCTTCTGGCTGGAGAACTCTGGGAGTTGAAGTCCACAAGTCTTAAAGTTGTCACGTTTGGGAACCACTGTTCTATTCCATTGGTGAATTGTTCTTACTGTGGTACATACAAGCTTCCATTATAATGTTGGTTTTGAAGTCTTTTCTCGTGTCTGGGTGTAAAAACATGTAGCACGCTTATCTTTCTGGGACCTGTTTTTCATCTTGTTTCTTCAGCGAGGACCACATTTCCATGTTCTTCTACTTGCGGGGCGACATTTCCAAAGAAATCTGCAATCACGTGCTGGGAATCATGGTGCAGAATCCTCAAGTTCTCCCGGAGAATTACCAACCCGTTTTCAGCAATATCTTGGTTCCTGCTCCAGAGCTGCCCCTTTGCCTTGGCAAGACCAAGTGTGCCTGAGAGCGCCTAATTGTAGCTGTTCCTCCTCCTGCTGCCGACTGTCTCACCTGCCTGTCTGAATTCACTGACCTGCCCAGAGTTCAGTTGACAACCTTGGCACGGTGTGGAAAACTTACCCTACGCCAGGGGTGTCAAAATTGTGTTCATTGAGGGCCGCAGTACTGCAGGCTACTTCTGCTGCCTCCCGGCTGCCTGCAGTTTGGTAGTTCGAATCTCACCAGGCTCAAGGTTGACTCAGCCTTCCATCCTTCTGAGGTGGGTAAAATGAGGACCCAGATTGTTGGGGGCAATAGGCTGATTCTGTAAACCACTTAGAGAGGTCTGTGAAGCAGTATATGTCTAAGTGCTATTGCTATTGTTCTTCCTTCCTTCCTTCCTTCCTTCCTTCCTTCCTTCCTTCCTTCCTTCCTTCCTTCCTTCCTTCCTTCCTTCCTTCCTTCCTTCCTTCCTTCTTTGGTCCGCAGTGGTTAGTATGCAATACTGCAGGATATTTCTGCTGACTGCTGGCTGCCTGCAATTTGGCAGTTTGAATCCCACCAGGCTCAAGGTTGACTCAGCCTTCCATCCTTCCGAGGTGGGTAAAATGAGGGCCCAGATTGTTGGGGGAAATAGGCTGACTCTGTAAATTTGGCAGTTCGAATCTCACCAGGCTCAAGGTTGATCCTTCCAAGGTGGGTCAGATGAGGATCCAGATTGTTTGGGGCAAGAGGCTGTCTCTGTAAACCTCCTAGTGAGGGCTATAAAGCCCCGTAAAGTGGTATATACCCTGTTTTCCCCAAAATAAGACCCAACGGGAAAATAAACCCTAGCATGATTTTTCAGAGTGCTCATAATATAAGGTCTACCGCAAAAATAAGCCCCAGTTAAGGTCATCAGCCAGACAGATGCAATTAGTACCGTATTTCCCCCCAAATAAGACCTAACCAGAAAATAAGCCCTAATGCATCTTTTGGAGCAAAAAATAATATAAGACCCAGTCTTATTTTTAGAGAAACACGGTAGTTCTTGACTTACGACCTCAATTGAGCCCCATACTGCTGTTGCTAAGCGAGACATTTGTGCATTTTGCCATAGTTTACGACTGTCCTTGCCACCGTTGTTAAGTGAATTGCTTCAATTGTTAAGCTAGTCACGCGGTGGCTAAGTGAATCTTGGCTTCCCCATTGACTTTGCTTGTCCGAAGGTCGCAAAAGGGGATCAACATGACCCCAGGGCCCTGCAACCGTCGTAAATATGAGTCAAATGCCAAACATCTGAATTTTGATCATGAGACCATGGGGTCCAACGGTCGTGAGTGTGAAAAAAGGTCATTAAGTCACTGTTTCCCAGTGCCATTCTAGTGGTCATTAAACGAACTGTTGTAAGTCGAGGGCTATTTTTCTTCCTCGAAGTCGGCAGGCCTTCCATTTTGATGGCTTTCCCCCCTTTATCTTCTGAACCTGTTCCTTTCTGAGCACTTGACTCTAAGTGCTATTGTGCTAGTGCTATTTACTGTAGAGCAGTAAGCCGTTGAATCAACCAGGGGCTTAAAGGTTGAGAACCAGAACAATCTTATTGTATTGTATTGTATTGTACTTATTTGGTTTGTATGCCGCCTAATCTCGGAAGACTCAGGGCGGCTTACAGGTAAAAAAGGGAGGGGGGGGACATACAAAGAATACAGACATTAAAATTCGTCAACATTCATAACTTAAGATGGGGCTGGATAGTTCAACAGCCCCAGGCCTGCCGGAACAGCCAGGTCTTAGTCGCTTTGCGGAAGGCCGGAAGGGTAGTAAGGGTCCGGATCTCAATGGGGAGATCGTTCCATAGGGCCGGAGCAGCTACAGAGAAGGCCCTCCCCCGGGGAGTCGCAAGCCGACATTGACCAGCAGATGGAATCCAGAGGAGGCCTAATCTGTGTGATCTTATTGGTCTCTGGGAGGTAAATGGCAGGAGGCGGTCTCTCAAGTAGCCAGGTCCGATACCATGTAGGGCTTTAAAAGTAACGACTAGCACCTTGAAGCGTGTCCGGAGACCAATGGGCAGCCAGTGCAGCTCGCGGAGGATAGGTGTAACGTGGGTGTACCTAGGTACACCCACAATTGCTCTCGCGGCTGCATTCTGGACTAACTGAAGTCTTCGAACACTCTTCAGGGGCAGCTCCATGTAGAGCGCGTTACAGTTATTTTATGGTGGGAAACCAGATACTGAATGTACTCACGGATAAGCCAAAAATTCTAGATCCCAAAACACACCCAAAATTAGCTTATCTGCCAGTAGAGACAATACTAGCCCCCCCCCCCCAACAACAACAAAGGTTGCTGCCTGTCAAGGGAAGGTCACAGTCCAAGCACAACCATTTGGGAGTCTCGTCACCCAGCTGCAACCCCCAAGGCTCTTCCCTCGGGCTCTGCAACGGGAGGAATGGAAGGACAAATCAGTCTGATTAGAGATTTCACAGGTGTGAGATTGTGGAAAGTTTCTCCCTGCAGCAAAGAAAGGAAAACAGTAATAGAAATAAGCAGAGTTTGTTTAAAAACAAAGAAACAAACAAACAAAAAAAGCTAGCCAGGCTGAAGCTGCCAGAATTACTCAATGAAAGATCTTTGAGTTGGTCACTCGGAATCATTGCACACAAAATGGAGATTGGGAGGGACAATGCCAGTGTAGGTTATTGTATCTCTTTAAGTTATTTCTAAGGGCATGCAGAGGCTAAGAAGCTGAGTTTGTTGATCAGAAAGGTCGGCAGTTCAGTGGTTCGAATCCCTAGCGCCGCATAATGGAGTGAGCTCCCATTACTTGTCCCAGCTTCTGCCAACTTAGCACGTAAAAAATGCAAGTAGAAAAGAGGAACCACCTTTGGTGGGAAGGTAACAGCGTTCCGTGTGCCTTTGGCGTTTAGTCATGCCGGCCACATGACCACGGAGACATCTGCGGACAGCACTGGTTCTTCGGCTTTGAAACGGAGATGAACACCGCCCCCTAGAGTTGGGAACGACTAGCACATATGTGCGAGGGGAACTTTTACCTTTACAGTTATTTTTTATAAACCTAGTTTGGGTTATTGCAGTGGTGGGATTCAGCCAGTTCACACCGCTTCGGGAGAACCAGTTGTTAAGTTTCTGAACAGTTTGGTGAACTGGTTGTTGGAAGAAATCATTTGGAGAGAGAACCAGTTGTTAAATTATTTGAATCCCACCACTGGGTTATTGTCTATCTTATTGTAACTCTTAAGGCGGGCATGATGGCTCAACAATTAAACACAGTGAGCTTGGAAAGCAGACAGCTCAGGTTCGAGACCCAAGCATCACGCAACAGGGTGATGTCCCATTACTTGTCCCAGTTCCTGTCCACCTAGCAGTTCGAAAGCATGCAAATGTGCGAGTAGATAAATAGGTACCACTTTGATAGGAAGGTAACAGCGCTGCATTCACCTCGGTGTATAGTCATGCTGGCCACATGACCACAGAAATGTCTTCAGACAACGCTGTCTCCCTTGGCTAAGGAAACGGAGATGAGCATCGTCCCATAGTGTCAGACATGACTGAACAGGGTAAAACTTTAACAGAACAGAATAACAGAGTTGAAAGGGGCCTTGGAGGTCTTCTAGTCCAACCCTCTGCTCAGCCAGGAAGCCCTACACCATTTCAGACAAATGGTTGCCCAAATTCTTCTTAAAAACTTCCAGTGTTGGAGCATTTGCAACTTCTGGAGGCAAGTTATTGCATGGATTAATTGTTCTCACTGCCAGGAAATTTCTCCTTAGTTCTAAGTTGCTTATCTCCTTGATCAGTTTCCACCTGTTGCTTCTTGTCCTGCCTTCAGATGCTTTGGAGAATAGCTTGACTCCCTCTTCTTTGTGGCAACCCCTGAGATATCTTTATCTTTATCTCTTAAAATAAAACCTGCACATTGGTAAGTTCAAAGCTTGGGGCCTGATGTAATTGAGTAGGGAAAAGATCCTATAGCTGGTATTTTGGATTGAGAGTTCCACCTCTCGTATTGCTATAATCCTGGAAAACATTTCACTGGCAAGAAAGCATATAGTCCAGATCTTACTAAAAGATTAACATGCAAACCACCATCACCCCAGGCGTTAAGGGAAATGGACAATCCAAATCTCTTTTTGAGAGGTGACTATCTCTCCCTGTTCTTTGCACTGCAGTGCTGAAATTCTGCGTCTTTACTGGGCAGAGTTGAACATAAATAGCGTTTCTGGCATCCGTGAGAAAACACCTGCCAGAGTTCAGGAAGCAAGTCTCGTAACTGCCGTTAGCCTACACTGATTCTCAGATCTGGGACGTCTAAAGACTCTTGTGAAAGAAAGAAAGAGAAAGAAATAATATCATGAAAGGAAGTCTTCTGCAATTGTTAATAATGCAGAGTTGGGAAACGTTTCTTCAGCCTCCTTGTAATACTTTTGCCCTGACTATATTAAACCTTTGAGATAGGCTTCACTTTTTATCGATGACATGCAGAGTAAAAGAGTTTCTCTGAGTCATACTCTACCAGCAACACGTCATACTTGTTTCCAAACACCTACTGTCACAAACTGAGTCAGTTTTCAAACTGGGGAGGGGAGGAGAAGTCCTTGGGAGTTCCCAACCAGGGGGACGATTCAGCCGGTTCGGAGTGGCTTGCACAAACCAGTAGTTCCAGACATCAGTTGACCCCGCCCACCAGCCCCTGCGCTAGTCTGCTCTATATTTCCTTTGTTTGAAGCCCAGCTGATGGGCACAGCAGAGCAATTGTCAAGCCTCAACTGCTTTACCCACTGGGGCTGCAGTAGAAGGTAAGTTTTAGAGCTGTTTTAAAACGAACTGTGAGCGGGCGGAGTGCGTGCTCAGTGAAGTGTACTCTCAGCGAACTGGTTGTTACACTGGTTGAATCCCACCACTGTTCCATCATCACCTTGAATATTATGAATAGGGGGAAGGGGGAATAGTTACTGTGTTCACAGAACATCTTTGCCTCTTTTGACTGACCTGAATGGTATCTTTCCTTACGAACTAAGGTTTTCTACACACTGAGTTAGGATGTCCTTGAAACTCTACTTTCACAAGCATAGGCACATGAAGTCAAGGATATATGATTTAAACTGAGATGACAATACAGTACATGAACATTCTGAAAGTCACAGAGCAGCCTTAATGTGTCAAGCTTGAAGCTGACCTGACCGGAGCCATCTTGGAGGCTTCGGTTCACCAACAAAAGCACGCCGATGAAACCGCGGCAAGGAAACCGCGTCAAGAAAACCGCGAGGTCGAAATCACGCTGACGATTTCAGTGTTGCCACACTGGAGCTGAGGGATAAGGAAGGGGGATTAGAGATAGCTGGGGTTTTGTAGCCAAAATAAAATACTTTCGCTTGGGAACCAAGGACATTCTCACACCTGGGCTGAGGAAGGAGGAGTGAGGTCACCAGACAGTGTCTTGATTGGACCATGTGACTGATTGGGGTTATGGGAAAACTTTCTCTTTTAATTAGGTGAAAACCACGGGAACCTTCAGAGTCGGTTTTCACCAGATTTGTGTCACTATGATAACTCCAATAAAGCTATTCTTTGAGGAATTCATCTGCCTCAGAGTTTTGCTTGCTATGGGACTATTTCTTGGAACCTTGTCATAATGGATCAGAGCAAAGGCTAATCTAGACTAGTTCTGTGTTCTTTAATGGCCAAATACAGAGGTGGGTTCCTACCAGTTCGCACCTATTCAGTAGAACCGGTTCGTCAAATCTACCGAACCGGTTAGAAGAGGTTCCACCAGTGGACCCGGAAAGCAGGCCACACCTACAGAAGAGGTTCCAAAAATTTTTGAAACCCACCACTGGTCCTTGGATAGGATTATTCTACACTATCATGCTCATATTTATAAAACTCAGTGCCTCTGTGAAAGGTAAGGATGACTACTGCGTTTGTGGTGCAATCAGAACATTGCGTGTGTTGAAGTTGTTTTAATGCAAACCAAAGATGCCTTTTAAAAAACAAGTTTACATCATATTCTTACGCATGCCAGTGCTGTGTGTCAGGTAATTTAAGGTGGTTCTGACAAGTGTCGTCGGCATCTTCATATCCGGTCACATGGGTGGCAAGCCACCCCCATCCGGTCACATGGGCGGCAAGCCACTCCCACAAAGGAGGCCACACCCACAGAGTAGGTTCGAACAATTTTTGAAACCCACCACTGGCCAAATACATGCCTATGAGAAAACAACCAAGGGACATAATGTCCTACTGCTCAACAGAAGAGTCTTAATGTGATTTTTGCACAGATATTTTTCAGACGTATAGTAACTGAATTGTTTTCCATTCTGTTTCCAGTCGCAGTAGCCAATTGGATTTTCTGGGACAAAGTCATATTTGCAATATACCATATAGTGTGGGAAATAACTCTGGACACTTATTAATTGCCAGCTGCAGCCCCACTGTTACTCAATAGCTGCTTTTTACGTCCATTCTTTCTAATTGTTCAAGGTGATGCGGAATTGTGTAGAATAAACAATAAAGGTAAAGATAAAGGTTCCCCTCGCACATATGTGCTAGTCGTTCCCGACTCTAGAGGGTGGTGCTCATCTCTGTTTCAAAGTCAAAGAACCAGTGCTGCCCGAAGACATCGCCATTGTCATGTGGCTGGCATGACTAAATCCTGAAGGCGCATGGAACACTGTTTCCTTCCCACCAAAGGTGGTTCCTGTTTGTCTACTTGCATTTTTACATGCTTTTGAATGGCTAGATTGGCAGAAACTAGGGACAAGTAACAGGAGCTCACTCCATTACGCGTCACTAGGGCTTCGGACTGCCAAACTGCTGACCTTTCTGATCAACAAGCTCTGCGTCTTAGCCACTGAGCCACCACATCCCTTCAGAATAAATAAACAATACAGAATAAACAATGCACCCCTCATAAATAAAATACTGAGCATCAGTTGTCTTCAGAAGCAGGAAGAAAGCAAACAACAATTGGAACTGGGTTCGAGATGTTTTAATTAACTATTTTAAAGACTTAGTGAAATGGGATTTGTTTCCAGAAACTATTAACATCGAGAAAACTAGGAGTCAGTCCTCTCTATTAACCCCCCACTGTTCCCCAAAACACCAACAAGAAAAAGAGATTCTTGCTGTGTAATTTTTGAAATCACAACAGGAAGTGATGCATTGCCGAACTAAAGTAGGAAATTTGACCACAAAACATACATTTTCAGGAAGTGTCTTATCAGATCCTTATCAAATTCTTTTCTGGTGGTAATATTCCCACTCAAGGGAAATTTAACAAAGGCATGGAGGTGCTTCACCTCACTTTGATCTGTCCAACATTAAAATATGGTTTGAGCCACTGAAGAAATTCATACATTGCACTAAACTATAATTTGGTTTGGGATTGGTATAGCAACTGTCAGGACTTAATAAATTGCATGATTCAGCTAACGGTGGCAAACCCTGGAAAAATAACCCATGATTTAGCAGGAAGGGAAAAACCACGTGTTTCTCCTTCAACTTTTCATTGGTACACCCTTGAAGTAAGATTAGAAGGTTTTACTTCAGTATTTCCATTTAAAAATTCCCTGTTTCCCCTAAAATAAGACCTCCCCAGATAATAAGCCCAATCGGGCTTTTGAGCGCATGTGCTAAAATAAACCTTCCCCCCAAAATAAGCCCTCCAGAAAATATTGCAACACAGCAGCAACCATGAGGTGACCACGTTTGCTGCTTCCTGTACCTCAAAAATATTAAGACCTCCCCAAAAATAAGGCCAAGTGCTTATTTTAGGGGTTGAATGAAAATAAGACCCTGTCTTATTTTGGGGAAAACATGGTACCTTTTCTTATGGATGTCAGAACTTAATTCAAGCTTAATTAAGCAGATAAGTCAGGATCATGAATTAAAGTTTAATGCTTGTGTGTCTTTTTAAATTCCAATAAGGTCTAACTATAGTTAATTTAGATCTGGATACAATAAGCAATAAGAAGCAAACATTACTAATTCCTTCTGTATGACTGGTCTGAGGAGAGGAGGAGAGCAATATAACTACTTGGGAAAAACAAATGAAACAGTAATAATTAAACAAGTCACACAGGAGAAAATCCCCAAATTGCCATTATGGAATTATCAATATTTCCAACTAAAATAATTCTCTGAAGACTTTTGTTCTCACCTCAGTTTCTCTATATCCTCTAAAATCTTTTATCTGAAATCTTCCCCTATAGTTCTTTCTAGATGCAACAATTACATTCCACTCAGAAAATAAAGAGTTTTGCTATCCGATTTGCTCCTGGTTCTTCTCAAACTACAGAGTCTGCATGGAAGCGGTATTGTCCTTCGTTAATTTTTCCTCGGTGTCGTTGCGCAGTTTTTCGAACAGTTTTGCAAAATTCGTCTTGCGTAGCCCTCCGCGGAAACTCCGTGCTGCGAAGGCGTAGAGAATAGGGTTGATGCAGCTGCTGGAAAAGGCCACCGCACCATGAACGTTGGTTAAAATTTTCATGGACTTGAGTAAGTTCTGGCTGACCTCGGGCTTGGCATGCTTCAACAACAATGCCGAGACTGTAATGAGGTTTAAGACGTGGTAAGGAAGCCAGCAAACAAAGAAGGCTCCAACGACTGCAGCAATCAGCTTCCCGGTTTTCATTTTCTTGTGGTTTTTCAGAGTCCGAATCTTCCTCGCCACATAAGTATAACAGACTGCCAACACAGCAAAAGGGATCACGAAGCCAAACAGGGTCTCCACGACATCAACCGCAATGTGCTGGTTGTCAGAGTTGTAAAATTCATCCGTGCACTTCCCTCTGGGCATCTCTTTGGATGAGAATATCAAGCATGGGCAGGAGAGAGCTCCCGCTAGCAACCAAATGGCTAGCATGATCGCATGCACCTCCCTCGGCTTCCGCCATCTTTGGGAAGCGAGTGGCAGGATCACCGCAGCAAAGCGGTGGAGGCTCATTAAGGTGATGGAGAAGATGCTGGTGTAGACGGTCAAATACACAAGGTACATGAGGAACCGGCACATGAAGTCCCCAAAAACCCAGCTTTTGGCAAAATAGTACGTCCAGAAAGGCACCGTCAGTATAGCCAGTAAGTCGGCCACCGCTAAGTTCAGGATGAGGGCAATGGTGAATGAGCGCTGGGGGAATTTGGAAAGGATGGTCCAGATCACGAGACCATTGCCAGGGATCCCAATTAGGAAGCACATCGTCAGGAACACAATTGGAATCACTTTAGCCTCTGGGCCTTCCATAATCTGGTTGGTTGGTGTCCCTGTGGCATGAAGGGACATCCTGGGTCCATATAATCTTGTCTGAAGGCAAAACAGCTCCAGGACAAATGCACAGGAGTCCCACGGTGTCAATGAGATCCCCAAGAAGAGGAAGATCTCTTTGGCATGGGCCAGTTTCTTTTAAAAAGAGTGTCAGGGTTTTTTTTACTCAGACTGGGACATCCTGATTGGTTCTGCAACAGAGAAAGAGAGAGGCTTTCTCCAGTCCACTTCCTTTCAGAGAATTCTTGCCTATGGCCCAATTCCTACCAGGTTGAGTAACAGTTTTGTTTTGACGTCTGCAGTGGCATTGCCAGGAAAACAGGTCTATAGAATGGAGCTACATCACAGGCAACAACGCACGGTGTTCCCAGAAAGGGCCCCCCAGTTAGTGGCTCCAGACTTCCTGGAGAAAGGGTGATAAGACGTTAAGGAGATCCCATGGGAAAGGCTCTAGAAGTAGTTGTGTGAAAAAAAGACAGTGGTGATTAGCCTAAGTCTGAAACTCTACAAATGGTAGAATAGAATAAAATAGAATAGAATAGAATATAGAGAATAGAATAGAATAGATTTCTGTATTGGCCAAGCATAATTGGACACGCATGGAATTTGTCTTTGGTGCATATGCTCTCAGTGTACATAAAATAAAAGATACATTCATCGCAAATCATAAGGTAAAACACTTAATGATAGTCATAGGGTACAAATAAGTAATCAAATCATACTAGGAAACAATCAATAAAGTTACAGTCATGCAGTCATAAATGGGAGATGAGTGATAGGACCCTGTTTTCCCCAAAATAAGACCTCCCCGGATAATAAGCCCAATTGGGCTTTTGAGCACATGGACTAAAATAAACCCGCCCCCGAAAACATCGCAACACAGCAGCAGCCATGAGGTGACCACCCTCGCTCCCTCCTGCACCTCAAAAATAACAAGACCTCCCTGAAAATAAGACCAAGCACTTATTTTGGGGGTCAAAAGAAAATAAAACCCTGTCTTATTTTTGGGGAAACATTGTAATAGTAATGCAGCCTTAGTCAATGGTTTGACTGCGGTGAGGGAATTATTTGTTTAGCAGAGTGAAGGCATTCACCGTTATGGGAAACAGGTGTTGTTTGCGCTCTACATGGGGCAGCCTTTGAAGAGTATTCGGAGACTTCAACTCGTCCAGAATGCAGCCGTGTGAGCGATTGTGGGTGCACCTCGGTACACCCACGTTACACCTATCCTCCGCAAGCGGCACTGGCTACCGATCGGTCTCCGGATACGCTTCAAAGTGCTAGTCGTAACTTATAAAGCCCTTCATGGTATTGGACCTGGGTACTTGAGAGACCGCCTGCTGCCAATTACCTCCCAAAGACCCGTCAGATCTCACAGGGTCGGCCTCCTCCGGGTTCCGTCCACCAGCCAATGCCATCTGGCTACTACCCGGGGGAGGGCCTTCTCTGTAGCAGCTCCGGCCCTTTGGAATGAACTCCCCGCGGAGATCCGGACCCTCACCTCTCTCCAGGCCTTCCGGAAAGCCGTCAAAACCTGGCTGTGCCAGCAGGCCTGGGGTTGATGAGTTCCCCTCCCCTCTCGACTGGTATGGCTGTGTGATTTTCGTGTATTTTAATTATGTGTACTGTTGTTTATGTTCCCTTTCCCCTTTGAGTTGTTCGCCGCCCTGAGTCCCTCCTGGAGAAGGGCGGCATACAAATAAACCAAAACTAAACTAAACTAACATTTGGGGGGGAAAAAGTTGTCTTGGTGTGCCGGGCTCTGTAGCGTCGTTTTGAGGGTAGGAGTTGAAACAATTTAAGTCCAGGATGTGAGGGTTCTGTAAATATTTTCACGGGCCTTTTTTTTTTTGACTCATGCAGTATACAGGTCCTCAGTGGAAGGCAGGTTGGTAGCAATTGTTTTTTCTGGCCAACACGGAGCTTTCAGCTTGAAAGAAAAAGACCGTTATGGGAAACAGGTGTTGTTTGCAAACTCTGTGGCACTGTTGGTGAAACGTCCTTGACAAGGCACCTGCACCATGCCACCAAGGCTAAATTTAGTCTGCTCCTGCTATCACCCATCCAAGGACGTGGGGAGGGGAAGTCAACCACACCTGGCGAAGCGCTACGGCTCATAGTAATAAAAACCTAGCACCCGGGGACCTAAACCTCCTGGGAGTAGCAGCCAAAATGACTTTCCTGTGGACGGCTCTCACTTACCTAGTGCTCCTTGATGTTGCCTGTGGTGAGTAAAGCATGTGTTGCCTTTCTAGGTTGGGTGGTTGTTTCCTATTCTTTCATCACGGCTGAGGGATCGTGCAGTTCCTATGGTGGGGGAGCATGCTTAAGTTCATTGCTTGCAACATATTACACACAAGCGCACAACACACGTTGCTAAACTCACAGACCTGCTTGGTTGAATTGTCCTCCCTTGCAAAAACCAAAACAAAAGAGCAACAGGATGGGAAAGGAAGAACACAGAGGAACTGTGAATGATGCCAAGGACGTTTTCTGGCAGTTAAAGCAGCTTGTTGTCACCTTCTTTGGGATTCACTTTCCAACTCCAGCAGTCCCTTTTTTTCCAAAAATTGCTCTGCTATATAATGTCACAGAGGAATTATTGAGTCTGTCATCTGCACTTCTATAACTGACTGGTTTGGTTCTGCAACCCAAGAATAGCAATAGCAGTTAGACTTATATACCACTTCATAGGGCTTTCAGCCCTCTCTAAGCGGTTTACAGAGTCAGCATATTGCCCTCAACAACAATCCGGGTCCTCATTTTACCCACCTCGGAAGGATGGAAGGCTGAGTCAACCCTGAGCCAGTGAGATTTGAACAGCCGAACTGCAGAACTGCAGTCAGCTGAAGTAGCCTGCAGTGCTGCATTTAACCACTGCGCCACCTCGGCTCTGACAGACCGAGACTTCAGAGGATAATTAGAACTGCAGGAAAAAACAATTACTGCCAACCTGCCTTCCATTGAGGACCTGTGTATTGCACAAGTCAAAAAGAGGGCTGTGAAAATATCTACAGACCCCTCGCATCCTGGACATAAATTGTTTCAACTCCTACCCTCAAAACGAGGCTACAGAGCACTCCAAACCAGAACAACTAGACACAAGAACAGTTTTTCCATGAACCTCATCACTCTGCTAAACAAATGATTCCCTCACCACTGTCAAACTATTCACTAAGGCTGCATCACTATTACTATTAGTCTTCTCATCGTTCCTACCACCCATCTCCTCCCGCTGATGACTGCAGGACTGTAACTTGGTTGCTTTGTTGCCTTATATTTATATTGATATTGATTGCTCCGATTGCTTATGACTATGACTATCATTAAGCGTTGTACCTTATGATTCTGGACGAACGTATCTTGTCTTTTTATCTGCACTGAGAGCATCTGCACCAAAGACGAATTCCTTGTGTGTCCAATCCCACTTGGCCAATAAAGAATTCTATTCCATTCTACATGTGGACAAAGAGGGACATGATTAAAAAGGTATAGAAAGCAACGTTGAGGATAGTTCACTTAGAACAGTGGTTCCCAAACTTGGCAACTTTAAGACTTGTGGACTTCGACTCCCAGAGTTCTCCAGCCAGAAGAGCTAGCTGGAGAATTCTGGGAGTTGAAGTCCACAAGTCTTAAAGTTGCCAAGTTTGGGAACCACTGACTTAGAAGATTGAAATGGACATTCAAGCGGAGTTACATCAAATTTACTTTGGCCCTACTTTGTCCAGGAAAATTTCAGAATATGAGCCCTGCCACATGTATCACTCAAGGGCCAATTATGGCTTTTCAGCTTGCAAATTTAAAATGCCCCCATTCTGTAGCCTAAAGTATAACAGCCAACCAGTTGTTTGTAGCTTCTGGTTTCCCTGAGCTTGTCAAGAGTAAGCAGCGAACGAACAAATCTGAACCAGCCTCCTCAACCTTCTTGCCTTTCATGGAAGGCTACTCAGTCCAGATCTAAGATACTTATCAGATTGACCCTCTTTGTCTTTTTGTAGGCTGTGGGATCCCAGCCATTAAGCCTGATGTGAAATATACAGCGAGAGTTATCAACGGGGTGGATGCCATTCCTAATTCTTGGCCCTGGCAAGTCTCGCTGCAGGTAAGGACATCAACCATGGTCACTGGTAGCTCAATAATGGTGGTGGGGATAAGTACTATTCTCCTTATATTCAAGATGCTGAACTGCATTTTAGGCATAGCAGGCAAGCTGAGGACCCTGGAATGGAAGAAGATAGAGGATGGAGCACCAAGTTGTTGTCGGGTTGAATTGAGTCAACATGTGGGCACAATTAAAGCACATTGTTTATGATAGAGGGTAGAGTGGTGTGGTGGCCTAATGGTGAAGACACTTGCCTTACATTCATAAGGTTGAGAGTTCAATCCCAGGTAGTGGCAGATGTTTTAATCCCTAGCGCCGTGTAACGGAGTGAGCTCCCGTTACTTGTCCCAGCTTCTGCCAACCTATCCTGTTTCCCCAAAAATAAGACCTCCCCAAAAATATTGCAACACAGCAGCAGCCTATGAGGTGACCACCCTCACCACCTCCTGCACCTCAAAAGTAATAAGAATTCCCCGAAAATAAGATGAAACGCTTATTTCGGGGGTCAAAAGAAAATAAGACCCTGTCACAGCAGCAGTTCAAAAGCACGTAAAAAATGCAAGTAGAAAAACAGGAACCACCTTTGGTGAGAAGGTAACAATGTTCCATGCACCTTCGGTGTTTAGTCATGCCGGCCACATGACCACGGAGACGTCTTCGGACTCTTTGGCTCTTCAGCTTTGAAACGGAGATGAGCACCGCCCCCTAGAGTCAGAAATGATTAGCACATATGTGCAAGGGGAACTTTTGCCTTTACCTTAAATAGGTATATTTCTCACAATGATCCTTGAAGTGAGAAAAAGACGCTGCAGCTCTATTAATCCTAGTTTAAACTCTGGCTGGTTTTAGTAAGTCTGTTACTCATAAAAATAAATGAGCACTTGGACAAGCAGAGTTTGGCATAATAAGGCTACCCTTTTAAGACATAATAATAGTGCATAGTTGAGAATAGGGTAGGGTGGACTTGAAGCTGCCCCAGAAAAAGTGACTAAAATTTTGTTGCCGTTAACAACACAGTAGTGTATTTCTGAAAATTTTTTAAAAATGTGATGTCATTTTTGCTGACCTTCAGAATATATGCAGGCACTTATTTGCACTTTTCCCAATTCCTAAAATTCATGAAAATGATATTTAAAATGTAAATAAACTGTGTTTTTTTAAATCAAAGACTACTTACCTTTCTCTGTTGTACAAATGTGTGTTGTTTTTTTTGGTTGTAAATTAACTAATACTATATGCGTGCAACTTTTAGTATTGTATATTCTTTCTGGATTCCTGGTAGAAGAGTGTGCACGATTTTTTTCCAAGACAGATTTATTTAGTGTTTATTTGCTGCTACTTTTGCATCCAAAGTGAAAAGAATGCTCGAAATTAATTGCCAATAGGACGTGGCTTTTGAATTCATTCATGTCTATACTTGGAAAAGGTGAACTACAGATTGTTTTTCTCCCCTTGATCTGTTTAGTTCAAATCCTCAAAAAAAATGAAAGGGGAAGCAAAGGAAAAATTAGGAGCATAAAGTTGCTCAACATTCTGTTTTCTTGATGCATTTTATCTTTCATGCATTCCAAATCTGTGCTATTTTGATATTTTCTTTCTTTCTCTAGACTAGCTCACGTTACCATTTTTGTGGCGGTTCCCTGATCAATGAAAACTGGGTTATTACTGCTGCTCACTGCACTGTGCAGTAAGTAATGTTGTTCTTATATTGATCACTGTCCTAGAGGCACCGTGTTACCAGTTTCATCCTTACTTGGGATCATCAGAGGCTGAGAGTTAAAAATCCCCAAGTCTTAGTTCCCGGGGACACCCCTGCCTCCCATAAACGTGAAAGAGAATTCTCGCCTTTGAGCTCTGTCCATCAAAAGGCCTGATCTGATTTAACCATCTCTTTTCCCACCTGCATCTCCAAACTATTCTCTCCCTTTCTGAACTACTGAATCAACAAAATGATGTGAGATTCAAGAGTCTGAATATTGGTAGGGGCTATTTATTTTTGATAGCCTATTTATGATCTATGATCTATAACTTTGTTGTTTTACGTGTGAATACTGAGAGCTTTTGCATTGGAAGTAAATTCCTTCTATGTCTGATCACATTTGGCCAATAAAGAATTCTATTCTATTCTACTCTACTATTCTATTCCTACTTTTTTATTTATTCTATTCTGTTCCTAATTCTATTTCTATTTCTTTCTACTCCATTCCATTCCTGTTCGATTTCTATGCTATTCTATTCTATTTCTGTTCTATTTTCTATTCTGTTCTATTTTCTATCCTATCCTATCCTATCCTACCCTTCCTTATTTCTTTCATGCCCAGCACTAAGGCATTGATTTACAGTATGCCTCAATGTTCAGTTTAGCTGCATGTATGCATCAGAGAGAAAAAGGTCACAATAGCACATTAGACATGAGTTGTGTTTTTATTTCTCCAGACCGGGGTCAGATTTTGCTTACTTTGGAATGCAAAACAGATTTGATGATGCTGCGCCAGTCCAATCGCGATCCATAATCGAGGTGAGTGTCTTATTTGGGACCATGTCCAAATGACCAAAGAGTGCATCATGCAAGGAAAGCACATTTAGGCATCGGGGATAGAAGTAAGATCACCATCTTTACTTTTTTATTTGTCCCACTTCCCAATCAGCTTGTAATCCTATGCGGTTTATAATGGAAACCGTTTAAAATTATTTTATTGAAGCTCATCCCACAGGGCAATGCAGCCCCACAGTTGTGGATGTCATGACAGACAGTTCTGCTAAGACATGGTTTGTTGGCCTAATTGGTTCACTACTTAATTATTTCCTTTTAGAGAATCTTAACAAAGGAAGATAGCACTTAGATTAATAGAGTTGGAAGGGACCCAGTAGGTCATCTACTCCAATCCCACCCCTCCGGTCAAGCAGGAGACCCTACACCATTTCTAGCCAATGGAAGTCCAATCTCTTCTTGAAAGCCTCAAGTGATGAAGTTCCCACAACTTCCAAGGGCAACTTCTGTTCCATTGGTTGACTGTTCTCATTGTCAGAAAGTTCCCCCTTATTTCTAGCTTGAATCTCTCCTTGGTCAGTTTCCATCCATTATTCCTTGTCCGGCCTTCAGGTGCTTTGGAAAATAGCTTGACCCCCTCCTCTCTCTGGCAGCCCCTCAAAGATTGGAAGACTGCTATCATGTCTTCCCTGGTCCTTCTGTTCACTAAACTAGCCATGCCCAGTTCCTGTAACCGTTCTTCATATGTTTTAGTCTCCAGTCCCCTAATCATCCTGGTTGCTGTTCTCTGCACTCATTCTAGAGTCTCAACATCTTTTGTATAATGTGATGATGAAAAGTGGAGGCAGTACTCTAGGTATGGTCTTACTAGGGCTTTATAGAGTGGTATTAGTAGCTCACTTGATCTTGATTGCATCCCTCATTGTATCCCTCACACAATCTGTGATTTTAGATTTAAGAGCTAAAGATGATATGGAGAAACCCCAGTATTTCCATTCAGAAATACCAGCAGTTATCCGTCTTGCATAATCGTATTGTTGATCATCTTGGTTTTGGGATGGGAAAAGCTCTCAAGGGCCTAGCAGGGAGCGATGGACCGTGGCACGACAAAACCGCACTCGACTAAAGCGTGCCCGATTAAAGCGCGTCGCTGACATCATCAACAGGGCGACAACAGCGAGCGCGGAGAAAGAAGAGCACTTTAAATAGCGCTTTGAAAGCAAGCCGTTTCAACTTAAGGTAAGGGTTAGGTTTAGGGTTAGGTTTAGGGTTAGGTTAAGGGTTAGGGTTAGGTTTAGGGTTAGGTTAAGGGTTAGGGTTAGGTTTAGGTTTAGGGTTGGGTTAAGGGTTAGGTTAAGGGTTAGGTTTAGGATTAGGTTTAGGGGGGTTAGGTTTAGGTTTAGGGGTTAATTTTAGGTTTAGCGTTTACAGTGTGCTTCTGTCTCCGCGCTGTTGTCGCCCTGTGATGACGTCAGCTACGCGGTTTCGTCGAGCGCGCTTTAGTCGAATGCGGTTTTGTGGTGGAACCGCGATGGACTTCTAAGATCTTAAAATCAAGCAGAGACTATGATTTTTTAAGGTTTCTTCCTTCAACCCGGATGTTTTTCAGGTAATCACCCACCCTGACTGGGATCCTTACAATATAGATAATGACCTCGCTCTATTGAAGCTGTCTACTCCAGTGGAGCTGAACGACTACGTATCTCCGGTCTGCCTCGCTTCTCCCACGGAACTTTTCTCCCCAGATTTAAAGTGTGTCACATCTGGTTGGGGACGGGACAAACTGACTTGTAAGTGGCCCTTTGGGAATCAAGCGGGCTGAGAAAACCCAAGTGAGAAAGCGAAGACACCAGCCTGCCTTCTTTCATTCAGTCCGACAATTCCAACTGGTTTCTTTCTCTTACACCATTTTTTTTTCTTTCTTTCTGCCAGCACTTGAATCTGCAGTCATATTACAGCAAGTTGTTCTTCCCTTGGTGCCAGTAAACGAATGCCAGGAAAAACATTACAGGCCTATCACCAGTTCTATGATCTGTGCGGGTGGGGCCGGTTCCTCGTCTTGCCACGTAAGGTTCTCTACAAAAAGGATTTTATCAAGGCAGTGGTGGGATTCATGTACCTTCCCTACCAGATCGCAAATGTGAGCTCGCACGCGCCGCGTCTGTGCATGCACACCTCCTTCTCCACATGCGCAGTGCTCGTGCATTACGTTGGGGTGGGTGGGTGGAACCTCCCGCAGCCGCAACTAGCGATTTGCCTGAACCGGAGAGAACTGGCTGAATACCACCTCTGCAGCGTATTGAACTGTGAGAGAGGTTCTTTGTGTCCAGCCATGGACTTATTTTGGTAAGGTAGAGAAATGCACCCAATAATATACTTTTAAGTGTTTCATACCTTTGGCCCTACTGGAGGAGGCCTTAAGAGTTCCACTCACTCAAAGGTTCTATCCACTATCAGTGGAACAGCTTGCCCCCAGTTGTGAATGCCCCAACACTGGAAGTCTTTAAGATGTTGGATAGCCATTTGTCTGAAACAGTGTAAGGTTTCCTGCCTAGGCAGGGGGGTGGACTAGAAGACCTCCAAGGTCCCTTCCAACCAGAGGTGGGTTCCTACCAGTTCACACCTATTCGGTAGAACCGGTTCGTCAAATCTACCTAACCGGTTAGAAGAGGTTCCACCAGTGGACCCAGAAAGCAGGCCACACCTACATAATTCCAAAATTTTTTGAAACCCACCACTGGTCCTTGGATAGGATTATTCTACACTATCATGCTCATAGTGATAAAACTCAGTGCCTCTGTGAAAGGTAAGGATGACTACTGCGTTTGTGGTGCAATCAGAACATTGCGTGTGTTGAAGTTGTTTTAACGCAAACCAAAGATGCCTTTTAAAAAACAAGTTTACATCATATTCTTATGCATGCCAGTGCTGTGTGTGAGGTAATTTAAGGTGGTTCTGACAAGTGTCGTCGGCATCTTCATATCTGGTCACATGGGAGGCAAGCCACTCCCACCCGGTCACATGGGCGGCAAGCCACTCCCACAAAGGAGGCCACACCCACAGAGTAGGTTCAAACAATTTTTGAAACCCACCACTGCTTCCAACTCTGCTGTTGTATTATAAAGGAAACCAGAGTGGCAATCATGATCTAAAGCCTGATGAAGAGCTTCCAAGGGCTTTTTAAGGTCAAATTAATCTCCTTTGGGTTGAAGTCAGCTCCTGGTGGCATCAAGGACATGACTATGTGATCTTCTTGACAGCCCAACAAAAATGGTTGACCACTGCTGTCTTCGTCCAGGCTGCTAGTTCAGTTTTTCAGGCTAGCTTATAATCCTTGATTTCCCCAAAGACCTGTTATTCAAGTACATATTGGGCTGTCTTTGGAGATTCTGTCACCCAGGTCATGGTTGTCCCAAAGGTGCTTTTTCAAAGGCAGCTGGACTTCCTTTCTTTTTTCTTTGAAGGCCTTTCCTTTCTCCTCCAAGAAGCTTCTTCACTTCTGATGGAAGAACTGAAGAAGCTTCTTGGATGAGAAGCGAAACGTCTTCAAGGGAAAACCAAGACACTGCCCAGTCACCTTTTGAAAAAGCACCTTTGGGACAAATTGGGCTCCAAATTGGCTAATTTTTCTGGCTCCAGGCTAAAAAAAAAGTTTTTCATAAAAGCATTTGCTTTTCTTTCCTTTTAGGGTGATTCTGGTGGCCCTCTGGTATGCCAGAACGGCCCAACTTGGTATCTGGTTGGGATCGTCTCCTGGGGAAGCTCCAGCTGCAACGTCACTATTCCTGCTGTCTATGCCCGAGTCTCCAAATTCCGCAACTGGATTGACCAAGTAGTAGCCACTCACTGATGACACACCTGGGAGACACAAGACAAACACTCTCACTGGGACTCCCCCCAATGTAGAAAATATATCAATGTACATTCTTGCAACTGAAATCTGGGGGAAAAACACATCAGTTTTCATTTCAAAGAAAAAAATATTCAAAATTTTTTGATTAGAAGATACCTCAATATTAAAAGTCATAAAAGCCGGCAACAGTTCCAGCCTTACCTCTTTCAAAGTTTAGGGGGAAAAATACTGAATATAGGAACGAATATTATCTACAATCACTTTCAAACAACTGTTTTTATCCTCGTCCACTAACTTGAGTTCAGGGCCTCACCTGAAAAAGCCTGCCATTCATTAGAGCATGTATTTTAACCATTGTTGTTGCTGCTAGTTGCAAAGTTGTGTACGACCCATCGCGACCCCATGGATGTTCCTCCAGATCTTCAGTGACTCCATCCAGCCACCTCATTCTCTTTCGTCCCCGTCTTGTTTTGCCCTCAATCTTTCCCAGCATGAAGCTCTTCTCCAGTGAGTCCTTCCTTCTCATTAGGTGGCCAAAGTACTTGAGTTTCATCTTCAGGATCTGGCCTTCTAAAGAGCAATCAGGGTTGATCTCCTCTAGGACTGACCGGTTTGATCACTTTGCAGGCCAAGGGACTCACAGGAGTCTTCTCCAGCACCATAATTCAAAGGCCTCCATTCTTAGGCGCTCAGCCTTCCTGATGGTCCAGCTTTCACAACCATACATTACAACCATACCCCACCAATAAAATAAAATAAAATAAAATAAACCATCCTTCACTACTCTGTGAGGATCAACATTTTACTGAATAAAAAGGTTACAGTTCCAAATTTTAAAAAATAGACTGAATACACAAAATAAATAATTCCATACACTAATTTCAACATTACAGGTTAACTGTCATGCATCAAATCGCCCTCTAAAAAAGTAGAGATTCCATTGTGTAAAAAAAAAAAAAAAATCCCAAAAGGCACCAAAGACAAAAATCACAGGTAATGAATACTTGGGAGAAACAAAGTAGGGAAGGGAAGTCGCTGATCTATGAAAAAGTGGCAATTATTTTTGACAAATTGGATGTTATGGTGACAGGAAGAAGTATCGGACTAAAATTGCTTAATTCCTACCTTGGAGGATTTCCAAAGGACACTGGAATGCAGGGCTATCCAACTTCCTCAACTTTTAAGACTAGTGGGCTTCAACTTCTAGAATACCATGCTGAGTGGGGAATTCTGGGAGTTGAAGTCTACAAACTTGCCGAGGTTGCACATCCTTGCTGTCGTAGTTCCAAAAGTGACAACATTCGCAGCACACCAGATATTGGCAGGAAGGCAGCAAGTTATAGTTGGGGGCTGCTGGAGTAAAGAATATTTGAAAAGTACCTTCTCTCCCAACACAGTTATCAGAAAGGAGTAACCTGTCAATCCTATTTTTTTTTAAAAAAACACACCATTTTCCATGTTGGGTTCCAGACAGCCCCGAGGTTCTTGGAAAGCCTCTCTAGCCTTAATTGAGGACAAACACTGTTAATGGGCCTCAATGAAACGGCTAGTCCCTCACTGCTGAACAATCTCAGCACCGTAGAGCTGCTACGAGATATGTCTGGACGCACTATCTGTACACAGAGTTACAGGACAGTCCTTGACTTAACGGCCACGACCAAAACCTAAAGTTCTGTGGTCAAGTGAGTTGTGCCCGGTTTCACAACCTTTCGTTGCCGCCGTTGTTAAGCGAACCACTGCAATTGTTCAGTGGGTCGTGAAGGGAGCCCAGCTTTTCTCCGTTGACTTGGCTTGTAGGAAGCCAGCTGGGAAGGTCACAAATGGTGGGATCGTATGATACATGCTGGTGGCCAGGTGCCTGAATTTTGATCCCATAACCATGGGGATTCTGCAACTTAAAGTGTGAGAATGGTCATAAACCATCCTTTTCAGTACTGTTCTAATTGTCACTAAACAAAGAGTTGTAAGTCAAGAACTAGTTGTAATTCCACTATCTTAGCCAGCAACTGTCCATCTAGGACAGTGATGGCAAACCTTTTTGTTAGGGCCACGCGCCAGAAAAGCCAAACTTCCACACCCAACAACCAGATGGCTGGCATGCATGTGCAGGCCAGTTTTGAGCACCGCCACAAACACACAAAGGGATCGAGCTCCGGAAAAGCCAACAGTGTGCTCATGCACACCCAACCATCGGCATGCAGAGTTTTTTGGCACTGCCACATATGTGAAGGACAGCTGATTGTCGTGTGCGCACACACGCCAGAAACCCGGAAGACAAACAGGCAAGGCTGCGCGTGCCAGGCGACATGGCTTTGTGTGCCACTTTGGGCACGCGTGTCATAGATTCACCATCACGGATCTAGGATTTCAGTTAATCTATAGGACCTCCTCCCTAAGATAAATGGTTTGGAAATAGGTGGCTTGCTGAACCAAACCGAGAAAAATTAAAAGCAGAGCAGGCAACAAGGGTGAATTTCCTATTTTTTTATAGCATTGTTTCTGCTTCTGTGACATCAGATGAAGCCCAAAATCATCCAGTAGTTCAAAAATGGTCGCTGAGATTTGTAATGGTTTTTCCCCTCTTTTGAACACAAGAGTCCCTTGTGTTACATCAGACTTCCTTTGACACACTGTGTTTCAAAAGTTATTTGTAACACAACACGGAGAGAAAGGAAACCAGTCTGGACTTACTAAGGGTGCATCATCAGCAGAGAGGTTCTTTGGACTGTGAACTCCTTGTAACTAATGTAGGCCTAGGTTTCCAAGAATAATGACTGAGTGGTTTAAATAAAGGCCTTTATATGGCACTTAAATCCATCTTGAGATAAAGGCAACTGTTTGAAAGTATTGGCAAAATGACTGGTGTGGATTTATGCAACTGATCCTATTCCCCAAATGCGTTTTCTTGACGTTCTCCAGCTGCTGAATTCTGTTTACAAAACCACGGAAGAATACAAAACTACTTTAATTCCATTTTCACCTCCTATTTACTCATCAAAGCTGAAACTTCCACAGACAACAATCCTGGTCATTTATGAGATAAATGTTTAAAGGCCAACCTAGGCATTATGGCAGACACAGAAGGACTGCTTAAGATGACCTCCTGTCATCTCCACCAGTCACGGGGAAATCCATGTTGGTGCACCATGGGGCTAGTAAGCAGAGGAAGATTGGGACAGGAGTCTCTTGCTGGCAATAATTTCACATGAAACGCAGCTCTGACTGGCTTGTGAATTACCATACGGTCACAGTAACATCTCCATATTTGAATTCTCTTCCACTGGAGAATAAAAGTCGTTAAAGAGCCAGAAACATTCAAGCACTGTTTTGTGACTCTTGGGGAAATGTTGGGAAGCACTGGGATTTGTGCTTCGTATGAAATGATGGGAACTGTTGAAAAATGTGGCTCATAGGAAATATTAAATTATCGGGACAGGATAAAGTGCAAGAGTTCCTGGATTCAAAAAAAGCGTTGGCAGTTTAAAGGCAGACAATAAGAATGCCTGATAAAAGCTAAATATCCTGACACTGTGGAATACATAGATGCTTGGCTCCAGACGGCCTTCTTTTAATCACTGCCCTAGAAAAAGATCTCATGCTTCTTCCTACTCGGCAGTAATACGATGACACTTCTTGATGCCAGCCCTTGGGTAAGCATGGCTATAGTCCAACGAGCCCTTAGAAAGCGCCAGGAAGAGACTGGCATAAAAGGTCCCACTGATGCTCAAATGCAAGACATAAAAAGAATATATTTCTAACGGCAAAATGTGGGCCAGAAGTCACTTCTAATCTAGAGCACCACGGAGGGAGCCACAGGAGATGGTTCAACCGTTTATGTGAAGACCATCTACCACCCTTCCCGAGCGGGTGCTGGAAGCAGAAGCGGCAGAAAGGGAGCATCAGCTGGGTGCCCGGCCCAAAGTGCTGGTATCTGAGCGGGTCGTGCAACTGGACCTGACCCTGCAGGGCAAAGCTGTGGGAACTACACCACTCCTGGAGATGATGACTGGGGTGATGCTGTTGGAACCCCAGATGGATGGAAGCTAAGCGGGACAGGCCTCGATCCTCGGATGCCCCACAAGAACGCCAGGGAATGGGGATTCCTGCCACCTTCACGTAGCCAAATGCTAGCTGGCCTCCTGGAGCAGTTTGGCCAACTCAGCGTCGGCAGCGCCATTCAACCCCTTGGCACCGAGCAGCCCAGATGGACCTTGGCCCAGCCTACGTTCACCTTCCTGGGCCAAGAAGCCACAGCGCCACTGAGTGGCGTGTCCACCTCCTTTCACTCAGCACGGAGCAGTTCGGCCCATAGCCTTATGCATTGGGCCAGACCAGCTGGGGTGATGGTCACCACGGGATTGGAGATGACCCAGCAACAAAGCCTACTGAACCAGCCTGGCCCGGTGGTATGGGGGCCGCAGCAAAGATTCTGGGGGCCAAGTATTCCACCACAGCAGCCGATATACATGACGTCTTCAGAGTCCCATTGTTAGAATGTAACCCCAACTTTCCATTCTTCCTCTCCAAGGCACAGATGGATTTCAAACTAATTGTACTTTTCAACACAGTATTGCTAAGTTCCAGTATATTTACAATAGTTTAGGTATTTCCAAGAGTGAGAAAAGGAGGCATGGGTACTGGGCACAACCTAATCTCAAGGTCAGGAGAATATTCAATGGTCGTTATTGCGTACATATCATAAATCAACAGCAGCTAAGCCCCAAATTGAATTGGAGCAGGAGAGGAGGAAGAAGCATGGATGAACAGTTATGCTGCAACCAGGATAAACATATTTTTTTTTCCTTGTCTTAGAAATTATGGCATAGACTTAAAAACAAAAACTCCACTTTGTGAATGATTTGCTTATCATTATAGCAGGCCAGCAGACTACACTTAGCCATCCTTCATGGAAGTTTTTTTTTGCTTCTGTGCTTAGATGGTACTGATCTCCATGGACAACCAGGGGGTGAAAAGCGGTGACTCTCTCTCTCAAATTGTCCTCTTCTTATTACCCAGAAGGAATGGAGCAAAGAAGAGTTAAAGAAATCTCTACCGCAGACCTCAGAATCTTCTGAAGAGTCAAAGAAATCCGCAAAGGCCAATGTCTATGGAGATTCTCAGACATCCTGGTCATGGTTGTCCCAAAGGTGCTTTTTCAAGAGGCAACTGGGCTTTCTTTATCCAGTGGCCTCTTGAAGAAGCACCTTTGATGCACAAATGCCAATGGGAAATTTGGTATGGCTCAACGGCTATCAAAATATGAATCAAGGTATGCCAATTATGGTACAGTAAACAATGACAGGATACGAAGTCATGTGTTATTAGATGTTTGCAACTAATTGACCCGACAGGCAAGAATATCCTGAACCACTAGATGGCACCCTGGCCTGAGAAACCAATTCTACACAAGGTTTGCTTAGTACAGGAGTAGAGAGAAATCAAAAGTAGAGTAACACATGCTCAAGGGGATGTAAAAAATTTAGCTCCAGGGACTCTTCTAGAATCATCACTCACTAGAGTAAAACTTATCTTTAGGCTCATAAGGCTCATAAAATTCAGTGTCATTTTAACTGCCCAACATGATAAAAGCCCTTAAATATCAAGTCTGAAGAAATGCTAAACTTTAAACTGCCAGCTAATTATCGTTCAAGACATCTGTGTTAGTTTTGAGACAGTTACATTTCTAAAAAGGATCTGCCAGAGGGTATGAGGAGATGGTTTCTGATAAAAAGGCACTTTTTTATAGCTGTCTTGGCCACAATTCCAAACTGGAAAAAAAGGACAGAAAATGATCAAGAGGACTAGGTCAACTAAATATGCTTTGGGCTGACATCGAGAATTAAAGGCATCGCTCTGGATGGTTATTTTCAAAGCTAGGATCAACTACTCGGAAACTCCAGATGGTCTTTTGAGCAGCCTTGGCTTCTCACAAGAGTCTTCCTATGCCCAGAATGAGGTAGCAGAATTCATTGGACCACTTCACCATGCAAGGGGAAGGGGAGGGGTACCACTTTGAATCAATCCCCACGTTTGGCAAATCATCTTTTTGCTAATGAAGATTTAGTGCCTCTGAAGGCTCCCTCCTACTCCCTGATGTGCTAGCTTTGTATGCGCAGGGAGATGCATTTTCTCCACGCTGTTTGAAATTAAAAGGATTAATGCTGTCGTCAAAATTCCCACACTTCCTTTGGCTGTATAATTATATCAGGCTTAAACAAGGATAGAAGAACTCAACTCTCCTTCAAGTTGGTTAATGATTTTGCAGATGCATGTTGATAATGTGCAAATTTCTTGTTATAATCGTTCGCATTGCTTCACCTGACTTTATTTTAAAAATGGCTATGGCAGGATTATTGCTTTTGGTTCCGGACTCTTCGTTTGCAACCGTGCAATTTTTTTTTTTTAAGTGGGTTAATCCTTCGGGGTCTTTGCGGTGTAGAATATTTGTGGATCTCATTAAACTACGCAAGTTAACGATTCTAAACTGTACTCTCTGCACATTCTATGGGCAGACACAACAGTGAAACTTCAACCACAACATTTGATGAGAGATTTCTACTGCTCATTCTGTCATTGTAACAGGACATCTATAGTAGGGTATGATGTTGGAAGACAAAGTTCTTAAGGTTCTTCCAGTTCTCTGGGAATGTGGAATGCGGAACCACATCCTACAAATTTGGCAGGCTTGGAATGACAACTGGGATTATAATAATTCATCCCAACATTAAGTGGAAAAAAACAAAAACAAATTGAAGTTCAAAGCAATGCCACAAAACACGAAAGAGGCAAGAAAGAAGAACAAAACTCATTCCAAGCCATTTCCAGCTAAATGTTAGCCCAGATGTAGAGAACATCCCCCCTCAACACAGAGACATTAAATGTTAAGAGAATCTCTAGAAAAAAAATTGTTTAGCACAGTCCAAGAGGTCACGCTGGTAAAGAAAACTGATTGTACGTTTGTGCACTCTCGGAAATGCTTTGAACTCCGGGTGATTCCAGATCTTAAGCAAGTGAGCCTAGTGTGTACTTCTGTATGTATCTACACAGAAGTCGCCCCCTTAATTTAATCAAGCTTATCTCCAGGTAAGTTGGCAGAGAGGACTGCCTTCTAAATCTCCCAACCATTGGACACTGTGCCAACAACAATAACAACAACTGACCTTCGTCATTAAATAAGCAGTGATAGCAAGGATTTTAAAATGGAGTAAGCATTTTCTTTTCCACGTGTTTCCAGTATTTCAGACCATCAGCTCAGGACTTGACCCAGGGAAGGCCCAAAACGGATTTTCCTCATTTCCCACCACAGCAGAGATACTGTACTGACCCTGCCCAGGTAGGGCATTTTCCCCCCAAGGCGTCAATGTCCCCACAAATCTCCATTTCTTTCCAAACAGAAAGACAGACACAGGGACTGAACTTTCAGAGAAGAAATAAGGCAGCTGGAGCACTTCGTGGGCCCCCTACCCCAGTGACAAAAAGAAGGAAGCGAGATCGTCTCTCGGGGAGCTGTCAGCCGTTGTACTGTTGCTGGTACCGCAAATTCAGTTCTCGCAGTTCCCTCTCCCGCACTCGGCGGGACTTGTTGGATTTGGTGGAACGGCTGGAACGGGTAGACTGAGCTGATTTGGTGCTTTGGCAACGAGATGACGCCCTCTTGAGGAGGTTCTGAGAGATGGAGCGGTGCAGGTTCTTCATGGAAGAAGAGGCCGCCATGCTCACCACCCAGGGATGCTTTAAGGCTTGAAGTGCTGTCATCCGGTCGCCAGGGTCCACCGTGAGCAGGCGGTCAATGAAATCTTTACCAAGATTGGACACGCTGGGCCAGGGCTGAAAATGAAGGAGAAACAAAGGGACGGGGAAAACATTAAATTGTGGTTGGAATGCAGTATTGCAGGCTGATTCTGCCCAATGCCAGCAGTTCGATCCTGACCAGTTCAAGCTTGACTCAGCCTTCCATCCTTCCAAAGTCAGTAAAATGAGGACCCGGATTTTGGGGGCAATAGGCTGACATTGTAAACAGCCCAAAGCACTATGGGGCAGTATATAAATTTAATTGCTATTGCTATTAAAGTTGGCAATAAGCAAACAAACCTGTTTTTCTTTAAATAGGGTGATTTCTCCTTTGCACTTGCAAGCACCCCATCATTTGCTCTACCTAAAGATTCTTTTGTCTGTGGACTTCCAACTCTGACTTTACGTTGGATTTTCCCTACCAAAGTAATGGGTATCTGGCCACGCCCGCCCCTGGTTTAGCAAAGGGGGAAAAGTCGTGATATGTCACATGACGACAACATGACATCGTGAGTTTGACACCTCTGCACTATAGTATCAACGGATATTCAATAACCCCTGAGATTAGAGGATTAGACAGATTTTTTAAATATCTACTGTGGTCTCTCAATGTTCCTTCCAGACAGAATTCACTGGCTAATTAGATGCATACCCAATTTATACTACTGGAGCTGGAAACTGGTTTTGTTTATTTATAGCACAAATTTGTTTCCAGCACAATCAATGCCAAGAGGAAAAGGAGTACAAAGTACCATCAGGCTACTGTAATTTCACATTTGTGTAGAACCTATGCTGAAGCACAACTATTATCTATCATTTGATTAACTATAATGGGCATCACAGTAATAATGTATTATGGGCATTTCAGTGATATCCAAAATAATTGGTTTCATCTAGATCAGGAGGGTCAAACTTGATTTCATTGGAGGTTGCATCAGGGTTGTGTCTGACCCTGGGGGGGGGCATGGCCAGGGGGCATGTCCAGCTTGACGTCACTCCTATTGGGGGCACTGGTGGTGGTCTGAGCACTCTGCTAGCGGAAACAGGCTCCTGAGCACCGTTTTCGGCTGCCACTGCCTCCTGCAACTCTCTGCCAGTGAAAACGGAGCTCAGGAGGGCTGCGTACTTGGGAGCCTGTTTTTACTGGCAGAAACACCACGGGCCGGTTCTTCACTGTTTCCAAGGGGGCCCCACGGGCCGGATCTAAGTACCCTTCAGGCCGGATTGGCCCCTGGGCCTTGAGTTTGACACCCCTGATTTAGATTTTGTACCTAAATAAAATAAAAACAAAAAAAGGACCGTGTTTGTAGTTAGAAATAGGTGTTAGGTGAAGCTCACATACTGCTAGAATGTTAAATTTAAAAATGCTAATTATCATCATCAAATAATCAAGGTTAATGTTTCAATGTTGTTTTAACAATTTAAGCAACCAGTATTATTTTAACCATAATGTGAAGCAATTCCTGAATGAGGAACTGAGACAGGCAGCAATAAATTATCACCTTCAATCTGACAAGCGAGTCAGCATTACCAGCTCAGTTAAGGGGCGCTAAACAGGAACAAATTCTCCAACAACAAGGAATTGGATTTCTTATCCTTTCAATTACTCTGCCACCTTCTGAAATGGTAAGCAGAGAGCACTAGTAATTAGAAATCTCTTCTAGTCAGCAAACACAAATTGGTTTATTGATCTGTTTATTTTGCTGGAGGCTTCACCTGCTGTACAGTATGTATCTTTGGCTTGATTTAATTAAGCTACCCTTCTGAAGAAATATATATATATATATATATATATATATATATATATATATATATATATACACACACACACACACACACACACACACACACATACAGACAGACTGACATATACACCCCTATTAAGGTTAGAAGTGAAACGAGCTTACTAGCTTCTTTGCCTACCACCCATTAAAATGATCACTTTCATTTCCTAGGATGAAATGAGAATAACGTGGAATGCTGGCCGCAGAATCTCAATTTCATGAGCTTGATATTACTTCTTTATAATAATTTTTTTCAGTATTTGCTCAAGGAGAGTTACATTGGATGCAATGTTAAAAACCTGCGTTTGAACTCAATTCTTAAGGTATCACTTAAATGTCAAAGCAAGGAAAAAAAGATGATTGGTATACAACAAGTTCATGGACAGGAAAGAGGGTGGGCTTATCTCCCCCCCCCCCAACTGAGTCCTAAACCAAATCAGACCCAACACTAATGATTGCTTGGATGATCTAAAACAAGGGTCTCCAACCTTGGCAACTTTAAAACTTGTGGACTTCAATTCTCAGAATTCCTCAGCCAACAAAACTGGCTGAGAAATTCTGGGAGTTGAAGTCCACAGTTGCCAAGGTTGGAGACCCCTGATCTAAAGCGTAGAATTCAAAAATGTTCTCGGTATTGACATTCATTTAGCTACTGTACTGGAAAGGATTATACAGGTAGTCCTCGACTTACAACTCTTCATTTAGTGACCATTCAAAGTTACAACAACACTGGAAAAAAGTGACTTAAGACCATTTTTCACACGTATACTGCTGCAGCATCTCCATGGTCACACATGACTCCCATTCGGACGCTTGACAACTGCTTCATATTTATGAAGGTTGCAGTGTCCTGTGGTCACGTGATTCCCCTTTTGCAACCTTCTGACAAGCAAAGTCAAGGCAGGAAGCCAGATTCACTTAACAATCGGGTTACTAACTTACGAACCGCTCTAATTCACTTAACAACGGCAGCGCGAAAGGACGTCAAATCCTTTGCCAAGGCAAAGGTTTTGGTTCCAAAAGCAGAACCACAGGTTATTCAGTGCCAATTTATCCTTGCCTAACTAGGTGTAGCATGGCATCTAGTCATCAACGGGTTTAATCCATTTTAGTCTGGAGCAGGTAAAATCCGCAGGGAAAGAAATGTGCTACAATATTTGTATATTTGACATAAAGTTCCATTCAGCTGGAATTCCAATTTCCCCCAGATTGACTTCTTTCTTCCTCTTTATTGTTCCAAGCTCAACCAGTAGAACAAGCAAGCAGCAGCAATAGAGGTAGAGCTAAATGGGACTCCGCAGGTAACTGCAGCAATAGACAAAATCCATAGCTGTTGCTATAGACATTCAGAGCCTCCTTCGTGGGCTTTTGTGTGGAGATACCGCTCCAATAGCAAACCCAAGCACCAAGGAGAGAGGAGGCTTGAAAGTAATTATTTTGCCTGGTGATTTGTTTGTTTGTTTGTTTATTCCATTTATATTCCGCGCTATTCCCGAGGGACTCAGGGCGGCTAACAAACAAAGTGGGGGGGGGGGGGGGAATACAAAATACAAAACAAGTTAAAAACAAAACAAGAGTCGCAATAATTCAAGTGGTGCTGGGAACTCAGATTTATACTGTGGTTGGTCATTGTTCCCAATAGTCATGCTTTGGTTAAAGCTTCATAGTGATTTCCTGAAGGGCTATTTCCAGTTTTTCAAAAACAATGGAATGTGTTGTGGCCCGGCAGGAGCTGTTGGAGCTGCCGCCAGACTCCGACAGCGAGGGGTCTTATGAGTCGGCCCTGGAGGAGGTGGAGGACCCTGGACAGGGTCCCGACTCCGAGCAGGGCGAGGAGAGACTGGTTGGCCACCAGGTGGCGCCAGAGCCTTGGATCAGTGGGGAGGAGACAAGAGTGAGTGATCCAGAAAACACCTGTGAGTTGTTCTGGGATGCATGCCGTCGAAGGGCTACTTGGCGTCAAGAACAACGGCGTAATTACAAGAGGTGATTATGCTCAGCTGATGCTCATTAAGATCCTCTCCTGATTATAAAAGAGACTGCTTGTGCCACGCCTTTCTGCAGAAGTCAGCGTTAAGGACTAACAAGAAACAAACTTGGCAGGCTGGATTGCTGCCAGAGTTTGTTTGCATTGCTGCCAAGTTTTGTAGGACTTGCTGCCAGAGTGCTTATCTCTTTGTTTATGTGGCTTGCAGCCAACAAGAGTCTTGACTGATTAAAAGAAACCTTCTCATTTACGATGGTTTCAGCTTTCGTTCCTGGATGGAGGAGGGGGGTCAGAACAGGAATGTATCCATTTAGTTATTCACAATCCAAGAATGATATCCTAGAAATTCTAACCTCTATGACACCCCTAAATCCTTGGTTAATTCACTTCTATTTTACTCTTCTGTCTTCTTTTTTTAATGTATCTTCTTTAAAATGCAAGGTTTGGCCAATGGGTTTGAGGAACCTAGAGAGGGATGAAGGCCATCAGGTGACTGACTGCTGTCGCGGAGGGTGTGTGTGTGTGTACATATCAGGGGGTTATTGCTTTTATTGTTGTATGTTGGGTTTTTATTTTTTTGTAAGCCGCCAAGAGTCACTGAGTGAGTGGGGGGGCAATATAAATTTTCTAAATAAAAAAATAATAGCTAATTGTTTTCTTTCCGCTTGTCCTTTTAGCGGGGGTGGGGTAGGGGGGAAGGTTCCATCAACACCTATCAGAACCTCTTTTCACCATTTCAAAGACGCTTTTGAATGGCTTAGTGGGAAATTACAACTTAGGAGCAAAGTTTAAGGTTGACTGAATATTGAAAACAGGAAGGATTTGCTGTTCTGTGATCATCCCGGATAGCTTGAACTCCTGTCCAGTCTTTCTCTGTCAACCTGATCCACTTCACATGATTGCTGTATGTAGATAAAACTGGGAGTGAAGGGTATGCATGCTGCCTTGACTTTCTAACAAAGGATAAGATATAAATGGAACCAGTGGTACATACTGTCAGGCTTGTCAACCCCAAAGTAATAAGCCCCCCCCGATAATAAGGCCCAAGCAACATGGGGGGGTCAAAAGAAAATAAGACCCCGCCTTATTTTCGGGGAAACACGATACATTTACAGTACCACATGGAACAGAGTAGAGCAGGGCCTGGGGGAGCAGATCCGGCCTGCGGGGTGCTTAGATCTGTCCCGCAGGGCTGCCCTGGAAACAGTGAAGGACTGGCTTGCAGTGCTTCTGCCAGTGAAAACGGAGCTCAGGAGGGCCACATGCAACCCCCCTCTCCCTGCCAAGCTATATTTTCACTGGCAGAGGTTGCAGGAGGCTGTCACAGCTGGAAACAGAGCTTGGGAGGGCTATGCACGGCAACCCCAAGCGACATTTTCATTGGCAGAGGGTTGCAGGAGGCAGATTACCTCCCATAGACCGATTAGATCTCACAGGTTAGGTCTTCTCCGGATTCCATCTGCCAGCCAATGTCGGCTGGCAACTCCCCGGGGGAGAGCCTTCTCTGTTATAGCTCCAGCCCTTTGGAACGACCTCCCCGTGGAGATCCGGACCCTTACTACCTTCCCGGCCTTCCGCAAAGCCGTTAAGTCCTGGCTGCTCCAACAGGCCGGGGGGCTTTCGAAATATCCAGCCCCACGGAAACTGTGACTGTTGTGTATTTTAAAGTGTTGTTTTGTTTATTTATCCCCTTCCCTTGTTTATTGTAAGCCGCCCGGAGTCCTTCGGGAGTGGGCAGCATATAAGACCAATAAACATCAACATCAACATCAAACATCAGTCACAGCCGGAAACAGAGCTTGGGAGGGCTATGCACGGCAACCCCAAGCTACATTTTCACTGGCAGAAGGTTGCAGGAGGCTGACACAGCTGGAAACAGAGCTCGGGAGGGCTATGCATGGCAACCCCAAGCTACATTTTCACTGGCAGAGGGTTGCAGGAGATCATTGCAGCTGGAAAAAGGAGCTCAGGAGCCCATTTTGCTGGTAGAGCACCCAGGACGCTGAAGGCACCCACACCCCCGATGCGGCCCTCAATGAAATTGAGATGGATACCCCTGGAGTAGAGCTTCAAGAAATTGCTGCTCTATTTCAGTTTGTGTGATTGGACAGCTCAAGGAGTCCCAAGTATAGACTCAGGCCTTTGGGGAAAGCACAGGCTTAAATATATTGAGCCGACTGAAACAAGCAATATTCGTGTTCTGCACACCGGAGAAAAGGAATAAATACTGCTAAGTAACAGATTGCCAGTGAAATGGCCGTTGTCAGCAAAAGACTTAGCAAGCTAAACAAGGAGAAATTGGGTGATGTACTGCCCAGAGCATTTTGAAGCTATAGCAGATATTTACAGGGGCTTCTCAGGCACTCTCTTCTAATGAGTCCCGTATCCATTTTGCTCAGCTCACTTTTAACAATACATATATTTGGAAATAAATAAAGGACCATGCTGTAGAGTAGCCGTATTAAACATCCAAAATTGTCACAATCATTTAAAGAAACAATCTATAGCAGGGGTCTCCAAACTTGTCTTAAAGTCAACAAGTTTGAAGACCCCTGATCTATAGTATAATTCACTTGGCAACATCATCCAGAATGGGTTTTATATATATTTATATAAAATATATAGTACTGTGCAAAAGTTTTAGGCAGGTGTGAAAAAATGCTGCAAACAAAGAATGCTTTCAGAAATATAAATAACGATTGTTTATTTCTGTCAATTTTCAAAATACAAAGTGAGAGAACAAAAGAAAAATCTAAATCAAATCAATATTTGGTGTGACCACCCTTTGCCTTCAAAAAAGCAGCAATTCTCATAAGTACACTTGAACAAAGTCCGGGATTTTGTAGGATTATAATCAGGGGTAAGATCAACCAATTATACCAAACAGGTGCTAATGATCATCAACGTCACACATAGGTTGACATCCAGTCAAGAACTGAAACAGAAACAACTGTATAGGAGGCAGTGGTTAAATGCAGCACTGCAGGCTACTTCAGCTGACTGCAGTTCTGCAGTTCGGCTGTTCAAATCTCACCGGCTCAGGGTTGACTCAGCCTTCCATCCTTCCGAGGTGGGTAAAAATGAGGACCCAGATTGTTGTTGGGGGCAATATGCTGACTCTGTAAACCGCTTAGAGAGGGCTGAAAGCCCTATGAAGCGGTATATAAGTCTAACTGCTATAACTGCTAACTGCTTAAAACTGGATGAGGAACAGCCAAACTCTGCTACCAAGATGAGTTTCATGTCATGGCAAGATTGAGCACAGCAACAAGACACAAGGTAGTTATACTACATTAATAAGGCCTCTCCCAGACAAAGATTTCAAAGCAGACTGGGGTTTCAAGATGTGCTGTTCAAGCTATTTTGAAGAAGCACAAAGAAACGGACAATGTTGAGGATCATAGACGCAGTCGTGGTCGGCCAAGGAAATTTAGTGCAGCAGATGAAAGACACATCAAGCTTATTGCCCTTCGAAATCGGAAGATGTCCAGCAGTGCCATCAGCTCAGAACTGGCAGAAACCAGTGGGACCCAGGTACACCCATTTACTGTCCGGAGAAGTCTGGCCAGAAGTGGTCTTCATGGAAGAGTTGCCGCCAAAAAGCCATACCTCCGACGTGGGAACAAGGCCAAGCGACTAAAGTATGCACGAAAACATAGGAACTGGGGTGCAGAAAAATGGCAGCAGGTGCTCTGGACTGATGAGTCAGAATTTGAAATATTTGGCTGTAGCAGAAGGCAGTTTGTTTGTCAAAGGGCTGGAGAGCACTACAATAATGTCTGCAGGCAACAGTGAAGCATGGTGGAGGTTCTTGAAAGTTTGGGGCTGCATTTCTGCAAATGGAGTTGGAGATTTGGTCAGGTTTAATGGTGTTCTCAATGCTGAGAAATACAGGCAGATACATATCCATCATGCAGTACCATCAGGGAGGCGTATGATTGGCCCCAAATTTATTCCGCAGCAGGACAACGACCCCAAACATACGGCCAAAGTCATTAAGAACTATCTTCAGCGTAAAGAAGAACAAGAAGTACTGGAAGTGATGGCATGCCCCCCCCCCCCCCCGAGCCCTGATCTCAACATCATTGAGTGTGTCTGGGATTACATGAAGAGACGGAAGGATGTGAGAAAGCCTACATCCACAGAAGATCTGTGGTTAGTTCTCCAAGATGTTTGGAACAACCTATCAGCCGAGTTCCTTCAAAGACTTCGTGCAAGTGTACCTATGAGAATTGCTGCTGTTTTGAAGGCAAAGGGTGGTCACACCAAATATTGATTTGATTTAGATTTTTCTTTTGTTCGCTCACTTTGCATTTTGAAAATTGACAGAAATAAACAATCATTATTTATATTTCTGAAAACATTCGTTTACAGCATTTTTTCACACCTGCCTAAAACCTTTGCACAGTTCTCTCTCTCTCTCTCTCTCTCTCTCTCTGTGTGTGTGTGTGTGTGTATGTGTGTGTGTGTGCCACTCTTATTAGTCTGTGAATGTTTTAACAGCCAAACAAACCAAAATGAGATTTTCTCAAAAGAATTCTCCAACCATATGTATTAAAAGGGAGGAAAGATTAGGATATTTATTTAAGAAAATTTATACGGCTACCCAACTCATCATCCTTAAACTTTGGGTGGCTTTCAAAGATTAAAAAAATATTATATAAAAAATAATGAAGAGATATAAGCTCCACTACCTCACCCCAACCCCTGCAACAACAATCAATCAAACAAGCCACTTGAGTGGCTCCATCACACTCTGGGTTCCACGGGCAAAACCAGTCCTTGTGAAAGAGGGCTAAAATGGGGGTCAATCTTATTTCTTTGGGGATGAAGTCCCACAGGGAGGGAGCTACCATAGAGAAGGCTCCTCTTCTTGGTCTCATTAGATGAACTTCCTTAGGGGAGAGGACGCAGGGCATTCCTTGATGTTTCTACAACTAAATGCATTTGTTTTTAAGACCCAATGCATCTAGCAGTTTCATTTTCTTGGTAACAAACGTTTGACAGTTACAGTAATCACCCTTTTCCCACACAATGGAAGAACATGCAGAAATTTTCAACCTGGAAAGTTTTCAAATTTTCTTTTCTCTTTCTCAGGAACTGAAAAGATAATAACTTGGATCAGTAAATAAAAATTTGGTCTCTTTTATTGTACAAATAAAAATAAATAGGGACCCGGTGGCGCAGGGGCTAAGACGCTGAGCTTGTCGATCAGAAAGGTCGGCAGTTCGGCGGTTCGAATCCCTAGTGCCACATAACGGAGTGAGCTCCCGTTACTTGTCCCAGCTTCCGCCAACCTAGCAGTTTGAAAACATGTAAAAATGCAAGTAGAAAACTAGGGACCACCTTTGGTGGGGAGGTAACAGCGTTCTGTGTGCCTTCGGCATTTAGTCATGCCGGCCACATGACCATGGATACGTCTTTGGACAGCGCTGGCTCTTCAGCTTTGAAACAGAGATGAGCACCGCCCCCTACAGTCAGGAAGATTAGCACATATATGCGATTTACCTATACCTTATTGTATAAATACAGTTTTCTCGCACTAAAAAGTGATGAAGCTGAATGAATCCTTCAGTACTATTTATGATCCAATTTGTAACAACTTGGAACTTCCTTAGTCTTTGCTAAGCTCATTTTCCAACAGCTACCAAATAACTTCTAAATTGATCACCTGAAGTATCTCAAAACATTGATTTCCACTGTAGGGATGGAAGTTCTGTGCACTTGCTATGTAATCTGCAGGCTTGTGTCAATACAACTCATTCATCTTGCATTTATACAGCCCAGCTAGTGAATGCAACAGCAGCAGCAGGTGTTCCTAAAAACTAACAACTGGAAGCCTCCTCCGCACAATCAGCTACGTGCACAATTTTACCAATCGACACTGATCGGTTTCAGAAGACGCCTGACAATCCCCCAGAAAAGCATTCAAGTCCAAAAAGCAAAACAGCCTTAATTGGGAAACATGTCTCTAAACCCAGTCCTGGCACTCTCCCAGGAAAGGAAGGGATAAGAGACAAAGTCACCCATTGACACCAGCTAGGGTGGGGTAGACTGAAACCTATGTACCAGGTGTGATGGACTGGAGGTGGGGTGTGTGGTAAAGGAGATGCAAAAGGATGACCCTGAACAAATGGTCGATATGCTGGAACAATCAAGGAGATGAAAGAAAGAAAGAAAGAAAGAAAGAAAGAAAGAAAGAAAGAAAGAAAGAAAGAAAGAAAGAAAGAAAGAAAGAGAAAAGAGAGAGAAGGAGACAAAGAGGGAAAGAGAGAGAGAGAGAGAAAGAGAAAGAGAAAGACATAGACACAGACAAGACAGAGATATGAATGGAGGGAGGGAGATAAATCTATTTTTGCGGTTCTATATGCAATTTCATGAACTCATTTTTATAAGACACCTTTTTCTTTGTCTTCTGTTTCTCCAAGAAATCATTGCCAAATACTGGAAGGGTAATGAAATGACTTTTGACATGGTCATCTTGCTCCAGTGCTTTTCAACAAACTTAGTACATACTTCATACAAATGAAAAAATGACAAAAGCTATTAGAAACGTATTTTTCGGAGTATAAGATGCTCCGAAGTACAAGACGCACCTCGATTTTGGGGAGGAAAACAAGGGGAAAATATCTGTCTCTGCCTCCCAGCAATTTGCCTCCTTGCAACAAACAGTACAGACAATATACACTGTTCGTAGTGTTAGATTTCAGACTATACTTGTACAGATGCTATTAAAAGTGATGTGCTTTTTGGAAGTATAGTTATTCTCTGCTATTTAAAAGAATAGCACTTTTTAAAACAATAGCACTGGGCCTCTTGAGAACAAGCATTTATTTTAAAAAGCTTCTTCGTTTTGTTAAATTGTCTAGAACAATAATAAAGCAGTCTTTAAAAAATAAGTCTAATAATTTGAACATTCTATAGGCATTTATAGTTGTTGACTTACCTCCTTGCAGCAAACAGCCTGATTAGCACAAGGGAAAAAAAATCCCCCTCCCAGCAATTTGCCATGTGGAGCAAACAGCAAGTTTCACTTTCAATTTCTCTCCATTATCAGCTGTTAATAGCCTGCAGGGATTGCTATAGCTTATTGAAGCCTTGGCAAGCTCCCACAAGTAAATTGCTGGGAGGCAGAGGCCAAAGGGTTGGGGATGGCAGGTAAATGGGGTTACATTCAGCGTATAAGACGCACCCAAATTTTCACCCTATTTTAGTGGGGGGAAGGTGCATCTTATACTCCGAAAAATATGGTACATCAAAATATTCCCAAGATTCCAAAATTTGAATGAAAGCCACAATATTCACATTTTTCAAAGATAAATGCTGCAAGCTTCAAGAACAATTTGACACTAGGTTGGAAAAAAAGAAACTTGCAGACACTTATCAGATGGGGAGACCAACTGTGAACGTCCATTTGGGATTTTATAAGGAGTCCTGTTTTGGGCACGGGGTCGTCTAGAAGACCTCCAAGATCCCTTCCAGCAATATGATTCTATGATGCATAAATTTTAAGAGACAATGTGTCCATCCTTTGAAATAGGAAATCTAAGCATTCTTGAATTGTGGATAACAGATTCTGTAACAGAATCCTGAAAGCCTGTCAGAGCTTCTCTAGGCTTCAATTTACATCTAACCCAATCAAGAAAGAGTTGGTTTTTTTCACACTTTCTACTTTCTTAGAATACGAATATCTTTTCTGTAGTGGTTGGGTATTCTCCTCTTCCTTCTCTGAGTCTAATCTGCATTCTACCATACCGCTACAAAAATCAAGTAGAGAAATAATAAACAATTTTCCTGACACCATCCAGTCTGTGTCTATTTTTCCAGGTACATCAACCTGAATCTAAGCAGTTGAAAATAAAATAAATGACTTTAATCACAATCAAATAGTCTATGTTCTCGTGGTCAATACGCAGTGGGCAAAATTCAAGTCCACAAAGGTTATTAGCCCAAATACACCCCTCTCTATTTTCACCGCAACATCTTGCGTACGAGGCTTCTGATTAGCTACAGTATAGTCAAGGTTGCAAGCAAAGAGGCCCGTGGCCATTTCAACTTTGAAAGAGAGCAAATGCCAAATGAATCTGTACTTCTGTGAACATTTCTGCCCACTGCATCACATCTGGCCACAGAGCTGAGGCAATCAGATCAGCACAAAAGGGAGCAAACTCTAGGTACATTAAGTTGTCAGCTGGACAGCTGCATTAAGGGTAGGGGGAAAGAGCGAAGAACAGGGGGGAGAAAAGAAAAGAGAGTTTCAGAGTGTGCATTTGTCAGGCTGACCTCAGGGATGGAAGCATCTTATTTCAAGCTCCATTCAATATTTCTCTTTTTTTTAAAAAAAAAAATGAAATAAAAAAGGAAGAACACTCTGCCTTTTCAACAGAGCCCCTTGAGGTTACATGAAGCCTCACCATCACTGGCTCAATCTCTCTGATGCAAAAACACATTCCTTGGTAAATGGATTTCTCTTCTAAGAAAGGGTAGGACCGCTCTTAAGGTCCTCTTAAAGAGTAAGAATATTGTAGTCTCCTTTCCATCCAAGATTTTCATGGATTTGTTTCTTCATTCTTGCATGCACTTGAAAATTGAGCCTCGGTGCTAAGTATCTGTAACACTAATGAGGGGTAGAAATTAAAGGCCCTACAACTCCTGCTGGACTCCAACCTCCATCACACTGATTGCTGGCTGCTAGGAATTGGAAACCAACCAGACCTGCAATAATTGTTTCTCAATCCAGAATTAAAAGTATCTTACAGGGGAAGGGGCATTGTGAGAAAGCAGTCAGGTTAGAACAGGTAGCAATAGCACTTAGATTTATATACCGCTTTACAGCAGTGGTGGGATCCTGCCGGTTTAACAACCACTTCAGTGATGGTGTGCTTTGCGTGTGAGCGCGCAAAGTTTAAAGAAATCTTCACTTCCGCGTTACTGCTGGGGAGTAACACAGCTGAGGCGTGGCAATCCACTCTGCCACACGAATCAGCTGAGAAGGTAGGAAAGTAGCGCAGGGAGATGGGTGGCCCCCATCTGATTATCGGCGCAATCCGGTTTGCCCGAACTGGCGCGGTAGAATCCCACCCCTGCTTTTCAGCCCCCTCTAAGCGGTTTACAGAGTCAGCCTCTTGCCCCCAACAATCTGGGACCTCATTTTACCCACCTCGGAAGGATGGGAGGCTGAGTCAACCTTGAGCCTGAGATGGGATTCGAACTGCCAAATTGCAGGCAGCCGGCAGTCAGCAGAAGTAGCTTGCAGTTCTGCATTCTAAACACTGCGCCCCAGATTTCACCCCATTCTCAATCATTAAATCTCAAAGAGTGAATTTCAGCTTAGTAATAAACAGAGTTGTTGCTATTAATGTAAAATGAGAGGAAACCTCCATCTAAGACACCTTAGGCATCTAGCACAAAGATGGGGAAACATGGACATTTTAAGACTTGTGGACTTCAATTCCCAGAATTCCTGAGCCAAACACACTGCTCAGGAATTCTGAGAGCTGAAAGTCCACAAATCATAAAAGGGCCAGAATTCTCCACTTCTGATCTAGAAGAAAACTGGAATACTAAAAAACCTAATCCAGTCTCACAATTTAAGACTACAATTATCAAAAGGGGCACAATTTATGTAAGATGTTTAAGGCAGCCTCCCTCACAGTATTTAATCTTTTCTACAAATTTTAACATTTGTGCATTACACCAACGAGTAAGTCAATACTTCATCAGTGACGCACCACAGTGTGTTCAAGGCAACATCCGCATCAAACCTTTCTGAAGTGTGTTCTGCGTCAAGGTGCATTAAACTTTGTATCAAGTGGAAGTGCTATTCGTTAGAAATTAAAAGCTGATGTGAGTCACAAAGCAACAGGGAGGGAGGGACGCTGTTGGACCGTTTTCCCAGGCAAGTTGACAAATGTAAATGACAAATTTCAGCCACTCTTCCAGGCAGATGGTGCATCCTCTACCTTTCAAATGATGGGGGAAAGTTTACAAACTGCATTTTGCTTTACTTCGTCTCTACCCTGAGAAACATTCCAGATAGGCTTTCTTCCCTTTTCAGTTTTTAGCAATACAGAAAAAACAAATCCTGAATGAAAAGGAAAGGCAGGACCAATGTGTTTGCTTTATTTCGCCTTCTAAGCTTAATGCATTATTCACAGCATTTTCCTCTAAATATCATTATTAAAAAAGAGCCAAGGAACTGAAGAAGTAGAGAGGGAAAGGAGAGAAGGAAATGGACAAGAGGAGTAGGAGAGAGAAAAGGAGAAGAGGAGAGAGAAGAGGGGAGAGGAGAAGGAAGAGAAGAAAGTAGAGAGGGGAAAGGAGAGAGATTAATATATATAGAGAATGTTAAGGTACATTTATGAAAATAATGCCTACAACTATGACGTTCAACATTATGTATTTAAAAGAGACTATAAATGTATGATTAAGAGAATATTGGTTATAACCAGGGTGTACAAAACTATATATACTCAAAAAGGACTGGATACAGCCAGGACATTGCCGTTGCAAAACTGGAATTGTATTATAAAAAAAAAAGTACAATAAAAATATTTATGTAAAAAAAGAGTCAAGGAACTGGCAAGGTTTAATGCAGGTAGTCCTCAACTTACAACCACAACTGAGCCCAAAATTTATGTCACTAAGTGGGAAACTGGTTAAGTGAGTTTGCTTCATTTTACGGGTTTTCTCGCCACATTTGCTAAGTGAATCACTGCAATTAGTAACCTGGTTGTTAAGTGACTCTGGTTTCCCCATTGACTTTGCTTGTCAGAAGGTCGCAAAAGGAGATCACATAACTCTGGGACACTGTGACCGTCATAAATACGAATCAATTACTAAGTATCTGAATGTAAATGGTCATGTCACTTTATTCAGTGCCATTTAATTTTGAGCAGTCACTAAATGAACTGTTGCAAGTCGAGGATTACCTGCATGTGCAAATTCAATTGTGTTCTGCCTGTGTGTTGCTCCATATCTTAGCAATAAACATTTCCATTGCCTGGGTAGCATTTTTCCTTTCTGATCCCTGTCGAGGACTACTTGAAGGGACTCTTCAAGGTCGGCCAATGAGTTTCATATTTCCTGAGACCTGAAACCAGGCCTCTCTAACCTTAATAGTCTTCTAAAATACAGGGCCTTTCCAGACAATCTTGGGCTCCATGCGTGCTTGTCAACCAACTTTTGCTTTTGCAAGTGAGAAGTAGACAGACAAAAGACAGCTAGAACCACCGCAGTCACTGAGCTTCGACAGGGGCATATGACCAAGCACAGAGGGAATTTAAGGTCTGCAGACATGAGAAGGGGGAAAAAAAGCTCATAATCGCATTCTAATGAGAAAACCACACAATACTTTGCGTTAATTAGAAAAGGAAAAACCTACAATGAGATGACTGAACAGAATGGAATATCCTGGAGGATGACATAACAGAGCAATGCACGGGAGCGCTTCAATTAGGAAACTGTGGAAATAACTGCAGCCTTGCTACTAAAGTTCCATCTGCCCTTGGTAACAGGTAGAACGTATTGAGCGTTGGCATGCATTGAAAACATTTTGTGCAATTGTGAAGCTGGGAGGGCCGGGAACTAACAAACCTTAGAGCAGATGTTATCAAAATAGGAGGCAACCAGGGATGGGCTGCTGGAGATTCACAGGGGTTCGGGATAACCTCTAGCTAAGATTATGTACAGTTTGGAGAACCCCAAATCCCACCCCTGGCTGGCCCTGCCGACCCTGCCCCACTCCTCCCAGGAGTCCCGACGCAACCCGTTTTGGGTGCAGGTAAGCGCAGGGCGTGTGCGGAGACTCACGGAGGGCAAAAAACAGGCCTCCTGGAAGTTTGGAAGCCCAGAAATGTGCCCATTTCCAGACTTCAGAGGGCTTCCGGAGTTTGGGGAGACCTTTTTTGCCCTCCCGGAGGCTCAAATAAAGCCTCCAGAGCCCAGGGAGGGCAAAAACGTTCCTCCCCACACTGTGGTGGAGGAGGCCGACTAGGCCATGCCAGAGAACCCCTTGCTAAATTTCCCATCCCTGGAGGCAAGGCTGAGAAACAAGTGGGCAGAAGTCTATTGCCATGTAAAGATAGGAGAAAGAAACTCTTTCAAGAATTTTAAAGAGTATTGTACAGCAGCTTATTGTCATTAAGGCTTCTTGTACCTTGCAATACAAGCAACCTACCTATCCAAGTTCCCAAACAAAGATTTATTGCTGAGCTTTGGGGGGAAATCTAAGGACGGTCTAAGTGTTAACTATAAAAACAAAAACCGGCTGCTCGGATGGTTTGAGAAGATTAACAGCATCATGTCCTGCTATTTCTGAGGTGTGAAATACATGAAAATTTAAAAGTACATATTTAAAACCTGCACATAAAAAATGTAAAACACGGATGCCTTCTTCTCCCATCGCTTCCTGTGATGTGGCCCCATTCATAAATTAGTCAAAGATGCAGGCAGGTAATTTGGGGGATACTTTTAGCTGGAGTTTTTCTTTATCAACCATAAGTGAGCAGAACAATGGGATATATCAAATCATTTGACTTCTCATCTGGAATCACCAGACACATCAGAAGGAGCGTTTTCTGCTGTGTATCCCGATTTTTATTTCCATTTTATACGGCAAAACAAAGCCTTCTGCTTATTTAAATAAGCCCTGATAAAGCAAAGAAGCTGCAGAGTGCAGGGAAAAACACAATTAGTTCCTAACAGATAAATTGAGCTGATCCTGCTCTGATCAGCCCTGTAACGCAGGAAGCTAACATCATCAGAAGTGTTTCGAGTGTCTCTCCAAACTGCATTAAATTTCCCTTCTTGGTCATCAACTATACATCATCCAGGAGGCAAAGAATAATAATTAGAGCAGTTGAAGTCAGCAGAACCTGAATGAGTTATTAGAGTAGCGTGGCCATTGATCGCTTAATAGCCTCTGGAAAACAGAATGGAACCACATAAGGAAGACACCTGCTGCTGTACTGGCAGGCAGCAACTGCAATACAGGTAGTCCTCGACTTACAACAGTTCATTTAGTGACCATTCAAAGTCACAAACTTCTCATCCTTACGACCGTTGCAGCCTCCCCATGGCCACGTGATTAAAATTTGGCCGCTTGGCAATTGACTCATACTTAACAACTCCAGGGATTCCTTTAACGACTGTGGCAAGAAAGTTCGTAACATGGGGCAAAATTCACTAAGCAACTGCCTCACTTAGCAACAGAAATGTTCAGCTCAATTGTGGTCCTAAGTCGAGGGCTACCTGTAGCTGGCGTCAGATTTTTCTTGTCGACTTTCTTTTCGCTGTCAACGGCCTCTCAGCTATTTTAGTTACGAAATTGAGCCCAGCCTCAGTTTTGAAAAGGCACTGGGTTTGAAAGAGTGGAAAAGGAGAAAGGTCCTTGCTGTTGAAATACTTCTTTGACAGAAGAACTCAACCTCCTGAATTCTTTTCCTCACAAAAAGTGCACATGGAGATTCTCAGCCATTCAGGTCAAGATTTTTCAAGAGCAACTGGACTTTCTGTTTTTTTTTCTTTTAAGAAAAAAAAGAGAAAGAAAAAGAAAAAATGAAGAAAAAGAAAAAAACAGAAAGTCCAGCTGCCTCTTGAGAAAGCACTTTTGGGACAAGTGCATTGAAGTTAACTCTGCAACACAAAATAGGAAAGATGCTGGGAACAAGCAAACAATAATCCTTTGAAAGATATTAAGTGTTATGCCTAATTTTATGTAGCGCTAAACCAGAATTTAGTATAATCTGCAGACAATTCTTTGAAAATATGGGAGAACAGGGGGGGGGGGGTATTCAGCTTTGTGCATGCTAAAAGAAAGACTCTTAATAGATTGTGTTTATCTTTCTTCCATTCTTGGCTGGTTATTGTGAATTAAACAAGAATCATGTTTTGCCAACTGCTAAGAAAGCCAGTAACTAATCCTTTGTTTTAAATCATGTTTTGATTTAGAAACAAGAAATGTGGACAGCTAAATTAAGTTGTACATAATTCTTCTGACTCTCAGGCCGGAAGAGAAGGAAATGGACAGTAAAGAAATCTGAGGCTCCACTTAGGTTTGCAAAGAGTCATGCACCAAAACTCTTGTTGTTGTTGTTATGTGCAAATACAGGTAGTGAGAAAAGTCAGCTCTTGAATCTAAGAGAGACAAACTCAATAATCAAACAGCTTTGGCAAGACACTGCAGCTTTGCCTTTTTGATATACATCTGATGGAATTAGGATTTAAGTCTCATCAAAAGCATTTACAAGTCAACATATATTAATTCAAGTTACCATTCTCAAGAGAAACTGGAGGTCATCTATAAAAGATGTCTGCATGACATAACCCAACAAAACATACATAGAGAAACGACAGGTCAAATTAAGAAATAGTACTTATCCATATTTGACTGGTGGAGTATTAAGAACATTATTGTTGGGGGCAATATGCTGATTCTATAAATCGCTTAGAGAGGGCTGTAAAGCACTGTGAAGTGATATATAAGTGCTATTGCTATTACAGCTGTGCAGTGCTAAAAGTTTCTTCTATCATTACTTTTCTGGTAAGGTCACACTGCAGCACTTTGGGCCATTCCCTAGCAACAGGCATATTCCTACAATAGATCCACTTTTCAGAGCAGAGTAATTCACAAAAATCAGATTATCCTCTTTGAGAAGTGATTCAAATATTGAAGACGGCACTGCAATAACATTATAGTCTTTTGCCATTCTTTTATTTCCTTTAATTAGGTTTGATACTGGAAGAAGTGCCTTTTCCCTGTATCAGTGGGGATGGAAAGATTCCCCTTGTTGCGAGTGTGGTGGTGATATACAAACCATTAAACATATTGTGCAAGATTGCCCACAATGTGCATTCCCTGGTTCCCTAGATGTGCATGAAGCAACGCCAGAGGTGATAGCCTGGATAGGTGAATTGGACCTCCAGTTATGAGGCCACTGCCACACACCCTTAGAAGTATTAGTTATAATTACATGGAGTGTGTGTATGTGTGTGTTTATTTCTCTTCTGTCACATTCTCATCATAACACATCATCATCATCCCTTTACTCACCTCCCCCGAGTAGCTGTATTTTCCTTTCAGAATTTGCCGATACAAGCGGGTGCGGTTATCATCCTCAAAAGGCATAGTCCCACTTAGTAGGATGTACGAGATCACCCCGAGCGCCCACATGTCCACAGAGTTAGTGTAAGGCTTCCTGATCAAGATCTCTGGGGCAATGTACTCCGGGGTCCCACAGGTCGTCTTCATTAAGCAGTCATCTCCTTTCTTCCGAGCACTCGCCAGTCCAAAATCGGTGATCATGATTTTAGAGTCCATACCTGGGTGATAGTAGAGCAAGTTCTCTGGCTTCAAGTCTCTATGAGTTATGCCCAATGTATGCAAATATTTAACTCCATCCAATACCATCTGTAGCACTCGGGTGGCATCTCTTTCCGTGAAAGACCCTTTGGCAATAATCCGATCGAACAGTTCGCCTCCGGTGGCCAGCTCCATGACCATGTAGACACGCTCCTGAGTCTCGAAAACTTCGATGAGCTGGATGATGTTGGTGTGCCGCACTCGGCGTAGCACGCACAGCTCCGATTCGCATACTTCTCTCCCCTCGCGGTATTTGGTCTCTATCAACTTGATTGCGTAAGGTTGCTTGGTAGCTTTGTGCTCCACTCGTACCACCCGACTAAAGCTACCCCGGCCAATCAGAGCTTTGATGTCGTACTTGGCTGTCACTCGGGGGTCAAATTTGGCACGGTACTTTGCCACTCTGTTCTTGCGGGGCTCCTGCTGTTCCACATACGGATTGGTGTGACACGGAGGAGAAGGAATAGCAGACTTGATGGCATCTCCATCACCTTTGATGAAATGTTTATATATGTCCGTTTTATAACCAGTGTAGGGCTCGACCTTTTTAACAAGATCCAATTGAACATCCTTGGGAGGCTCGGGAAGGACTTTACTAGTCCCACAGCCCATCACTGAATGGTACTAGTCATCCATCAATATGGTCTCCCAGGATAGCACCACAGCAACCATGCCTGGAACAATTCCAACCATTGCAACGTTCCAAGATGATGCTGAAAAGAAAGAAAAATAGTCAGTGAGTTGGCTCAGTTATATTTCCTGCATTTACAGCTTAATTGAGATTGAGATTGAGATTGAGATGCTTTATTTGTATGCCGCCCTTTTCCCTGGGGGGACTCAGGGCGGCTCACAACTCAAGGGGAGGGAGGACAAACGAGTCACAGACATAAAAACAATACATCATTAAAAACACAACAGTCATACAATTCGAGTGGGGTTGAAATCTTTAGCCCCAGGCCTGTTGGGACAGCCAGGACTTAAGGGCTACGCGGAAGGTCTGGAGGGTGGTGAGGGTCCGGATCTCCACGGGGAGTTCGTTCCAGAGGGTCGGAGCAGCCACCGAGAAGGCTCTCCTCCGGGTAGTTGCCAGCCGACATTGGCCGGCTGATGGAATTCGGAGGAGGCCTAATCTATGGGATCGTATCGGCCTAGTGGAGGTAATTGGCAGTAGGCGGTCTCTCAATTCAAACATCAGGAACTTTTTAGAAATATCAAAAATGTTGTAATTGGATAATACCCGGTTTCTATTACTAGAAAGCATTAGCGTTTCAGAGCTGAGGTGGCACAGTGTTTAGAGTGCAATATTGCAGGCTACTTCAGCTGACTGCTAGCTGTTTAAAAGATCAGGCTAGATGAAAGGATGGGGGAGATGCTTGGGGCAGATGCCTATTACTAAAATATAGGATATCTCTGTGTGTGTGTGTGTGTGTGAGAGAGAGAGAGAGAGAGAGAGAGTGAGTGAGAGAGAGAGAGAAAGAGAGAGAATGAATGAATACAGGATATGTCAGTTACACAAAGAGCAGAATAAAAAAAAATCATGGTAAATATTAACATATGATAATGTAATTATTATATGATAACAGGGGTATTAAATATAATTGTAATAGTATAACCAAATAATTTAAAACTGGGTTTTCTTATATCTTGGCCTATTTACATTTTATAGGTTATCATACTTATAGTTAAAAACAATCTCTATTTTAATACATTCATAGTCTCTCCCCCCCCCCACCCTAATTCCTACCCATTGTCTCTACCCACTCATATAAACTGTTCCATGTCAGGTAATATTCTGAAGTCTTCTTTATCCTTAATTTTAAAAGTTCACCTATCCATTTCAGCACATTCTAAAATTTTCCGAATTACTTCATTGTCTGGTGGAGTGTTTTCATTTTTCCAGTATTTGGCTAATATAATCCTTGCTGCTGTTAGTATATGCAAAGCTAAATATAAGGTCCCTTTATTGTAACCCTCTGTTATTATTCCCAACAGATATCATTCCGGCATTGAATCTATATTCTGTTTAGTTATCTCTTCCAGCCAATTACATAATTTCTCCCAGTATTTTCTTGTTTTGCTGCACACCCACCACATGTGATAGTATGTGCCTGGGGACTGATTGCATTTCCAGCATTTTGTAAACAGGTTACTAAACATTTTTGTCAGTCTTGCTGCGAGTAGATGCCCCCTGTAGAACATTTTGTATAAAAATATATAGGATTTCTATATCTAAAAAGAGAGAGAGCAAATCTAGTCTTTTTTGTCCCCCAGTGGGGACCTCACCTTTCTCCTTTACTGATATTTCCTATCCAGCCCACTGAAGCTCTATATAGAATAACAGAGTTGGAAGGGACTTTGAAGGTCTTCTAGTCCAACCCCCTGCTAAGGCAGGAAACCCTACACCACGTCATATCTCAGCTTCCTTAAGTATTTCTTTTGCAGATGGGTTGGGATAACATGCCAACTGGGAATTATGGGTCCTGGGACCCCAAACAACAACGGGCTGGGGGGCAACCAGCTGTCCAAAGGCGGCGCTGCGTTTCCCAGACCCCTCGCTGCCTGGCATGGACAAACTCTGCCCGGGGGAGAAGAAGAAGCCTGACGGAGGCCCAGACTCCTCAGGCGCGCTCGCAGGGGGCGATCGAAAACGGGCCTGGCATGCGGACCAGGTGGAAAACAAGCGCAGGCCCGGGAGGACCGAGGCCTCCCATCCCAGCCCCGTCGAGGCCAGGCAGAGAAAGAGGAGCGGGGCGAGGACCGGAACTCGCCGGGCTGTCCCGAACGGACTCACCTCAACCCGCGGCCGGTGGGGCGCCGGGTCCAGCCCAAGCCCACAGGAGGTTCTGGCCTGGCCTGGCGCGGCCGTCATGACGTCATCAACACGCGCGCTCGGGGAACACAACGCTAGGTACCACAGGCCGCTTTCCTCTACTGTGATTGGACCAGACCAGCCGAGCGGGGGCGGGACTTTCCCTGGTCCTTAGAGAGAGAGAGAGAGAGAGAGAGAGAGAGAGGAGGGTGGGGAGAGAGGAAGGAACAGTTGGCGACGGTTGCTAGGGAAACTTAAGCCCCGCCTGTAGAGGGCTGTCATTCTTTTTTGCCCTGCCTTATCCATCCGCAAAATAGTTTTCTGCATCGTTTGATGGTCGTTGGTTTAAAACGCCTTTTTGAAAACCTGATTCTGCTTCCCTTTTAAAAGAAACCTTGCAATTTTGGAATGAGTGGACGAACACTTTTTTTTTTACTGTTTTAAACATTTGTATTGTTTCTTTGACCCAGATTATTGGGGACAATATGCTAACATTGTAAACCACTTAGAGAGAGGGCTGTAAAGCACTGTGAAGCGGTATATAAGTCTTAAATGCTACTGCTATTGTATGGTTCCTTTATTTTGGGGAGGTATTATTTATGTTTTAATAATAATTAAAACATTTGAATTATAAACCATTCAGAGCTACGAATGTGAAATAGGCAGCGAATGAATGAATGAATGAATGGACAACAAAAGGTAGAAAACAAAAACAACTGTGGGGGAAAAATTAATTTGGATGCTGTGATATTAGGAAAATGCCATTTATTAGCCCAATAAATCTCTCTTTTAAAATAATTATTTTTGTGGCCACGCAGTCTTCATGATGGAAATCCTTCCTCTGATTTCTTTGAATTACAATGTCCAATTAACAGACCTCCTTTTTTTTTTTACACGTAGACTGTCTTATTTGTCTTTCAAAGATCATTGGCATCAAGTTGGCACCTGTCCTGCTTTAAATCCCTTGTTAAAATCCTTTTGATTGAGAGGAAGGCTTTATTTTCCATACATGCCAGTTTGACATCCTTCAGTTAATTGATGCGGTTAATTTCTTTATGGAAAATAGTAAACTTCAGAGCCTCCTGTGGCACCGCTGGAAAAATGCCTTTAATATACTCCAATATACCCATGATAATTAGTAAAAAGCAGTTTGTAATCCCACTGATACCGTATCTTCTTTAAAAAAAAGGCTGGGAATACTTATTGATGCTGTAGAAAGCTTTTATTGCATGCTTCTATAAAAAGTATTTATTCCTTTATTTATCACATTTCTGCACTGCCCATTTCTCCTGAGCGACTCCAGGCAGCTTATAATAAAATGATTGGTTCCAGATTCTTTACTGCAAAACATCGTTTTTTGCCAGTCTCACATCTGCCCCCCTCAGACTTTTTTTGGGGGGGAGAGGAAGAGGTAAATGTGTAAGAATATTCTTGTGGCATATTTCCTTTTTCCATTTTATGTAGTGTTCTACATTTCTGTGTTCAGATCAGATTGTGGACATCTTTATAATAAGGGCTCCCAGCGCGGATTTATTACAAGGGCTAAGCTCCACCCACGATGACCCATTCTAAAAGGTTGAATGTGTGATTATTACTAGCTCAAATGATTTTTCCACAGGTTCATCCTCAAAGGAAATGGTGATCAAGAGCGCTTTGTTGGCAGAAATTCTCTTACAGGTAGTCCTTGATTTACAACTGCAACTGAGCCCAAAATTTCTATTGCAGTCTGACCTAAGCCTAGTACACAAAATTGTATGCTACAACATCCTATCTATCAATGACTACTTCAGCTTCAACCACAATACTACAAGGGCAAGCGATAGATACAAACTCAAGGTAAACCGCTCCAAACTTGATTGCAGAAAACACAATTTCAGCAACAGAGTGGTCAAATCTTGGAATGCTCTATCTGACTCCGTTGTTACATTCCTAAACTCCCACAGCTTCAACCTCAAACTGTCCACCGTGGACCTCACCCCATTCCTAAGAGGCCCTTAAAGGGGGCATGCATAAGCACACCAGCATGCCTACCATCCCTGTCCTACTGTCCCCATTTATTTGTACTCATTTCTTTTGTTCATGTCCATGTTTATACTTATACCTGTTATCTTGTACATGTTTGCCAAACCAAATAAATAAATAAAAATAAGTGAGACATTCGTTAAGTGAGTTTTGCCCCATTTCTTGCCACAGTTGTTAAGTGAATCATGGTTACATTAGTAACATGGCTGTTAAGTGACTCTGGCCTCCCAATTAACAGGACCCCGGGACACTCCAAGCGTCATAAATATGCCACATTTGTCAGGTGTCTGTATTTTGATCAAACGACCACAGGGTTGGTGCAATGGTCATAAGAGTCCTTCCATCTCAATCCTCATCCTCATTTGTAGAAGAAGAGAAAAGATTAAAACTTGAAGAATTCCAACACAAACATGGACACAATAGGTGAAATATTAAATCTGAGCTTCTCCCCCAAACGTAAATTAAGAACTGTATGGAGGGATGCATTAGCTCAGTGGCTAAGACGCTGAGCTTGTCAATCAGAAAGGTCAGCAGTTTGGCAGTTTGAATCCCTAGCACCACATGACGGAGTGAGTTCCTGTTACTTGTCCCAGCTTCTGCCAACTTAGCAGTTCGAAAGCACGTAAAAATGCAAGTAGAAAAAATAGGGACCACCTTTGGTGGGAAGGTAAGAGCGTTCCGTGCACCTTCGGCATTTAGTCATGCCGGCCACATGACCACGGAGACGTCTTCAGACAGCGCTGACTCTTCGGCTTTGAAATGGAGATGAGCACCGCCCCCTAGAGTCGGGAACGACTAGCACACATGTGGAACCTCTACCTTTATATGGTATTGCACAGACATACAAAGAGACATGCAGATAGACATAACCCAAAGACGGCTTTTTTAATAGGGTTGGTATGTATACATCAATTCTTCTAAAAGGTTTTCTAGGGCTCTTATCTTGCACAAGGGCCCACTTTCTCCCACTGAAATAGCTGAATATATATATACATATACATATACATATACATATACATATACATATACATATACATATACATATACATATACATATACATATACATATACATATACATATACATATACATATACATATACATATACATATATATATATATATATATATATATATATATATATATAACCCCCGCATCTATTTCTCAAACTCAGCTACCAGAAATAATTAGGATGGAACATCTCGTCCTATTCCTTTTTCTCCCTAGTGTCCTGCAAAAGTAGATTTTTCTGCTGTCTCATAACACAAAGGCCGAATAGTGAGAGATGTTGCAGAAAATAAATTATGGAAAGTCTTAAGCTCTCAGGAGCAAATTATCTAGTAACCTCAGCAGGGCCAAACCATCAGTAGCTCCAGGAGTATCAGCTCAAGGGATTGGTAAACGATTATAGGTAAAGGTTCCCCTCACATATATGTGCTAGTCGTTTCCGACTCTGGGGGGGCAGTGCTCATCTCAGTTTCAAAAGCGAAGAGCCAGCACTGTCTGAAGATGTCTCCATGGTCATGTGGCCAGCATGACTCAACATTGAAGGCGCACGGAACACTGTTACCTGTTAGGGGTTCGAACTGCCGACCTTTCTGATCGATAAGCTCAGCATCTTAGCCACTGAGCCAAACAGAAAAATTCAACCAAGTTGGCTAATATTGCAGTAACACTTGGCTGTAAGTGATTTGTATCTTGGACTTCAAATTAGGTAATAAGAACTGGAGAACCAGAGCAAAAGGACCATGATGTGCAGCAGTTGTTAACACGCAATAAACCTAGCAAACATGATAATTAAGTACATTTAGTCTTGGTGCCTGAAATTGACATTCTTATAAAGTCCAGCTGCTAGTTTCTTTGCCCAGAAATGAGACTCTGAATTTACGCTATAGGACACTGCACACCAGAACAACTAGACACAAGGATAGCATTTTCCCAAATGCCGTCACTCTGCTAAACAACTAATTCCCACAACACTGTCAAATTATTTACTAAGACTGTATTACTATTATTCTTCTCTGCCTTCCTATTACCTATCTCTTCCCACCTATGACTATAACCATGCTGCTTGTATCTTTACAATTTATATTGTTTTCTTTATTCCTAGTACAATTCGATTGCTTATTAGTAACCTATGACTATCACGAAATGTTGTATATTATGATTCTTGGTGAATGTATTTTATTTTACTTTATGTACACTAAGAGCATCTGCACCAAAGACAAATTCTTTGTGTGTCCAACCACACTAGGCCAATAAGAAATTTTATTCTATTCTATTCTATTCTATTCTATTCAGATTGGGAATTTCTAGGCAGGTGACAAATATTTCAAGATTTAGAAGTCTGAGATTTTATTTAAGACTCAGAAAATTAGAAGGGAATAAATCAGTCACCTCTGGCCTCTCAATTTCACTAGGGATGGGAAGAAAATAATTTAACATACACACTGAATTTTGTGTTAGTATTATTCAAAATACTTTGAACTGAAGAGTTTCTTGGATGAAAACCGAAAGATCTTCAAGGAAAAAACAAAGAAAGCCCAGTTGCCTTTTGAAAAAGCACCTTTGGGACAGGATGCCTGAGTATCTCCATAAACATATTCAAACTATAATATTTTCCAAATTTTATAATGCAAAATTACTTTTTTTTAAAAAGGCTACAATAGAAAAAATAACTATACAAGACTGGGCAGATTCCCACAAGTACAGTATGTTACTGTACATACAGTACTGTATGTTAAAAATGCATTACATTGGGTGGAAATTACACTACAGATGTGATAAACAAGCGCAGGCAAACGTTTCCCCATGCACCAAAAAGAACACAGAATTTAGAGATTCTATTTTTTAAAAAAATAAAATCTTGCAAATGAAGGAGAATATTCCTGTCCCAGGATCCAATCTGTGTCAGTTACCAGAACCAAAGATTTAGTCTTCTGAACTCCATGTTGGAGCCCGTCTTCCAGGAATTTCTCTTGATAATTCTGGATGGGCTCCAGCACAAGGCCAAAAGCTCAGAAGACTTAACCTCTGACCCAGTGTCTGACCGAGATTGGTTATATGTGTGTGTGTGTGTGTGTGTGTGTGTGTGTGTGTGTGTGTGTGTAAAACATTGGATGATGTGAACTTGATATACGGGCAAATATGAGATACTGACATTCATTTGCTCATCCTTGAATTTAGCTATCCTGCGAAGACCTGGTGGTGCTAGAAAGCATTCCAACATTCAAAGTATAATTTGTAATTCACACAGCCTTGGCCTTCACCTTTTTGAAGTGTTTACTAACTGCTTTCACACAGCTGCCCGGAATACGCTCTATACCATCTGGTGCCTAATCTCTGAATAATAGCCACGGCACAGCCTCTATCTCCCCCACCCTCTGCTCACAACTACCAATTCTGAATCAGAGCATCATCCTCTTCCTTTATCCTCCCTCCCCCCCACCCCACCCCAGTCTAGCATCCACAATCCTTTCCAGTTCGGAAAGAGGTTGTCCCTTAGTGAAGAGACAAGGGGACAGAGAAAGGGATAATGTCTACAAAGCATTTAATCTTCTGCCTAAGCAGCAATAGAGAGCAAATTAGGATTGACTCCAATTAATTTGCCTTGATGGGCAAAATCTGGAATGGAGCCATTTCTAAGAATTAAGGAAAAGGCAGAGAGGATAAAGTAGGTCACGGGAGATTTTCTCTCTCTCTCTTTTTTTTTAAATGGTCCAGGAAGGGGGTTCATTTCTGTAGCATCTACACGATGCTCTTCGGAGACCTGTTTTTCTGGCCCGATTTGAATTATTCCATCAAATACAGACTTCGCTTACTGCAGTGTGGATTTAAGTAAGAAAAGTCGGAAGGAATAAGTATAAATGGGCAATAGGAAAATGAGATACGTGGTAGCAGGGGTGGGTGGCTGCCGGCATTGCTGTTGGTTTGCTTTGTGTGCGCTTTGCGCATGCGCACTTCAATGTAAATTGTTCTGTGAATGCACAAGGACCATTAAAAACTAATAAAAACCTTGCTGACAATGGCAGCAGAGACAGGAGAACTGGTTCAGGGGCGTGGCCAGCCTGTGTCATTGCCAATTCTGTGACCCAGGCCAAAATACCACTACCAGTTCGCCTGAACTGGTGCAAACTGGTAGCAACTCCACGGTAGGACTACGCCTGTATTCCTTTTGGTCTGGGATTACAAGAGGCTCTTTCCCCAAAGAGATTCAAGATCACTTTGCAAACAACCATCCTTCCCCCTGTGGGTTTGCCAGAAGATATCAAAAAGGGGAAGACAGGATGTCAGAGAGATCATGAGTGCCTCCATCTATGCAGGAGAAGAGACTTTTGGAAAATGTTATCAGGTTTTGATAGATTATTAATATTCTGTCGTGACTCAGCAGAAGTTTGCTATGAGTTGAGTCGGGATGCAGGAATAACAATGCAGCTGGGGCTTGTTAGTGTCGTCTTCTGGAGATAAAAGGACCGATGGTGCCATGCCCTGTTGCAGAAGTCAACGTTCGTCATTCGTGGTTCGTTCGTGGTTCGTCGTTCATCGGTCGTGGTTTGTTTGTGAGAGGCACTTGGATAAGTGATTTGCTTTCTGTAACCCTGATTCAAAGAGACACTTGGAGAAGTGATTTGCTTTCTTTCTGTAAACCTGGTTTTGCTGTAAGAGCTCTTTGTTTTTGCATTCTGCTGCATAACCTTTTTGCCAGAGACTTTATTTATGTTTATTTTTGGGCTCGCAGCCAGCGTGAGCCAGGACTGATAAAGTTATTTCTTTTTAAGTCTGTCTGACTGTCGTCCGTGAACGACTGAGGAAGGGGGGTCAGAACAATATTCCAATAAGGAATCTGTCCATCATGCCATTTATCACAAAGATAAAATTAGAAAATTTAAAATTTGGCTTATTCCAAATACATCAGATTCTGCATTCACTGCCGTTTCAAAAGTTAAGGCATAAGAAACTAGAGGAAAAATATGATTTGGATTCGAGTAGTTTTGTTTCAGGAGCTTTGGTGACTCCTGCTGCTTTGAGAAGTTATAAATTGCCTAGAACTATGAATAAGATGGCAGGGTGATGGTTGCTCTTGTGTAGATGAAGGTGTTAACAATAACATCAGCAAAGAGTAAACAAGCCTCAGCACCTTGGACAGCTCCCTAATAGCAAATTGAACCTTATCCACTTATATTCCTGTTCCACCAAGTTGGGACTCCTTCCAAGCTTCACTCTTACACTGGTATATGGAAAACATATTTTGGGGATGCTGACTATGTGCATTGTACACATCCAATCAAGTGTGTTTTTAACAAACTACAGCTTGGGATGATAAGCATATATTCGGTGAAAGGTTTCTTACTTTCTCATCTCTGTGCTCCTAAAGCACCCCTTTCTAAACTTCCTGCAGATGATTTGAGGGGAGCAGCTGCATATTTGTTGCAGCACAGTGTCTTCAGGTTGTGTACTTGGCATTCATTATACAAGCATACATTTGGCCCTTTTGTTGTGATTTAATTAAGCCCTGTCAGACCCCAGGTTGCCCTATCCATACTGCATAATAGCCTCTCTCAAATCCTCCTGCTTCAGACACAGTGCGTTCTGAGTATATCGATATACAGCTGGATCCAAATGAAACGGAACTACTAGAATAGCTAACATGAGAGCTCTCAGATAAGTAGTCAACAATGTCTGATGGGAATGCAGAGGGATAAAGAGCGATGAGTAGGCAGTGGAAAGGATCGTCATGACTCCAGATAAGATTCTGTTTGTCTAGGCAACAAGGGCATCAACGTCAGTTGAGCTTTGATTTCCGATCCAGAATTTAGGAATCTCAACAATAGTTGATCACCATCTTCTTTCTTTACTCAAAATTCTACCCAGAAGATCCTACAGCCCAGAGAGGCTACATCCAATACACCAGGGGTGTCAAACTCAAGGCCCTGGGGCAAGATCCGGCCCACGGGGTGCTTAGATCTGACCTGCAGGGCGGCTCTGGAAACAGTGAAGGATCGGCCCTTAGTGCCTCTCCATCAGTGAAAACAGAGCTCGGGAGGACCGCAAGCACTCAGGCTATCACAAGGGCCTCTGACATGAGTGACATTGAGCTGGCCATGCCCAGCCTGGCCATGCCCCCCCCCCGAAGTCAAACACAATCCTGATGCACCCCCCAAAGAAATTGAGTTTGACACTCCTGCAATCAGAGGTGGGTTCCTACCAGTTTGCACCTATTCAGTAGAACCGGTTAGTCAAATCTACTGAACCAGTTAGAAGCGGTTCCACCAGTGGACCTGGAAAGCAGGCCACACCTACAGAAGAGTTCCAAAATTTTTTTGAAACCCACCACTGCCTGCAATACACTGTCAAGAATTCCAACTGGTCAGGTTCTTATAAGATTTTTTTACTTGGATAATGCTGCAGAAACATATTGCTTCCCCCCAACAAGTATCAGATACCAATAAGGGTGAATTGAAAGCATTACGAGTTGTTGTGTGCATGTATCAAGAGATCTGATACCATAGCAATGCCTGGCAGGCGTTTGGGATAGTCAGCAGATTGGCATGAGCAGAGCCTCAACTGCCACTGAATTAGTTTTGTGCCCATTGAAGAGACTGGCATCCTAAAAGTGGGAAGAGCATTGCAATCTAAAATCATCTAAGATGTGGTGGAATCTAGAGCTGAGTTGAGGGAATGTAGGAGAAGGAACGACAGAATCTGGGGGTGGAGTCAAAAGAGAAACCAGCCTAGAATCTCTATATAGTCACAAAGGGACTAAGTTCGACCACCTTAACCCTAGCACCGAAATAGCGCTAACCATTCGTTGAGTAGATTCCCATGTATAGGCATGAACCATAGACTATCAATCATGTGATCCTGATTCTTCGTTCCTGGTCACCTAGCCTTGAATCGATAATGGGGAGGAAGCAGCTGAAAGGAGATTCTCTCTAAAACTTCCACAGTGTTTGTGTAGTAGTTCTGGAGTGAGTAGATTAATCTAGTTAAGATTCCAATCCATAGGCGAGCAGCAATAAATACTGATCAGCTCCTTGTGTCGTTGCTTCCACCTGACAAATGGCATTAATACAATGTAACAGCACTTCTTCTAAGTCTGCAGGATTACAGGTGAAATTTCACACTACTGAAGAAAGGTGTTTCATCCGGCCACCTCCTTCTCTGTCATCCCCTTCTTCTTTTGACCTCGATTTTTCCCAGCATGAGGCTCTTCTTCAGTGAGTCACAGTGAGATCTAGTGGGTACACTCACAAAATGGCTGCCACATGGCAGCCTGGCTGCTCCTGAGGTATCTGCTTCGTTGGAGACAAGCCAATAGGGTTTTTTTTTTAAACCGAGCAAGAAGGTAGATTTTCCAAAGAAAAGACCAGGCTGCAATTGCTGATATTATTTTATAAGAATGTAAGTCTCATGTGGGGCGTAAGGACATGATTGGGAATAAAGTTGTGCTGGAAGCTGGTGCTTCTTGGTTTTCTTATTTAAAATGAATTTTCATTTTAGAAAGTAAAATGGAGCTTGGATCTAGATAGGCACGATGGAAGGTGTTATAAACCACATTTCAGACCCTGATATTCTGTATACAGTGATTAGCTCTTATTTCCTTTCCTGCCACTGGATTCTTTCCCAAAGTTTGCACAGATTTTCTGTTATTATGGTGACCATTTTAACATCCTCCTGTTCCAATATTTGAGGGAGAGGGAGTCAAGTCAAGCTATTCTCCACCTGAGCACCTGAGGTTAGGACAAGAAGCAATGGGTGGAAACTAATCAAGGAGAGAAGCAACCTAGAACTAAGGAGATATTTCCTGACAGTTAGAACTATTAATCAGTGGAACAGAAGTTGCCTCTAGAAGTTGTGAATGCTCCAACACTGGACGTTTTAAAGAAGAGATTGGATAACCATTCATCTGAAGTGGTGTAGGGTTTCCTGCCTGAGCAGGGGGTTGGTCTAGAAGAACGTCAAGGTCCCTTCCAACTGTTATTCTATTCTATTCTATTCTACTCTACTCTACTCTACTTGTCTCTATTTTTTCCTATTCTATTCTATTCTATTCTACTCTACTCTATTTTTTCCTATTCTATTCTATTCTATACACCCTACCCTACTTTATTATATTCTTCCCTATTCTACTCTATTCTATCCTATTCATCCTACCCTACCCTACCCTATTCTACCTTATTCTATTCTATTCTATTTTATTCTATTCATCCTACCCTACCCTACCCTACCCTATTCTATTCTATTCTATTCTATTCTATTCTAAATATGTTTTTTCCTTCCTTTTCTTTCTTTCATGATGTGTAAACGCCCAGATATTTCTCCTTCCTGAAGAAGAGCCCGGGACATGTTTTCTCTGAGTTCCTTCATCCAAATGCCAATGTCAACAACCGTTCAAACCAGCCCGAAAGCCACATTTGGAGGACTGACTGATCGCATCAGTTGTTAATTCATACGAAGCAAACGTGAGAACAGCCTGAATGAGTAAATACGTCTAGGAACTTTTCAGTGAGCTTGTTGTACCCTTTGTTGTTCACCCATATTTGCAGCTTAGCTGAATCCTGCAGGGACCTCAGATTAATTCACTCTTAAACACAGGATCGTCCGCCGGGTACGTGAAGAACAGGCAGATTATCTGGTCTGCAGGCTACCTTTGAAACACTGGAGCTGCTCTATTTTGAGAGGACAGGGCCTAGGTCAGAGATGGCTAACCTTTTTGTCATTGTGTGTCATGCGTGGGTCCCCTCCTGCCCCCCGCCCCCTATATATGCATGCATGACTCCTGTGATCCCCCACCCCCTTGCACATCACCCTGCCCTCTCACCCATTTTTTGCTTCTGGGTTAGTAGTGCAGGAGGATTTCTAGGCCCAAAATGGGGTGTGGGGGGAGGCGTCCGTGCACCCACCCACCACCGTTTTGGGTCTGGGAGGCCTCCTGCACCAACCTGGAAGCCAAAACAGGGCTTGGGGGACAGGGCTGGCTGAAAGAAACAAACACACGCGCACGCGCACGTGCGCACACACACACACCAGAGGTGGGTTCCTACCAGTTTGCACTTATTCGGTAGAACCGGTTCGTCAAATCTACCGAACCGGTTAGAAGAGGTTCCACCAGTGGACCCGGAAAGCAGGCCACACCTACAGAAGAGGTTCCAAAAAATTTTGAAACCCATCACTGGTCCTTGGATAGGATTATTCTACACTATCATGCTCCTATTTATAAAACTCAGTGCCTCTGTGAAAGGTAAGGATGACTACTGCATTTGTGGTGCAATCAGAACATTGCGTGTGTTGAAGTTGTTTTAACGCAAACCAAGGATGCCTTTTAAAAAACAAGTTTACATCATATTCTTATGCATGCCAGTGCTGGGTGTAAGGTAATTTAAGGTGGTTCTGACAAGTGTTGTCGGCATCTTCATATCCGGACACATGGGTGGCAAGCCACTCCCATCCGGTCACATGGGTGGCAAGCCACTCCCACAAAGGAGGCCACACCCACAGAGTAGGTTCGAACAATTTTTGAAACCCATCACTGACACACACACACACACACACACACACACACACAAACACACAGTGGTAGGATTCATCCGGTTCGCACCTATTCACTAGAACCAGTTGTTAACTGTCTAAGCAGTCTAGAGAACTGGTTGTTGGAAGAAATCATTGCATCTTAACTATTTCAATTCCTCAAGGTTCTCTGGCACTCTGCCTGATTTGTAACTCTGGCCTACAGGTATTTCTAATCTAATCATTAGTTCTTTAGGGCAGCTTTTTGCAAGCAAAGAAGCTTTTTTGTAGTTTTGTACAGGTAATCCTTGACCTACAGCAGTTCACTTAGTGACCATCCAAAGTGATAATGGCACTGAAAAAAAGTGACGTATGGCCATTTTTCACCCTTACAACCGTTGCAGCATCCCCATAGTCACAAGAGGCCAGGCGAGGAGAAGCGCCCCTCGATGTGAGTGATGTTAAGTTGGCCACGCCTGCCCAGTCACATGACCACCCAGCCACGCCTACCCAACTGGAGAACTGGTTGTGAAATTATTTGAATCCCAGCACTGACAAACGCACACACAGAGACAACCTGGAGCTTCCAGGCTTTGAAACTACTCTGTGACTATCGACGAAGAAAACCTGCGTCTCCCTTGCTTGTCCCAACACACCTTATTCTATAATAAGGCCTAACAAGGAAGAGACTCCTTCTCCCCAAAGCGTGCCAGCACAGAGCGAGAGATGGAAATAAGCAAGCTTTGAGCTCCTTGGAGGCCTCCAGATCTTGTTTGTGCTTTCAGCAAACACTGAGCTCATGGCCTCCAGAGGGATCATCTTCCAAGTCCATACTTCTCACACATTCGGACCCAAAGACTGCAAGCTGGTGACAGCCAAGGATTGGTGGGCAGTTTGCCAGGCAATCAAACAACACAAAACCCCTCTTGGCTCAACCTGGATGCTCACACTGCGTCTGGTCTCTTACGTGGGTGTTTCTGGGACTGCCAGTGTGGTTCTTCATGTTTTAGGCTGCATAAACAGAGGGATAGAATCAAGATCACGTCAAGTGTTAATACCACTTTATCATGCTTTGGTAAGGCCACACTTGGAATCCTGCATTCAGTTTTGGTTGTCATGATGTAGAAAAGATGTGGAGACTCTAGAAAGAGTGCAGAGAAGAGAAACAAAGATGATTAGGGGACTGGAGGCTAAAACATATGAAGAACGGTTGCAGGAACTGGGTAGGTCTAGTTTAATGAAAAGAAGGACTAGGGGAGACATGATAGCAGTGTTCCAATATCTCAGGGGCTGTCACAAAGAAGAAAGAGTCAAGCTCTTTTCCAAAGTACCTGAGGGTAGGACAAGAAGCAATGGGTGGAAACTAATCTAGGAGAGAAGCAAATTAGAACTGATGAGAAATTTCCTGACAGTTAGAACAATTAATCAGAAGTTGTGAATGCCCCAACACTGAAAGTCTTTAAGAAGATGTTGGATAGCCATTTGTCTGAAACGGTATAGGGTTTCCTGCCTAGGCAGGGGGTTGGACTTGAAGACCTCCAAGGTCCCTTCCAACTCTGCTATTCTATTCTATTCTATTCTATTCTTCAGGTCTACACGAAGCACAGCATGAATACGATTGCAGTGATCACTTTTTTTAACACTGGGCTTTTCTCTGCTAAGATTGCAAATATAGTATTTTGTACCAATGGCCCAGATGCTGCGCCATTGGCAGTCCAACTGTCTTTATGCATGATTTCCATGTGGAAGAAGGGAAAAGAACTCTACCTTGTCTCTACCTAAACTTGTTTAGAAGAAGGCAAGTGCCTTGCATTTGTCTCTAGAGCAGGGGTCTCCAAACTTGACAAATGTAAAACCTGTAGACGTCAACTCCAAGAATTTTGGGAATTGAAGTCCACAAGTCTTAAAGTTGCCATGTGATGAACTACCATGTTTTCCCCAAAATAAGACTGGGTCTTATATTAATTTTTGCTCCAAAAGACGCATTATGGCTTATTTTCTGATTAGATCTTATTTTGATGGGAATACAGTACTAAATGCCTCTGTCTGTTGACAATCTTAACTGGGGCTTATTTTGGGGGTAGGGCTTATATTACGAGCATCCTAAAAATCATGCTAGGGCTTATTTTCCAGTTGGATCTTATTTTCTAGGAAACAGGGTACAAGCAGCTGCCTCTTAGCCCAAATTATCAGGGAGAAAGAATTAACATCCCAAGGATGCAGAAGAAACCATTTCTCTAAATGGCTACTCTAAATTCACTGCTGATACCACATCACAATATTTTTATTGCTTGGCTTGTTGCAATAATAGATAATAGAATAATAGGCTTGCATTGTTTTCTAGTGGGGGGAGAGAATCAGCTGATTCCCAAGCCAGGTTCCATAGGCAAGCCCTCCGTGTTTTCGATTGCTTTTCTAATTTTGTATCCAAGGGAAGCCAACTTTACGATTAAGAAAGAGAATGAAAAAAAATACACATCCCAAATAGTTACTCCCTGCTCCATTAAAACCTCGCAACCAGGTTTATGAGGCTCGCTCTTAAGTTTACAACAATACCTGTATATATGCTCTGTCTAATTCAGGTGTTTACATCTGAACGCACCAATAAATTTTGCAATATTCTACTGGGAGAAATGCAGCCATCCGCTTAGAAAGGGAAACATTCTGTAAATAAGATCTACCCTCGACAGAGTTAAGCAGGTATCCTGAGCGGTAAAAAGAGAAAAATGCTTTCGACTTGGTTTGATTATTTCCTGGAGGCGCTCAACGCCCTCCAAACTAACTCATCATCAGTGACAATAAAACTTGAGATTCTTGTTATAACGGATGGCAAACAACGCCAGCAAATAAAATAAAATAAAAAACCTCTCACACCCAGAAGGTGCTTGGAAATGAGCAGCATGGCTGCAGACCAAAGGCATGGATTTAATTGGACCAAGACAGGTGTTAAGGTTTTAAGCAAATAGGGAGATTAATTAAATTATGGAAGGGAGAAATGGCAGGACCAGGAAAGAAACTAAGCCAAACTGTTAATACCCGGGTGCGGAGGAAGGCATCTGCGAGTTAACTTTTGCCTTCCCTTGCAAATCGGTGCTAGAATGGCATTCTTCGCACCCTGCATTCCAGAGTAGAAAGGGGGGCAAGGACCTTTTAAAAGAAGTTTAGCACAGATGTTCTGCTGCTGTGTCTCCAAGCCCTACATAACGCATGGGTGAGCGGCTTCTCCAGAAGCTGCTTTCTCTCCCTTCATTTCTGACCGTAAATGACAGGTGGGAGGTGCAGCTTAAGACCTTCTGGAAGTCTACGGCGTTCTCATACTTACAGTTCAGCAAATGGAGGTCCTTATTCTAGGCCACCGTGAAGAGTAGCTTTCTCAGGAAACCATGTTGACCGTATGAGACTTGCTAAAATGTGTGACCTGCAAGATCTTCAGGACTCAAGATCCAAATTTACAAATGTAGAGTTTTCCACGATGGACATGCCATTCTGAAATCTGTTCCATACATGATCATGCTCCCTTGGGTCCCTCAGACTCAGATGTAGCTGGGAATGAGTCATCTGTAGGATTCACTTGCCTTCCCTACTGGTCCGCAAATGTAAGTGTGTGTACACCACATCTTTACGTGCACACCACCTTCTGTGCATGTGCAGTGCTTGCGCATAACATCAGGGTGGGTGGGAGGAGCCTCCCGCAGCCACCGCTACTGGTTCACCCAAACCAGAGAGATCCAGCTCAATACCACCTCTGGAACGAGTCCTGCCTAGCAATAGCACCTAGACTTATATACTGCCCCATAGTTCTTGTTGTAAACAGAGGTTTACAACATCAGCATATTGCCCCCAATTATCTAGCTCCTCATTTTACCAACCTCAGAACGATGGAAAGCTGAGTCAACCTTGAGCCCCGTCAGGATCAAACTCCAGACTGTGGGCAGAGTTAGCCTACAATACTGCATTCTAACCACTGCACCACCAGAGAGCTATTTGCAAATAATATAGACCATGATAGCAATAGCACTTACTTATATACCACTTTACCTGCTTTATAGCCCTCTTTAAGCAGCTTACAGAGTCAGCATATTGTCCCCAACAATTTTGGCTCCTCATTTTACTCACCTTGAAAGGATGGAAGGCTGAGCCAACCTTGAGTTCGATGAGATTTGAACTGTCAAATTGCAGGCAGCTGGCAGTCAGCAGAAGTAGCCTGCAGTACTGTATTCTAACCACTGTGCCACCACGGCTTAAGGGTTTGATGGGCTTGATTTGGTACTACTAGAGCCGAGGTGGCGCAGTGGTTAGAATGTAGTACTGCAGGCCACTTCAGCTGACTGTTATCTGCAGTTCGGCGGTTCAAATCTCACCGGCTCAGGGTTGACTCAGCCTTCCATCCTTCCGAGGTGGATAAAATGAGGACCCAGACTGTGGGGGCAATATGCTGACTCTGTAAACCGCTTAGAGAGGGCTGAAAGCCTTATGAAGCGGTATATAAGTCTAACTGCTATTGCTATTGCTACTAGATGGACTCACCGTGAAGCAATTTCCTGTGCAACTTATCTGAGATGCACTTTCCTTCTTTCTCCAGAATCTACCAACTAAGGATGCTGATTACATGCTGCATTCCCCCCTTAAAAATTCTTCACTCAACTCAAAGCCTCTTTCTGTGTGTGTTGCAAACTTTGGGCTTCCCCCAAGCTTGCTGATATCTTCGGGTTATTGGCTGGTGCGGTTTTGGTTGTAAGTACAACATTGAGATCATGAAATTGGAAACAGGAGGAAGGATAAGATCTCCTGCTCTGACTTTTTTTTTTTTTGCTGGCTTGCTTTCTTTATGACCAACTATGTCAAGAGCAAAAGAGAGAAAGCAAACTGACCGTGAGATCAGTGCTAGCTTTGCTGAATTTTCTAATGTTTGAAAAATGCATTTTTTTTTTGTATGCTCCTAAGCAAAAAATGAAGATCGGTAGTGTGATGCACAAAGTGAAGTGTATGAAGTGTGGTGCGCAGCCTGGTGTTCTAACCAAGGCTTCCCAAGAGCATGAAGCAAACTCCTTGTCCCGACAAAAACTCCTTTTATTAATTTACTGTGAATCCCTTTAATTCACATCCAGCAAAGTCTTTCAAGGGAGGATTTACAGTCACAGACCTTATCTGGCTTGGAAAGCTGCCAGGCTGATATCTGCAAAACTTGGCAAGGAGTCCCAGAGAGTCAGGAACCAATTAAGCAAACTAATTGTCTCCAGCAAACTCCACCCCCTTTTAGTCCTCTTTTATTTCCTCTGGGAGGGGCCATTCATTGTCCACCTGTGACCTTACTCCCAAGTCGACCCCTGTTCTTTAGCTGATCCCTTTGTCTGGGAACTCTGCACATGTGCACACATTGGGAACAGGCTGCAGCTGTTTGTCTGCCTCACCGATGTCTGACTTTGAAGGCAGCTGATAACTGGCATGTGGCTCTGGCCCCTTCTCTGCCTCCGACACAGAGCCCTCATCAGAGCCTTCTCCAGACTCCAGGATTGGCCCATGTTACTCCCCAACCTCCTCACTGTCCCAATCTCCTGCCAGCTCTGCTGGCAGGTCACAACACCCAGGGCAAGACAGAAGAAATGCAAAAATGCCTTTTAATAGAAATATAGATACACATTTAAACAGCAGGTATGAATGGACAAGAGCTGAGGATTTCTCTCTAATCCAGTGAGGAGTGACAACACATGGACATGTCTTTGTAAGAAAGGCAGGCCAGGCTGACAAGATACCTTTGCATCTGCTCTTCCCCAAAAGATTTTTTTGGCCAACAAAACAGTGAAGACTATCCCATTTCACCCATAGTTTCATAATTACCCCATGTCAGCAAGGAAACGGAGAATGCAGAATGGTCAAAATTAGGCTTGCAAACAGCAGTGCTACAAATATTGCATGCACCCTCCGATTGGTCGCAAGCTCAATCCACAAGCTCTGCGGTCATCAACCATACAGGTGAAGCTCCCAACTAGCTATGTCCAGTGGGGAGAGAGGAGGTCTTTTTTTTTTAAATGCACAAACACACACAGCACTGGATTCATTTTGCCTTCACGGTGGCCAAAGATGGGAGAACCCAACGGGAAACATAAAAGTACCAAGTGGGCAGAAGTAAAATAATGGCTTTCCACAAAAGAAGAAGAAGAAGAAGAAACAAGTACAGATGCTGTCTTCTTGAACAGATGAGCTGGGAAATCTCCCAAATGAAGTAGCCACCAAACAGATGTCAGGACACACATACTGACTAGTCAGGGGTGGGTTCCTGCCAGCATTACTAACGATTTGGCGGCCGAAATATTAATGTTGTGAAGCACGCTCGCTTCACAACATTAAAAAAGGGGGGAAATTACGTTTTTCAATGAAGATTGTTCTGCACATGTGCAGAAGAGAAAAATCAAGATCGCACTGCCAAAGATAGAACCAGTTCGGTCACGTGTCCGGCCGAGTTACTACCTATTCGGCTGAACCGGTCCAAACCGGTAGGAACTCACCTCTGTGACTAGCGCACAGACTGAAGTGGCTGAGCTCTGTTGAGGATCACGACACCTCCATGTCATCTCACCTGGCCCAGATTGACTCTCCTAATGAGATACTGCCAAGAACATGGGACACAAGGACTGTGGGACACCGGAACACATTTGAGCACCTTTGACAAAAGTTCTCTTGAGTAGGGTCATGGTTGTGAGTCCACACCTGCTTGCCATGGAGCATGTTCTGGAATTAATCCCTACTCTTTCTAGGGAAAGCTTTGCCTTCCACCAATCCATATGGACATGACAAAGGGAGAGGGTCTCATAGCCCAGTCCAGAACGAAGGACAAGAGGGCGAGAAACATGAAGCAGAGAAGATAGACGGATGAGACCAGATAGAGACCTGAGATTGGAACCTGCAACTCCTACTAGGAGGCAGCTTCCATGATTCATGTGTGTAAGGAAAGAAGGTGCACCTTTAGCACATTCAAAGGTTGTGTTTCATGCCACCTAGATTCCAGGTCAGTATCTGGAGTTCTGTGGGAGTTTTGGATGGGGAGGAACAGATTTAGGTTCAACCTTCGTAGGATGAAGGGACTATGGATTTTTTGAGACTTTTCCAACTCTTCTTCTGCATGATTTGGGGAAACCTCTCAAACTCACAACTCCTGCTTAGAGAGCAGGCGGTAGTAGCCATGGCTCGGGGTTCTTTTGTGTGTTCATTTGTGCAACAATTGCAACTAATCCTGAATTGGGAGGCCCTATTCATGGCCACGCCTTGGCTACCTCCTGCCTGGATTTCTGCCACGCAACCCACGTGGTACCCACTCTTGAAGATCACTTAGAAGCTACCACTGGTCCTTAACGCAGCAGTGGACACAGTAATGAATGTAGCTTATATTCTCAACTAACACACCCACTTTGTGAGCTGTATTGGTTGCTGGTGAACTTCTAGATACAATTGAAGGTGCTGGTTATCACTTTTAAGCTTTTCATGATAGAGCCGGATTTTTGTGAGATCCCGTCTCCGATTATTTTGGCATCTCCAGTAAGATTGAAGAGAGTTGGCATGCTCCAATTCCCATCACTTACGCAATGACATCCGATGGATGTCATTGCTTCACTGTTATTGCACTTGCCCTATGGAATAGTATTCCCCCAAGATCTAGATGACTTGCCCCACTACCATTGGTAAGGTTTTCTCCCCAGACATTGGGTCAGGAGATCTTCTGGACCTGTCCAGGTTAGTTATGCTTAGTTATTATATTGCCTCTAGTGTAATTTGTATTGCATTTAATTACATGTACATTACAGTGTTGTTTTGATTGTGTGCTGCCTTGAGTCATAGGTTGAGAGAATAAATGGACTAAATACATACACCTGATGTGATTTGACCTAGGCAGGTTCCAGGCAGGCAAGCCCCATCACCTCCTGTCCTCCTACATAAGAGACCAGATGCCCTGTAATCGGGGCATACCAGGCATTGCCATCAACCCCTAACCTTGACAATATTCCTTAGAGAGAAGCAGAACAAGGTCCCCAGTCCATCCATACTGTGGTGGACAAGAGAGGAGGGATGGGCTTCTCCACTGCTCCTAGACTAAGCAAAGGGTACCAGAGCCACGAGAGCTACAAGAGTCAATCTACCCATGAGGCTGGGCCAGAGAAGGGAAGCTGCCCCCCGCAAGGTCTCTTGGTTGGTCTCATCTACACGTAAAGCCTTCCCATCACCAGCCAGCTGGGCTCGTGAGCTGCAGAGGTTATGTAGGTTGCCTTGGAACTGGATCTTTCGGGACTCTTGCCGAAGGGACTCCCAAATGTTGGCTGCCTCTTCAGGGCAATTGGACAAAACCTTGGTGGCACAGATGTGGAAGTCATCCCAGGACCTGTAGGAAGAGAAGGCTCAGTGAGGATTAACAGCAATGGCACTTAGACTTCTACACTGTTTCATAGTGCTTTTACAGCCCTGTCTAAGCCGTTTACAGAGTCAACAATCTGGGTCCTCATTTTACCAAGGATGGAAAGCTGAGTCAACCTTGAGCTGGTGAGATTTGAACTGCTGAACTGCAGCTAGCAGACAGCTGAAGTAGCCTGCAGTACTGCACTCTAACCACTGCGCCACCTCGGCTCTTTTAAGCTCAATTTATGCTGAAGCCATAGAGAACAAAGTGGGAGCATGATTCTATTTGTATGGGTCAATGGTTACACAACATTCCCTTCTATTTTAGTTTGGGGTCGCCCACGCAAAAAAGGGGCTAGTGTTAGAAACAGCCTTGGCTACATGACTACAAGCATCAGAAAGTAGCATTGGTGAAGGTCACAAAGGGAACACCACAGAAGTGGGTTCCTACCAGTTCGCACCTATTCGGTAGAATCGGTTCATCAAATCTACCAAACCGGTAAGAAGAGGTTCCACCAGTGGACCCGGAAAGCAGGCCACACCTACAGAAGAGGTTCCAAAAATTTTTGAAACCCACCACTGGTCCTTGGATAGGATTATTCTACACTATCATGCTCCTATTTATAAAACTCAGTGCCTCTGTGAAAGGTAAGGATGACTCCTGCGTTTGTGGTGCAATCAGAACATTGCGTGTGTTGAAGTTGTTTTAACGCAAACCAAAGATGCCTTTTAAAAAACAAGTTTACATCATATTCTTATGCATGCCAGTGCTGTGTGTGAGGTAATTGAAGGTGGTTCTGACAAGTGTCATCGGCATCTTCATATCCGGTCACATGGGCGGCAAGCCACTCCCACAAAGGAGGCCACACCCACAGAGTAGGTTCAAACAATTTTTGAAACCCACCACTGGAACACCAGTAAGAAGAATCATTTGCATTACTGTAACTGTGGTGCAAAGTGGCTCTAGACTAGCATAGACATCTAAAATTCAGTTTGCAGGGCATTTCCCTGTATTTCATTCTAGTGTTCTGATCTGATCTTCAGGGATGTATTAAAACTGCATTGGGAGAACATGAAGTATTATGCTTGCTCAGGATTTTCATCATCCTAATTATGAAGAGGCAACTCCTACAAATGCACACACCTCTTCCCTGACACCACCTATACGAGGAGGGTTGTAGGATGTCTATCAACGTGTGTCAACACCAGAGCAATTTGCAAATGCCTTACCTGCTGCCATTATTAAAACCTTTCAAAAGGCCACAAAAGGGCTCTCATTCCCACCTTTGAAATTCAGTGGTGGATCTTAATCTTCAAATTTACCGAAGCAAGATCTAAGTCAATTTTGCATCAGATGAAAATTATCAGTAGGGCTGCTGGTGGAAAACAAACCTCAGGTAAATCCATGCAGAACCCGGGACAGATCATACGGGATTTAGCGTGTCACATGAAAACTCAAAGAAACGATGTCTACATTCAGGGAGCAATATAATCCAACAGTTCCTTGGAAGTGGCTGTTCTGGTGCATATATGTTATTAGCTACTAGCCGATAACCCCGCATTGCCCGGGTATTTATTGATAGGGGGAAAATACCAAACGTAATTTATAATGTTGGCTTTTCCCCCTTACCAGAGGGAGCCTCCTTGTGGAGTACTGTGAAGCTGTTACCATGGCAACTCCACTGCACTGTACAGTAGAGTCCATTGTAGGGCAGTACAGTAGAAGCCATTTTAAGGCACAACAGGCTGTATCTTAACAGAACACCCCCCCCCGAGAGGTGTTAGGGGTGTCTTACCCCCACAATATTTGTTTCCAGTGAGTAAGTCATCTGAATACTAAGTTTGGTTGAAATTGCTCGAGGCATTCCAGAGTTATGCTGGAACATACATGCACACAGCCATTTATATATATACCGTAGATAGATTGTTTCCTTAACTTTGCCTGGCTGACTAAGTACTATGCAAAGAGTTTTGGGCTGGATTCCCAAATCATGTTTAGCCACAAAATGATTTGCTTAGTTTGTACCATATCATCCTTTGCAGTTTGCAATCTATGGTTAATGGCTTTGCAACATATGAAACTGTTGAAGGCTTATTCAACAAATAATAAACCTTCATTTGGGCAATATTTTAACCCAATCTTATCACCTGATCTTTAAGAGGTGGATGTGGGTAAACTGAACATTGCAGTTCTAGGGCCCAGATGGTCCTGAAGTCCAATGTTTGGAAGGCAGTGTTACCTTCCTTAGACGTATGGATGACCTTTGGGTTCCTAACTGGGAAAAACAAGGGGTTTTCTTGGTCTCTTTCTCAAAACCAGTGTTCCTATTTTTAAAGTTCTGTGCTGAAGTATCAGACTTGGGAAAGCTGAAGTCAGCAATACCAATTCAGATGGATGAATAGCTCGAGGAATCTTCTCGCAAGCTTTTGAGGCAGCTCCATAATAACTTTACTACTGATGGGTGCCTGAAATGAGGAACCTGCACTCACCTACAGATGGTGTTCAACTCCTCTTGATCCTGGATGGTGTCATCCTCCATATCCTTCTGAACATTTTGAGCCATGCTGTCTCCAAGGCTAACCAGGCACTCTGCAAACCCCTTATAGATGGTGTTGCACTTCCAGCCAGCCGCATTCACGGGCTGCCCCACCAGCACTGCAATGAAGTTGAAATTGAGATATTCAGACTGTGTTATCTTCAATAGCTTTCCCAAGCTCACAACTTGATAATTGTGTAGGACTATAATTCCCATAATCCCTGGGAAGCATGCAGGATGGGGTGATGGAATCATAGTTAAACTTTCCCGGAATGTGTCTTAGAGCAGGGGTCTCCAACCTTGGCAACTTTAAGCCTAGAGAACTTCAACTCACAGAATTGAAGTCCACCAGGCTTGAAGTCCACCACAGTTGAAGTCCATCAATCTTAAAGTTGCTAAGGTTGGAGACCCCTATCTTAGAGGATAAAGATAAAGGTTCTGCTCGCACATATGTGCTAATCATTCCCAACTCTAGGGGGCAGTGCTCATCTCAGTTTCAAAGCCAAAGGGCCAGCACTGCCGAAGACGTCTCCATGGTCATGTGGCCAGCATGACTAAATGCTGAAGGCACACAGAACATTGTTACCTTCCCACCAAAGGTAGTCCCTATTTTTCTACTTGCAGTTTTACATGCTTTCAAATTGCTAGGTTGGCAGAAGCTGGGACAAGTAATGGGAGTTCACTCCGTTACGCGGCGCTAGGGATTCAAACTGCTGACCTTTCTGATTAACAAGCTTAGTCACTGAGCCACCCCGTCCCTGAGGATCAGGTCTTAAAGGACAGCATTCATCAAATAGCCAGCAGAGCCAGTGTTTGCCATTATAGGCCAGAGTGGCAAGTTGAAAAATTAGAGACAAAACACCTCATAAAATTAAAATATATATTTCGGGATAGCTTCAAAAGCTATTGCTATTCAAGAATTCTAAAGCAGTGTTTCTCAACCTTGGCAACTTGAAGATGTCCGGACTTCAACTCCCAGAATTCCCCAGCCAGCGAAAGGGTGCTTGTTTCACCCCTGGCCTCTTTCTATTGAAATGTTTAGGCATTGGATAATGGTAATGATTATTCCAAAAATGATAAGGCAATTTTCTGTATTTCCTGAAGAGCATTTGTAAAGGGGCAATCCAATTCTGATAAAATAAGTTATTTTAGGGGGCCAGAAAAGAAGCAATTAGTTGTACATTCTGGCTTTCCTTAGTTTAAATATTTTGCATATATAGCCGGGTTTGATTTCTGAACAACCGAGAATAGCACCCTAAGACTGTTTGATAGGGTTGCTTATTTAACGGTGTGTAAAATTTAAGATGGTGGTTTTGACATATGGAGAACCAGTTTGATGTAGGAATTGAGGTTCTAGGCTAGAAACCAGGAGACTGTGAGTTTTAGTCCTGCTAGAGGTACAAAGCCAGCTAAGTTACTTTGGGCCAGTCACTCGCTCTCAGTCCTACAAAGTAGGCAATGGCATTAGGGCAAGCCACTTCATATAAATCTAATAAACCTAAACCTAAACCTTCTGAGAAGTTGCCAAGAAAACTGGCAAGGACTAGTTCAGTCAGTCATTAGAAGTCAAAATTAACTCAAAGGGCATTTTAAAAAAGGTTTGATGTGTAAAAACCCTTAGTGACTCAGCTGGGTATAAGCAAGCATTCACCAGGACTTCTGTTATCCAAGACACTAAAAGCTAGAATCCAAGACGGTGATTTTAAAAGACAAAGAAAACTAGGACTTCAGAACTCTGGACAGCTCCTAGAAAGCTCTGGGAGACTGCCTTTGAGCTTAAATACCAAGGACAACTTTTCAACAAGAAAGTTAAAACTACCCAGGAGGAATCTGAATTCCCAAATTCATGCATCATACAAAGCCTGATATTCAAATGATCAAAACTGAGATTGCACGATGCCCTAATTGCAATGTGGTTTAACCTTATGTGGAAATTTTTACTAAAGTAGGCTACCCAACATTCTGGGCTGAATTCATTTCTTTTGTTGCTTTGAACCTGTCCCATCACTGAAATACACCCTCAACAAAAGACTTCAGAGAGAGGGAAAGCACCCACTTTCAGACAAGGATATGCCTGTACATAAAGCAGCTGGCTAGCATTCCCTAAGGTAAAGGTAAAGGTAAAGCTTCCCCTCGCACATATGTGCTAGTCGTTCCTGACTCTAGGGGGCGATGCTCATCTCCGTTACAAAGCCAAAGGGCCAGCGCTGTCTGAAGACATCTTCGTGGCCATGTGACCAGCATAATTAAACACCAAAGGTGCACGGAACACTGTTCCCTTCCCACCAAAGATGGTTCCTATTTTTTTTACTTGCATTTTTACATACTTTTGCATTGCTAGGTTGGCAGAAGCTGGGACAAGTAACGGGCACTCCCTCCGTTATGCGGCACTATGGATTCGAACCGCCAAACTGCTGACCTTCTTGTTGATCAGGAAGGTCAGCAGTTCGGCGGTTCGAATCCATAGTGAGTGGTATCGGTATCTTAGCCACTGAGCTACCTTTAGCATTCCCCCCCCCCCACAAAGCACATTTCTGTTTAGATAACAAGACTGAATGTAATAAGGACTTAATTAGAATGCAGAGTTAAGACCGCCCCAAATTGAATTGAGGTAGCTGTCTTGCATGGCAAACTATGACCATCTCTTGAGGACTCAGAAAGATAAACCGCGTATCTTATCTTAAAGAGGTAATACTCAATGCATGATGACAATTGTCCCCCAAATTTATGTTGTTAAGTGAGACACATGCTAAGTGAATTTTGGCCCCTTTTATGACCTTTCTTACCCCAGTGGTTAAGCAGTTCTTAAATGTATAACCCAGTTGTTAAGTGAATCTGGTTCCCTTGCTGACTCTGCTTGTCAGAAGGTCGCAAAAGCGGACCAGACAACTCTCCAATCATCATAAATGTGAGTCAGGAGTCAATCATCTGAATGTAAATCATGTGGCCATGGGGATGCTGCCACAGTCATAAGTGTGCGAAAATGGTCATAAGTCACTTCTTTCAGTGCCATTGCAGCTTTCAATGGTCACTAAATGAGCTGTAGTAAGTCAAGGACTACCTGTAAAAGTCTAATACTATATCAATAAGTACCGCATCAAATAGCTGTTGGAGATACATGGCTGAGTTAGCTGTATATTTAGGAAATAACAGACTTACTGTCTTAGGGCCTCAGTGATTACAAAAACAAAAAAAACACCAAAGGCCTTTGTCAATCAAAGTAACTTCAATTCTGTCCCTGTTATCAATGCGTATACAGAATAAAGAATAACAGAGTTGGAAGGGACCTTAGAGGTCTTCTAGTCTAACCCTTCTGCTCAAGCAGGAAACTATACCATTTTAGACAAATGTCCAATCTCTTCTTAAAAGGGTACATACCAGTGGTGGGTTACAAGCGGTACACTCTGGTACGGGTGTACCGGTGCGTACCGGGAGCACTGGCTACCGTTCCGGTACGGGGTTCTGGAGGGCCTGCCCGCCCGCCCTCCTTACCTGTATTTGAGCTCTTTGGCGCTTCCGCACACATGCACGGAGCATACGGCACCTGCGCGATGCTTCGGCGAGCAGCTGGAGTGTTGCGGAGGCGTCGCAGGAGATAAGGACGCATGGGCACACTCCGCGCATGTGTACGTGTGCTGCACACATTCATGTGGTGGATGCCGAGCCCCATTGCATCATACCAGTTGCACCAGGATCCGGAACCCACCACTGGTGCATACTGAAATCACCGTTTCTATTAATTAGCTATAGAACCCTGTGCTAGTTTGTACCTAAAAGTGTCAAGCCAACAACAAACCATATAATCAAAATTGAACACACATATATTTAAATAAGTAAATATACATGTGCTGTAGGTGAACTTACAACACATTATTATGTTGGATCTTGCAAGCCTGTAGGCAGAGAGTTCACCGTTGCAATCTTTTGCATGGAATCTGGAAGTTCAAAATGTATATAAACTGCAAGGCGATCCAACCGGTCAGTCCTAGAGGAGATCAACCCTGACTGCTCTTTAGAAGGCCAGATCCTGAAGAGGAAACTCAAAGACGTTGGCCACCTAATGAGAAGGAGGAAGGACTCCCTGGAGAAGAGCCTGATGCTGGGAACGATTGAGGGCAAAAGAAGAAGGGGACGGCAGAGAATGAAGTGGCTGGATGGAGTCACCGAAGCAGTCGGTGTGAGCTTAAATGGACACCTGAGGATGGTAGAGGACAGGAAGGCCTGGAGGAACGTTGCCCATGGGGTTGTGATGGGTCAGACATGACTTCACAGCTAACAACAACAATACAAAACTGCCATTTGGATATATTTCTCACCAGAGAAAAGTTTTTATCTGGACCATACTATACCAATCTTTCCCTAAGAAGGCCTTTTTCCATATGCTGTTTAACAAACCCATCCTAATCACTGGCAATGCAAGAGTTTTCAAGATCATTTGGAAGACAGCGGGTTGGAGAAAACTGGAGGGAAACACATGGCATTTTGTATTCAGATCCCTAGGAAATGCCAATCACCCAGCCTTATGTCTTATTTAAATTGATAGAATTTAAATACACACCCACACACAGACACAGATATGCACAACTCTGAGTCCACCAATAGCATCAGATAAGAAGCATTAGGATTAATTATGCTAATTCTATCATCAAATCATAGGCAAGGCAGACTCTTTATTCCAATGCAGGCTTTTTTCAACCCATTAGGATTTGAGCATCTTCTCTGATATTAAACAAGCAAGGATGAGTTTCCCCCAAAACCAAGACAGGAAGGAAATTACAATTCCATAAGGGCTTTCAGAAAAATGGCTTGATCAGGATTCTAAAGAGCTCATTCGTGGGTTTTTAAAAATTTTCTTAACAGATTTTTAATAAGACAGGGGAAAAATAAGAGACGTTTCCATATGGGAAAACAACACGGCTTGGGTGTTCCTTCCCACCTTGGGATTAAAAAAAATACTTTGAATGGAACAGGAAATTAAACATTTTCAATCTAACCGATTGCTAATTTTATCTTAATATTGCCGGTCATGTTCTGATGATGCCGTACTACTTCTAATAATAATTGAAAGACAAAAAGGAAACCCAGTTCAACTGAGGCCAGAAAATGTAAAGCAGAAGAAGCTTATTAAAAGAGCAGAAAAATAAGTAGAAATAAATAGAAATAGAGCAGAAAAATAAAAGGGTTTCTTCTGGGTACCACAGAAGGTAATAATATCATGTACCTTGGGATACCTGCAGTTTCCTTACCAAAAGGTACAATCTTGGCCTCTTCTCCTCACCCACTTTATTTAGCATTCAGCTTGTATTTTTCTCCATGAGTAAAAGAGGAAAATGGAGGGCTTGGTGAAACACATACACAACTTTGGGACATCTGTGCAAATCACTCCCTTTCTAGACCGGTGATGAGGATGGTTGTAAGGACATTGGAGACAACACAATGGATAAGGATAGATTAAAAAGTACCAGCTGGAGTTGGGAAACCTGTGGCCCTCCAGCAACACCCAACACTGGCTGTACAGGTAGTCCTTGACTTACAACCACAATTTATGTTGCTAAGTGAGACATTGGTTAAGTGAGTTTTGCCCCGTTTCACAACTTTTCTAAGCCACAGTTGTTAATTGAATCATTGCGGTTGTTGAGCTAGGAACATGGCTGTTAAGTGAATCTGACCTTGCTGGTTGGAAGGCCACAAAAGCTGTTTATGTCTGTCTGTCTGTCTGTCTGTCTGTCTGTCTGTCTGTCTGTCTCTCTCTCACACACACACACACACACACACAGAGGACTCTGCAGCTGCCGTACATATGAATCAGTTGCCAAGCATCTGAATTTTGATCAGAGACCATAGGAATGCTGCAACGGTTGTGTAAAAAATGGTCACAAGTAACTTTTTTCCCCAGTGCCATCATTAACTTTGAAAGGTCACTCAGCAAACTGTTGTATCTTGAGGACTACTGTATCAGCAGACAAGTAGTTCTGTCAATCTCTAATGTATTACACAGACCAATTGCCATTTAGACACATTTCTCACCCTCCAGAGAAGGGAAAAAGTTTTATCTGAAATATAACTATAGCAACCTTTCTCTGACATTTCTCCTGCCATCCTTTTCCCCATACAGAGGCAAGCAGAATCTGACCCAGCACCTCACCCGAAGCCTTGTCCTGCCTCAGCCTCTTTTCTTTTTCTTTTTTTTTAATTAAAAAGTTTTTATTTACTTTTTTAAAAATATGAACCTTCCCTCTTTCCTTAAACAGTGTGTCGTCTGGGTACAAATATCTCTATGTGATAACCATCAAGATTTACAACATGGGAAACTAATGAGATTTAAAGACAGAATCACAAATTGGGGGCGTGTAAGGATGTATAATTATATAAATACATTGATGAGAATAGTGGGGAATTGTAACCAGGTCTACATCTCGGTCAAAACTAGGTGTGTGTGTGTGTGTGTTAAAAGCACAATGACTATATATGTATACTTTTTTGTTCTATTTATCAAAAAAAAAGAAGGAAGAAGATATACGTTAAAATGAAATATGTATATTGAAAAGGAATGATAAATACCATCAACATAAAATGGAGCTTGTTCAGAAGCTGAAATATACCAAGTGAATGAAATGAAGAGTGTGACATAGAGGAGAGAGGTAAGGGAAAAAGAGAGGGATAGGAGAGAGGAGGGGGGAAGAGGAGGAGAGAAAGGAGGAGTGGAAAGGGGGGAGAGGAGGAGGAGAGAGGAAGGGGAAGTAGAGAAGAAAAGGATGACGGAGGGAAGAAAGGAGGGAGGGAGGGAGAAGAGAGAGGGAGAAGAAAGTGATAGATAAGGCACAAATAGGGTGCGTGGAGAGCAGAAGAGCCAATAATTGTTTTGAGGAGTTGATGGTAAGGTGAATTGATGTAAACATTTAATAATACAATATGATGTTGGCTATGTAATAGTATACATGTGATTATATGTTATGAAAATGGAAAAATAAAAAACTTAATATGCAAAAAAATTTTTACAACATCATTGACATTGATATTAATTCTCTAATCTTAGAATTAAAGTATATTAAACAACTGAACATAACAATCCTGTTCATTTTTTCCCTCTTAGCATATCTTCTAGTAAAAATGTAATAATAACATCAAGCATAATGTTGTTTTCAAAAGCAAGAAATCCTCCTCCTCCTGCCATCCCATCCTTCCCTGAATTAAGGAGAAGAGCAACCTCACATCCCATCCCCTGAACCTAAATCCCCCCAGCTGGATAAGAGCCATCCCCAACATCAGCAGGAGGAAAAATTCACGGAATCTGTTGTTTTTTTTAAGGATCCTGCAGAGGATTGGACCCAAAGGGAGAATCTTTGTGAAGTCTTCAGGACATTCTCAGACGACAGTAATGCATTTTATTAAAAGGCAACCAGCTTTTCTGAGCCACATCAAGCTTTTAGCACAAAACTCATTTGCTTTTAAAATGCGCGTGGGGTGGGGGAAAAACAATCTCCTTATCTTGAGCATCCCTTCCCTCAGATATTGGGGGGGTGAAGAGGGTGGGGTAGGGAAGGAGACTGACTACAGCCAATAGAGCATCTGTGGGAAGCATCAAGCGGGTGTTTTGCAAGGGGTAAGAGGAAGCGGGTGTGTGTGTGTGTGTTAAGAAGGAAAGACAGGAGCAGGAGTTTGTGAAGAGGACATGTTGAGGTTCCTTCTTCCACTGGCAAGCAACATCCAGAGAGAGAGAGAGAGAGAGAGAGAGACAGAGAGACAGAGAGAGACAGAGAGACAGAGACAGAGAGACAGAGAGAGACAGAGAGGAAGACAGAGACAGAGACAGAGAGACAAAGAGACAGAGAGAGAGACAGAAAGACAGAGACAGAGAGAGACACAGAGAGAGAGAGAGAGACGGACAGAGAGAGACAGACAGACAGAGAGAGTCAGAGACAGACAGAGAGAGAGACAGAGAGAGACAGAGACAGAGACAGACAGACAGAGAGAGACAGAGACAGACAGAGACAGACAGAGAGAGAAAGACAGAGACAAAGAGACAGAGAGAGACAGAGAGAGACAGAGACAGAGACAGAGAGACAGAGACAGAGAGACAAAGACACAGAGAGAGAAAGACAGAGAGAGAGAAAGTGTGTGAGAGAGAAAGACAGACAGACAGAGAGAAAGAGAGAGAGAGACAGAAAGACAGAGAGAGAGAGAGAGAGAAAGTGAGAGAGAAAGACAGAGAAAGAAAGACAGAGAGACAGACAGAGAGAGACAGAGGCAAATTAGGGGCCAAAACAAACAGCTTCTAATTTTCAGCAAGAAGAAGGCAGCCGGTGCCACTAGACCCAGTTAGGGGTGCGGTCGATCCAGCCTCTACACCCTGGAGGGCTCCCCGATTCAGTTGGGGAAGGAGTTTTGAAAAGTCAGCAGAAGGGTGTCTTGCCTCAACTTACAGGATCTTTGGAACGGTGAAAAGGTTGACTTGCCAAAAAGCAAGGAAAAGTCATTGGAGAGAGGGGAGAAAATTCTGTAACGGCAGGGAAGGAAGGAAGGAAAGAAGGAGGGAAGGAAGGAAGGAGGGAAGGAAGGAAGGAAGGAAGAGGAAGGAAGGATGGAAGAAAGTAAGAAAGAGGAAGGGTGGAAGGGTGGAAGAAAGAAGGAAAAAAGAAAGAAAAAAAGAAAGAAGGAAGGAAAGAAGGAAGAAGCCGTTGCTTTAAACCTCAGTCTTGCCGACAGTTGCAACTTCCAGCCAAGGGGGGAAAAACACTCCCGAAACTCTGACGGTTCAGACGGACGGAGAGAGACACGCTGAAAGCCCCGACCCCTTTCCCCGCCCGCTGGGTCTTCCAGACGTGCAGAGTTCCAAGCCCCATCATCCACAGGCGGCACTTGCCAGGGGCCTCCTGGGGAGGAAGCGGGGGCTTCAACGCCCTCGGAACCCCCCCCCCCTCGCCGGGGGTCCAGCTCTGCTCGGGGGCCGCCTGCGGCTTCCTACGAGCGCCCCTTTTCTCACCGCCCGCTCACCCTTGCACAGCCCCGGTTTGGCTGGGTCGACCCGGCCACCTTCCCCACGCATGAATCCCTCGGCCCACCCGGTGCAGGGAAAGAGAAGCTGCTTCCAGCAGAGGTTGCAATTCAGGGGGCGCCGCAAGCAGCCCGTTAAGCCTCCAGCCGGCAAAGAACGAGGACCTCAGCCGTCCCCACGTGCGAGTCCTGGGATGGATGCCCCGCCGGTTGCTTTGAACCGGGCAGCCTTGCGGCTCTTCGGAACTCCGCTTTGCGCGCTGGCTGCCGTCCCGCGGAGACAAGATCGCCTCCCGGTCCCGGTCCTTTCCCTTCTCCTCCCCTCCCTTCTTCCCCCCTTCCCGGTCCTCGTCCCCTGCCCCTTTTCTCTCTTCCCCTCTCTCTCCCTTTCTCTCTCTCCCTCTCCCTTTCTTTCTCCCTCCCCCTCTCCCTCTCCCCTTTCTTTCTCCCTCTCCCCTTTCCCTTTCTTTCTCCCTCTCCCTTTTCCCTCTCCCCTTCCCCTTCCTTTCTCCCTCTCCCCTTCCCCTTCCTTTCTCCCTCTCCCCTTTCCCTTTTTTTCTCCCTCTCCCCTTTCCCTTCCTTTCTCCCTCTCCCCTTTCCCTTTTTTTCTCCCTCTCCCCTTTCCCTTTTTTTCTCCCTCTCCCCTTTCCCTTTTTTTCTCCCTCTCCCTTCCCCTTCCTTTCTCCCTCTCCCCTTTCCCTTTTTTTCTCCCTCTCCCCTTTCCCTTTTTTTCTCCCTCTCCCTTCCCCTTTCCTTTCCCTTTCTTTTCCCCTCTCCCTCCCCCCCTTTCCCTCTCCCTCTCTTTCTCCCTCTCCCTTTCTCTGTCTCTCTCCCTCTTCCCCTCCCTCTCCCCTTCCCCCCTCCCTCTTTCCCCTTCCCCATCCCCCTTCCCGGTCCTCGTCCCCTGCCCCTTTTCTCTCTTCCCCTCTCTCTCCCTTTCTCTCTCTCCCTCTCCCTTTCTTTCTCCCTCCCCCTCTCCCTCTCCCCTTTCTTTCTCCCTCTCCCTTTTCCCTTTCTTTCTCCCTCTCCCTTTTCCCTCTCCCCTTTCCCTTTTTTTCTCCCTCTCCCCTTTCCCTTTTTTTCTCCCTCTCCCCTTTCCCTTCCTTTCTCCCTCTCCCCTTTCCCTTTTTTTCTCCCTCTCCCCTTTCCCTTTTTTTCTCCCTCTCCCCTTTCCCTTTTTTTCTCCCTCTCCCCTTTCCCTTTTTTTCTCCCTCTCCCCTTCCCCTTCCTTTCTCCCTCTCCCCTTTCCCTTTTTTTCTCCCTCTCCCCTTTCCCTTTTTTTCTCCCTCTCCCTTCCCCTTTCCTTTCCCTTTCTTTTCCCCCTCTCCCTCCCCCCCTTTCCCTCTCTCTCTCTTTCTCCCTCTCCCTTTCTCTGTCTCTCTCCCTCTTCCCCTCCCTCTCCCCTTCCCCCCTCCCTCTTTCCCCTTCCCCATCCCCCTTCCCGGTCCTCGTCCCCTGCCCCTTTTCTCTCTTCCCCTCTCTCTCCCTTTCTCTCTCTCCCTCTCCCTTTCTTTCTCCCTCCCCCTCTCCCTCTCCCCTTTCTTTCTCCCTCTCCCCTTTCCCTTTCTTTCTCCCTCTCCCTTTTCCCTCTCCCCTTCCCCTTCCTTTCTCCCTCTCCCCTTTCCCTTTTTTTCTCCCTCTCCCCTTTCCCTTTTTTTCTCCCTCTCCCCTTTCCCTTCCTTTCTCCCTCTCCCCTTTCCCTTTTTTTCTCCCTCTCCCCTTTCCCTTTTTTTCTCCCTCTCCCCTTTCCCTTTTTTTCTCCCTCTCCCTTCCCCTTCCTTTCTCCCTCTCCCCTTTCCCCTTTTTTTCTCCCTCTCCCCTTTCCCTTTTTTTCTCCCTCTCCCTTCCCCTTTCCTTTCCCTTTCTTTTCCCCTCTCCCTCCCCCCCTTTCCCTCTCTCTCTCTTTCTCCCTCTCCCTTTCTCTGTCTCTCTCCCTCTTCCCCTCCCTCTCCCCTTCCCCCCTCCCTCTTTCCCCTTCCCCATCCCCCTTCCCGGTCCTCGTCCCCTGTCCCCTTTCTCTCTTCCCCTCTCTCTCCCTTTCTCTCTCTCTCCCTCTCCCTTTCTTTCTCCCTCCCCCTCTCCCTCTCCCCTTTCTTTCTCCCTCTCCCTTTTCCCTTTCTTTCTCCCTCTCCCTTTTCCCTCTCCCCTTCCCCTTCCTTTCTCCCTCTCCCCTTTCCCTTTTTTCTCCCTCTCCCTTCCCCTTTCCCTTTCTTTTCCCCTCTCCCTCCCCCCCTTTCCCTCTCCCTCTCTTTCTCCCTCTCCCTTTCTCTGTCTCTCTCCCTCTTCCCCTCCCTCTCCCCTTCCCCCCTCCCTCTTTCCCCTTCCCCTTCCCCCTTCCCGGTCCTCGTCCCCTGTCCCCTTTCTCTCTTCCCCTCTCTCTCCCTTTCTCTCTCTCCCTCTCCCTTTCTTTCTCCCTCCCCCTCTCCCTCTCCCCTTTCTTTCTCCCTCTCCCTTTTCCCTTTCTTTCTCCCTCTCCCTTTTCCCTCTCCCCTTCCCCTTCCTTTCTCCCTCTCCCCTTTCCCTTTTTTCTCCCTCTCCCTTCCCCTTTCCCTTTCTTTTCCCCTCTCCCTCCCCCCTTTCCCTTTCCCTCTCTTTCTCCCTCTCCCTTTCTCTGTCTCTCTCCCTCTTCCCCTCCCTCTCCCCTTCCCCTCCCCCTCCCTCTTTCCCCTTCCCCTTCCCCCGTCCCGGTCCAGGTCTGATCTCTTCCCCGCCCCCCCAGCTCCCATCCGCGGGATTCAGACGTACCCAAATGCAAGGTGAACAGCAGCAGCGCCCAGGCGCCCAGCGACGCCCCGCAGCCCATGGTGCCTCTGCCGCCGCCCGCTCTGGAGGGAATCGGGCTGCAGAAACGCCGAGCGGTGGCTCCGGGCGGCCGCTGCGCTCCGCCCCCGGCTCTGCCCCGCCCTGCCGCTGGGAGCCTCGGGCGGACGGAATCCCGGAATCCTTTCGGTCCTTTGGGAAGTTGGGCGCTCACCACGTGGGAGCGCTTGTTTTTTGGGGGGGGGGGGGCTGTGCGGGAAATGGTCGGAGAAGGGGCCAAGCGGCTAAGTTGGGGTCTCCAGCTGCGGGTGGGGGTGCTTGAGTAAGAGTTTGGTGGTGTGGTGTGGGGGGCTATAAACTGCAGGAAGCCAATACAAGTCCATGCAGTCCTCGATTTACAACAATTCATTTAGTGCCCGTTCAAAGTTACAACAGCACTCAGAAAAAAAAGGACTTGTGGGCGTTTTTTCACAGTTAGGTCCTTTGCAGCATCTCCATGAAGAACACCTGATCAAAATTCAAAGGCTTGGCAACTGGTTCATATTTATGACGGCTGCAAGTACCTCCGTTCCAGATCAGCCTAAATTGTGGCTTAATCCTGGTTTTTAGGCAATCACAAGCAGCTGAGCTCAACTGGCATTTGTTGTTGTTAGTTGCGAAGTTGTGTCTGACCCATCGCGACCCCATGGACAATGTTCCTACAGGCCTTCCTGTCCTCTACCATCCTCTGGAGTCCATTTTAAGCTCAGTGACTCCATCCAGCCACCTCATTCTCTTTTGTCCCCTTCTTCTTTTGCCCTCCATCGTTCCCAGCATGAGGCTCTTCTCCAGTGAGTCCTTCCTTCTCATTAGGAGGCCAAAGTATTTGAGTTTCCTCTTCAGGATTTGGCCTTCTAAAGAGCAGTCAGCGTTGATCTCCTCTAGGACTGACCAGTTGGATCGCCTTGCAGTCCGAGGGACTCGCAGGAGTCTTCTCCAGCACCATAGTTCAAAGGCCTCCATTCTTTGGCCCTCAGCCTTCCTTATGGTCCAACCTTCACAGCCATCCATTGCAACTGGAGAAACCAGAGCCTTGACTATTCACACTTTTGTTGGCAGGGTGATATCTCTGCTTTTTAGTCTGCTGTCTAGATTTGCCATAGCTTTCCTCCCCAGGAGCAAGCCTCTTTTGATTTCTTGACTCAGTCCCCAACTGTGTTGATCTTGGAGCCCAGGAAAATAAAATCTGTCACTACCTCCATTTCTTCCCCATCTATTTGTCAGGAATTGAGAGGATTGGATGCTATGATCTTAGTTTTCTTAAGGTTGAGTTTCAAGCCAACTTTTGCACTCTCCTCCTTCACCTGCATCAAGGGGCTCTTTAGTTCCTCTTCACTTTCTGCCATCAGAGTGGCATCATCTGCATATCTGAGGTTGCTGATATTTCTCCCAGTTTGTGGCTAATAATAAGGTTTGTGGCTTAGTATGCCATCCCAACTGGCATACTAAGCCACAAACCTTATTATGGGTTATTGCATGGGAACCTCTGCAGTGATTTTTCTAGCAACACCCAGGCACCATTATAGCTAATAAGACATAGTTGGGTGGTTCACATGATTAAACATTAGATTCTACTTTCCAAACTAGAATAGCTGGGCTACAGGCTATAGGGGAAGTCAATGACTGGCTCAAAGCACCACAAGTTCCATGGTTAATGACAATGGGAGCCTGGGTTTCCACCAGTGGTGGGTTTCAAAAATTGTTGGAACCTATTCTGTGGGTGTGGCCTCCTTTGTGGGAGTGGCTTGCTGCCCATGTGACCGGATATGAAGATGCCGACGACACTTGTCAGAACCACCTTAAATTACCTCACACACAGCACTGGCCTGCATAAGAATATGATGTAAACTTGTTTTTTAAAAGGCATCTTTGGTTTGCGTTAAAACAACTTCAACACACGCAATGTTCTGATTGCACCACAAATGCAGTAGTCATCCTCACCTTTCACAGAGGCACTGAGTTTTATAAATAGGAGCATGATAGTGTAGAATAATCATATCCAAGGACCAGTGGTGAGTTTCAAAAAATCTGGGAACCTCTTCTGTAGGTGTGGCCTGTTTTCCGGGTCCACTGGTGGAACCTCTTCTAACCGGTTCGGTAGATTTGATGAATCGGTTCTACCAAATAGGTGCGAACTGGTAGGAACCCACCTCTGGTTTCCACCACTGTAAACCTTATAACCAGCAGGCTAGCATGGTTGGGTTTACACAGCAAGATAAATCCAGAGCCCCTGTTTAATGGCTTAGAGTAGTTTTTCTCCACCTTGGCAACTTCACAACGAGAGCACTACAAGTCCCAGAATTCCCTTGAGAACATGTAGAATGAGTCGGGAAATCCCCAGATTTCTCCAAAACAGTTTGGGACCCATCTTGTGCAGCCATCCTCAGGATCGGGGGTCACCAATCTTTCGGACCTTGGGGACCACTAAATTCATAATTTTAAATCCCATGGACCACTAATATGATCTGCCTAATGACCAGCTGGGTGGGCGTGGCCAGGTGGTCATGTGACTGGGTGGGCGTGGCCAATTCAATGTCACTCTTGTCGAGGGGCACCTCACCGGCCTCTACTCACCCCTCCCCTCCCAGCCACTGCTCACTTTCCCCGCTCGGGCTCCTTAGGGCCCCAACAGAAAGCAGTTGTTGGAGCTAAGCAGCCACCACGAGAAAGAGTTGGCTGTACAGCTGCCTCAGTTCAAATTGGACATATCATGAGAAGGAGGCTCAGCAGAAACACCTCATTGAGGACTATGAGCATAGGCTTTCCAAGCAGAGGAAGACCCGTGTGAGTGCAAGGCCAAGTACCAGCGGGCTGAGATAGTCAGCCAGTTCCAGGCCATGATGCAGTCCCACTGGAACGAGGCCCTCCAGCTCTTCTCTACCAGTGGCACTTCCCTCCAGCCTTCGCCCAAAGCCCCGCACCAGGAGACTGAAGCAGACCCCAAGTTGGAATTTCTGCCCCCCCCCGACCCACACAAAAAGACCCAGAAGGGGGAGGCTCTCTGCAGCAACACAAGCGTTCATTGCACGTATCCATCCCAGGGGCCGTAGTCCTGAGGACCCCTGATTTAATGCAATATTAAAAATGCAAATAATCTTTCTGCAGAGTGCCAACATTTTCTCATGGACCACCAGAGGTCTACGGACCACCAGTTGGTGACCGCTGCTCAGGATTATTATTCCACTTGTCCACCCAATCTTTGTTGGGAGTGCCTGCAAGATATTTGCAGATATTGGATCCCTTTGGAAGGCAAAATGAATTCCTAAAGGGCTGAATGGTGTGTGGGGGCAGGGAATGGCCAGGAGGGTAGCCCAATCGGAAAGGATCCGTGTTGGGCAACAATTAGCCCTTTCATTGCTCTTGCCAATCTTCCACCACCAAAGAAAGAGGGGCCTCTTCAAGGCTTAGCCTCCCCATCCCACCCCTATTCTGCTTTTCTCAGGAGAGAGTCAACACAGCCCAGCCTTAGAAATGCAGTTCAAGCCCCCAGCCTGATAGGAAGCCAGCTGGCAAGGAAACACTGCTCTTCTTTAATCCTTAAAGGGCTCCCAGCGTCATCCCAGTTTATCGCTCCAGCGGTAACTCTGCAGGTGGACCTAGAAAAATAGGCATAGCCGCGTGGGTCCCCTCTGTCCCAATGTTAATGGTACGTGCCATGATCTCCTCTCGGAGAAGAGAAGACATGCATGCTACGAAATCTCCTCAAGCTGGTGCGTTTTGGTGTTCTCGCTCTCCCTCCCCTCCCCCTTCCCAGATGTGTTTGCCTCTGACAAGGACTTAACCTCTTTAGCAGATGTTTTCATGGGCAGATGAGATCAGAGGGGATTTACAAGGTGCTGTGCAGGGGGGGGGAGACACACACACCAAGCCTCATCTAATCTACCGTGTTTCCCTGGAAATAAGACAGGGTCTTATTTTCTTTTGACCCCCAAAATAAGTACTTGGCCTTATTTTTAGGGTCTTATTATTTTTGAGGTGCAGGAAGTGGCGAGCATGGTCATTTCATGGCTGCTGCTGTGTTGCAATATTTTTGGAGAGGGTTTATTTTTGGAGGAGGGCTTATTTTAGGAGGGCTTATTTTAGCGCATGCACTCGAAAGCCCGATTGGGATTATTATCCAGGAAGGTCTTATTTTCGGGGAAACAGGGCATATGCTACTTTTCGGGGAAACAGGGTATATGCTACTATGTGTGACTGTTGTGTTTTTAATAATGATGTATTGTCTTTATGTTAGAAATTGTTTGTCCTCCCCCACCCTTTTTTGAACTGTGAGCTGCCCTGAGTCCCCCCAGGGAAAAGGGCGGCATACAAATAAAGGGAAAATGAAATGAAAAATAAAATAAAATAAAACTTTTGGGTCTGTAACCATTAACCGGGTGAAAGGGTATGTCAGAGGGTAAAGGTTTTTGAACCTAAATACCTCAAGTGGGCTAACTTACAGAATGTACCCACAATCTATGGACCTATGACTCCTGTGGAATTGAAATTTGGAAAATTTAAAAAAAAATTGATGACGTAAAATGATCGGGAAACATCTTATGACATAATATCTGGTTTCCCCCCCCAAAATAAGACCTCCCTGGATAATAAGCCCTTTTGAGCACATGCGCTAAAATAAGCCCTCCCCCGAAAATATTGTAACACAGCAGCAGCCATGAGGTGGCCACGCTCACCGCCTCCTGCACCTCAAAAATAATAAGACCTCCCCGAAAATAAGGCCAAGTGCTTATTTCGGGGGTCAAAAGAAAATAAGACAGGGTCTTATTTTCAGGGAAACACACTAGAAAGTGCCATAAAGCATCTCCCGAAGGCAGCATCTGATGATGGTTTTATACAACCTCACATGGGCTACTTTCAAGGCAGATATATTTAGAACATAACTAATAAGAGTTGAAAGGGACCTTGGAGGTCTTCTAGTCCAACCCTCTGCTCAAGCAGGGGACCCTATGCTATTTTAGACAAATGGTTGTCTCATCTGTTTATGGAGATTCTCAGCTATCCAGGACATGGTTGTCCCAACGGTGCTTTTTCAAAAGGCAATTGGACTTTCTGGTTTTTCTTTGAAGATGTTTCGCTTCTCGCCCAAGAAGATTCTTCAGCTCTGACTGGATGGTCAGAATCCTTCCATTCCCCACCATCCAGTCAGAGCTGAAGAAGTTTCTTGGACGAGAAGTGAAACATCTTCGAAGAAAAACCAGAAAGTCCAGTTCCCTCTTGAAAAAGCACCTCTGGGGTTGCTTTGTCTTTTTGAAAGCCTCTAGTGAGGGAGCACCCACATCTTCTGAAGACAAGCATTGGTTGAGATTGCTCTCACCATTTGGAATTTTCTCCTTAGTTCTAGGTTGCTTCTCTCCTTGGCTAGTTTCCATCCATTTCTTATCTTGCCTTTTGGGTGCTTTGGAAAATTCCAGAGTTTTTTTAAGAACTCTTCAAGTATGTTACAAGCTCTGCCATTGTTGAACGAATTGAGGGATCTGGTAAGGAAATCTCTCTGAAATGACAACCCATGAGATCATGGGTTGTTAGTCCGATATAAAAAGTGAGCCTGATTCCGTCCCTGTCAATTTTATAGAAGTCCCTTATAATGTGCCTTTAGGCCTGCTGACTCCACGGGACCGATGATATATTGAGGTGGCTCCATTGCTGTTGACATCTGTTGTTCTCTCTCAGCCTTTTTGTTTTCTAAAATCATTTTTAATAATCATAATTGTTTTTATATATTGGTTTTTAGTCTGCCTGTACACCGCCCAGTCACTTGTCCATATACATTTGATGAGAAAAGAAATTAGACATCCTTGGTGCACCACGGATTTTGGCTGAAATGCATCATCTCAGCGCAAGAAATTTGCTTTTTAAATAATCACTATATTTTCAGGAGTGGGATTTGCATTATTCCTGGAGTTGAGAGGATTGGTCCAAAACCTGCCCAGCTGGCTTCAAGACCTAAAGTGGGAGTAAAACTCCTAAGTCTCCTGTCTTCTCGACCAGTGCCTTTCACTCCCCGCGAAACTGACTTTCATAGACTAGATTACAAAATCAAAACACATTCCAGGGATAGTAGCAGACTCTCTTCCATGCCATCTCCAAAAAACCCCACAGTCACATCCCCGGAGCTATTGTTCAAACTGCCCGAAGAGCTGCTGATTCTGTTCTACACAGGAATTATTGACTCTGTCATCTGCACCTCCATAACTGTCTGGTTTGGCTCTGTAATCCAACAAAACAGACACAGACTTCAAGGGATAATTAGAACTGCAGAAAAAACAATTGCTACCAACCTGCCTTCTGTTGAGGACCTGTGCATACTGCACGAGTCAAAAAGAGGGCTGTGAAAATTACAGACCCCTCACATCCTGGACATAAATGGTTTCAACTCCCAGCCTCAAAACAACAGCTAAAGAGCACTGCACTCCAAGACAACTAGACACAAGGAATTTCCCCCTGAATGCCATCACATGCTAAACAAATAACTCCCAGAACACTGTCAAATTATGTACTAAGACAGTATTACTATTCTTCTTCTCTTCCTTACTAGTAGCAATAGCAGTTAGACTTATAGCAATAGCAGTTAGACTTATATACCGCTTCATAGGGCTTTCAGCCCTCTCTAAGCGGTTTACAGAGTCAGCATATCGCCCCCAACAACAATCCGGGTCCTCATTTTACCCACCTCGGAAGGATGGAAGACTGAGTCAACCTTGAGCCGGTGAGATTTGAACCGCTGAACTGCAGATAACATTCAGCTGAAGTGGCCTGCAGTACTGCACCCTAACCACTGCGCCACCTCGGCTCTTCTAGTATCTATCTCTTCCCACTTATGGCTATAATCATGTTGCTTGTATCTTTCAATTTATATCGTTTCTATTTCTTTCCTTGTATGATAGCTTATTAGTAACCTTGACTATCACTAAGTGTTGTATCTTTTTATTCTTGATGAATTTATTTTCTCCTTATGTGCACTGAGAGCATATGCACCAAAGACAAATTCCTTGTGTGTCCAATCCCACTTGGCCAATAAAGAATTCTATTCTATTCTATTCTGAATTGAGACCATCTCAAAGGTGTTTCAGAGGGTTCCACTCATACGATCCAACTACCCTGTTATCGCTCCCTCTTCTTCTTCTTGTGCCATATCCATCATCGGATGTTGGCGATCATGTTGGCCATCCTATTTTTGTCAACAGCCGCATGAAACAATGCTGCTGAGTTTTGCCCAAACCAGTCCCTTAGGTTTTGAAGCCATGACGTTCTTCTTCTGCCTGGACCTCATTTGCCTTCAATTCTTCCCTGGAGGATTAAGTGAAGGATGCCGTATTTTTCTGGGTGTGGCATCACATGTCCAAAATATTCAAACATTAGCTTTTCAATGGTTTTGATGATTTCCTTTGGCTTCCCCAGGCAGCATTTCACCTCATTTCTGATGTTGTCAACCAGTGGTGGGTTGCTAATCCCGTTCCAACCGGTTTGGTTGGAACGGGGCCGGCGGTGTCCTCGTGCACGCGTGCAGTTCACGCATGCGTCTTAGCGCCTGCGCAATGCTCCAGCTGCTCGTGGAGACTCACACAGGCACTGTATATGCCATCCAGCTGCTTGTGGAGAATTGTGCAGGTGCTGTATGTGCGATGCGCCTGCGTGGAAGCGCAGAAGCCTTCAAAGACCGGTAAGGAGTGTGGGCGGGCAGGTGGGCCCTTCGCAGTTCCCAGAAGTTACTTACTTCCAGGTTCGCCGACCAACCGGTTCGCGGGGACTGCCGCGAACCGGTTGAAACCCACCCCTATTGTCAACCCAGCTGATACGTAACAGCCGCCGGTAAATCCACATTTCAAATGCTTCTCGTCTCTTCAAGAGGCTCTCTGTCAAGAGTCCAGCTCTCTACTCCATAGAGGATAGAAAAGATGTAACATCGGAATCACTCCCTCAGCCTGTGGCAAATGATCAAAGATTTTAGTCCAAGGGCTTATTTCAAAAATGCCTTCTGTTGCACCGGAGAAGAAAACGGAGCTCTTTTGCAAGTAAAGCCCGCTGCAATTAAAAAAAGAAGGAAACAGGGACCAAAAAAAAAAAAAGGCACGTCACAGCTGCTTCCCAGAGCCCAGGACTATCAGATGTGGAGGCCAGCAAAAAAAGCCTGATGCTCGGGTGTGATTAACCACCTGTTAAATGGCTTTCCGGCTGCTGGTTGAGGAACAAATGGGGATAAGGCGGTGTCAAACTGTTGCCTTGCTTGCCAGGGTGATAAACGTCACCCCCCACGTTGAGAGGGAGGGTTTGAAAAGGGCCAGTGGGGCAGAAGCGAAGAGGAATCTGTTTGGCATCACCCACAGAGGGGCAGCTCAGGAAGGAGCAGGAGCGAGGAGGGTGTAAGATGACGCCGCTCAGAAGACAGGCAAAGGAGCCGTTGGGGTTGGGATGAATTTTGCCACATGTTGGGCTCTCTTGGAATAAACAGCCAGACTCCACATCGGAAATAGGAACCCTTTTTGCCGATGGTGCCGACAGCTGACAAATCTTTTGTTAACTGTTGCATTTTTGTAGTATGTAATTTATAGGGTTTTATCGTTGTAATGTTGTGCCCAGAGTTATCCTGCGCTAAGATGGGCGGCCAATAAATGGTGGATGTATTGGTGATGGATGTATGGCTGAATGGAGGAAATGAAGGAAGGAAGGAAAGGAGGGAGAGAGAGAGAGAATGGAAGGAAGGAAGGAAAAGAGGAAAGGGGGGGAAGAGAGAGAGAATGGAAGAAAGGAAAGGAGAAAGGGAGGGAGAGAGAATGGAAGGAAGGAAAAGAGGAAGGGAGGGAGAGAGAATGGAAGGAAGGGAAGAAAAAAAGGAGAGAATGGAAGGAAAAGAAGGAAGAAAAAGGAAGGAAGAAAAAGGAAGGAAGAAGAAAGAAAGAAAGAAAGAAAGAAAGAAAGAAAGAAAGAAAGAAAGAAAGAGAGCCAAAGCAAAGAATGGGGCTATCTGGAAGCGGCATAGCCACTCCTTCTCCTGCCATCCTTCATTTCTCCCTTCCTGCCCATTGGACGGGCAGACGCAGGACCCAAAATCTGTCTCAAGGTCTGACTTGATCCCTTGAAGAGGGCTTGTAAGCAAGCCCCAGCTTGCATATTCCCACGTGTTGCACATCTCAACCCGTAGTCACTGACAAACCCAGCCATCAGTTTTCCCACCGGCTGATGTGCTTACTTCCTCCTAACCATGGACTCGTGGAAGAAGAAACCGAGATTTGTCTCGGCTGATGTGATCCACCGAATCAAAGCAAAGCATTGGATTTCTAGGAGCGGCGAGGGTCCCCCCCCCCTCCATGCAGGTGGGACCCAACCAGGACCTCAAGGTGAGAAGAAAGAGCTTTATTTCTTTTTTTCCTCCAAAAAGTCATTTATTGAACTCATCTTTAAACATTATTCAAAAATGAAAGAGTTAAGATTCTAGATAAAAACGGAAAGAAAAAAAAATGATGTGGTGTGAACACAACCTCCCCTCCGACTAAAAAGGAACTGTCTGATCCGTAAACATGCTCCACCACACTGAGTAACAATGCCGCCCCCCCCCCCGTGCCCCAGAAGGGGAAGGGGGCCTTCACAATCTTCCCCACCCACAGCACAGGAGGGAGGGGGGCGTCGGTTTGGCATCTTTCACTACGGCTGCCGTGGTTCTACGGCCCCGCCCACCCTTCTATCTTTCCCTGCCAGGCACGGACTCCTGCAAAATCCCAGGAGACCCCCCCCCTCTCCCCACGTCCCGCTCTCCGAAGGCTTGGGAAGGGGGGGGGTGTCTCTGAGCTCTGAAACGGGAGGAAGGTGGGATTCGCGCTTCTGCTCGCACAAGTGCAAAAAGAGACTTGCGAGGAAAGGAAGTGTACGGTATTTTTGAACTGTAGGGGGACTAACTGGCCCGGGCTAGGATGTATCCCATCCGGCTTGGCGCAGAGACGTTTTTGTCAGCAAAGAGCTCTGGGAGGAGGAGGAGGAGAAGGGCCAAAGGGAGAAAAGTAAAAAAGCAGCCGCCCTTGCTTGGTGAGCTCCGGACGGGCTCCGTGAAGCGAGAGTGGTCAGGCCATGTTGTGTGTGACCAGGCCTTGCAGCATGATCATCAGGCGCCGGGCGGGCTTGCTCAAGTTGTTGTGAGGCTCCACCTGCAGGAACTGGAAGAGTTTCTGGCGCACCTGGTTCATCACAGAGCCCATGTGGTCACGGGTGATGGGGTCGCTGTGGTCGAGGTGCATCACCGCCTCCTCCAGGTAGCTGCGGAGAGTGGGAGGGGTGGAAGGAGAGAAGACAGCCCAGATTAACCAGGTCATTTCTGGCTACAATATGGTCAAGGAAAGCCTGAGATCAGCGGTGAAATGCAGCCGGTTCTATCTGGTTTGGGCAAAATGCTAGCGGTGGGAGGCTCCGCCCACCCACCCGGATGTCATCACATCCCGTTTTTGACGCTTTACGCATGCGCTGACAGCTTGCGTACCGGCAGATATGGCCCCGTGAGCCACCTGTGGCAGGCGTGCTATAGGTTCGCCATCATGGGGGTATAGATTTCTGTAAAGGTAAAGGTTCCCCTCACACATATGTGTTAGCCGTTCTCGACATTTGGGGGTTGTGCTCATCTTCGTTTCAAAGCCGAAGAGCCAGTGCTGTCCGAAGACGTCTCCGTGGTCACCTGGCCGGCATGACTAAACACCAAAGGCGCACGGAACGCTGGAACCTTCCCACCAAAGGTGGTTCCTATTTTTCTACTTGCATTTTTACATGCTTTCGAATTGCTAGGTTGGCAGAAGCTGGGACAAGTAATGGGAGCTCACTCCGCTATGCCGTGCTAGAGATTCGAACTGCCAAGCTGCCGACCTTTCTGACTGACAAGCTCAGCATCTTAGTCACTGAGCCACTGTGTCCCTATATACCTTTCTGTACATATCTCCAAATTTTACTCACTTGAGTTTGAGCTCTGTCCGGGAGCCTAAATCTGAAGAGAGCTGCTGAATGAGAGACAGAAGGACTGGCTGAGACAGAGGACAAGGGTCCTGTCCAAACACTTGCTGAGGATCAACTGTCTCACAGACATAGAGGACCAGATTCAAATCAGCCGCAGTGAGGGCCTGCAAGGGTGAAAAGAGGCATACAGGACATCCAGAGGAATGCTGGGGACATTTCCGATATAAAACAGGAAAAGAAAGGAAGCTCTCGGGTGATCATTTCCCCGAATTGCAATTCCACCCACGCTCCATGATTTGAAAGCTCACATTTCTACTCTCAAAGGGCTGGTGGCATTCCTATCCCAAACAGCATGACCAGGATGGAATTCTTAAAACACCCAGATGTTCCAGCCATGAGAAGGCAAAAGAATGCTAAAGAGTTATCAAACTGTTTTGACTGACCCCGAATGCAAAAGGAGTCTGTTGCCCCAATGTGGCACCTTCACATAGATGGATATATCGGATACTAAAACATTCATGCTTATACAATGAATTATACATTATTCTGTAGGTGTGGCAGGGGTGAAATGCTACCGGTTTGGATCGGTTCGCTTGAACCAGTAGTAAAAAAAATGCTACTGGTTTGGTTGAACTGGTATTTCCGATGATCAGCTGTGATACATGATTTATATTAGCTGGAATCTGCGGATTTCCTGCTTTCCAGCTAATATAAATCATATGGCACACCGGATCTCCCCCCCCCCCCTTGCTGTTCTACTTATTGTATTTTTTGGAGTAGACGCACTTTTTCCCTCAAAAAAGAGGCTTCTTATACACCAAATACAGTATTTTTGGCTTCCTGAAACCCCGCCCCCTTCACCAAAATGGCCGTGCATAGCCTTTAGGAAGCTTCCAGAGTGCTCCTGGGTGCTGGGGAGGGCAGAAATGAGCAGGCTGTTTTTTGCTAGTTTTTGCCTCCCCCCAGCCCCCAGAAGCACTCTATAAGCCTCCTAAAGGCTATGCATGCCCTTTTGTTTGGACAAAAAACGGGCACAGTTTTGCGAAAAATGGGCCATTTTGGAGAGGTCTGCAGAGTGCAAAAACTTTTTTTTTTTAATTTGCCTTTTCAAAATCTTGGTGCGTCTTATGCTCCGAAAAATACGGTACCTTTGCAAGCTCACTCGGTAGCAGCCCTGCCCACCCGCCTGGACGTCACCACGTCCTGTTTTTGATGCTCTGCGCATGCGCAGTAGGTCCTGTGCATGCGCAAAGGTGGCGCGTGCAAACGAGCGCACGTTTGCGCTAACATTTGCAAACTGGTAGCGAAGGCAAGATGATTTCACCCCTGATGTGTGGGTACTGTATTTGTACCCGCACGCACACAGCCAAACACACACAAACTCGATAGCATACAAACACCTGCAACCTTACAGCTGGAACAGGCAACATATAATCTTCCAGATGTTGCCAAACCCCCACCCCTAGCTGCAACCCTTATTGAGGGATGCTGGGAGCTGCAGTTCAGCGGCCCTGAAGTTCCATATTCCTGCCTTGGAGAGAGGCTCCTGAAAGGACACCAGGAGATGCAACACACTTTCTTGCTTTTGAAAAAAACCCTCAATGGCTTTTTCTATAGTAAGCCCGGCAACTGGTCCCCGGAAGGCCCTGCAGGAAGACCCTTCTGTGGGTAGTTGGAGAGCCTACCTGGCCTTCGAGTCAAGAAGGATGCATACCTGTTGGAAGGCTTGGTTCAGGTGTCCCTGCTGCAAAAGCTGCAGCATGTGAGCCTGCTGGGACTGGAAGTCTAGGTGGGTGGCAGGGATGGGCGTGCCTGCAGCCGAGCGCATGGCCTGCATGATGCTGGAGGTGACAGCAGCCTGCTGCTCCTTCATGGCCGTGCTCACTTCCCCCTTGATGACTCGCTGCACCTGAGTCAAGATGGACTCTTGCATGCTGGGCAAGAGGGGGGGGGAAAGAGAAGAAAAGAGGTCTCAAAGATGCTATAGGACAAGAGGTGCATAACACACGGGACAAAACACGGTTTTTTTAGCACTCAACGCTTCTTCTTGGGTATGAGTCATGGTGGCACAGTGATTAGAGTGGTTAGGCTACTTTTGCTGCCTGGCGGCTGCCTGCAATTTAACAGATTAAAACTCACCAGACTCAAAGTTGACTCAGCTTTCCATCCTTCCGGGTCAAATGAAATCCCTCAATTGTTGGAGGCAACATGTTGGCTCTGTAAACCACTTAGAAAGGACTGTGAACCAACCTGCCTTCCATTGAGGACTTGTTTACTACGTGAGTCAAAAAGAGGGCTATGAAAATATCTAGAGAGCCCTCACATCCTGGACATAAACTGTCTCAACTCCTACCTTCAAAATGGACCCAAAGGGCACTGCACACCAGAACAACTAGACACAAGGACAGTTTTTCCTCCAAACGCCATCACTCTGCTAAACAAATAAATCCCTCACCACTGTCAAACTATTTACTATTAATCTTCTCATCGTTCCTATCACCCATCTCCTCCCACTTATGTCTGTAACTTTGTTGCTTGTATCCTTATGATTTATATTGATATTGTTTCCTGATTGCTTATTTGTACCCTACCACTATCATTAAGTGTTGTACCTTATGATTCTGGACCAATGTATCTTGTCTTCTAATGTACACTCAGAGCTTATGCACCAAGACAAATTCCTTGTGTGTCCAATCACACTTGGCCAATAAAGAATTCTATTCTGCTCTGCTCTACTCCATTCTAAAGTGGTATATAAGTCTAAGTGCTATTGCTATCTAACATGATGTAGAAAAACAAAATAACTGGCTCTAATCCATCCAAACCTTCTCTTTACGCCCCACCTTCTTAGCAAATGGCTTCATACTATCAATTTCATTGAAGGCTTTCCCAACCTGGAGCTCCTTAAATGTATCAGACTGAAATTAAAAAAAGAAAAAGCACCGGGTTTCACAAAAAGTGGCCCTTTCTCCTTTACGGGGCCTGAACAGGTCTAAGGGACAGTCTCTGAAATTCTAGGGAGATTTTTTTTTTATTTAAAAAAAATGGATCACAGGTCATTGTTTTTCATACAAGCTCCTCCCTGCTCTGAGCACAAAAACTTTTGGCCAGATGAGGGAAAGGTTCAATGTCTAGATCAGTGGTAGTCAACCTGGTCCCTACCACCCACTAGTTGGCATTCCAGCTTTCATGGTGGGCCGTAGGGGTTTGCTGTAACTCTGCTTTATAAATGTTATAAAGTAAAGTTACTTCCCTACTTTATAAATCACTATTACTGTGGAACCGGTGGGCGGTTAGAAGATTTTACTACTAACAGAGATACAAAAGTGGGCGGTAGGTATAAAAAGGTTGACTACCCCTGGTCTAGATGGAGGGAAGCTTCCAGTGCTGAGAAACCTGGCTAATGTGAAGAAATGGTAACCCTCAAACGTATCAGGACAGAAAAGACACAGGTCCAGAATTCTCATAATTTACATACGAAGGCTCTAATTGAGTCAGTTGTTATCCAACACCTTCTTAAAAACGTCCAGTGTTGGAGCATCCACAACTTCTGGAGACAAGTTGTTCCACTGATTAACTGCCCTAACTGTCAGGAAATTTCTCCTAAGTTGCTTCTGTCCTTGATTAGTTTGCACCCACTGCTTCTTGTTGTCAGGCCTGCAGTCATATTCCTTTTAGGATCTTTGGCCTGCCACTCTCCCTCTCTTTCTTTACTATGCCAAAATTAGTTTCATTAGTGGGGAATAAGGAGTAGAATGTGTCGGTTTTCAAAATAAAAAATAAAAAAATAAAATTTCTAGAAATCAAGGTCATCTTTTGTCTCTGCACCTGACCGGAACTAGATGGGTGGAAATGCCAGCGTGGCAGTGGAAGATTGGACCATGTGATGGACTTGTGGGTGTGGGGAAAGATCATGAACTTTCAACTGGGTGGAAAACCCAGGAAGCTTTCAGATTCGGGTTTCCCACAGATGTACCAACATGTCTCTCTTATTAAATTGGAGCTTTGATGAAAGCTATGCCTTGAATTCTGATTTAATTCTGGGTGATATCTGGAACGCTGTCATTTGTCCTGCCTTCAGATGCTTTGGAGAATAGCTTGACTTCTTTGTGGCAGCCCCTGAGATATTGGAACACTGCTATCATGTCTCCCCTAGTCCTTCTTTTCATCAAACAAGACATACCCAGTTTCTGTAACCGTTCTTCATGTGTTTTAGTCTCCAGTCCCCTAACCATCTTTGTTGCTCTTCCCTGCACTTTTTCTAGAGCAGAGCTCTTCAAACTTGGCAACTTTAAGACTTGTGGATGTCAACTCTCAGAGCTGGCTGGAGAATTCTGGGAGTTGAAGTCCACAAGTCTTAAAGTTGCCAAGTTTGGGGACCCCTGTTCTAGAGTCTCCACATCTTGTTTACATCATGGCGACCAAAACTGGATGCAGTATTCCAAGTGTGGCCTTACCAAGGCCTTATAAAGTGATATTAACACTTGACGTGATCGTGATTCTATCCCTCTGTTTATGCAGCCTAGAACCGTGTTGGCTTTTTGGGTGGCTGCTACACACTGAATCTTGTCTATGGTTTACCAAAGGGACTCACGACCCTTAGTCTGACTTTGTGGAAGTGCACCATGGCCACTGCCACAGTAGGTGATAATCAACTCCTCCTGCAGGGGGCGCCCACCTAGGTTCCCAGACACTCACTTGCCCACAATGACGTGAAGCTGATGCTGGATCTCAGAATGCACACTGGCTGTAACGGCGGATGTCATTTGGTCAGTTGCACTTTGGAAGGAGTTGACCATCTGCCGGAGTTGGCCCACGAGAGAGTCACGGGCTTCTTGTTCTCGCGCCTTCTTCGTCTTCAACTGAGCTTCCAACTGCAGAATATCTATGGAAGAGGATTCATCAAATGTCCACTGGGGAGACTGAAGCCAATTTTTTCATGCCCCTCATTTCCCAGCGCTGCTTCTCATCGTCTTGGCTTACAATCCCTGGTATCCTTCGATTACAACCGGTTGCTTTTCAACCATTCGAAGTTTACAACCGCTTTGGGAAGTAAACTTGCAACCCGTTCTCAGAAGTGGATTTGGACTTATGACCATGTGGTTCCCTTGACGACCCCTGCCACTTTTGTAATGATGGTCGTAAAAATCATGGTAAAACTGAGTCTGATCACGTGGTGTTACAACCCCAAGGACTTAAAAACCGGGGTGGCAAACTCAAGGCCCGTGGGCTGAATCCGAATCCTCATGTGGCCCCCCCGAGCCCTGTTTCTACTTGAGGGGTTGCAGGAGGCCGTCGCAGCCCCCCGAGCTCCGTTTTTGCCGGCAGAGCGCTTGGCCCACCACAGGCGCCCCTGACACTAGTCGAGATGGCCACGCCCACCCAGCCCTCAAGGTCAAACACAACCCTGATACGGCTCAATGAAAGTGAGTTTGACACCCCTGACTTAGGACCAAGAAGCATCAATACGGTTGTAAGTTGCGGGCTACTTGTAATGCGTCTTATGTCTCCAGCCTCACCCAACCATAGCGCCGTTTTTCAAGCTCTATCTGAAGGCCTCGGAAATTCATGAATTGACATGAACCTCACCAAATGTCTTGCCTGGATTTCTGCTGTGGATTTTCTGTTCACACCAAAAAAAGTGGAATCAAGAGAGTTCTGGAGACATTGGCCAAAGTACTGGCAATCTCCTTTGGATGAAGGTTTCACCTGAAAAGTCTGAGATCAGGATCAGTCCAGAGAAACCGAGCAGTGGAACCTACCGTATTTTTCGGAGTATAAGACGCACCTTTTCCCCCTCAAAAAACAGGCTGAAAATCTGGGTGTGTGTTATACACTGAATACAACATTTTTGTGCTTCCTGAAACTCTGCCCCCTTCACCAAAATAGCCATGCAGAGCCTCTAGGAAGCTCCCATAGTGCTCCTGGGGAGGGCAGAAATGAGTGACAAACGGGCCATTTTGTGCCCCCCCCAGCCTTCCTAAGTTTTTTTTGGGGGGGGGGGTTGCAGAGTGCAAAAACTTTTTTTAAAAAAAATTTCCTCTTCAAAACCTTGCTGCGTCTTATACTCCGGTGCGTCTTATACACTGAAAAAAACGGTATTCAAAATCTCACTGGAAACCTGTTCAAGAACAATTCATGGCTTTTGAGTCTAGCTCAACAAGATTAACTGTGATGTTTAAAGCCAACCCAAAGAACAACCCAAAAAACCCTGTGAAGCTTTCTAAAGAATCTCATGGAAATTATTCCAAATGGAAGAAGAGAATTTCCATCCTCGTGGAACCCATCATGGGAAGGTCTTCAATAATGGCCAGTTGGATACTTCCATCAGCAGAATTAACTGAGAGACATATGCAGGGGGTGGGATCCAGCCAGTTTGCACCGGCTCGGGCAAACCGGAAGTTAATTTTGCATCCGGTTTGCCGAACCGGTTGTTGCCAGGACTGGCTGGCCCTGCCCACCCTCCCAGGAGTCTCCACACGGCCAGATAAGTACAGGGCCCGCACAGATGCTCTGGGAGGGCCTCCGGAGCCTTGGGAAGGGCAAAAAACTGGCCCACCAGAAGTACCAGACATCCTGTTTTCGGCCTCGGGAGCCCGGGGGAGGTCGTTTTCGCCCTCCTGGAGACTCGAGAAAAGCCTCTGGAGCCTGGGGAGGGCAAAAACACTCCCCCCACCATGGTGCTGGAGGCCGATTAGGCCATGCCCACCCAGCAACCAGGCAGAGAACCGGTTGCTAGCATTTTTCAATCCCACCCGTGACATACAGCCTCCCAATGCAGAAGTTCCACTCCCAGATCACACCCTGTCACCCCAAAAGCCGTTCAACTGACATTCGTTTCACCTGCTTTGATAAACCGTTGCTCCTATTTCCAGGGTTGGGAGCACACAGTTGGGAAACAGAAGGGCAATGAAAAACGACATACATTCTTGCGTGCCTTGCTTGAAGGTGTCGTTGATCTGCTGGAACATAGACTGGCAGCTCTTCTCAAAAGCAGGTAGAACTATACTTTGAAAGGCCTCTCGAAATGCTGTCTGCATGGGCACCTGTAAGGTATCGGTGGCTGCCCGGGCGATGGTGTCGGTAAGGTTCTGGAAAGCAAAGAGGCAGAAATCCTCCAGGATTAGCAAAATGATCTCCATGTCACAGAAGTTACTAAAGAAGTGCCCCCCCCCCCTTCTCTTTTTGGCTGAAGCACTAACCCTGCTGCTGTCTGAAGGCTGTTTATGCTAGCAATAAGACTTATATACCGCTTCATAGCGCTTTCAGCCCTCTCTAAGCAGTTTACAGAGTCAGCATATGGCCCCCAACAACAATCCGGGTCCTCATTTTACCCACCTCGGAAGGATGGAAGGCTGAGTCAACCCTGAGCCGGTGAGATTTGAACAGCCGAACTGCAGTCAGCTGAAGTAGCCTGCAGTGCTGCATTTAACCACTGCGCCACCTTGGCTCGTGACTTACAATCATTTATTTAGCACTTGTCTGACATGACGACGGCATGGAAATAAGTGAATGATGACCGGGGCGGTATCCCTAGAGATACATGATCAAAATATGGGTGCTGGGCAATCAGCAGGTACTTACAATGGTTGTGGCATCCTGGGGTCATGTGATTGCCATCTGTAGCTATAGTAGCAGCAGATAGACTTATATACCACTTTACAGCCCTCTCTAAGCAGTTTACACAATCAGCCTCTTAACCCCAACAATCTGGGTCCTCATTTTACCGACCTCAGAAGGATGGAAGGCTGAGTCAACCTTGAGCCTGGTGAGATTCGAACTGCCAAATTGCAGGCAGTTGGCAGTCAGCAGAAGCCGCCTTCAGTACTGCACTCTAACCACTGTGCCACTGGGGCTCATTCTCTGTAACTTTCTCAGATGGCTTCTGACCAGTCAACAAGGAAAGTGGGATTGGCTTAACCATCGTGCCATTCACTTAACAACTGCAATGGTCGCAAAATTTGGTGCAACTCATTTAGGACCTGCTTTGCTTAGAAATGGAAATTCTTGTCCCAATTGTGATCGTAAGTCGAGGACTACCTGTAGCTTTAGGCTGAGTAGAAGAGCCAGCACAGATTGTGCTCATATGTGCTCCAAAACGGGTGTCAGTCATTGCATAGAGAATTGGGAGAGAAAATTGTTCTTGGAAACTCCTCACCTTTGATTTCACCAGTTTGGCAATGTTCTCCTTCAGAGTTCCTTCGATGGCTGTTAGCTTATTTGCAATAGTGTTACTCAGCTGTCCAGTGATGGGATCCAAGCTCTTAGATACACCTGGTAAACAAAAAGAGGAGAGCGGATCCTTTATTTTGGGAATAGCCAGATAGGAAAGGCTGGCAATGAACCCTCTCTGAAAACGGAGGGAAGGCCACCCGTACAGCTCCAGATATTGGACAGCACTTTCCTGCATCCTTCATCTTGCTCTGGTTAGCTACAATTCACTGCAGTTTAACAATATCTGTTGTCCATCACAGCTATGAACTGTAAGCAATCATGTTCTTTTTCTCTTGGAGGGAAGGAAGGAAGAAACAGAGAGAAAGAGAAAGGAAAGGAAAGGAGAGAGAGAGAAAGGAAGGAAGGAAGGAAGATAAAGAGGAAGGGGAAGAGAGGGAGAGAAAGAGAAAGGAAGGGAGAGAGAGAGAAAGGAAGGAAGGGAAGGAGAGAGAAAGAGAAAGGAAGGGAGAGAGAGAGAAAGGAAGGAAGGAAAGGAAGGAGAGAGAAAGAGAAAGGAAGGGAGAGAGATAAAGAGGAAGGGGAAGAGAGGGAGAGAAAGAGAAAGGAAGGGAGAGAGATAAAGAGGAAGGGGAAGAGAGGGAGAAAAAGAGAAAGGAAGAGAGAGAAAAAGAGAAAGAGAGAGAGAAAGGAAGGAAAGGAAGGGGAGAGAAAGAGAAAGGAAGGGAGAAAGATAAAGAGGAAGGGGAAGAGAGGGCGAGAAAGAGAAAAGAAGGGAGAGAAAAAGAGAAAGGAAGGGAGAGAGAGAAAGAGAAAGGAAGGAAGGGAGAGAGAGGGGGGAGGAAGGAAGGGTTAATGGGTGCTATCAAGGAGAATGAGAAATGCTTCTCATGGGAAGTCCCTGGAATCAAGATCATGCCCTCCAACTAGCCTCCATCTTTTTTCCCGGAGAGTCTAACTCTGCATCCAGAGCCTTGAGAGAAATTAGCCTAAGGGTGACAGGACTTCCATTTCAACTTGTTCTCCCTGCAGGATGCTTTGCAAGCAACTCATCATCCCCTGTGCAAGAACTTACACGGGGGAACTGTCTTTTTCATCTCCTCGCGGATGGTCCTCTCCAGCCGATTGCAGGCAGCCGTAGAGAGGGACTGGGAGAGCTGCTGGGACAGGTGCTCTTGCAGCTGCCCACTGCGCTGCTGTCCTTCGGCCAGAGCCTGGTCCAGCCTCCGCTCTGAAACAATGAGTTAAGGAACATGGAAAAGAAAAGGGGTGCACAGACTAGAGATCCCAAAGATAGCACTAGCTGAAGCACTTAAGACTTATATACCGCTTCATAATGCTCTACAGCCCTCTCTAAGCGGTTTACAGTCAGCCTATTGCCCCCAACAATCTGGGTCCTCGTTTTACTGACCTCGGAAGGATGGAAGGCTGCGTCAACCTTAAGCAGGTCAGGATCGAACTGGATCAAATTAGCCTGCAGTGCTACATTCTAACCACTGGGCCACAACGGCTCTCGATTAGTCTCAATGGCAAGACTCCAGATATACCCAGAGGTGGGTTCCTACCAGTTCACACCTATTCGGTAGAACCGGTTCGTCAAATCTACTGAACCGGTTAGAAGAGATTCCACCAGTGGACTCGGAAAGCAGGCCACACCTACAGAAGAGGTTCCAAAAATTTTTGAAACCCACCACTGGCAAGGATCTTGTAACTTGACCGCTTTAAGACTTGCATGCTTCAATGCTAGAGTTTCTGAATAGCTACTTGGACCGACCTAAGTACTAATTCATAATTTCATATCCGGTCACATGGGCGGCAAGCCACTCCCACAAAGGAGGCCACTCCCACAGAGTAGGTTCCAACAATTTTTGAAACCCACCACTGGGAGGGGGGGCGGAACTGAAACCAAAAGATGATGTTCCCCAGCATAAAGAATTGGAGGGACTAGCTGTTGGATGCAGCAGGAGACCACTTCCTGCAAAGAAATGGCACAAACTTCCTTGCTAACCGGACTTCGCTAAAGAGGGCCTTCTTCATACTGTTTCTCCTATTTTTATTTGATCTAAATTTTTTTAAAAAAATCCATGAATTAAAATTCACTTCAGATAGACATTTTAACCTTTGCTGCTTTCTCAATTTGTCAAGCTGCTTAGAGAACACTATTTTCTTTTTATAAAGGTTAAGGTTCTCCCGCACACATGTGCTAGTCGTTCCTGACTCTAGGGGGCGGTGCTCATCTCCGTTTCAAAGCTGAAGAGCCAGTGCTGTCCAAAGACCTTTATGTGGTCATGTGGCCGGCATGACTAAACGCCGAAGGTGCACAGAACGCTGTTACCTTCCCACCAAAGATGGTCCCTATTTTTATACTTGCATTTTTTATGTGCTTTCGAACAGCTGGGGTGGCAGAAGCTGGGACAAGTAGCAGGAGCTCACTCCGTTATGCGGTGCTAGGGATTCGAACCGCTGAACTGCCGACCTTTCTGATCGACAAGCTCAGCGTCTTAGCCACTGAGTCTTTTTACAACTCTGTAATGCCTTTAATATCTGATTCTGAGATATAAATACAGCAAGTAGAAAAAACAACAATAACCACTAACTATGTCAAGCAAACAGACCCTCCTCCTCCTCCTCCTTCCAGCCCACGTACATTCGTGTGTGTGTAGAAACATGACACTCCATAAGAACACAGTGTGCCACTACTGCGATCACCAAATCCAGGGTTGGGAATGGGACAAACTCCCGTTAGCCCTTTCTGAGAGGATACGCTCCTGCTCCTGCTGGGAGTCGATCACCCGCTCGATGTGACCCATGAGAGAGCTCTGGACAGCATCCAGGTGATCTGCCAGCCTTTGCATCAGATCCATCTGATTTTGTCTCAGTTCAGCAATCTCCCTTTGCTGGGTCCTGAGCAGAGACATCAGCTCCTCCTGGTATTCAGGAGCACTCTGGAAGGAGAAGGCACAAGAGAAACATCAGCCTGCTGTGATTTTGATGAGCCGCGGTGGCGCAGTAGTTAGAATGCCATATTGCAGGCTAATTATGCTGACTGCCAGCAGTTCGATTCCTGATCAGCTCAGGGTTGACTCAGCCTTCCCTCCTTCCGAGGTGGGCAAAATGAGGACCCAGATTGTTGAGGGCAATACGCTGACTCTGTAAACCGCTTAGAGAGGGCTGTAAAGCACTGTGAAGCGGTATATAAGTCTAAGCGCTATTGCTATTTTCAGTGGATCTTGCTGCTTTATTCAGAGGAAATCCCATTGTCCCTTGGGTAGGGAATGAATTGGTGGACAAGTCATTTGGGAGAAAGGCAGAAAAATATTCATAAATGTTGCAAACGAAGAAACGTTTGGGATGAAGCATTTATTTCAATTAAGGTCTGGGGCCTTGAGTTCAGAAGAACTACATGGAATGTCCATGTTCTAATTTGCCTCCTTGATACAGATTTCAAAATTAATTTATTGTACCACTTTTAAATACATCAGCGTGGCTAGGCTTAACTTAGGCTGGATTGAGAGACAATTATTCCAACAGCCTTACTTTCTCTTGATAGAAGCAATCAGATCAGCAGATCAACTTTTAACCAATAATAATAGCACTTAAGACTTATATACCGCTTCACAGTGCTTTACAGCCCGCTCTAAAGTGGTTTACAGAGGCAGCCTATTGCCCCCAACAATCTGGCTCCACATTTTACCCACTTGGGAAAGATGGAAGGCTGAGTCAACCTTAAGCTGATGAGATATGAACTGCTAAACTGCTGCCAGCCGGCAGTAGTAGCCTGTAGTACTGTACTCTAACCACTGTGCCTCCGCAGCTCTTTACTATAACTATAAAGTTTTAAATTCTTAAGACAAACATGATCATTGATGCAAATGATCAATATCTAGGGACAGAGCCTTAACAACTGACATTATTGCATGATTTAATTTCATCCCACAATTCTAAACCTCTGCAATTTTGGAGGAGGGGATAGGAACAGAAAGGCACTCCTTATTGGGGGAAGAGAAACGGCAAAATAAATTTTAAAAAGTTTGCACCAACCTGCTGATCGAAGGACCTTGGGGATGGTGGCGCATCCCTAAAACCGAAGAGAAGATGTTAAAGGATGCACTGTCGTGATCACAACGTCAATTTAGATGGCTCTTCCCTCAATGGAAAACAACCCTCTTGTGATAATTTCTTACTCCCAATAACCGAATCAAGGACCTGTTTTCTCAACACCAGATTGACAGCAACAATAAAAGGAAGCACCTAAGTAAAAAGGCCAAGGATAAATTCCTAACTTAACAAGGATAGCTGTGGCTTCCAATGTGCTGCCTTCCCAGAGGTATGGCAGTAGGACTCTTAGTATAAAGCGGCACAATTGATGTTTTAAATTAGGTTGAACTATAAGGGTGGAATTGATATCACATTGGAGATTGATTGATAGATAGATGGTTAGACAAATAGATAAGAAGCTGGCTAGTATCTGAAAGGTTTCCTAGTATACAATATACGTCATTCCTGTTTTAATGTTCTAAGCTCATGGGAGAACTAGGGATTCCGACAGAAAACTTTGTGGTTGGCAATGCCACCTTTTGGCTATTGTGCACTCTGTAAGCAAGGCAGTGTATGGCGACACCTCTGGTGAAGGAGGGTATAGATCTTACAATTGTGAAACTCATCCCCAAGAGCCTGCGTTGTGTTCCACAGTGAAGGGACACAGGGCAGAAAACATCCTGCAGGAAACACAGCTCCACCACACAGAATCCTTTCAGCCGTTTCCAAGAAGGCTCCACACCCATTTGCACCACTCAGGTGACCCTGAGGACATAGAGAAACCTCCAAGTGGCCTCAATGACTCTCTAAAAGGATGCAAAAGACCAGCTGTCTTCTAGAATCCTTTCATTCCCCACCATTCAGGCAGAGCTGAAGAAGCTTCTTGGATGAGAAGCAAAATGTCTTCAAAGGAAAAAAAGACAAGTCCAGTTGCCTCATGAAAAAAGCACCTTGGGGACAACCATGTCCTGGATGACAGAGAATCTCTGCAGGCTTTTAGCTATACAATTTGGGATGAACAGCAAACTTTGAATGGTGTGGGAGGAGGAAATGATTTCCAGAGGAAAAAATTGCAGACTGCAAGAACCATTTGCACCACTCAGGTAACTCTCAGAACACAGATAAACCTCCAGGTGCTTCAAGGACCCTCCAAAAGGATGCAAATGACCAGCTGTCTGCAAGGAGTCTAAATCCTTCCATTCCCCACCATCCAGTCAGAGCTGAGGAAGCTTCTTGGATAGGAATTGAAATGTCTTCAAAGAAAAAACGCAGAAAGTCCAGTTGCCTCTTGAAAAAGCACCTTTGTGACAACCATGACCTGGAGGACTGAGAATCTCCATAGACATGTGAGGCTAAAAGCTCATGGAAATGGTCTGTCTGTCTACCCATGCCCATCATGTCTGTCTGTCTGTCTATCAACCACCATCAATCTATGTCTATCTCTCCGCCTTTCCCTCTGATTGGCTGCTATATGGAATGCCGCTGTTTCCAACCACATAAACACACCCACCTGTCATCTTTCTTCCCCTTCCTCTTCAGCTTCGGAGAGGCCCGAGGAGAAACTTTGGCCTTCCAGTCCTTCACTGGCAGCCGCTGGGCCGTCACTTTGGTTGTGAACCCGCCAGAAGTGGTAGCCAAGCTCACAACTTCATCATCGTGATCACTGCAGAGGAAAGAGAATGGGAAGGCCATTTGTCAGACGTCCCAGCCAAGGGTAGCATGATAGAGGTCTCGGATCAACTTTAGCTCAGCCATGGAACAAAGTGGCATGCGTCAAAGGGTGAATTTAGGCTATTATTTTGCCATCCGATGGATCAGTTTTCCTTAATAGGACACCCCATTCTTCACCAAGAAGACACAGGTGTCAAGCCTCCAGCCATATTCCTTTTAGGATCTTTGGCCTGCCACACTCTCTCTTATTTTACTATGCTGTTTCATTAGTGGGGAATTGGGAGGGGGAATAGTAAGGAGTAGAATTGTAGAATGTGTTGTTGTCAAAATAAAAAATTCCTTTCTAGAAGCCCAAGGTCATCCTTTGTCTCCGCACCTCTGCACCTGACCGGAACTGGATGGGTGGAACTGCCAACGTGGCAGTGGAAGATTGGACCATGTGATAGACTTGGGGGTGTGGGGGGAAAGATCATGAACTTTCAACAGGGTGGGAAACCCGGAGGTTTTCAGATTCAGGTTTTCCACAGATGTGCCAACATGGCTCTCTTAATAAATTGGAACTTTGAGGAATCTTTTGCCTTGAACTCTGATTTAATTTTGGATGATATTTGGAACGCTGACAACAGGATCAAAGAAGCCTTAAATGCATTTCATGTTTGGTTTCCTATCATTATAATATGGGACAAGTTAATTGATTTTCGGAGGAATGAATCCAGATCTTCTCCATCCAAATCCCAGGGCCACTTTGTATTAGCCAGCAATCCTAGTTACTACTGACAAGTCGTCTCCGACATGCAACTACCAAGAAGAATGCTAATGCTGAACTGCTCAAATGGTCCATATTTCTCTAAGGGTTATCAGATTGCATTCATTGGCGGTCTCACGATGGGAGCGTGTTGGAGATTTGATCTGGTCTGATCTCGGGGTCAGATTTCCAGATGTCAAATCCGGCCAATGGTTGGACAGGGACATCCAAGAGAAACGGATCCGTTTTCCAAATTGGATTTCGATTCCAAATGGAATGAATTATTCCGATCAAGCGTTGCCTAATGTGATAACTGATCCTCTCCAGATCAGAAGTAATTTGCTTATGCAAGAACCTTTTAAACATTAGTCCCATGAGAACCAAAGCCCAGTCTCTTCTTAAGAAGCCGGGGAAGAAAACAGTCTGCATTTCGACAACCGTATTGCCTAATTCTGGGATTTTAGACTAGGTGACCCCTTTCCTCAAATTCACTTGTTGTGCTAGAAGCATCAAGGAAGAGAGAATGGCACGTAGCCCATACCTCTGCTCGGCACTGGCGTCTTGGCTGTCGTGCTGTAGCAAGCGATAGGTATGTCTGTGACAAGAGCTCTTATGCTTCTCTTCCACTTCATTCCTGGGGCTGCACGGGAAAATAAAACAAGGGATGCAGATTGCACCAAATCCTAATATCTTATCCATTCATGCACCAAAGGTTTAGGCCAGGGATCGGCAACCTTAAACACTGAAAGAGCCACAAGGGTCCTAACCGGAAGACTCCCATTCAATTCTGGATTCGGCTGGAAGTCCAGTTTCCCCACCATAGAGTCTCCTCCTAATGCGCCGTCCTTTTTCCTCTACCTGGCCTAACCGAAACCCCTATCAATTGTGGAGCTGACTGGAAAACCCTTGCCACAGAGTCTCCTCCTGGCGTGCCCTGCTTCCCCCACTCCGTCCCCCCTCAACCGGAAGCTCCTCTCAAAATTGTGGTGCCAAATGGCAACAGGGAGCCGCAGCAGAGGGATGAAAGAGCCACATGCGGCTCCAGAGCTATGGAGGTCCAGACTATTAAACTTACAATATCTACAGCATTCAAAGAAAACATATACAAGATGGTTTATAGATGGCACTTCCCCCCAACGAGGTTAGCCTAAAATGTTTCCTGGGTTATCCCAAGGTCATTCTTTTGTCTCTGCACCTCTGCACCTGACCGGAACCAGCTGGGTGGAGATGCCAGCGTGGAAGAAGAAGATTAGACCATGTGATGGATTCGTGGGTGTGGGGACAAGATCATGAACTTTCAACTGGGTGGGAATCCTAGGTAACTTCCAGAATTGGGATTCCACAGCCATTGCCAACATGTCTGTCTTATTAAATTGGAACTTTAAGGATAGTTCTGCCTTGGACTCTGATTTAATTCTGCATGATATTTGGAACGCTGACACTTTGACAGCTATAGCCTAAGCTAGCCTTAATGTCTCAAGACAGTGTTATAGACAAGCCAGTCCATTTCTGATTAGGTCAGCAAAGCCGATTGGACAGACTTCAACTATTAAGTCACTAGGGTTCTTCATTGCGGTTATTTCTCTTCCTTTATGCATAATATTTAGGGATGCGGTGACTCAGTGGCTGAGACGCTGAGCTTGTCGATCAGAAGGTCGGCAGTTCAGCGGTTTGAATCCCTAGCTCCACATAACAGAGTGCACTCCCGTTACTTGTCCCATCTTCTGCCAACCTAGCAGTTTAAAAACATGTAAAAAATGAAAGTAGAAAAATAGGGACCACCTTTGGTGGGAAGGTAACAGCGTTCCGTACGCCTTCGACATTTAGTCATGCCGGCCACATGACCACGGAAACATCTTCGGACAGTGCTGGCTCTTCGGCTTTGAAACAGAGATGAGCACCGCCCCTTAGAGTCAGGAACAACTAGCATATGTGTGCGAGGGGGAACCTTTACCTTTATGCATAACATACAATGGCACAGTTATAACAGGCTGCAAAGACTGCCTGTGCTGGCTGCTGGGAAGGAATCAAAGTAATAATCCTTTTGCATTGCTAAATGCCTATGGAGATTGTCCGGCATCCAAGTCATGGTTGTCCCAAAGGTGCTTTTTCAGGAGGCAACTGGACTTTGTTTTTTTTCCCCTTTTCTTTTGAAGACTTTTCGCTTCTTATCCAAGAAGCCTCTTCAGCCCTGACAGGAGAGTGGATAATATAAATCGTTCCATTCCCCCCTATCCTTTCAGAGCCGAAGAAGCTTCTTGGATGAGAAGTGGGACGTCTTCAAAAGAAAAACAACAAGAAAGTCCAGTTAGCACTTTTGGGACAGGCTTTAGCAGCGTATTTTGGACAATGACGTTGTTTAAAGATCTGGGAGGAGGACGTAAAAGAGTGCTTGACTGGAGGTCACAATACAGACCTACGTTTGTTTAAAGTTAGTTTAGCAAGAAGAAGCTAAGGTCAATGTAGAATGTCATTAATTTCTTTATTTCTTTTTTCTCAATAGATTTTAGACTGTGTTTGTTAAAACTCCATACCGTGTACAGGTTCTGGGAAGTCAGGGGGGGGGGAAGGAGGAGGGGGCAGGGGGGGTGGAGGGAGGGAGGGGCATACAAAAAATTGTACTTCAATATTTTAATGATTGAGGAATGATGAAATATTTGTGTTTTAAAAGAAATAAAAATTTTATATGGAATAGACCTACGTTATGACCAAAAGATATTTATTTACCTGGTGCTGAAGTTATGATGGCCGTCCCCGCTAGGGTCATGTGACTATATTTTGGGCACTTGGCACTGGCCGTTTGCAGCATCCTGTTGCTATGAATGATAATGTTTTTGCCCAAAACTGGCATTTACTTCCAGGTTCGCTTAACCACAGATTCACTTAATGAACATCATCATTTGCTTAACAACAGCTGCAAAAAGAGTTTATTCCATGCAACCTATACACAAGAATCTGACCTAGCAATGGTGAGCCAAATTGGTGCTACCAATAGCACTTAAGACCTTGTTGTGGCCCGGCAAGAGCCGTTAGAGCTGCCGTCAGACTCCGACAGCGAGGGGGCTTATGAGTTGGCCTTGGAGGAAGTGGAGGACCCTGGATAGGGTGTTGACGCCAAGCAGGGCGAGGAGAGACTGGTTGGCCACCAGGTGGCGGCAGAGCATTGGATCAAAGGGAATGTTCCTGAAAGTATTTGGTAATTGTATCAGGAGGCAAGCAGGCTTAGGTCTACTCAGCGTAAAGTACAAAGGAGATGATAACGAGCAGCTGTTGCTCGTTAGGATCTCCTCCTGCTGATAAAAGGGACTGATGGTGCCACGCCCGGGTTGCAGACGTCAACGTTCTCTTTCACGTTCATGAATTAACCTAAACCAACTTGGAGAAGTGGGAAGCCTGTTTGCATTGCCAAGGTTTGTGAGACTTACTGCCAGCGGGTTTATCTGTGTTTATTTTGGGCTCGCAGCCAGCAAGAGCCGGGACTGATAAAAAACATTCCTCCGAACTTTCTGTTTGGCTTTTGCTTCTGAACGGACAAGGTGGGGGTAAGAGCCGAGGTGGCGCAGTGGTTAGGGTGGAGTACTGCAGGCCACTTCAGCTGGCTGTTATCTGCAGTTCAGCATTTCTAATCTCACCGGCTCAAGGTTGACTCAGCCTTCCATCCTTCCGAGGTGGGTGAAATGAGGACCCAGACTGTGGGGGCAATATGCTGACTCTGTAAACCGCTTAGAGAGGGCTGAAAGCCCTATGAAGCGGTATATAAGAGCCGAGGTGGCGCAGTGGTTAGGGTGTAGTACTGCAGGTCACTTCAGCTGACTGTTATCTGCAGTTCAGCGGTTCTAATCTCACCGGCTCAAGGTTGTCCATCCTTCCGAGGTGGGTGAAATGAGGGCCCAGATTGTTGGGGGCGATATGCTGACTCTGTAAACCGCTTAGAGAGGGCTGAAAGCCCTATGAAGTGGTATATAAGTCTAACTGCTATTGCTATATAAGTCCAACTGCTATTGCTAACAGACCTATATACCGCTTCATAGAGCTTTATAGCCCTCTCTAAGCGGGAATTCGGGTGGGTGGGCTTGGGTCTCTTGCAGGAAGACAATGACTCCAAACTGATGACGCGTTTGACTCCTCGCTCAGGCTCAGCCTGGTCAACACCTTTCATCATAATTTAACCCACAAAGTCCTGCTCTCAGGACGCAGCATAACAACAAAGGAGGATGGGAAGGAGAAGGAAACCTGGAAACCTGGTAACCAGGCACCTGTTCTTAAAAGTTCAATCATCCTTTTGATTTTTCTAAGCTAGAGTCCTGTGTTCTTTCACTGAACACAGTGAATATTGTGGACTAAATATTCCTGCGCTCTTTGTTTTAATTTTACGGGGAATACAAGAACCAACTAAGGCAGTGATGGCTAACCTTTTCAGCACCGAGTGCACAAACCAGAATGCACATGCACGCATGTGCACATGCCGGAGCACCAGAAACCCGAAGACCAGCTGGCTGGCATGCGCATGCCTGATTTTTGGCCGTTTTTAGGCTGATTTTGGGGGCGTTTTCCAGTGCTCCAGCACCCGCAAAGACCAGCTGGCCGGCGCACATGTGCGCACCCACCAAAAACCAAAAGAACAGCTGGCGATGGCCCGCGTGCCCACAGTGAGGTCTCTGCGTGCCACCTCTGGCCCGCGTGCCATAGGTTCGCCATCATGGAACTAAGGGATGGTCCATCCTGGGCCCCAGGGAAGAGCGATGGACTCTGGCCTTACCTGTCTGCCATGCTGTTCCTTGTCTCCCTGGTGATGTCGGGGGCGGCCGGCCACGGCTGACTCACCCCGCTATCCAACGCCACGTTTTCCTGAGGTAAGGCCATCTCCAGCAGCGAGGGGGCGGTCAGCATGTCCACCTCGTTGGGGGTCATGTCCAAGGAGTGATGGCTGGGCTCTGAGCTGTGTCGGTTGCGCGGGGAAAGCAAGTGGAGTGCGGAGGCCGCCGAAGCCATGCTGTCCGTGTGATGGTTGGCGTCCAGAATTTCTACCGGAAGGCCAGAGGGGGCTGCACCAAAGCTGCGCTGCAGGGTCTCCGAGGCAATTTCAGGGATGTCCTGGGACATGGCGGTTGAGGCTGAGGAGATGACGTCTGGGGAGCGCTCACGAGTTGGAGAGGACTGGGGTACTACCAGAGGCTCCACTTCCTCCTGCTCCAGGGCCAAAGGAGGAGGGTTCCCTGGGGAAACCTTGAGTGGAAAAACAAAGAAGTTGATTCTCTTGTAGCATTCCTTACACGATCCTGGGAAATTAATCCCGACATCTCCTGCCTACCTTCCCCTTTCCATTAACAGGCCTGGACGATAACAAGGATGGTTTAGTTCACAAACTGTAGATTGAACAATAAGATGCATAGCTCATACAGAAAAAAATGGTTTTAAAAATCTCGATAGAGTAATTGCATAACTACCCGTGCTTGGCGATGAAACTATGTGATCGCGGCTTTGGGGGGAGGAGCCTGCCGCCGTCGGGAGCTCAACGGAGCTCCTCTCAGGGTTCTGGTCTGTATATCTTATAAGATCTATAGATATCTCCCCTTTCTGGCAGAAAGGGGCAGGGAGAAGGTCAGTCGTTAGGATCTCTTTGTAATTCATAGCTCTTTTTGCTGTGAATGGAGAAGAGGTTCAACATTAGCTGAGCTTTTACTCCAGCCAGTTCTCCGCAGCTGCCTTTTTTGCAGCCCTAGGCAGATTGCCCCCCCCCCCCCCAGGACAAAGCTAAGCTATTTAAAAATCAATCCGGGCGGGGACCATTCCTGAGGAATTTCTTCTATTACTATCTAAAATACCAGCTTCAACTTTGCAAAAGGCTCCCTTTTCTAGCTGCGTCACAAGATGGCGATCTTATAGCTTTTGTGTTTGATGTGACGTACTTAGTCAGTCCTATTCTCCTGAAGGCTTCTCCGTATTAACTGTTAAAAGATTAACTGAGGGGAGCAGAGACTCTGATTCTTGGCTTGCTTGATTGCTTGTCTTTTATTTTTATTCTGGAATGGCTCCCAAATCTAAGCAGAAGCGCTTCCTTAATAACATATCTCAAAAAACTGCTATGAAGCCGCTACCCTTGCCTCCTACACCCCCCACTGGAGATTTGTTAACACAAGAATTTCTTCTCAAAATGCTTAATAATTTCAGACAGGAAATTAATCAACTGATATCGGATTTATATGATCAATTTGATGCTAAAATTGCTCAAGCAAAGGAGGACATGATCGGAGTAATGACAGTCATGACAGATTATATTGCTGAAACGGAGGATAAATTGGAACTTTTGGAAGAAACTAACTTTAATTTGACATCTAAAATTCAAACGTTACAACAGGAAATTGAAAATGCTCAAAAACAACTTGTCATGATAAATTATAATAAGACTGCCTTCGCAATAAGAGTTAGAGGACTGCGTGAAAACGAACAGGAGAATTTGAAACAGATCTTCTTTGAGGCTCTTAGCCGCTCGGTGGGAAGTCCGGGACTTAACTTTGATTGGCAGATTCAAAAAATTTACCGCCAGAATTTGTGGGTAGCAAAACAGCGACAGCTTCCGAGGGACATAATTATATACTTTACCACAAGGGAATCCAGAAATGTGATAATACAGAGGCTTTACAACAAGAGGTTGAGAATTGATGGACAGGACTTGATTGTTTTTAAAGAGATACCATCTCAAATATTAAGAGCAAGGAGAGACTACATTTTCTTAACTGAAGAACTCAGAAATTCTCAGATTCCATACAAATGGGAAGTCCCAGCTGGCATTACAGTTACATTTGGCAATCAAAAACACCGCATTAATTCTGTCTGTGAAGCCCGAGAATTTTATTACAAGACCCTGAAGGCGGGACTTCCTGATTCATCCGGACCTGGAGAGAGACAAGGAGAAGGAGAAGACAAGCAGCGAGACACGTGGCTACAAGGCGGAGGGTGTTGCTTTCCTCTTCCGGAAGGGCAGAAGAGTAAAGAATAAAGACTTAGCGATGTTCCTAAAACTTTATGATTTCTGCCTGGGATAAAATGGAAAAGTTGTATATCGATGATGAGACATGGAGACTGAAAGAAGCGTTGCTGATTGTGGACACATACTGTATATAAGATTTGTTTGAACTCTAACTCAAACTGCGCATGAATTATTTTCCTAGGCGAGGAGAGCGGAGATCGCGATCTTTTTGAGTTGTGGTTTGGGACGAACGGAGTTGGGAGGCGCGTGGGAGAGGGAAGGGTAGCGAAAGCTTAACTAGACTACTTGGGGCTAGAATGCAAGCTGATGTTTGTATGAGTTGCTATTTCAATATAAGGTTAAGAAAGATTAGTCAGAGAGTCTCCAGGAAGGTGGAGTAAATATGTGAGGAGCAATGGACGCGGATAAAATATATATGTGGACATGGGTAAAGGCAGGGTGGAAGGTAAAAAATTTACACGTGGATGTGGGTAAGGATAGAATGGGAGGTGTTGGAAATGAAAAATGAAAGAAGTACTTGAGTTTTATGGTTTTATAGAAAGGTTTGGATATTTGGATAAAAAAGAGATAAATTAAAGGTTTGAATAGATAGATAAAGCAATGAGACCTTTAGCTGGGGAACCCCAATTGATTAACTTACCTGGTTCCAACATAGTTTGAAACCCTGCAAGTAATAAAATAACCGAAATTTGGAATGAGCCATATTGTTTAAGATTTACAGATGATGGGAAGCTGTGTTAATGTAGTGGGTTTATTGATCTTTCTTGTTTTTCCTTTTTTTGTGTGTGTTTTTTTCTTTTCTATTTTTTACTATTTCCCTTTTTTTTGTTTTTCTTTTATTTTTTTTAACTTTAAAGTTAGCTGGCTTTATTATACTCAAGTGCTTGTTAAAGAACTATGCCGGGTATGGGACCTGGGAAGCCGTAAGGGGGTTAGGGAGGGGGGATTATAGGGGGGGAGGGGGGAGGGTGGAATTACAGTTTCAATTCTTAGAACAATAAGAATTCACTTGTATACTGCGGCTCGTTTTCCTTTTTTTTCTTTTTCTCTTTTATTTTCTAAAAAATAAACTGAATAGATTAATTGTAGGGATACACCAAAGTGAGGAGAAGAGGGAAAGAAGAGGGAGAAGTAAAGAGGGAACGAGAGGGGAATGTAAGGAGGGTGAGATGGAGGGAGGGGGAGATGTCTGAGGGGGAAGGGAAGTAGAAGAGGGGAATGCTGGAGGGGAGAAATGAAAGTTGGAGGGGGAGAAGAAAGGGTGTATGGGGGATTGAAGTGTCATGTTGGGGTTTGTTTTTTTTTTATGGTGGATTTTTTCCTTTTTTTTGTTTTTTGTTACGCACAGTATATAAGTGATTGTATAAAATGAAAATGAAAATGAAATAAATAAAATGTACAAAGTGAAAAAAAAAAGAAAGAAATAAGAATAAAAAAAGTGTGATTCTGGGGGATAGATTTGTGTGTATCCTGAAGCTGGCTGATAATGAAGCAAGCACCTTTAAAAAAAAAAAAAACTATTATGTTTCCCTCCTTACCTACAATTAAATAAAATCAGGCACAGTTTGCATGTAAAAAAAAAAAAAAAAAGAAACTATGTGATCGCATTATGCAGGAGAAATTTGGTTCATAATCCGTTGGCTCAGTGGCCGTCGGTGATTGAAACACATAAGGGAATATCGCTCCCGCCGCCTTGAGTCCAGAAGCAGTTTCATAGGTGGAAGGCGTAGACATTTTGTTGAGGTACCGACGTTTAGTACTGTAAGGAGCCCCAAACTGCTCCTGAGTGAAGGAGTGGAACGTCTGCCAGTTTGAACTGAGATAACGGAATATAAGGCAACTGGCAGTTGGAACAGAGTTCTTTTCAGGTGAGGAGGAAGAGTAGAACTCCTTAGCATCAGAGCATGTTAATTACTGTATAAGAAATACTATTGATTGTAAGGTCATTTAGAAAAATCCTTTCTTAGCGAACACCTAGAAGCTGAGAGGAACATACATGCCAAATTTCAAGTTTGTAGGCTTTACGGTTCTGGAGATTTTGTGATGAGTGAGTGATATTTGGCTTTTATATATATATGATCATTCCACATGTTCATCACCGTGTTCAGGGTAGTCCTTGGGAATCCCGGATATTATTCCTGCAACCATTCAGCAAGGAGGGCTTGGAAAAAACTTGCTCCAAGTTCACTTGCCAAGTGTCACAGCTGAGCAAAAACCGGAACTCAAGTTATCAAGATCGCCATGCAACCCAGAATTTCTCAGTCGGGAAAGAGGCTATATTTGCCACAAAATCCATCAAAGTCCATGCTCTCTGATGTTTCGGGTTAGTGTGTATTTTAATTTAGAAGCCAGCAGATTAGGAAGAGCAGAAGTCTTCTGGTCAATGGCATCGATTCTTTGCATGTTGATTCTTATTCCTAGGAAAGATTCCTCAAAGGAATCTAAAATAACCTCCAGCTTCCCTATTTTTCGGAGTATAAGACGCAGCTTTTTCTGTCAAACAAAGAGACTGAAAACCTGGGCGTGTCTTATACACTGAATACAGCATTTTTTGCCTCCCGAAACCCCGCCCCTATACCAAAATGGCTGTGCCTAGCCTTTAGGACGCTTCCAGAGTGCTCCTGGGGGCTGGGGAGGGCAAAAATGAGGAAAAAATGGGCCATTTTTTGCTCAATTCCCCCCCACCCCCCAGGAGCGCTCTACAAGCTTCCTAAAGGCTATTCATGCCTTTTTTTTAAAAAAAAGGCCCATTTTTGCGAAAAACGGGTCGTTTTGGGGAGGTCTGCAGAGTACAAAAACTTTAAAAAAAAATTTGCCTCTTCAAAACATTGGTGCATCTTATACTCCAAAAATACGGTAATTGCACACAAAGCAGGGTGGATAAAAATCGATGATTTTAAAAAATAAATAAATTTAAAAATCAGATTTAAAAAAAAAATTAAATCGGATTTATTTTTATTTTTATCCAATTTATTTTAATAAAATGCTTTTGGAATAAAAATCTATCTAAAAATAGTTTTCTATTTAAGATACATTAATAATTTAGTATATTCAGCATGAAATGGAGCTTAGTTATGTAGCATGAGGTTGTATATTCTGCAATATTTACATTTTGGGTAAACTGATTCAATGAATCCAAGCTCTGCAAGCTAAAGAGGAAACCTACATTTTGTTTGCAAATAATATTAAAGATTCTAACTAATAGGAAGCCGCAAGCCTTTAGGCGATGGGCAGCCATAGAAATGTTTTCAATCCATCAGTCAGGATCTATCTGCTGTGGCCCGCCAGCGGCCAGCAGAGCTGGTGGGAGACTCAGACAGTGAGGAGGTTGGGGAAGAACCTGGGCCAGTCCTGGAGTCTGGGAAAGGTTCTGACCAGTGCTCTGAGTCAGAGGCAGAGATGGCGCCAAGGCAGTTATCAGCTGCCTTCATAGTCAGACATTAGTGGGGCAGACGAACAGCTGGAGCCTGTTCCCGATGTCCACATGCACAGAGCTGCCAGGAGAAGGGAACAGCTAAGGAACAAGGGCTGACTCGGGAGTAAAGGCACAGGGGGACGGTGAATGGCCCCTCTCATAGGGAATAAAGAGGAGCAAAAGGGGAGTGGAGTTTGCAGGAGACAGTTCAATTCATTAGGGTGAAGATCTGTTCCTGACTTCTTGCCAAGTATCGTCTGCTACAAGAGGGGCGTTTGGAAGATTTCAGCCTGGCAGCTCTCCAAGCCTGATAAAGGTCTGTAGTTGTGAAATCTCTTGCAAGACTGTTGGCCGGGACTTTGCTGAAGAGGAATTCTCTTTAACCTAAATACAAGAGGTTTTATGGGACGATGAGTCTGCTTCATGCTCGTGGGAAGCCTAGGTCAGAAGACTATTTCCCTCTCACTCCAATTCTTACAGTTTAGTTTGCAATGTTATATGCGCAACAAATGTCTGCTTAAAAATCAACAGTTAAATTAGAAAGTGCAGGGGAAGTCAGGTTATTGGAAATCAGCAGGGGAGACAGCTTGGGCAAGTAAAGGCACGGATGTTGCAAGGAAGGTGTAGAGGGAGTTGAGAAGAATCACGACGGTCTCGAGGAGAATCGACCTTACCGGGATGGGGACCTTTGGGGTCAGTTTGTCAGGAAGGCCAGGGAGCAGGACAGAATGGTTCCGCGGGCTTGCCTGGAGACTCCCACTGCTGCCACTCAGGGTGAGGTTGGCATCAAGCTGCATCTTTGGGCTCAGGGACATGTCCTCCGATGGCCTGGCACAGGCAGAAAGAAAGAGGAAGAGCAGCGTTAAAAGGATAAAGTTTACCCCTCAGTTATTCCTGTTAGGTATAACTACTGATTGTTATAGAGACTAACTTGATTTTGTACTTAATAACAGCAGCAAGACTGTTGGTGGCGCAATACTGGAAGAAGGAAGATTTGCCTACTATTCAAGAATGGACATTAAAAGTTACAAATTTAGCCGAGATGGCTAAAATATCAGCACATCTCAAAGACCACTCAAATGAGAAATATAAACTGGAGTGGAGAAGATGGATTGACTATATTCAAAATAAATACGAGACTAAGAAATTCCAGATAGTTTGTGACTGAAGAAGCCAGGAATGATATAATCTGTTTAGAATTAGCCTAACAAAAGAGGAGTTAAAGCTCAAATGAAAGATGATACTAACTTTTTTTTAAAGTTTATTTTAGAACATCTTTGTTAAAGATTTATATCCTGTATCTGTTCTGGGTTCAGGTAGGGAGGTTGGGGGAGGGGAGGTAAATATTTGTAAAAGCCCCTTTTTCAAAAATTTTCAATTAAAAAAAAAAAGAGATAGGCCCTGTCCACCTCCTCCCGTTAGAAGCAACCTAGAAACCCCCAGCTCTGCCCAAGGGAAGGGCCAACTCTGGTGCTTGAGAGCATGGGGAGCGTCACGTTCCCAAAACATAATACAGGCAGTCCTCAACTTGCAACCACAAGCAAGCTCCAGATTTCTGTTGCTACAAGGCAGTTGTGAAGTGAGTTTTGCCCTGTTTTACAACTTTCTTTTGCCACAGTTAAGCGAATCACTGCAGTTTTTCAGTGGCTCACACAGTCATTAAGTGAATCTGGCTTCCCCTCCCCCTACCACCGACTGTCATAAATACATGACAGTTGCCAAGTGTCCACACTTTGATCACACGATCATAAGGCTGGTGCGATGGCCGTTAAGTGTGAAAAACCGGCTGTCAGTTACTTTTTCCAGTTGGGTCACTAAATGAATAGCTATAGGTCGAGGATTACCTGTATCTGACCGTTACTTTTTACTGTGCATTTACTTTCTTGACACCAACCCAGAGGGGCTTTTTCAGGAAGCAACTGGACTTTCTTGTTTTGAAGATCTTTCGCTTCTCATCCAAGAAGCTTCTTCAGCTCTGACTGGATGGTGGGGGAATGGAAGGATTTATATTCCTTGCAGACAGCTGGTCATTTACATCCTTTTAGGGGGTGGTTGAGGCCCCTTGGATGCTTACCTGTGTCCTCACGGTCACTCCTGGTTTCTGTAGTCTGCGATTTTTACCCCCCCCCCCCAAGAAATCCATCTCTACTCCCACGCCATTCAAAGGGTGTTCATCCCAAATTGTACAGCTAAAAGTCTTTCTTAAGACTTTAAGAAAAAGCCTTTCTTAAAAGTCTTCCTCTGGCCAGCTCACAATGAAAAAAGGAGAACAAATAAGAAACACAATGCCACGGACCCAGAGACCTGTGGAAGCCACACGTTGCTGAGCTGGGCTCAATCGCCTTCCTCAATTGAAATCTTAGTTGTACTTCGACCCAGGATGGGTACTTACCTGGGAATGGGGGGCTCGCCGACCGAAGAAGTGCTCATGGGGGTCACAGCCGTGAGGGAACTGATGCTACTTCCGGGAGACCCTGTGATCTGGCACAGACAACAGAGGGTGTTATTCGGACGCAACAGGGAGGGAATCAATCGCACAAACTGGATCTTCGGATTGCACTTAAGGGGCCGTAGATTTTGGGTTGCTGACGAAAATCGTTTCGTTCAGCTGAAGAGCTACTGAGCTTTATGTCCGCTTTTCTGACTTCCCAGCGGGTTCCCAATCTGCAGTCTACGCTAGGAATCCCAGACTTAAGTGCTGGCTGGAAAATTTAAGATTCGAAACAAACTAGATCAGGGGTGTAAAACTTGATTTCATTGAGGGCCACATTGGGGTTGTTTGACCACAGTGTGTCTCTGTGTGTGTGTGTGTATGTGTGTGTGTGCAGCTCAAACTCATTCGTGTCGGAGGCGCCTGTGGTGGACCAAGCGCTCCGCCAGTGAAAATGGGCCCCTGAGCTCCGTTTGTGGGTGTGATGGCCTCCTGCAATCCTCTGCCAGCCAAAACAGAGTTTGGGAGGGCCGCCCATGCTCTGTTTTCGCTGGCAGAGGATTGCAGGAGGCCGTCACACCCCAAACCGGAGCTCGGGGGCCCATTTTCACTGGCTGAGTGCTCGGTTCACCACAGGTAGCCCATTTTCACTGATAGGAACCCTGTGGGCTGGACTTTGCTGTTTTCAGGGCGGCCCTGTGGGCCAGTTCTAAGCACCCCAGGGGCCAGATCTGACCCCCGGGCCTTGAGTTTGACACCCCTGAAATAAGACTTTTCCACCCGGAGAACCAGCTAATTCAATCTTCAAAAAGCTTCTTAATAACAGTGCCATTCCTTTTTGTCCAACAAGGCTCTTTCATGCCTCAACAGCTTCTTTTCTGTTAGTATCTGGGAAATAATGGATGAAACCCGAATATAATCTTGCTTTGGTTCTGTATTTTGCATGAATGAAGAGAGCAGGGAAAAGTGGCTGCAAGTGTGCTGTGGCCCACAAGCAGAGCTGGCAGCAGAGTTGGACAGTGAGGAGGTTGGGGAGGACCATGGAGTCCTGAAGCTAGGGAAGGCTCGGACAAGGGCTCTGGGTAGGAGGCAGAGAGGGGCTGAGACTGTCTGGCAGTGATCAGGTGCCTATGGAGCTAGACAGCAGTGAGGCAAAGGAACAGCTGGAGCATGCGCATGCGCAGAGCTGCCAGAAGAAAAGAACAACTCAGAAATCAGAGTAGACTTGGGAGTAAAGCCAAAGGTGGATGGTGAATGGCCACTCCCATAGGAAATAAAAGAGGAGTGAAAAGTGGGCTTTTGCAGGAAACAATTCATTCATTCATTCGTTTCAGGAGTGTGGAGATCTGTCTGTGAATCTCAGAGACTCTGTGCCCAGTCTTTCCTTGCACATCACTACATTTGGAAAATATTTACATGGCAGCTTTCCAACCTAGATAAGGTCTGTGGTCAAAAATTCACCTTTGAAAGACTGTTTGCCAGGTCTTTGCTGAATGTGAATGAGAGGAATTCATGTTCGTTTCATAAAAGGGGACCAGGATTCTGCTTCATGCTTTCTGGGGAAGCCTAGGTCAGAACAAAGTCCAGCCAAGAAGAAGAAGACGACCAGATGCCCCCTTCTGAGCTGAAGGAGTTACCTGCTGCAGAGATGTGCTGGGAGTCATGAATGCGTCTGGAGTCATAAGTTTGGGTTTGGTGTCATTCGATGGCGGGAGGAAGTCTACGGGCACAGACAGTTCCGAAATGCGTCGCAGGTCCGGCTGGGAGCCGTGGATGGATCCCTTCTCAGAGCCCCGGCCTTCCATGCCGATGTCGGCCAGGTGATCAGGGAATGCTTCAGGACACAAAGCGACAGATTAGCACAAAGGCGTTAGGCACCAAGAAGACTGATTGCTCAAATCTATACAAAGAATCCAGGCAACTAACTATCAGCGCTAAATTGGCACTACAAATGACTTAATGGAATTCAATGGAGCATTTGTGGATATGCAATGATTCCAAGCTGGGTCCTCTCTTGACTCAACCTCTCAGGCTCTGCTTCTCCTTCTCCTACACAAAAGGCACGCAAAGTGGGAAGGAAATGGTGTGACAGACCTTCAGGTAAGTATGAGGGGATGACCTACCTGTCCTAAAGATTTGGCAAACTGAAAAAACTCAAACAAGGCTTCAATGCATCTCCATTATGGGAAACACAATCTCTTTCCTCTAACCCTCATCTCTCTATAACCAACCAGAGAATGTAGACAATATATGTTACTACGGCAAAGGTTTTTGTGACATTTTGCAAAAATGTTTTGTGCTGAACATATAGTAGTAGTGTATTTACGATAAACCAGTGGCTATTTATAAGTTTAAAATATTAAGTACAATTTCCCTTTCCCTTTTTTAGTTTGTATATTTAGCTAATTGGGATTGTCCTCTTTTTTAAAAAATAAAACTTTTTATAAGTGTGTATGTATAATTCTTTTAGAAAAAAAGGGGGAGGAAGGGGAGGGAGGGAGGGAAGCGAGGGAGGGAAGAAGGGAGATGGAAGGAAGGAGACAAGGTAGAAGGAAGGAAAGAATGAAGGAAGGAGAGGGAGGGAGGGAGGGAAGAAAAGGAGGGAGGGAGGGAGGGAGGGAGAGAAGGGAGATGGAAGGAAGGAGAGAAGGTTGAAAGAAAGAAAGGGAGAAGGAAGAGAGGGAAGGAGGAAGGACTCCTTCGTGCTATAAATCCAAACTTGGAAACCAAATTTATAAAAAAAATGCACATATCTAGATAATTTATTCACAAACGCACATATCTTGATAATAATTTATCTATATATGTGCATTTGTACTAAATTTCCAATTTTTTAAATTAGTACATCTTTTGTAAACAGCAAGCGAGAAACAAAAGAAGAAAACTCTTCCAGGCTCTGCCCAGACTTTATCTGGGAAAAAGGACTCACCAAAGTCTTCGCGGGAACCATGGGGAGGGACTGAAGTGGCTGTATCTGGACTATGGAGGGGCTGGAACCTTATCTGTACATCCTGAAGGGCCCTGCAACATTTAGGTAAATGACTTCAGGTTACACACTTCGCCTGGCTCCACCGAAGCACCCGCTCCATTTCAATCTGCATCGTAGAAAGCTAGCGATGCCTTCACATCAGCATTTCAACATTCATTCCACATAGAATGAAGGCAGCGAGCGAGAGAGAGAGAGAGAGAGAGAGAGAGAGAGAGAGAGAGAGAGAGAGAGAGAGAGAGAGAGAGAGGGAGGGAGAGAGGAGATAGATGCTGAAAATAACTTACTTGGTGTGGACGCAGAAGAGTTTGATCAGCACTCCTGCTGCCGAACCTGAAGCGCCCGAACCTTGAACGCCTTCTGAAAAAGGAAGAAGCCGAGGGAAGAAAATGAATCGCTCCATCTTGTCACCACCAAGAGCCGCCAAAGGAATCTCCCAGCCATTACATTCAAATAGAAGCAGTTTATGAACCTTTTTGATTCAACTAAAGAGCCAGGCAAGCAGAGATGGTATTCAGTCGGTTTGGACCGATTCACCGGCAAACCAAACCAGGCTCCAAAATACCCTACGTAGTCTCGTTTTCGACCCCGCGCAAATGTGTGCACCTCTGGTATGTAACCAAAGGGCATGCACGGAGGGCAACACGCATGCGTGGAAGGCACGCGTGTGCTCACAGTTGCGAACTGGTGGCAAACCTAAGTGAAGCCCACCACTGCACGCAAGCCTTTGCATGGAAAGAAGTAACATTTAAGGAGCTCCCCTTGGGTTTGAGGGTGCTGGTGGTGAGTCCTTTTACAAAGACAAAAACTTCCTTGAGGAAGCTAGACAGCTTGGGATGAGACAATGGTTGGGCTCAGATATCGTGCCAAGTTGTATCTTCTGCTAACTCCTGTTTGAAATACTATGGTTTGAATTCTATACACAAAGGCACAAGACAGTCTCTCTCTATATCTTTCACTCTGTCATATCTATCTCTATCCATCCATCTAATCTGTCTACATTCTCTCTTAATATAACTCTCTCTAATTTCTCTCTACTGTATCTATCATCATCTGTGTCATCTATCTCTATCACCCATCTATCTATCTATCTATCTATCTATCTATCTATCTATCTATCTATCTATCTATCATCTTTCTTCTATCCTATCTATCTATCTGTCTGTCTGTCTGTCTGTATCCATCCATGTCTATTTTCTCTCTAATATATGTCTCTAATCTCTTGTCTACTGTATCTATCATCTATCTATCTATCTATCTATCTATCTAATCTATCTATCTATCATCTATCTATCTATCTATCTATCTATCTATCTATCTATCTATCTATCTATCTATCTATCTATCTATCTATCTGCCATATGTATGTATGTATGTTATATATGTATCTATCTATCATCTATCTTCTATCCTATCTATCTGTCTGTCTATCTCTATCCATCCATGTCTATTTTCTCTCTAATATATCTGTCTCTAATCTGTCTACTGTATCTACCATCTGTATCTATCTATCTATCTATCTATCTATCTATCTATCTATCTATCTATCTATCTATCTATCTATCTATCCATCTATCCATCCACCCACCCACTTTATCTCTAATACCCGTCTCTGTTTGTCTGTCTGTCTGTCTATCTCTATCTATTCTAATCTCTCTCTCTCTCTCTCTCTCTCCCCCTTGCACACACAATGATGAAATCATGGTTTATCAATCTACAAATTACTTTAAAAGGAAAAAGACAACGGAAGCAGAGGAACACGAGAGAAATAAATCAAATTTCACGGTGTGAAGGAATTCGGGACGGAAGATGTTCTTTTCTCCTCTACCAAAATGCAAAACATCATTTAAGATGATCAAAACATTAACAGGCGAGGAATTTAGGGCTATAAAAGCCAGTTCAGCTTCACACTGTGAAAGCTTTGCTACTGGAAATGGACAATCTAAAAAAGGGGGATTTTTTCAAACGGATGGAAGAGGCGGCTAGTCATGGTCTATGTCATGCGTCAGCAACCTGCGGCTCTGGAGTCGCATGTGGCTCTTTCATCCCTCTGCTGCAGCTCCCCGTTGCTGGTCAGCACCACAATTTTAAGAGGAGCTTCTAGTTAGGGTGGGGGAGAAAGCAGGGCACACCAAGAGGAGACTCTATGGCAAGAGGTGGGTTTTCCTATCAGCTCCACAATGGATAGGGCTTTCGATTAGGACAGGTAGAGAAAAAAGGATGCCACGCTAGGAGAAGACTCTATGGTGGGGGAACCGGACTTCCTGTCAGCTCCAAAATTGAAACCATCCAGTTAGGACTTTTGTGGCTCTTTGAGTGTTTAAGGTTGCCGGCCTCTGGTCTATAAAGACTATGTAAGAAAACCAGCGTCTGGAGAACCTGTGCAGAAGGTGTGAGCGTCTACTTGGAGTCTGGTTGGCCAACATGCCAAGAGACAACTGACCGAAAGAAGCCTTTGTTTTGATCATGCCCAACTCTTGTCCTGTGTCCAGAAATGATGTCTCCTGGGCTTCTTCATCTCAGGGAAGAGGCATCCATCGCTTACTTACCAGCACTGATGCCATCACTCTCCTCTTCTCCTGAGAGGACCTCGGTGTGCCTCAGTCGGCAGCGGCTGACCATCTGGATGCCGAAGCTCAGGACTGGGTGAGTCAACAGGAACTCTGAGATGGAGCTGAAGTAAGCTTTGCCCTCTTCTTGGTTCTGGACAAGTTCCATCACATATAAGACCTGTGAAAGATAATCCGTCGCATCAGAGGCTGCAAGAGGAGGCATGGTCTCATCTTGGCTCAGGAAGCAGGTAAAGCCCAGTTCAATTGTGGTGGTAAGTCAAGGACTAGCAGTAATGCTTTAATAACACTATGATGTTCATTCATTGCTACCAGATAAATAGCTACATAAATCATTTAAATAAATGTGGAGACTCTAGAAAGAGTTCAGAGAAGAGCAACAAAGATGATTAGGGGACTAAAAACATATGAAGAACGGTTGCAGAAACTGGTTATGTCTAGTTTAATGAAAAGAAGGACTAGAGGTGACATGATAGCAATGATCCAATTATCTCAGGGGTTGCCACAAAGAAGAGGGAGTCAAGCTATTCTCCAAAGCACCTGAGGTTAGGACAAGAAGCAAAGGATGGAAATTAATCAAGGAAAGAAGCTACTTAGAACTGAGGAGGAATTTCCTAACAGTTGGAACAATTAATCAATGGAACAACTTCCCTCCAGAAGTTGTGAATGTTCCAACAAGTTTTTAAGAAGACGTTGGATAATCATTTGTCTGAAATGGTGTAGGGTTTCCTGCTTAGAGAGGAGGTTGGACTAGAAGACCTCCAAGGTCCCTTCCAACTCTGTTATTCTATTCTAAATACATGATAAAATAAACGAAGGACCATATGCAAGTGTTAATCATTTTAATCAAGTAGCTACTACCATATCCACTCACTATATTAACAGAATACAGGAAGTACTAAAACATCTAATCTACTATGGTAGATTAGACGTTTGTATCGCAACAGCCATCTGTTCTGCAGGTCAGTGAGACGGATGGCGAATACATTCAATAATAAATCAAATAAAATAAAATTCAAGTCTACCTTTCTTTGCACATCACTCAAAATTAGGTACTCGGCTGAGAGATCCAGGCAGACCTTCAGACTGGGAGGGACGCTCACAGAGCTAAATATATCTGGAGAAAACCTGAAATTGACCGAAGACGAGAGTGATCATGACACACTTGGGAACTTACTTATTCCTCTTCTTTTTCTGGGACATCTGATTCCCCCCCAACCCCCACTAAAGGAATGTCATGAACCCTTACTGAATAGTCTGGAGGCAGGTCCAAGAGACGGTGCACCACATTTTCAGCTCTTGATTCTGATCGGCTCCGGTGATGAGAAACCTCCAAAAAGGAACCCTGCGGAAATGAATGAATGGGAAGAAAACAGACTCAGGCCACAAAAAGACCGTGGTCAAGGAAATGTCGCTTGCAACAAGGAAAAAAAAAAAACCTCCCCCAGCCATAGTAAATTCATACAGTCGATCATAACTTTAGCAAGGTAAAGTGTTGTGCCCACCAGCGGAACTGGCAGCAGAGTCGGACACTGAGGAGGTTGGGGAGGAACATGGGCCAGTCCTGGGGGTTGAGGAAAGCTCAGACGAGGACTCTGCGTCGGAAGCAGAGAGAGAGTTAGATAGCAGTGAGGCAGAAGAACAGCTGGAGTCTATTCCCAGTGTGTTCATGTGCAGAGCTGCCAGAAGACAAGAACCACTAAGAAAGCAGGGTCGAATTAAGAGTAAAGCCACACCTTGGAGGTGATTGGCCCCTCCCATAGGAAACAAAAGAGGAATGAACCGGGAGTGGGCTTTTGCAGGAAACAATTTGTTCACCGGGTCCAGAAAGTTCTGCTTGTGATTATAAGAGACTCTGTGCCACGTTTTGCCTTGCCCTGCCCTAGTTATCTGGCAGCGTGATAAGGTGCGTGTGGATAAACATTCCTCTGAAAGACTTGCTAAAGCCTTGCTGACTGTGAATGAAAGGAACTCACAGTCGTTTAAATATAAGACTTTGCTTCTTGCTTTCTAAGGAAGCCTGGGTCAGAACATAAAGCTTGGGAAGATAAAGATCTTTTCCGCAAGTAGAAATCTTGGATATTCCAGGAAATTGACCGTTGTCTTACCTGAACGGTCCTTCTATGGGTGCTGCGAAGGGAATCCAATCATGGGTTAACTTAGCCCTCTAGCCTTGAGACTGAGTATGCAAATTTCAAAGTCACGCCTCCTCTGACTGGACTTCCGTTTCCTTTCAGTTCTTTACGAAGTCCACCGAAGGAGCATTATGTCAATCCTCAAACAAGCCGCAAGTCATCCGGCACTACAGAGTCAAGTCCAGTCAGTATCAGGTCACAGAGTCACAATCAAACGGAGCCCTGACCAGCCGAAGCTGCGGGCGGGTTTGGATTCCCTTCGCAGCACCCATAGAAGGACCGTTCAGGTAAGACAACGGTCATTCTCCTGTGTGCTGCTCCGGGAATCCAATCATGGGATATATCAAAGCAATGAACTCCCAGGGCGGGAGCTAGGCTGGTCAGGCTCCTCCGCAGACGGAAGGACCCTTTGCAACACTCTCCGCCCAAAGGACGCCTCAGCCGAGGCGAAGACATCAATCTTGTAGTGGCGAATAAAAGGCGAGGGGGATGCCCAAGTGGCCGCCCTGCAAATCTCTTCTACGGACGCTTGCGTCGCCCAGGCCGCTGTGGTGGCCGCACTCCTGGTGGAATGAGGAGTGATTCGCCTTGGAACCGGTCTGGAGTGGGTGTCATACGCCAACGCAATGCAAGCTTTCAACCATCGGCCGATGGTGTGGGAGGACACCTTCTGTCCCATTGAAGATGGCTGGAAGGAGACGAACAGAGCCTCCGATCTTCGGAACGACGCCGTGCGCTTCACATAGCGACGAAGAGCTCTGCGAACATCCAGATGGTGCCACTGACGTTCCTGCGGATGAGACGGGTGAGGACAAAAGTCCGGCAGGACAAGTTCTTGAGTTCTGTGAAACAATGAGTTTATCTTTGGAAGAAAGGTCGGATCCAAACGAAGCACTACCTTGTTCGGGTGGAAGATGCAAAGATCCGCCCGAACAGAAAGGGCTGCTAGCTCCGACACCCTCCTGGCCGATGTTATGGCCACCAGGAAGGCCGTCTTGAGTGTCAACAAGCGGAGGCTGATGGAATGTAGAGGCTCAAAGGGGGCAGCTGTCAGGGCCCTGAGAACCAAGGGCAAATCCCACGTGGGATAACGATGTACCGTCGGCGGTCGTAAGTTGGAAGCACCCTTAAGGAAGGTTCGAACTCGCGAGTGCTGAGATAAGGAGCGGCCGTGGCCATCCCCGACCACCGTCGACAAGGCTGTGACCTGACGGCGAAGCGTGTTTGGTGCCAACCCCTTGTTGAGGCCGGACTGCAAGAAATCCAGAACTTGGGGCACCGAGGCCTTGATGGGATCGACCCCGGTGCGCCGGCACCACCGGCAGAAGGCCTGCCAGGTAGCCTCGTAGATACGGGTAGTCGACGGGCGACGGGCCGCTTGAATTGTAGAAATGACTTCGTCCGAATAGTGGAGGGCCGCTAGCATCTCCCGCTCACGTGCCACACGGCTAACTGCAACAGCTGAGGGCTCGGGTGCCGGAGAGCCCCTTGGTGGAGCTGAATCTTGTCGTCCGGAATCCTCCAAGGACGCGAAACGGACAGATGGACGAGGTCTGCGTACCAGGGACGTCTGGGCCACATTGGAGCGACCAGCAGCACTTCCGCCTGTTCTGCCAAGATCTTCTGAATGACCGATGGAAGGATCGGGAGAGGAGGAAAGGCATAAAGAAGGCCGGCCGGCCAACGGCTGCGTAGAGCGTCTACTCCCTCCGCCCCCGGAGTCTGGTATCGGGAGTAAAACCGGGGAAGTTGTGCGTTGTGCGGGTGAGCGAACAGATCCACCTCGGGCAGGCCGAAGCGGCGAGAGAGTTCCAGGAAGAGAATGGGGTGGAGCTGCCACTCCCCCTGATCCACAGTCGCTCTGCTCAGCCAGTCCGCCTGAGTGTTGGCTTCGCCCGAGATGTGCTCCGCCCGAATCGATGAGAGTCTGGGCTCCGCCCAATGGAGCAACCTTTCCGCTTCCAGCATCAGGGCTCTGGACTGCGTTCCCCCTTGGCGGTTGATGTGAGCCTTGGAGGCCACATTGTCGGTCAAGATTAGCACATGGCGATGAGATACAATGTCCCGAAACTCCAGGAGAGCCAGACGGATGGCCCGCAACTCCAGCCAGTTTATGCTGTTCGTCAGCTCCTGATCCGACCATCGACCTTGGGCCACCCTGTCCAGGGCATGGGCCCCCCATCCGAATAAGCTGGCGTCCGTTGTAACTTGAACGCGGTCCGGCTCCTTGAATGGACATCCCCGGAGGAGCCTGGACGACATCCACCAATGCAGGGACCGCCTGACCTTGCCCGGGAGCTGCACCTTGATGTGGGAGTGACTGGTATGCGCTCTTTGGAAGGGCAGCAGGAACCACTGGAGAGGACGCGCATGGAACCTGGCCCAGGGCACCACGCCGATGCTGGAGATCATCTTCCCTAGCAGTTTGGACAGCGACAGCAGCGGTACTCGCCGATGAGATAGCACATGATGCGCCAGGTGGTATATGCTCTGCCTCCTTTCCGGGGACAGGAAAACCTCGCACGACATCGAGTTGATGGTGGTTCCCAGATGAAGGAGGGACGTGGTTGGGCGCAGATGGCTCTTGGGCAGATTGAGGATAAATCCATGGTTTCGCAATGCGTCCATCGTGACCTGTAGGTCTCGGAGGGCCTGATCTCGAGAGGACGACAGCACCAACACGTCGTCCAAATAACAATTGATGCGTATCGGAATTGAACGAAGAGAGGCTGCCAATACTGCCAGAAGTTTGGTGAACGTGCGCGGGGCCGAGGAGAGGCCGAATGGCAAGGCCCGGTACTGATAATGACGGCCGTTGAAGTGAAACCGCAGGAACTTCCGATGTGCCGGATGAATGGGCACATGGAGGTACGCTTCTTTGATGTCTATGGAAGTCATCATGTCGCCTTGGCGGATGGAAGCCAATATGCTCTTTAGAGAGTGCATTTTGAATTTTTGGTATTTGATATACTGATTGAGCTGTTTCAAATCTAGGATTGCCCTCCATCCCCCGGAGTTCTTTGGTACTAGGAACAAGATGGAATAAAACCCTAGGCCTCCCTGCCCTTTGGGAACTTGTTCTATGGCCCTGATGGTGAGAAGATGAAATATCTCGGTGTCCATAAGGCGCCGCTTTGACGGGCACCTGGGCACAGGGCACCTGATGAACCTTCTCGGGGGGATGGATAGAAATTCTAGGGTGAGGCCCAAACTCACTACTTGAAGGACCCAGGCGTCTGACGTGAGCTCCGCCCATCGGTGGGCGAAGGCCAAGAGACGTCCTCCTATGGGCCCTACCTCCTGCGAGTCAGCGGTATCTGCGAAAGGATCGGTTGCCCGCTCCTCGGAATGACCATCTATTCTGTGCCTGACTCTGCTGGCGCCCCCTGTCTCTGGCCCCAGCTCGGTCCTGGCCACGATCCTGTGCCTGGGAGAACCCCCTGGTATAGCTGGGGACATAGGGGGCGGAAGTAAACCCCGAGTCCCCAGACCGAAAGGGCTGCCGTCTACTATAAGGCTGTGGTCTTCTGGTCACACGGGCACTTGTGGAGGGAAGCACCTTACGTCTGTCCCGAGTCTCAATGAGAATGGGATCCAGCACTGAACCAAACAAGGCCCCGCCCCTAAAGGGCGTGGATGCTAGACGCCACTTAGATTTGATATCAGCTTGCCAGTGGCGGAGCCAGAGCAAACGGCGAGAAGCCACATTGGAAACCACAGCTCGGGATGCAAATTTTGCCGCGCTAAGGGTGGCATCAGCAGAAAACTCTAGGGCCGCTATCAGCTTGGTGACATCCTGATGGAGGCGCAATTCCTCCGGGTCCAGCCTTTCCTGTAGTTGCCTCAGCCAAACTAAGGAAGTCCTATTGAAGAAAGAAGCTGCAGTAGCTGAGCGCAAGGCCCACGCTGCTGCCTGATGAGTTTTGCGAATGACCGATTCGGCCTTGCGGTCCTCGGCCTTCAATCCTTCCGAAATTTCAGAAGGAATTAACGCCGGTGAAGCAAGAGCAGCGATGGGAGCATCCACTGTGGGAAACTGGAGGAGAGCCTCCAACTCTGGAGAAGATGTGAAAAGCTTCCTATCACCAGACCCAGGGGGCTTAACTGCGGTCGGCTCATCCCACTGCTTTTGGATTAAATCAAGAAAGAGCTTAGGGGATGGAATAAAATCTTGCAGAGCCACCTGCTCAGCAAAGAGCCGCTCGGTGGCATCCAGGCCCACAGCGGCACTTTCTGCAGAAATTGCCTCCCCCATGTGGGCGGTAGTCTTGGCCTTATACAGCAGGGATTTGAAAAGAGTGTGCCTGAAGAGCCCAGGGGCCGGAGGCTGGTCCACAGGAAAGCCCTCGTCACCAGAAAGTTCCCTATCCTGGATTTCACCTTCCTCCACTAAGGGAGATTGTGCGCTAAACACAGAGTGCAAAGGGGAAGGAGGATCAGTTTGCAGAATGGAAGAATCCCCTTGTACTGCTTGGGGAGCCAGGCCTGAGTAGGCCAGAGTAGGCCTGGAGACCTGGGATCTACGCGCTAATTCCGCATCCACCCCTCTGGAAATAGCCTCTGAGATCATGCTGTAAAAATCAGCAGGAAGGCCCAAATCCTGGCCCTCCAGAGGCCTGAGGCCTGCAGCTGTGGGGGTGAACGTGGCAGAAGGCCCAGCACGTGGAGGTGAACGAAGAGAAGCCCCACTAGCCTCCGAGATAATTGGGGGGGATCGAGGCCCGAAAACCCCTACCTCAGGAATAGGGCCCTGGGGAAGCTGAATATCAGGGGACCACCCCTGCTCAACGACCCTCACCGGAGACACAGGTTGCTGAACCAGAACCGGAGGGGAACAAATGGGAGCCCCAGATGCCTTGGGGGGAACCTTGGCTTTGTCTTTGCGCTTGTGCGACTTATCCCGAACAGTAGATGAGGCTCGAGGCCTGCTAGTAGAGGCCCTGGTCGCGGCCCTATTAGGCCCAGGGCTGCCCCCCCCTCGCCAGGGGAGCGGGGCTCAGAAACTGGCCCGACAGTACCTTGCACTACCGATTGATCAGCCATGATATGAATCTGAAAGAGCTCAATCAGCGAAACAAAGGAATGCAATTGAAAGCACTCGCCAAGAACGCCACGTGGAAGCAGAGATCAAGAGAAGCGACCTCCTTCCTGAGTCAGCAAACTCGAGTGAGGGAAAAGGGAGGGGCGGAAAGCAGTGCGCAAACTCAAGCGCGCGGACAAAATCTGCCGTCTCATCCCAGGCATTACTGCGCATGCGTGAAAAACACTTCCAAATAAGGCAACCGGCCTCAAAGGCGCGAAATTCAAAGAAACCGCAGGGGAAATTCCCAAACAGCCGATCCATGTAATCCTCCGGCAGCCGCTCCAGCGAGGGCACAAAGGAGGGAGGCGGGGAGGAGGGGAAGACCCGCTCCGACAAGCCACAGCTTCGGATCTGACTGCGCTCGCAGGCGGGTGCTATCCGGCGTGGAGGCAGCGCTGGGAGACTCAGCTTCCTTGCGCGCTGAAGTTAAGGGAGGACAGGCGGAGAACGCCCCACTCCAGCTGTAGCAATCCGATATCCCTTCAAGGGAAATAGCGAGGGAGGAATCGGCTGGCAGAAATCTGCCGCCTTACCTCCAATCCAGCAAGAAATCCACAGTGAAAACCAAGTAAATCCAGCATTAACCTTGAAAAATTAGCAATTAATCAAGAGAGAGTTGAAAATAAGTCTCGTAGGCTTTGGACTGAGTAATAGAACTGAAAGGAAACGGAAGTCCAGTCAGAGGAGGTGTGACTTTGAAATTTGCATACTCAGTCTCAAGGCTAGAGGGCTAAGTTAACCCATGATTGGATTCCCGGAGCAACACACAGGAGAATTTGCTAATTGCAAAGGAAGAGATCTCTTCCGTCAAGTATCTACCTAAACACACAGCTTCTATAGGACACATTACAGCAGAGAGACAACACAGCTCTGCACAAGTCACTTTTGAGGGTCCTGCTCTTTTTTCTACAGCCCAGCCTCACAACTGCAGGACCTTCCTTAAGAATGCAAAGTGGTGTGTGTGTGCAGCTATTTTCTTCCCACTTGGCAAAGGGCCCCTTACCCCCCTTCATATAGAGCAGGATAATCACTTACTCTGGGTCTTGTTTCTTATGGTTGTCACAGAAGAGCAAACAGGAAAGAGGCCTGCCCTCGTGAGGTTTCCATTCATGGAGGCACCGACTGAAGAAATAAAACAAACCCTGGTTATAGTCATCGCCAACAAAAGTGCATATAGTCAAGGCTATGGTTTTCCCAGTTGCAATGGATGGCTGTGAAAGTTGGACCATAAGAAAGCATCAAAGAATGGAGGCCTTTGAACTCTGGTGCTGGAGAAGACTCCTGCGAGTCCCTTGGACTGCAAGGCGATCAAAGCAATCAGTTCTAGAGGAAATCAACCCTGACTGCTGTTTAGAAGACCAGATCCTGAAGAGGAAACTCAAAGACTTTGGCCACCTAATGAGAAGGAAGGACTCACTGGAGAAGAGCCTAATGCTGGGAAAGATTGAGGGCGAAAGAAAACGGGGACGACAGAGAATGAAGTAGCTGGATGGAGTCACTGAAGCAGTCGGTGTGAACTTAAATGGACTGCATAGGATGGAAGAGGAAAGGAAGGCCTGGAGGAACGTTGTCCTTGGGGTTGCTATGGGTCGGATACGACTTTGCAACTAACAAAAACAAAAACATAGTCATACTTCATTCCAAGCCAATGTGTGTTTTAGGCATGCATTCCTGAAGAAGTTTCTAATGACTATGTTCACTTTATCTCTTAAGATGGATAATCTGTGGTTTATGAACTATGACAGCTAGGTCCATACAAAGGGAATTCCAAACAAGCCACTTCTTGGTTTGGTGAGATGTGAAAATGTACAGGGTGATGGACAAATCAACTTTTTAATGGTTTTAACAATGAAACTCTTTCTACAACCCAGGGAAAATATTAGATATAGTTCGTCTTTCTCTGTGAGGAAATATTGGCGCTCTCTGAGCTCGGTTGTTTTCTTGCAGACGTTTCAATACTCAAACTAAGTAACATCATCAGTGCTAGTAAGGAGTGAAGTTTGTTCTTACCTGGTTCGGGTAATGAAATGTCTGCAAGAAACCAACCGAGCTCAGAGAGCGCCAAGGACCCCCTCATTTCAACCCTGGGCTACAAACATTCCCCTTGATTGACAGTTCTCTGTTTCTGAAATTACCTTGGCTCATCTTGTCCATCTATGTAAATCTGCCAGAATTTGACGTAGCCATCATGGCTTGCGGTAGCCAAGACAGTTCCATCGGGAGAAAGCGCTCCCTCACTCAGGCGCTAGAAAAGAACAAAGGGGTAAAAATATAGCAGTTATCTATATTTTTCAGCACAGTTGAAACAGAATAACAGACATCTTTCTGCTAATTTGGCTGGGGATGGCACAAGGTTATTTTAAAAAATAATAATTTAATTCATAGTTTTTCTATAACATCCATATGTGCTTAGTGAACAATGTATTGTCTGGATCATTGTACTTTATAACAACAACAATAATAATACTGCTTAGACATTGTAAAAGTAAAGGTTCCCCTTGCACATATGTGTTAGTCGTTCCCGACTCTAGGGGGTGGTGCTCATCTCAGTTTCAAAGCCAAAAAGCCAGTGCCGTCCAAAGACTTCTTCATATTCATGTGGCTGGCATGACTAAATGCCGAAGGCGCACGGAATGCTGTTACCTTCCCACCAAAGGTGGTCCCTATTTTTCTACTTGCATTTTTATGCTTTCAAACTGCTAGGTTGGCAGAAGCTGGGACATGTAAGTAACGGGAGCTCACTCCATTACGTGGTGCTAGGGATTTGAACCGCCAAACCTTTCTGATCAACAAGCTCAGCGTTCTTGCCACTGAGCCACCACCTCCCTACTGGTATACATTTTGGTATACATAATAGTAAGCTTTCAACTTCTAACATTTAGTATGCATAGTAATTGTAATGCATTCTATTATGTATCAGTGTATGTAATGCTATTTTCCAATTCCTATTTTCTACCTCTATTTTCTAACCCTTAATGAAGCAATTGCCATATTAAGAAGTATTTATATCTATCCATCATCTCTTGCCCTTTTTAATATTTCAACTCTTTTTGACTTTTTGGTAAATCTTCCATATTCCTCCCTTGGGATCTTGTATCTCCTTATATCCCTTATATTTAAGTCTGAGTATTTCATCCGCCTCAACATCTATCTCTTGCTGTTGAGTCTCTAGAGCACCCATCAGTAACTCTTTCATCACTTCTAGGAGATCTTTCTCCATATCCTCTTCTATGTTTGGACCTCTGAATGAGTAATCTGCCTGTTGCATTTTAAGAATTTCTGCTGTCTCTTCCGTATCTTTATCTGCTTGTGACATTTGTTGATTTGTCTCCTCTGTTCTTTCCTCGGCTCCTTCTGATTTCTTCTCTACTTTCTGGATTTTTTGTTCATCTTTCATTGTCATTTGCTGAGTTTTCTAATCTCACATCTATATCATGCCTCAAAGTCATCAATTCCCTATGATTTCTTGTCAGAGTTTCTTGAATACATTGAAGCATCAATAACAATTCTTTTAGAAGTGTATTTATTTATTCCTGTTGAAACATTTTGCAATTTAATAAAATGAAAGTTACTCAATAATCCACCAAAATCCCAATTGTCCAGAAACACCAAAAATAAAGGCCGATATTAATCAAATTAGCTCAGTCTCAGAATTGTTACTCAATATTCACCATTTTTATAGTCCTCAAAATCTTTCAATTTACTCCCTCTAAGTTATCCAACTTTCGAAATCTTGTTTAATTTTTCTTCTTTTGCCTCGTAGAATGTTCTATCAGACATTGTTGATAATCCAGAATGGTCCACCAAATTTCCTGAAATTTCATTAATCCACAGTCGTGTCCAGTTTCAAGGGTAATTTCTGTTAATTATAGTCCACCTTGCCTTGAAAATCTTCAATAGGCTCACTAGTTAATCCCAAGCAGCCAAAAAGCAAATAGATATAGAATATTTTTTAAAAATCCCTTCCAGGTGTTGTTTGCCTTTCATTGTTTTTCTTCTTCTTCGTTTCTGTTATCAAACCTCTATCAAGGACTATTCCCACCATATAATAGTATATCTTTTTCACCAGTAGGTAGCATCCCAGCTCTAAGTTCCAGCATTAAAGGACACGAAAGTATAACAGCTGATTATCAAAAGATGGGGAAAAACATTTATTTTCTTCATACAATTTCTTCCAATAGTCAAACAATATTTTCCACAAATTAGGGCACCTTTCACAATACTACAGGTTCCAGCCCAGTCTTTCTATATTTTAAAACTTTGTAGTCTTCCATTAAAGTTTATTTCTTCTTTGGGTCTCTTATCTATTTCCATGTATTAGTTCGCTGCTTTCTTAACGTTTTGGAGAATCTTTCTTTTAAAAAATTATTTTGTTTGGATTTAAGTTTCTAATATAGAAGTTGAAAATCGTCTCTCCCAGTTCCAATCCTCTGTTCATGAACCATTTCAGCTCATCTCTTTTTTCGGTTGCCCCAGCTTCATTCCGGCCATAACTGCAGTTTCTCTTCCTTGATCGGGAGGGTGCCTAAGATCGAGCTAGCGGCTACTCTCTCGCGATCAGCCAGGGATCCCTCCTTACTTCCTCACCCCTCCAGGGCTATTTAGGGCCTCTCAACGAGGAAGGATTGACTGGGAATTTGCAGAGCCCCGCTATCCCAAATGTCTTGCCACAACACCACACCGGAAGGGGGACAAGGCTATTTTTTAATAGCCTCTCTTCTGATAACATTTGGTAGGTCTATTTGTTCATAAAAAACAGATATCCTGGCTGAAGAAATCATAATGTTCCTATTGGTAGCATGCTGGTGCCCAGTATGGACAAGCAGTTACACACATTGGGAGGTGGAAAACATCGTATGAGATCAAGATCCAGAATTACAGGGAAGTAGAACCAAAATATTCAGGATCAACAGCTAAAACATCCCCCCTCCCCCCCCACGGTCGATTTGAAATGGATGATGTGAGGACATTGATTCTAGATTATCGGAGGACACATCAGCAAAATCCTGAACTTAGATTTAATCTAAAACTCTTCACTGCTTATTTTCCCAATCACAGCTCACTCACATCCTGGCTTATTACGTGCAAATCCCAGAAATAACTGCAAAAGAATGCCTTGCTTTTAGTGTCATCAGCCATTGGGACGAAGGCGAAGAGGAACACTTGAGTTTCATGAATTAAGACACACAGAACAGAGAGCTATAATACCTCGCTCAGAAACTTATGCCGCTACACCAAGACAATGGCTGAATGTTTACCGTGCTATGACCCTTCACCACAATGTAGCCTTCCTTGATGTTGGTTACTTCCACTGGCCATGAACTATGGTTGGCTCGGATTATGTCAAGGTCGCAGACTTCAGCCTGCCAACACAAAGGGAAAGAGTGAGCAAAAAGAACATGCTAAAGCTCCATTAGGAATCATCCCAACAGGTTTGATGCCTATGGAGATCTCGGTCATCCAGGTCATGTTTGTCCCAAAGGTGCTTTTTTCCAATAGTCAACTGGACTTTATTTGTTCCCCCCCCCCTGAAGTCGTGTCACTCCTCACCCAAGAAGCTTCTTCAGTGCTGACTCCACAGTGGAGAATAAATCCTATTTATTCTATCAGTCCTATCTCAGGTAATCTACAGGTAGTCCTTGACTTACAACCATTCATTTAATGACCATTCCAAGTTACATTGGCACTGAAAAAAGTGATTTATGACCGTTTTTCACACTCGCAACTCTTGTAGCAGCCCTCACGGTCACGTTTCAAACACTTGGCAACTGACTCATAGTTATGACGCTTGCAGTGTCCCGGGGTCATGTAATCCCCTTTTGCGACCTTCTGGCAAGCAAAGTCAATAAGGAAGCCAGATCCACTTAACAACCGTGTTAATCATTTAACAACCGTAGTGATTCACTTAACAACCATGGCAAGAAAGAGCGTCACATGGGGCAAAACATGCTTAACCACATGCCTAAGAACAGATATCCTGGGCTCCATTATAGATGTAAGCTGAGGACTACCTGTATTCCCATCGTTGCTTTTAAAAAGCCAACTTTACGCCGAGTGGCCAAATGGCACCATTTCCAAGGGAAAGAAGAAAGCCGCAGAAATGCTTACTCGATCTTCATGCAGCAATGCCAGAGTCTGGCTGCCTTCTTCACAGCTCTCCTCATTCTCATCAGGGATGAAGGGACACCAGATTATCCTCCGAAAGTTGTTCAGAGGTGTCCCATCGGGTCGTTTGATGTTCACCAAGATCTCTTCTCTGATCACCGAAGTTAAGGAAGACCTCCATCATTAATACCCTTTACAAAAGCCTTATAGAAGTTCAATTTTAGTATTTTTTCTGGTCTATCTCAGATGTGTTGGAAATAAATAAATGACTGAATGAGAATCTGAGTTTATGCAACATCCTGTCCTATTTTAGCAATAGTAAAAACCTACTTCTACTTCTAAGCACAAACATTAAACTAGCAATGGTTGACTTAGGACCAACCACAAAATCGTTGGTTTAACCCATTGTGTGAACTTAGTCACTGCGGTTTATAAGTCATGATTCCTTCCTAGGAAGTATGTGTGAATTCAGCCACTAAGGACAGTGCAATGCCATAGTTAAAAGTTTATGTGAACAACCAATGCATAAAGTTTTCATCACTGCTTTCTAGATTGGGCAGGAAAGCTCCATTTCTATTTTTTTTTTTTAAAGATCAACAATTGTCATTATAGCACAACTGAATTCTTTCTGTAGCATTCATTATTTATACTTCTGTTTGATAAATGCATCAGTTATCTTCGATTTTAGCTAGTTTCGATGAAGTGAAGGTTATAGATATGTAAAAGTCACAAACAGAACAGTTAATGATGAGAAAATTTCTTAACGGGAAGACTAGAATGCAAGACTCTAAACGTAACTTAGTCAAGATTTCAGATTTTGCATGCCGAAATCAAAAAGCTCAATGCCTAGTTCTGGCTTGCAGAATTAAGTAAGGTAATAATGGCATTACTATAGAGGGGGTGAGGTGGCTTTAAAAAAAACAAGTTAGTGCCAGCTGTTTACAATGGTTTTGCAAATTGTACCGCAGACTAACTAGTTTATCTACCAATATTATGACCCTTTGCCATTATAGTTAACATTGAAGTAAGATACTGGATTTTTCCATTCTCCATAGACAGACACCAGACAAACAAGTTGCCAGCTTCATCCAGGCAGGCCAACTGGTTGGAGTTGAGGTGAGCAAAAGCCAGATCTGCCACACCTCTAGTGAAGCCTTTCAGAAGCGTCCGCTCAGCTGTGCTGACACTCAGAACACGCACCATGGCCGAGCCACTGCTGGCACCTGGGAGGAAAAAAGGTAAAACACACCTAGTTCCAAAGGAGCCGGGGGAGTGCTAATTCCTCTTTCTATTGTGGAGATGGAACAAAGTCCAGCACAGGCCACTGGACAAAAGTTAAGATGCAAAAGAAGCCCAACCTGAAACTTCAGAATGGACAGTGGGAGGATGGGGAGATGCCTCACCTCGAATAGCATAAGCCAAGTAGGTATTTGAGACAGCAATGAGGTTGCCATAGTAATATTTCTGCTCCCAGTCATACTTGGCTACTGGCTGGATTTTAACCTGGCGGGAAGAAAAGAAGACAAACAATAGCTTTAGCATAGGAATCAATTCAATACCCAGTCAAAAGGAATACCCGACCTAGTAAAGAAGGCCATCTATAGGAGGGGTAGGCAACTATGCCCCTTTATGGCCTATGGACTTCAACTCCCAGAATTCCTGAGCCAGCATGGAAGTTGAAAGTCCACAGGACGTAAAGGGGTCATTGTTGTTGCCCATCCCTGATCTATGGATGCTCTATGATAGGAAGCTGTGAAGCTGAGAAGGAGATGGCCACTGTCTAATCTGTAGAAGAAGGAAAGCTCACAGTCATGTGAAAAAGAAACAAATCAGCAAACAAGCATTATTTTTGAATATTTTAGAATGTTTCTCAGCAACAAAGAAGAATTAGGAATGGTATGAAGAAGGAAAGAATATGGTCAACCACATATAGAGACATTAGACAACAAATTAACAAACTTTTTGTTTCTTAACCAGACATAAATAACGAGCTGGCAATTCCTGAAATTACAACTGCACACAGACAGATTGACAAGATGGGTAATATAGCTGAGCCATTTTAAGGGACTTTGTTAGAACGGACCGATTGATTGGCAGAAATACACATGAAGGCACATCTAGAGTTTAACATTTAACATTTAAAAGATGTTAACGTTCTTTTGGGTTTTCATCCAAATAATGCATAGTGTTCTCCTACTCGTTTGTTCACAGACATTTCTGAGGGGAGAAAGGCCTGAGGTGTGTGGACTGGAAATGGAAAGGGGGAGAGGGAAAGAACTCCAGACTTTCCCTGCATGAACTAGTCTTCCAATCAATCTGCCCCTCTTGGATCACAGCCTGTCAATATATCAAAGCCACATTCTCAAGCACAATGTCTGAACATGTACCCAATATAACATTTGCACCTGCCAATGGTCAATTTATTTTACATATTTTTTCCCTCTTATAATACCAGGATAGGTATATCGCTTGTCATCAGCAGGTGAGAAGGAAGAGAGTTATGACCCAAATAAGAAGGTGCTTTCTTGTATTTTACCTTATTGCTTCCTCTGGCTTTACTGGTGATGCTGGAATCACTGCTGGCCACTATTTCAACATCTTTTGCGAGAATCACCATGCAGGTGGAATTATCATCTCCAGAGAGGCAGCTAAAAGGTGGCCAGAGGCAGGAAGTGAAGAGAAAAAGAAGTCAGTCTTTGGGGATATTAAGGGTAACTTTTTCTGTGAATTCTTCTAAGAGTTGAGACCATGGTCAATGTACCCATAGAATCAAGCACTTGGGATGGCTATAGCATTGTAGAATTCCCAACAATGTATTTTACAGATCCAGATTGAACACAAAGGTTGCCCATCCATGGGCAAACGAAAAAAATAAACCAGGAGCAGCAAACCCCAACTGACAGTGACTGCTCTTTACAACCCAGGGTGCTTCTCTGTTCTGACCCAGGCTTCCTTAGAAAGCAAGAACCAAAGTCTTGGTCCCAACAAAACCTCTTTTATTTACACAACTGTGAATTCCTTTCATTCACAGTCAGCAAGGCTTTAGCAAACAGTCTTTCAGAGGACTGTTTATCCACACGCACTTTATCTCGTTTGGAGAGCTGCCAAATAACTAGTTTCCAAATGCAGGGCAAGGCAAAACTTGGCGCAGAGTCTCTTATAGTCACAAACAGAACTTTCCACTCTTGAAGCGACTGAATGAATGGTTTCCCCGTTCGCTCTTCTTTTGTTTCTCTGGGAGGGGTCAATTGCCTCCAAGCTTTGCTCTTAAGTCAATCTTGCTTTCTTAGTTTTTCTTGTCTTCTGGCAGCTCTGCGTATGCGCACACTGGAAACAGGCTCCATCTGTTCCTCTGCCTTGCTGCTGTCTAGCTCTCTCTCTGCCTGCGATGCAGAGCCCTTGTCTGAGCTTTCCTCAACCCCTAAGACTGGCCCCAACCGCCTCACTGTCCGACTCTGCTGCCAGCTCTGCTGGTTGCCGGCGGGCCCTCACATGCTCTTCTCAATCAGCTTCCCCCAAACCTGTCTGGATTCTCTCCAGACATGCTGGACTTCTATTAACAGTGCCTCCCATATGGCAGCTGAAGTTCATTTGGAGAAAAGCAGGTTGCATTGTAGCATTAAGCGTCAATGGGTGAGGAGTCACTGTACTAATTCAACCCATTCCAGAAGCTGCACACAATTTTACAAAGCCTTAATATAAGGGAAGCAGAATAGAGGGAAATCTCATCTCTGCAGGAGAAAACATTTGCCAGGATGCTTCTTGGTATTCCAGAGACCACAAATCAAACCTATTTTAGCTTTTCATTTTTGCCTCACCAATTAAGATACCTACATAACCTGCTTGTCTTGTAGCGCTCCAAGAGGAACGGTTTGTGGTACAGGCTTAGTTGAGGACGAGCCATCTCCAGCTGCAGTGGGATCTGGCACCAGAAGACCATTCAGGTCGCCATTATAGGAACTGGATGTTCTCTGGTTTTCATTCACTGACCCTGAAAGGAATGGGGGAAACAGAGAGAAAAAAAACCAAGATTCATATTTACTTAGTCTTGTCACAGAGATGCATATATTTTAAACTAGCCAACCTTTTGCTGAAGTACTGTGTACTACTGACTTATGAAACAGTGGCATTTTTAATAGAGCAAGGGTAATTTTCTATAGCAGTTAATTCTATAAGTCTAATTTTTGGCATGGGGAAAGAACTGTCTTTCCATTCTTGCGGAACTTTTGGCAGGAAGAAACATTGCTTATCTGTTACAAATCATCCATAGATTTAAAAGTATATCCCAGTCTACAATCTACCCATAGAGTATTATACTTCAATCTACAACATTACATCAAACATTTTGTTGATGGCCAAATTATTAACTCTTTCTAGAACAGCTTTCCCCAACTTAGGCTTTCTCCAGATGTGTGGACTTCAACGTACAAAAGTTCCGCTTCATGATTTCCCCAACTTTTCAAGGGCTTCAAATACCCCTACAAGACTTTCAAATGAAGTATAATTAAGCTATCATTCACTTTGCTTATATTGAAAGCAATTGATTAAAAACTCTTTTTTTTAAAAACCCTACAATATAAAACCACAGACATTTTCACATAGCACAGAAGTATCAAAACAATTGCCCAAATATTACCAGATTGCAGTTTTTATAAATACAGCTGCACTTGTTATTTATTATCACTCTAAATGTCAAACAGCAAATCAGGTTTGACAAAAGAGGGCAAACACAGAGATGAGCTAATGCATTCAGTGTAATTATTCAAATGATACATTTGTGGTTTATATTTATACTATCACACCACAAGCTAGTGGTCGAAATAATAAAAAATACTATTATTAAACATACAGCATTATAGAATAACACAAGCTATTTTCTAGGCTGCTAAGCATAGAAATTACAACATTTTGAGTACAAATGTACAGAATAGTTTAAAGAGGGGACTTTGGCTACCAGGATGGATATGCAGAAATGTTTAGCAATGCTTTCTTAAAAATAAATGCACCATTTTTAAAAAAATGGCTTTTAAAAAAAGTGCAAATATCTAATTATTGGATTATTATTAAAACCAATAATTTAAATCAAATAAGCATTAATTATGTATAACATTTCTACAATGAATTAGTATTTTTGCATGAACCCTTAAATTCGGGTGTGGGGAGCAGTCTTTGTAGGAAACATGTTGTGTGAACAGCTAAACAGGTTGGAGAGACAGTGAGATGGATTCCATTAGCATCAAACAAGAACAAGAAGACAGATGTACGATTCATTAACCCTAAATTTAGTGGAAAAAAGGATATTCTTTAGATAGTCTGTCTATATTTTAACTGCTGTGGAATTGGAATTCTGAGGGTTGAAGCCCACACATGTTAAAGAGGCAAGGTTAAAATAGGCTGATTTAGAAGATGGAATAAACTAAAAAAAAAGCTGACAACTAAAAACAAAAGCAAACAGTAGGGATATAGCATATCTATGTGTGTATTATAAACGTGCCCACTTTTGAGAATTGGCAACAAAATTTCATTTTTAATGTGTGCCAGGATGCCCACAGAGGGGAAAAATGACAATGAAGGTTATCTTATCCATCAAAGAAATCTGAATACAGAATACTGTGTATGCTATACAGTGCTAGGTATGGAAAATTTTTAAAAAAACAAGTAATATATTGATGCTTTTTATCCAATGGGATCTCCTGCCCCCACTTTTTAATCAAAACCTTAGAGTTAACAGGTTAACAGAGTTGGAAGGGACCTTGTAGATCATCTAGTCCAACCCTCCCCCCTCCAAGCAGGACACCCTACACCGTTTCTGGAAAATAGCAGTCCTATCTCTTCTTGAAAGTCTCAAGTGATGAAGCCCCCATGACTTCTGAAGGCAACTTCTGTTTCATTGGTTGACTGTTCTTACTGAAAGTGAGAAAGTTCCTCCTTATTTCTAGGTTGAATTTCTCCTGGGTCAGTTTCCATCCATTATTCCTTGTCCGGTCTTCAGGTACTTTGGAAAATAGGCTGACCCCCTCCTCTCTCTGGCAGACCCTCAAAGATTGGAAGACTGCTAGACTAGCCATGCCCAGTTCCTGCAACCATTCTTCATATGTTTTAGCCTCCATTCTCCTAATCATTCTGGTTGCTCTTCTCTGCACTTTTTCTAGAGTCTTAACATCTTTTTTATAGTGTGGTGACCAAAACTGGACAAAGTACTCCAGGTGTGGTCTTACTACAACTTTATAGAGTGATATTAGTACCTCTCTTGATCTTGATTGTATCCCTCTTGTAAGTTGCATTGGCTTTTTTTGGCTGCCGCTGCACACTGCTGGCTCATATTTAGCTGGTTGTCTACTAAGACTCCAAGATCCCTCTCACAGTCACTGCAATTAAACCTGTTTTCACCCAGTTTATGTGTACTTTGGGGTCTTCCTTACCTAAGTGTAGGACTTTACTTTTCTCTACACTGAATTTCATTTTGTTAGATAGGGCCCAGTATCCACATCTCCTGAGACCCTTCTGGATTTTGAGCCTATCTTCTAGGGCCATGATGGGGAACCTATGGCATGTATGCCACAGGTGGCACGTGGAGCCACTTCTGAGGGCACACGAAGTTTCCTGAAGCCTCCAGAGGGAGAAAAACAGCCCAATAGGCAACCCAGGAGTCAGTTCCCGAACTTCTGGATTGTTTGTTGAGCCGTTTTTCTCCTTACAGAGGCTTCAGGAGGCTTTCCTGAAGCCTGGGTAGGATGAAAAACAGCTCAGCGGGGCCCAATGGAAGTTCAGGAATGAACCTTTGGGTTTCCCGTTGGGCCATTTTTCTCCCTCTGGAGGCTTCGTGTGTCCTCAGAAGTGGCTGAAGCCTATGGAGGGCAAAAAATGGTCCAACGCGCCTCTCAGAAGTCTGGAGGCTTCAGCGAGGCCTGCATGCGTGCGCTGGGAGTGTGTGTGTTGTGCAAGGGTATTGCATTATAGGTGTGGGCACGCACGCACGCGACACCTTCCGCTCCCCCGCTTTTGGCACGCCTTGACAAAATGGTTAGCCATCACTGTTCTAGGGTGTTGAATATTCCTGCCATCTTAGCATGCTCTGCAAATTTGGCCAGGTCCCTCTTCTATTCCCTCCTCTAAGTCGTTGATGAAAAATGCTTGGGAATTTTCCCCTCCTGGGTTTAGTGGGAATTATTTCCCTCACTAATTTTAGATAGCAGCCTATTGACTCCATTGTGTACTTCGGATAGGACTGAGTCCCAGCTCCTTCGAGAGGATTGGCTCCCAAGGAAAGGCAGGGGATGCTACAACAACCCCGAGTGGGGAAAAGAACCTCCGCCTCCACGCAAACCGGGGCACTGGCGAGGAGGGAAGGGCAGCCCGACTTCCCTGCTGCAGCGCTGCTTCTCTTCCCTTGCTCTTTCCGGACAGCGCCGCCGTATCATCAGCGTGGCGCGGGCGGCATTGCCTGGGAAGGAAGGCATTCCAAGCCGGGCACTCGCGCTGCCCTCCAAAGCGGCTCTGGAGCACAGACCCCGCCCGGAGCTCCGCCAAAGGCCGCCGCCCGAGACCACCACTACTACCCCCGCCGCGCCTCACCGCCGGGCCGATCCAGCTTGAGGATGTCGCGCAGGTGTTGAGTGGCGTCCTCGATGTCGATGCTCGCGGAGGCCATTGGGCCCCGCCAAGGCCGAAGCCGCCGCTCACGCCCGCCTGCCGCCCAGACAGGCCGAGCCCGACTCGCCGCCCCCACTTCCGCTTCCGGTCCGTTTTCCTCCTCCTTTCCGTCGGAAACCGCATCCCGGCGCGCGGGTTCCGCCCAGCGTCTGGTTGGACTGGAAAACGTTTCAAGGGGTTGGGTTGGGAGGGGGGAAGGGGGAGTGCGGCGTCCCTCCTTCTCTGCCCTTACATAGTTGGGCTTTTCCTTGAGCTTCCCTGCAAAGCGACGGCGAGGGGAGCCGTGCTATGACTGCAGGGAGGCGTCTGTTTCAAAGAGGAGGGCAGACGAAAGCTGCCTCGTCCTCTCTTATGGCGGACATGCCTTTATTATTATTATTTATTTTGTCAAGTATGTATTAGATAACAGATATAAATATAAACATGATTATGAATACATGAAATGGATACGAATAAATGGGGACATTAAGAACAGGGACGGTAGGCACTTTGATGCACTTAGGCATGCCCCTTCGAGTTGCATCAAACGAAAATATATAGATTTTCCCAGGGGGGAAAAATTGGCCATGCATCCACCCATCCATGTATATCTGTCTATCTGTCTGTCTATCATCTATCTACTAACTATCTAATTATGTATATCTGTCTATCATCTATCTACTAACTCTATCATCTTATCTATCTATCTATATCTATCTATCTATCCATCCATCCATCCATCCAATCTATCCAGGCTCATAGAAAGATACAAACACAGCTTGCGTTCCCCAATGACACATTACATTTTCAGAGCAACCCGTCTTTAAGGCTTCCAGTTATACGTTGGTTACTCATTAAGCAAGCAAGTACAGTGATTCTTGAGGGGTCCTTGGTGCTCTCTGAGCTTGGTTGTTTTCTTGCAGGTTTTCATTGCCCAAATCAGGTAACATCATCAGTGCTAGTAGTACTGATGATGTTACCTAGTTTGGGTAATGAAACGTCTGCAAGAAAACAACCAAGCTCAGAGAGCACCAGGGAACACCCTCGTTTCTCTCCTGAGCTACACATATTGCCCTTTATTAAGTACAGTGATTCTTATTACTAAATATGCACAGGGTTGCCTGGTAAGGAGCCTCTGTAGCCGAGGTGGCGCAGTGGTTAGGGTGCAGTACTACAGACCACTTCAGCTGACTGTTATCTGCAGTTCAACGGTTCTAATCTCACCGGCTCAAGGTTGACTCAGCCTTCCATCCTTCTGAGGTGGATGAAATGAGGACCCAGACTGTGGGGGCGATATGCTGACTCTGTAAACTGCTTAGAGAGGGCTGAAAGCCCTATGAAGCGGTATATAAGTCTAACTGCTATTGCTAAGTCCTGCTGCTTAAGAAGCTGTATGCCAAGCAGCCATCTGGGTGATGCACTAGACTAGCTCCTCTCATTAAACTCTCTAGAAAATATGTTGTCTCTTCTCTCTGCATAAAAAAGCATGTAAATTCTATTTGTATAGGTAGCCCTCGGCTTACAAGTTCATTTAGTGACCGTTCAAAGTTACCATGACACTGAAAAAAGTGAATCATCATGGCCATTTTTCTCACAACCATTGCAGCATCCTCATGGTCAAGTGACTCAAATTCAGATGCTTGGCAACTGAATCATATTTATGACAGTTGCACTGTCTTGGGGTCATCTTTTGCGACCGTCTGATAAGCAAAGTCAATGGGGAAACCAGATTCATTTAACAACCGTGTTAGTAATTTAACAACGATTTACTTAACAGTGGTAGAAAAGTCATAAAATGGGGCAAAATTCACATAACAAATGTTTTGTTTTCCAACAGAAATTTTGGGTTCAATTGTGGTCGTAAGTCGAGAACTACCTGCATTTGATAATTTGATAATACAACAAATTACCAATGATATTGGTAATATTTGATCATCTTTTTTGCAAGCCCAAAGCCTGTAGAAATGATATGAAAATAAAAGTTCTGCATATTGTACTTATATCCAGCTTCCCCCATTGAACATAGAAAATAAGTCTCTATATTAGGTATTGATAGGCAAGACTGAGAAACTTTCTGCACCAGTTCTCTGTTAATCTTAGATTTTATCTTCTTATAGAAAAAAATAACTTTGTCAAGTCTTTGCAACAAATACAGGAATGGCTTTTTTTACAATAAATATTTCTTCAAGAACTGAAATATTGAAAGCTGACCACCTCATTCATTTCTTAGTGGCTTGTGCTTGCATAGAAACTGGGAACACATGGTTGCGTTGGTAGAGTTGAAGGACCAAGTTGGGGAGATCATTTTGATTAGTTCCAATGCACTATTACAGCACCAAAAGAATAACAACCCAAATTACTGTAAATTGTTCAAGATATGATACATGTAAGAGGCGCTAAAATTACCTCTTTATTATACATCACAACATATGTAACATAGAAATGGCAGAAACTTGAGGAAACATGTTTTACCTGAAATAGGTTTTTTTAAACTAAGCTATTATATTGCTTACAGAAATATAAAGAATTGTTTCTTTGACAGGCAAGCACCAAAATTCAAAGAGGATAATTTGAAAGCATTTTTATTTTAGAGTGATTATCTCTTGCTGGATATCCGGCCACCTTTTCATGGCCATTGCTTCATTATAGCAACAGAATCCCTATCTTCATTTTCATTGTTTCTTAAATTTCTAAGCTTAGCCTTACAAGAGAGTGCTTGTTAAAGAATCTTTATTAGTACATTTGCCACAGGTACAGTCTTAAACAAGCCAAGATTACACATCCCATAACGGAATAGGTAGATGACCTTACTCCACAAAACTTCAGCATATTTATTGGTAAAACCAGCGATGCTCTGTAAACCAAGCTTCACAATATTAAAGTCTGCTTTCTTTATACCATGTACATCGAGTATTTCTTATTAAGCAGTGTGTAAACTTAGCAGTTCTTGAATACATTTTGTTTCTGGCAACTGATGCCAAATTGAATATTATGCTAGCAAAGTTTTAGAGCACTTTTGTATCAAACTGAGAAATGAGGAGAAAAAACACTAGAGCTTATGACTTGCATATGAAGGCCATGAAAACTTGTTTTGTTTCTTGCCCAGAATATAACAAAAACAGACATAACATGCCTAATGAGCCACACAATACAGTAGATGGGTTGTGAGTGTGGCGAGTCACATCTACACACACCTGATCTACACATATCCCAGCAGAATATCCCTTTTGTTTTTATAGAAAGAAGTTTATTTAATCAGCAGTTCAATAGCCTTAATCTATTTACATGTCTTCCATATTCCCAGACCAAATATTTTGTCATCCTTTCTTGTAGTAACTAATGTTTTTAGGATATGTTTTGCCCTTCCAGCATGCAACTTTAATTCAAAAATAGTTCAGATGAACTTTCCTTCCTGCAATCTGAATCCAGGGAAGAACGCAGCCAGTTCTTGCCTCCTAATGAAAATCTTAGCTTCACTTAGGGAAGCGAGAGTTTCTAATAATTGAATGCCATCTGCTAATACTGAAAGCTAAAGTAGCGTGTGGAAAAATAGTCATTCCCTCCTTATGGATGACAAAAGGCATTCATTTGCTTAACTACAAAGAGTAAAGCCTCTTCAGTCAAAATGTGTTCCTATGAATACACATTCAAGGAATTTTTCTAAGGCATTTTGTTTATGTATGGCTATTACATACTGCTTCATTAAGGCATATACCTATTCAACCATAACATGATACCCCGAAATCCTTCGAAACATTCACTAGCTATATTGAATAAGGTGATGCTGAGCTACCAAAATCGGCCGCAAACATCAACTTTTCTTCATAAAAAGAAACTTCCTGTCACCAACTTTGAACGCTAGTGTTGGAAACAAATTCCATCGACAATAGTTTTCAACTAAACCTATTTGTAGGTACTAAGAAACTAACTTTTAAGATCCATTGCCCCAGATGGGTTAATTTCAATTTTGATCCTCGCAATGAAGCACCTACACTCATCATCCTCATTTAACTCATCATAATCCCTTGCAGGGTAGAGTCAGGGCAACTGAATGGAGCTAGCAGTGTTTAATGGCCAGATGCCCTTCCTGTCACCAATGCAGAGTTTTGTTCAGTAGATATATTCTCATTGAATTCAGCGCCTCCTGATTGTGAGGCGAGAGCTCCACTTCTAGGCCATCACACCACACAATGAAGCAGCTACACTGATGGCATATATATGCTTAGGAGACTCCGAAGAGTCAGAAGCTTTAAATTGAGACAAGCTTCAAAAGCCATTCTTTAAAAAAAAAAACCTATTCAGTCAGTGTACAATCGCAATTTCTTAACAGGCGCAGGCCTAAATTAACAAATTTGATCTCAGTTCTTCCAAAATTGAACATCAATAATTAAGAACTGCATCCCCCCCCTTTTTTTTGGCTATTCATGACCATGTGGAACTAGACTGTGTTAACCTGACTTCCAACCCAGCTTTAAACTTAAGTTTTGAAAATAGAAAAATAAGTCTTGGAAACGGCATAAGGCCTATGAATTCAAGATTGCCCAGCTCACATTAAACACCGGATGAACAATCTGACCACTTTGAAGATATATTACTTTTCTGTAACCAGCTTTGCAGCGAATGGTACTTCAAAATGTTTTCTAACACTGACCCAATTTAACCATTAAAATGGTGCTACTGGTGCCACCTGGCTTTGCTTTATTGCAACCAGGATACAGCAGACTCTTGAGATATCAAAATAAACAACAGACAATGTGGAATGGGATGTAGTACTCTACCGATCTGCACCAAAATTAACATCTCAGTTTGAAACTGACACCCTAAAGATGCTAAATGCAATTATGACTCAGCTTTTGAATATCAAAAGCAGAATGATATCAAGATGCCGACCAGGAAAGGATAATGTGGAGAAATTAACCTGAAAAATAAGCACATGCATATTGTTGGTCTGCAGAGTCTTTTATGTATATCTGCATGATAGAATGGGGGGGAAATTGACTTGAGGATCGTTAAAATAAACTTGCTGCACCTGTAGTTAATATAATTCCATGTTCTGATTTTCAGAGAGCGGTAATATTTCCCATTTCAAGTTTGAAGCCATTATTCAGCGACACATCCACGCAAGCTTCCAAACAAAAGCAAAAAAAGGAGCACAAAGCATACGTGGACATTTTAAAAATCATACGCCCAGCCAAACATGTTCCCAAAACTAAGAATTCAAACACAAGAGTTGGAAATACAAGACTTTCCACTTACAGACTGAAGATCCAACAATTTAAACTTGTTAAGAAAATCACATGGTTTTTATTGTATAATGTAGCACTGAAATATGTGAACAACAACAAAAAGAAAAAAAAAGAGAAAAAAAATCAATTATCTGAGTTGGCTTCAGGCTGGCTATTCTTTCATATCCTTTTTGTTTCTTTGGGTTATTAGAGAAACTTGTCAGTACAGAAACAGAACCTTTTTTTTTTTTTTTTTGTATTATGGATTCTTCCCAAGGCATGCTGGTAAGAGCATACCCTTCTTTTGTCAAATGCAGCTAATTCTAACTTCCAAACATCATGCACAAGGAACTCTTCTAGTGACACAACATAAAACTCTTCGGAAGGGTATGTCACAAATCTTGCTTGCTTGCCATGGTGTGCAGGTTTGTGTATGATATTTGGAATGTTCCATGGGTGTGATTAATATTGGTAAGGAGGAGGAGGAGGAGAAAAAAAAAGGCAAGGTGCCTCGGGGATGTCATTTCAACCATAGTTGTGCAATGCTAGCCTGAACATGTCATTGGTGCAAACCCAAGCATCATTGATGTTCTTTAATAGAAATATCTGGTGGAATCCGATCACAGGATCTTCATCGGCCTGCAGAGACAAAGGAAAAACAAGAATTAAGATGCTTTTGAGCAGCGCATCCAATTCCTGTCACTGGAGTCCAATGTTGCCATGCATATACTTCTTCCCTGACCAGCAATTCCTTTTTGTGACAGAAGCTAACATTTGTTGTTTTGTCTCTGTGCAAGAACACAACATGCATTTTTAGTCATGATGATGCTGAATGTCATGAATTAATTATTAAATATTGCTGGAAACTGAAGCGCAGTTCCTGACTGCGGCAGTAATATTCAACGTTCCCCAATTTAATGTTTTTGTTTCCAAAACTCTTAGCCAGGAATTTGGAACAATGGGTTCACATGACTGTGGCATTCTCTTAAATACTATCATGGTTTACTTAATGACTGCTGCCAAAAATGTAAAATCAGATCTGGTCAAGTGGATCAACTTACTCAACTTAGAACTGCAACAACTAAAAACCAGATATCTGGTCCCAATTGCACTCATAAAGGACTAGCTGTAAGTTTGAATCTGGATAATGAACTAAGTTTCACTTCGAGTTATAAAATATGAAATACTTCTTCCTGATCCTTCAGTGATGTTTTTATGACTAGCTAAGGTGGAATACTGTCTTCTCCTATAATCATCTTGAAAATGAACTGCATATAGTCTTATCAAACACAGTAATTTTGGTTTTACAGTACAACCAAGCAAAACGTTGATAAGAATGGCTTTCACGTGAAATGGATCAATTTTCAAACTAGACCAGTGTTTCTCAACCTCTTTAATGTGCAGAATTTCCTAACTAGCACATTGGCCGGGGAATTCTGGGAGTTGAAGTCCACACATCTTAAAATTCTCAAGGTTGAGAAACACTGATCTAGACCAGGGGTGTCAAACTGGCGACCTGCAGGCAGGATGCGTCGCACGCAGGCCACGCCCATCCCAGCTCAGCCAAAGCATCAATGTGACGCACAATCTAGATTAGTGGTAGTCAACCTGGTCCCTACCGCCCACTAGTGGGCGTTCCAGCTTTCATGGTGGGCGGTAGGGGTTTGCTATAACTCTGCTTTATAAATTTTATAAAGTAAAGTTACTTCCCTACTTTATAAATCACCATTAATATGGAACCGGTGGGTGGTTAGAAAATTTTACTACTAACAGAGATACAAAAGTGGGCGGTGGGTATAAAAAGATTGACTACCCCTGATCTAGACCATTTGTATAATTATGTCATCACACAAATGACAAATGCCGTGCAACTATTTACTCCCTAATAGACATTTTGTACAATGGGCATTTCCCCAATTAGTCTGTTAAAACAAGGTTACATCGTAGCTATTATTAATGTTGAGGAACATGACATTCCAAGACTTAAGGTTGTATTTGCACACTGTACTAACTCTTATGCTGGTAGGCTTTGTAAATCCAGTCAGTGCATATAAACCATATTTGTGGCTTAGAAGAGTGTGAACTCGCCCAATTGTGTCCTAGCCAGTTAATTATGATTACAACACATCAACTAGATCTACGTGTTAAGTATTTGGTGAAGATAAGAAGGAATCCTGTCTATGGATAGCCTGCTGTCAGCAATTAGCAGTTGGGGTAAACCAAACTAAAACGCATTCTGGGACTGGAAATTTTGTTGGCTTCACAAATTCTTCTAACTCTTCCCCTCCCTCAAAAAAAAAAAATAGCCTGAGACAATCCTTACAATTGTGTGCCTAGTCATGCTACCTTCCCCTGTGCAAAACCCCCACTTAGGGGTCAGTTTCACAAAGGCATCTTGATATGTCAGAATTCCCAGCTAACACATTCATGTTGGCTGGGAACAGCTGTCCAACGTATTGGGATAGTACCAGATTAGGGAAAGTCAACATAGAACCATAGTGGAGAGATAGAAGAGTGTTTCTAAAAGTTAGTCCTTCTGCAACCAAAATTTTACTATTTGTTTCTCTCAGCACCCAAAGTGGAAGAGTGCAGAGCAGTACCTGGCCATGCCGTACCTCCCAAGAAGCACGGGGTCCTTGTGCTTCCTGAGCTTACTTATTTTCTTGCAGACATCTCAATACCCAACTAGATAACATCACCTAGCACTTATGAGGCTAGTTGAGTAATTGTTCTGACCCAGCTCCCCAAACACGACAAACCCTCTGTATTTAAATCAATGATTCCTTTATTAGGAGCGCCATCATCCCCGCCCAAAAGATGAATAGTTGTCTGCCACATCTATTCATCTCTGTCCCCTGCCTTTTATGCCCAGAGCTAGGGTGGAGCTTCGCTAACAGTGGTGGCTCTTCCATCCCAAGGACCGGCCCACAGATTTCCACTGCTCTCCTTTCCTCTGCCTTGTGCACATCTGCACGTCAGGCACTGGACCCAGCTGTTCCTCCTCTTCCTCATCAGCCATCTCTAAACCTGGGGCTGTTGACTCTCCGAGGGCTGATAGACAGCCCAGGGTCTGCCTCTGTCTCGCTCTTTGATAGCTCTGTTCCCTCTTCCCCCTCGGCGCTCCCAGGTTGCCCTGATGTTGCTCTGACTCCCATGCCTCCTCGTCTGATTCGGCTGCTGGAGGGGCCAGTGGCTGATAGGCCACAACAGCAATGAAATGTCTACAAGGAAACAACCAAGCTGAGAGCACCAAGGACTCCAGAGTTCAATCCCGAGTGAGTTACAAATATTCCCTTCTATCAATTCCCAGATCCTTCCTACTGTTCCACTTTGAAAATACCAGGCCAGACCCATTCTTTAAACCCACCTTTTCTGGAACACCTTTCGTTTAACCCTTTAATTCTCTTTAATTGAGAGAAAGCAATCAACACAACTGCATTTGCCCACTCTAATTTGTTTTGACATTCCCTCTTCCTTATCAATCGCTGTAGTTAATATATCAACTGGAAACTTCTCGCAGTTGAGACAAATGTCTGTTTGGGAACGGCATGCTCACAATGGATTAAACTGTAAGCTGCCCTCCGCCCAGGGGACCCTGGTGTAAGAAACAAGTTGCACAGTTGTACCTATAGGCACGAATGCAGACAGTTTTCAGGCATAACAAGGCAAGCATTCATTGTATGCCACTCCAACGTTCCAGAGTTCTAAGCAGCGCTTGTATCCTAAAGGTGTTAAACAAGCAACCGATTGATATATATAAACACTACATTAACTGTTTGGCAGCTGCTTCTGCAAAGGAAACTTCACCGCTGCTCATTTCGAGAGTCATCAACCTGAAGCAATCCACACTGTCATACTGCAACCCTCCTCGGGTAACACACAAGCAATGTTCATGCTTTTTTTTTTTTTTTTGCAAGATCAGGTGGGGCAGAGAAACAGGCAGAATGCTTCTTACTCAGAGAGGGGGCAGCGAAGATCAGAGCATGAGGTGGCCAGAAGGCTAAACATTGTGGAGGGCTAGCCTGAAGACTTCATTGGTGCATACCCAGGCACCTTGTAAGTTTTTCAACAAAAAGGTCTGATGGAAACCTAGAATTTGGTCATCATCTGCCTGAGCAGGACAGGAGAAAAACATTACAATCTGAAAATATTAAATGGCGGTAGCTCGACAAAATTCTGTCACGGATATTATTTATGGCACTTGCATAGAATATGCAAAATGGGGTTACTAACATCGACGGGGTGGTTCTACTCTTACTGAATATTAAGAAGCAGTGCTATAAAAAGAGGCATGGGGAGGGGGATAAAATACTAGGCACAACAGAGCTCAGTATGACTCATCATATTTGGAGCTACTTACAAGCTACACTCTCATGTTAATTGTTTGTTATTAAGAGCAGATGAATCATGTCATTGTATTCAGTTCAAGTCTTGGAAATGAGTAAAAAAAAAAGATAATGACCCAATGGGAAGTGACTTTGTAAGCCTGTTGCAATCGTGTGATTTTTCTGCTCAGTGGTTGCCCTGTTTAGTGATGGAATTGCCAGTCCCTACTGATCACTAAGCAAGGACTACTCATCAGGTTTCAAAGACCGCACTTTTGAGTAGCACTCGAGAGCAAACTGGCAACTGGTGTAACATGGCCATATCACAGCTGCACATAAGCTGCTACATTATCATATCAAGTGAATTAGTGTTACTTGTAGATTTTGGCAATTCCATGATATGGAATTCAGTATGTGCCCTCCTAACCCCCATGTTGCATTAGGCTTATTTCTAGTGTAATAGGCTGTGCCTCATTTTAGCTTGTCCAACAGCCTTAGTTTATTGGGAATCCACTCAATTCTGACTGATCTATCATGATGGGATCACAGGATTTTTTTGCGCATGACTTCATTAAGAGATTCCCATTTAGCTTCTTCAATGACAAAAGTGTCAGAATTCTGGCCCTGCTTTCCAATTGGTTGCAATACAAAGATTATTGTCTTTTTAAAGATAATAATTAAAGGTGCTTTTTCATGAGGCAATGGGACTTTCTGTTTTTTTCTTTGAAGACATTTCACTTCTCATCCAAGAAGCTTCTTCAGCTCCGACTGGATGGTGGGAAATGAAAGGATTCTGATCAATCAGAGCTGAAGAAGATTATTGGATGAGAAGCAAGATGTCTTCAAAGAAAAAAAAAACAGAAAGTCCAGTTGCCTCCTGAAAAAGCACCTTTGGGACAACCATGACCTGGATGACTGAGAATCTCCATAGGCATTTAGCAGTGCAAAAGGATTATTACTTTGATTCCTTCCCTGCAGCCAGCACAGGCAGACTTTGCAGCCTGTTATAACTGTGCCATTGTATGTTATGCATAAAGGTAAAGGTTCCCCTCGCACATATGTGCTAGTCGTTCCTGACTCTAGGGGGTGGTGCTCATCTCCATTTCAAAGCGAAAGAGCCAGCGCTGTCCGAAGATGTCTCTGTGGTCATGTAGCCGGCATGACTAAACGCCAAAGGCATACGGAACATTGTTACCTTCCCACCAAAGTGGTCCCTATTTTTTAACTTGTATTTTTACATGCTTTGGAACTGCTAGGTTGGCAGAAGATGGGACAAGTAATGGGAGCTCACTCCATTACGCGGAGCTAGGGATTCAAACTGCTGAACTGCCGACCTTCTGATTGACAAGCTCAGCGTCTCAGCCACTGAGTCGCCGCATCCCTAGATATTATGCATAAAGGAAGAGAAATAACCACAATGAAGAACCCTGGTGACTTAATAGTTGAAGTCTGTACAATCGGCTTTGCTGACCTAATCAGAAATGGACTGGCTTGTCTATAACACTGTCTTGAGACATTAAGGCTAGCTTAGGCTATAGCTGTCAAAGTTCTGATGATCAAACTCAGCTATCAAGCAGGTCACATAAGCAGGCTATGAACGGATTCTTGACTAATGCTTTCAATCAGTGTAACCTTAACCTTGGCATTTTTAAGGACTTCAATTCCCAGAATTCCCTGGCCAGCTAGCACCCGGATAAGGAAATGCTGTTCTAAATATTTTTTTTCTTGCAACCCAGGCCTGAAAACAGACTTACTTTAAGTTGTCCAACTACCATACTGAGTATACAGCTGTCTGGTGTAGGCTGATGATCTTGGGATGTGATGCTGTGCTGTATTTTCTGAAAAGGAAGGCTCTGAAAGAGAAGGGAGACACACAGAAGGATTTACAGGTCACCCTCATTTAACAACCACTCATTCAGTGACTGTTCAAACTTAATGAGGGCTCCGAAAGAGTTGCAGATACGAAAGGTTGTATGTTGGTTGCAGCAATCCCTCAGTCACAGGATCGCCACAAGCAACCTCCTTTGCTGGCTTCCTACAAGCAAAGACAATGGGAAAGAGGTCGTAAATAGTGACCACATGATAAATGACACGTAGTGATTCCCTGAACTGTGTCAACCAGAAGTGCTGGGATTTCTATCGCTAAACAGCATGGTCGTGCAATGTTGACAGTTTGCAACTGTGTCACTTAGCAATGGAAATACCAGTCCCAATTAGTACTATAATGTGAGAACTACAGATAGTCCCCGACAAACAGTTCATTTGGCGAACTGTTCTAAGTTACAATGGCACTGGAAAAAAGTGACTTAGGACCATTTTTCACACTTACAATTGTTGCAGCATCCCCATGGTTACATGATCAAAAATCAGATGCTTGCCAACTCATTCATATTTATGAGTTAGTATCCCAGGTATCAACTCTGAAGCTGATCTGGATGAGGCCATCTTGGAGCTTCAGTGCTGCCACTCTGCAGCGAGGGATAGGGAAGTGGGGGGGATTAGCAATAGCTGGGGTTGTGTAGTCAAAACAAAATACTTTCTCTTGGGAACCAAGGTCGTTCTCACAACTGGCAGAAGGAGTGTTGTCACCAGACCAGTGGATGCTGCTGTGATTGGGCCAGGTGACTGATTGTTTGGGGTTGAGGAGAAAATGTTTACTTTTAATTAGGTGAAAACCAAGGGGCCCCTCAGAGTTGGCTTTCACCAGATCTGTGCCAATATATTTCCAATAAAGCTATTCTTTGAGGAATCCACCTGCCTCAGAGTTTTTGCTTGCAATGGATCTATTACTAGGAACCCTGATCGGGAGGCGGGCTTCCCAACACCAGCAGCGTGGCAAGAGGTAAGATCTTTTTCTTTCGTGAGCTTCTGTTTTGTACTTTTCAGGGAAACAGAAGCTCATGACAGAAACGCCATGGAGATCTGACCGATGGTGCGCGTACCAGCCGAGAGGGCTCTCCGTGCCACCTCTGGCCCACATGGCATAGATTCATCATCATGGCTCTAAATGATAACAGCATGCCATGAAAAAATGGAGCTTACTTACAGAGAACAGACTTTGGTGAAAAGGTTAAGATTACTCTATCCAGGAGATAATGATGAATTAAGCCAAGAACAGGAAACTCATGGCCTGCATGCAGTTCCCCACCCAAAGAAATCTGAAAGGTAACTTCCAAGGTGACATCTATTTCATTGTACAGGTGAGGCAATTTTTAGAATTTGGGGAGGGGGATATCTTAGGCTGAACATCAGAACTACAACTTATCAGAAACTTACTGAGAGTTTTTCAACAATAGCTACTTTGCCCTGAAATTGTAGTCCTTCCCATGTAAGGCATGAGGCATCTATCTGAAACAATAAAACAATAATCTGCTTAGAAACATTTTATTTTGCACTAAAAATAGTAACATACTTGTTAAAAACAAATTAGTAATTTCCCAGAGCTCCTCACGGAGTCAAAAGTGATTCAAGGCAAACTTTCTATATTAGATAAATATAGGCAATATATTAGTGACAAAGATTGAATAGAATAATCCTTCTTGAGATTAAATGAACTGTAAGGTAAAAGTAGTTCCCCTCGCACATATGTGCTAGTCGTTCTCGACTCTAGGGGGTGATGCTCATCTCTGTTTAAAAGCTGAAGAGTCAGCGCTGTTGGCTCAGTACATCTCCGTGGTCATTGGCCGGCATGACTAAACACCGAAAGTGCACGGAACGCTGTTACCTTCCCACCAAAGGTGGTCCCTATTTTTCTACTTGCATTTTTACATGCTTTCGAACTGCAAGGTTGGCAGAAGCTGGGACAAGTAATGGGAGCTCACTCCGTTATGCGGTACCAGGGATTCGAACTGCTGACCTTTCTGATCGACCAGCTCAGTGTCTTAGCCATTGAGCCGCCACGTCCCTTAAATTAACTGTAAGGTACTGCTAAACAACATTATGAGAGTGCCAGCATTATTGACTTCAAAGGAAGGTGGAGGTCAATGATAAAACACCCCACAATAAAAGCATCTGTTTCAGAGTTACTTACATATATTGATCCTAACTGAGTCCGGTCTGTATCAAATAACTGATAGTAATGCTGTACAAAGCTGGAACCAATCTGTTCCCAAATAGGCTTGTCTCCCATTCTGAATTCTCAGTGCAGCCAGCAACTGGAAGTAGAAGAAAAACACAGGATATTTGACCTTCTTATGCATATAGGTTGATGAAACCACCAACTTTGTGCACAGCTGTTCTAACAGCAGACAAATTTCACTTGGGAGAACATAATACAAAGAAGCAAATGTCATTATTATCAACATCAGTCTACAATGTGACAAAACGTAGAATACCGTTTACAGTTCTAGTCACGCCATCTGAAAAAAGAAAGGAAAAAAATCAAACCGCTGGAAAGAATGTGACTATGTAAAAAAGCCACCAGGTTTCGATCCTAATCCCTTAACCACAACACTGAAGTTGCTGTTTTTCAATCAGCAGAAACGAAATATGGAATGGCATCCAATTGGATGAAAATGCTTTGATCGAATTGATGGGTCAATTACTTTTAAAGCAAGTGTGCTTAATAAACAGTGGCCCTCGACTTAACAGTTCGTTTAGTAACCATTCGAAGTTACAACAGCACGGAAAAAGGGGACTTATGACCATTTTTCACACTTATGACAGCTGCCCCATGCCCAGGGGGATCATGTGATTTACACACTTGGATCCTTGACAACTGATTCACGGGTATGACAATTGCAATGTCCCGGGGTCATGAGATCCCTTTTTGCGACCTTCTGACACACAAAGTCAACGGGAAAGCCAGATTCACTTAACGACCGTGTTACTAATTTAACAACTGCAGTGATTCACTTAACGAACGTGGCAAGGAATGTCGTCAAATGTGGCAAAACTCACACACCAAAAATTCTCACAGCAGCGTAAAGTTTGGGCTCAGCTGTGATCATAAGTTGAGGACTAATGTCAATTACAAAAAAACAGGCTCAACTACAATTCGTTTCAAAAATAATGTCCTGTGCCTCCTTGTGATCCACAACAAAGCTATCCAATCCAAGTTATAAGCTGAGCACTAAAGTTGAGACAGTCCCCAAATTACGACCACCAGTGGGACTGGAATTTCTGTCACTGAGTGAGATAACTACACCACTTAGAGACGGCAGTTACAGTAGCGCCAGCTGCGAAGCCAGTGAGATTATTAGGCAAGAACCTTGTGCTTCTTTTGCCCTGCCACGCTCATCTTTTCCTTAACCTCATACCACAATTTAGGGCAGAGTCCCATTGCCACCCCCTCAGCCACGCCTGGAATGTTCCCTTCGGCAGACAAGTCTCCACCACCCTGCCACGTGCTCGCCACACGTATTCTGGGGCAACCAGGGCGTGGATTCCAGGACACCAGCAGGAGGAAATTGATGGTGGCCAGCTGCAGGCAATGAGGGTGGCAGGAGGTGTGGTGGAGTGCAAGGCACCCAGAATGGCAAAGATGGAGGAAGACAGGTGGGTTTAGGGGAGCTGACGTGCTCCTGAGGTCAGAAGTGCAGGGGCCTGAATTTTGATCACATGCCAGTGGAGGAGATTGCAATGGTCATAACTTTGGGGACCAGTCGTAAGTCTATTTTTTGCAGTACCTTTAAACGGCCACTGAACAAATTATGGTCATAAGTCGAGGATCACTTGTGAACCTATTAAAGATTGAAATGGAAAGACTGTGATGGCGAACCAGGTGCCACAGGTGGCATGCAGAGCCCTCTCTGTGGGAATGTGCACCGTCGCCAGCTGCTCTTCTGGTGTCCAGCGTGCACATGCGCGCTGGCCAGCTTCATGGGTGCCGGAGCACCCAAAAACCATGCTGTTTTTCAGGCTGTTTTCCAAACCTTTTTAGAGGCTGTTTTCAGGCCGTTTTTTGGGGCTGAAAAACAGCAAAAAAACAGACAAGCTGGTCTTCGGGTTTCCAGTGCTTCAGTGCGCGCCAAGACCAGCTGGCTGATGCGCATTTCTGACACGCCAGAAACCCGAAGACCAGCTGGCCAGCACACACATGCGCATCGGCCAGGTCCTCTTTGGGTTTCTAACACTCTGATGCATGCACATGCACGCACGTTCCAGTTTGAGCCCTTGGTGCTGAAAAGGTTCCCCATCACTGCCCTAAGAGATCCTCAAAAAGTTCCTATGATCAGCACAGAGGAACAGCTGCCTCTTGTTTCCTCAAAGGGACAGCCATGTTTTTATTAAAAAAAAAAAGATTAAGGGGTCAATTATTCTTCACGAGGACTCAGAGAGTATTCAGATAGCTCTAATGGTGACAAATGTTTGCAGCAGAAAAGAACAAGGTAAAAGAATTGATGAGCGTTCAGAAAAGATGGCTTAATCTGTCCAGCGTTTTTGCAACAGTACACACAGCTTGACTTGCACATTCATTTTAATCTGGGATTAATGTGACCATGGAAACATGGTCAGACCGTCAAGAAAGGTTGACAGATTCTGGATAGTTGGCTGTCCTTTAAAATGCTGGGCAGCGGACATAAAACATCAGTGAGCTTCTACTGAAACACTGATATTTTGAATGAAATGTAATATTACCTGGGTTTAGAAACTCCAAGAGTCGAAAGGAAAGCAAAACCATCTGCAAGGCTGACCAAACTTTTTGAAGATGCGGAAAAGTATGTAAATGGAAAGAAAGGTTCTATCTTATGAAAAGCAAAAGTCCATGCAAATCCCTCTACGTTTTTTTGACAAAAGGAAGCTGATGATAAAAGTGGAAAATTGTACATCTTTTCTGAGCGATTATGCTTTATGCTAGAATGGTTTCCTGCAAAATCTAAACATTCTAATAAAAGTATATAGTGTATTTTTCAGAGTATAAGACGCACCCTTCCCCCCCAAAGAGGGTGAAAATCAGGGTGCATCTTATACACTGAATACAGCATTTTTGGTTCACCGAAACCCCATCCCCTTTGCAAAAATGGATGTGCAGAGGATTTGGGAGGCTTGCAAAGTGTTCCTGGGGGCTGAGGAGGGCAAAAACAAGCAAAAAAGGGCTGTTTTTGCCCCCCGCCCCACCCCACAGGAGCACTCTACAAGCCTCCCAAAGTTCTGCATAGCCTTATATATATATATTTGCAAAAAACCAGGTGTAGAGAGGGTTTGGGAAACCTGCAGACTGCAAAAACATTTTTTTAAAAAAATTTACCTCTTCAAAATCATGATGCGTCTTATACTCCGGTGCATCTTATAGTCCAAAAATACAGTATACAAGTATATATAATTGCAATACATCCATCAATTTTCTATTCTCGTGGAGGAGTGCCAAATACTTTAAAGACATTTTAGGTAATTTTTAGGTAATTTTTGATAATCCACTTACTTGATAAAGTAGATTTAAGTTACTTTTTAATTGATTTTGATTCTAACCTTTTTATTGTTTGCTGGAAGCCTTTGTGGTCAAGAAATATTAATTCCAAATACAGGTGGTTCTCAACTTATGACCACAATTGAGCCCAAAATTCATGTTGTTAAGTGAGTCTGTCCTATTTTTACGACTTTTCTCGCCTCATTTTTAAGTGAATCACTGCAGTTCTTAAATTAGTGAGATGGTTGTTAAGTGAACCTGGTTTCCTCATTGACTTTGCTTATCAGAAGGTCACAAAAGGAGATCATGTGACTCCAGGAACACTGCAAACGTCATAAATGTGAGTCAGTTGCCAAGCATCTGAATATAAATCACACGACCATGGGGATGCTGTGGTCATAAATTTGAGTGCCGTTATAACAGTCACTAACTGAGCTGTTGTAAGTCGAGCACTACCTGTAAATATTAAATATATGTAATTGCTAAAGTTCTTTAGTTTTAGCTTTTCAATGACAATTTGCCAGCCTCTAAAGACAAGCAAAGCTGGCTGAGGAATTCTGGGAGTTGAAGTCCACAAGTCTTAAAGTTGCCGAGGTTGGAGAGCCCTGGGCTAGGTGACTTTGGGTCAGTCTCTCTCTCAGCCTAACCTACCTCTTAGAAAGTTGTTGTTGGGGGAAAAATAGTAGGAGGGAGGAGTTTTATGTACTGTATTTTTCAGAGTATAAGACGCACCAAAGTTTTGAAGAGGCAAATTTAAATAAAAACGTTTTTGCACTCTGCAAACCTCCCCAAAACGGCCAGTTTTTCACAAAAATTGGCCGTTTCCCCCCCACCCAAAAAGGGCATGAATAGCCTTTAGGAGGCTTGTACAGTGGTCCTGGGGCGAAGGGCCAAAAATGAACAAAAAATGGCCCATTTTTTGCTCATTTCTGCCCTCCTCAGCCCCCAGGAGCTGTCTGAAAGCCTTCTAAAAGCTATGCACGGACATTTTTGCGAAGAGGGCAGGGTTTTGGGAGGCAAAAAATGCTGCATTCAGTGTATAAGACGCACCCAGATTTTCAGCCTCTTTTTTGAAAAGGTGGGGGGGAAAGGTGCGTCTTATACTCTGAAAAATACGGTATGTCCGCTGCCCAGAGTCACTTTTTTTGCGAGATGGGCAGTCATTTAATTATAAAAATTACCCTAGGCAAGCCCATCAAAATGCAGAAGAACAAATTCAGAGAATTTACAATTCCATTCTATTTTTTTTTTTTGTAAACAAAAGAAAATGCAGCGTAATCAGCCTGGCCTTCCAATATCCACCAGCCTATCCTCTGGTCACTTGCCCTTAAACTACAGGCGATCCTACAAAGGTTCATTTAGTGACTGTTCGAAATTATGGCACTGAACAAAGGGACTTTGTTCACACTTACAACAGCTGCAGCACAACCAAAATTTGGACGCTTAGCAACTATCTCATATTTATGACAGTTGGGGATGTCCAGGGATCAGATGAGCAAAGTCAATGGGGAAGCCAGATTCACTTAAGAACTTCATTAACTTAACAACTGCAGTGATTCACTTAACTGTGGCAAGAAAAGTCATAAAATGCGGCAAAACTCATTTAACAACTGTTTCGCTTAATAACAGAAGTGTGGTCATAAGTCGAGGACTACCTGTATATTGATTCTTCCAATGCACATATAGTAGCCCTACTTAGAATTGCCAAATTCGGCTTCCTGGATTTTTTTTTGCTATGCACAACTAGGATCCTTACCATATTTTTCGGAGTATAAGATGCTCCAAAGTATAAGACGCACCTAGCTTTTGGAGAGGAAAATAAGGAGGGGGAAAATCTACCTCTGCCTCCCAGAAATTTGCTTTCTTGCAGCAAACAGCCCATTTAGTTTCAGTACAGCCTGATTAGCACAAGCAACTGACTATCCGGCCTCCCAACCAGATGTTTCAGGCTGCAGGGATTGACATAGCCTATTGCCGCCTCTGCTCCCATTTTTGGTCTCCGCATCCCGTTTTCAGCCTCTCCGCACCCCAGTCTCCACCTGTTCCGGGCATCGGGGATCGGAATGGGTGGAAAATGGGGTGCATGGAGGCGGAAAACCAGGCACACAGAGGCCAAAAATGGGATGCGGAAGCTGAAAACGGGGCAAGCGGAGGCAGCAATAGCAATCCCTGCAGCCCGAAACTGATAATCAGCTGCTTGTGCTAATCAAGCTGTGCTGAAACTGATACAGGCTGTTTGCTATTTGCTGCAAGGAGGCAAATTGTTGGGAGGCAGAGGCAAAAGAATGGGGGCGGGCAGAGGGCTACATTCGATGTATAAGATGCACCCAAAATGTCATCCTCTTTTAGGGGGGAAAGTGAGTCTTATACTCTGAAAAATACGGTATATTACTTTGTATTTTCTTGTAAAAATAGAGAAGCTATAACTATAGTTATGTTTTTCAGACTTTGTTAACCTGGTGCTATCGTGACAACTGCTGAGATACTCACCCAGCCAAATAACTATACTTACAGAGAACTTAAGAGTTATAACTAATCCATTCAAAAGGCATTGGATTGCAAAGGTCTATACAGGTAGTCCTCTACTTACAACAGGTCGCTTAGTTACAAAAAGTAACTTATGACCATTTTTCACACTTCATGGCAGCATGTGATTTACATTCAGATGCTTGACAAGTGACTCACATTTATCACGGTTGCAGTGTCCAGGGGGTCACATGATCCCCTTTGCAAACCTTCTGACAAAGTCAATGGGGAAGCCAGATTCACTTAACAACAGTGACAAGAAAAGTTGTAAAATGGAAAAAAGCTCACTTAACAAAATTTCGCACTTAGCAACATAAATTTTGGTCTTAATTATGGTCATAACTTGAGGACTACTTTTATCAACCAACAAATTGTTTTGCATGTGACGCTTCTGATCATCTAACATTTATAGATACTTAGATTTTCTTATGTTCTATATCCCACACATAAGGAAGCTGCACATATTTTACTTGTCCCTCCCTGCTTGAATTTCTGGCCCTTTTTCTCAAAGCTTAGGATTCATGAAAAATGGATGGTTCTAAGTGGCCCATGAAAAGATTCATTTCACGTCCTAATTCATTTATGCCAACAACATATTTCCACAAAGTTTAGTTCAGTGGCTCAATTTTATAACTTTGATGCAGGTTTTTTTTGGCATCTTAGCTATACTCTCTCACTGTTCAGTCATTGATAAGTTGAAATCCTTTTATAGATACTCAAGCACCCCATTATTTCTCATTGGAAACATTTTTTTATGAATGCACTAGGCATTTGTAATTTATTTTTACCCAAAATTGAGAATCTTAATGAACTTTACATAAGATGTAGCCTGGTATACAAAGTTTCTCAAACTTGGCAACTTTGAAAAGATGTGGACTTCAACTCCCAGAATGTCCCATGGTGTTTGGGAAATTCTGGGAATTGAAGTCGACACCTTAAAAGTCACCAATTTTGAAAAACACAGATACACACTCACTCTCTGTGTCATATAGTAAAGGTAACCCTCGCACATATGTGCTAGTCGTTCCCAACTCTAGGGGGCAGTACTTATCTCCGTTTCAAACCCGAACAGCCAGCGCTGTCCGAAGACGTCTCCGTTGTCATGTGACCGACATGACTCAACGCCGAAGGCGCACGGAACGCTGTTACTTTCCCACCAAAGGTGGTCCCTATTTTTCTACTTGCATTTTTACATGCTTTCGAATTGCTAGGTTGGCAGAAGCTGGGACAAGTAAGTAATGGGAGCTCACTCCATTACACAGCGCTAGGGGTTCGAACCGCCGACCTTTCTGATTAACAAGCTCAGGGTCTTAGCCAAGTGTCCCCATATAATACAGGTGGGTAGATGCATAATTCTGTATTTATTTATTTAGCCATGTTTATGTAGCATATATTGGAAGTGGCCAGAGCTGTATGCAACCAAAGTTCCCTTTAATGCATACCGATCAGTGTACCATTCAAAGTGACAATAAAGTTGGTCAAAAGTCTAACTTGAAAAGAAAACTTGAAGGGAAAAGCACACACAGACACAATTCTACGTCTAAAAAAGTGGGAATCGCTTTGCGGAGAAGTAATCGCTTGGCTGATCCACCGAGATCCACCGCACGCGGCACCCGCACACATCACGTGCACAACGTAACACCAGCCCTTTCCTTAAAAAGGCCATAATTTTTATTCATATTTTTTTTTTGGTTTTGAAAGGAACGGGCTGAGGAACTGCAGGGTGCGGCTTTCCCCTCCGTCCCATCGCTCCATCCCGAAATCTCAAAAGCAGCCAAATAAAAGAGAGGGAATTGGGAGAAAAAAGGGACATTTCCACCCAAAGCAGAGGAACTTTCAAATCGCGCGCCTGGGAGGAAACCCCCCTCCCCCGCAAAAGCACGTGGCCGTCCGCAAACACGGGAGGCGCGAACTTGCCCGTTCACACGTGCGTTTCCCGAACACGCGGGGAAGGGAGGGGTGGGGGGCTCCGGGTTTGAAGGGGGGCGGGTGGGGCAAGGAGTCGCCCCCTCCCTTCCCCCCCAGCTGCTCTCTTCCTTGAGGCGGGGAGGGGCTTAAAAGGGCTGAGGAGCCCCCGACACGCCCTTCCCCGGCCCTTCCCCTACCCTGAGGGGGCAGCGCCCAAGCGCAGGGCCCGCGGCCTCTCAGCCTCTGCAAAGCGGGTCTCCCTCCGCCGCTGGGCCTTTTCCTTGCCCCACGCCTCAGGCGTCCCGCTGACTTACCAGGCTGATGGCGATGGCGGCGGCGGCGGCGGCGGCGAGCGCAGCCCGAAGCCCCCCGAGCGCAGCCTCACCGTGTGTGGGTCTCTCCCTTGCTCCCTCGCCGCTTCGCCCGCCGGGCACCGCCTCTTCCGGCCACGCCCCCTCCCCTTGTCCCCCCCCTCTCTCTCTCTGGCGGGCGCGCGGATCCATTCGCAGGGCCTGCTGGGAAGGCGAGTCTCTTCCCTCGCTCTCGCCTTTCAGTTTTCCGACGACGAAACGCGCGCACTACAGCTCCCGGCAAGCCCTGCGCGAGGAGGCGCCCGACCCGAAGGGGAGCTTCGGTGCCAAAGGGCGAAGGAGGGGTGGGAGGGAGCGCGGGTGATGGTGTATTGACGGCCTGATTAAAAGGGGGAGCCCGATTGGTTAAGAGAGGGCGAGGCTGGCTCTGAGAAGGTCCGGCTTAGAAGGCCGCTTTATACAGGACCAAAAGAGGTACCAGATTCTGGACCAGCTTTGCTCCATCTATGCCAGAGGGAAGAGAAGGACCAGGGGAGACATGAGAGCAGTCTTCCAATATTTGAGGGGCTGCCACAGAGAGGAAGCTATTTTCCAAAGCACATGAAGGTCAGGCAAGGAATAATGGATGGAAACTGACCAAGGAGAGATTCAACCTAAAAATAAGGAGGAATTTTCCGACAGAACAATCCACCCATGGAACAGAAGTTGCCTTCAGAAGTGGCGGGAGCTTCCTCACTGGAGGCTTTCAAAAAGAGATTGGACTGTCATCAGTCAGAAGTGGTGTATGGTCTTCTTGGGCAGGGGGTTGGACTACATGATCTACAAGGTCCCTTCCAACTCTGTTAATCTGTCTGCAAACTTGGCAACTTTAAGACTTGTGGTCTTCAACTGGCTGGAGAATTCTGGGAGTTGAAGTCCACAAGTCTTAAAGTTGCCAATTTTGGGGACACCTGATCTATGCCATCCATCTGGTAAACTTGCAATATTTGTTTTTCTCGCCATGTACATGTATATCTCAGAACTAGACTGTTGTTTCTCTGTGTCATATATATGGGTATATATGCATAATTTTGTATTCATTTATTTATTTTGTCGTGTTTATATAGTGTATATTGGAGATGGGTGGCCTTCCTTTGAGAGCTGTATGCAATGAAATTTCATTTTAATGTACACCGATTAGTGTACCTTCAAAGTGACAATAAAGTTATTCTAAGTCTAAGGTATAGGGACACGCTGGCTCAGTGGCTAAGACGCTGAGTTTGTCGATTAGAAAGGTCGGCAGTTCAGCAGTTTGAATCCCTAGCGCCATGTAACAGTGACCTCCCCTTACTTGTCCCAGCTTCTGCCAACCTAGCAGTTTGAAAGCACGTAAAAAATGAAAGTAGAAAAATAGGGACCACTTTGGTGGGAAGGTAACAGCATTCCATGTGCCTTTGGTGTTTAGTTATGCCGGCCACATGATCACGGAGGCATCTTCAAACAGCGCTGGTTCTTCAGCTTTGAAATGGAGATGAGCACCGCCCCTAGAGTCAGGAAAGATTAGCACATATGCGCAAGGGGGATCTTTACCCTTTTAAGGTAGTAGAAGGTATCTGGGGCAAAGAATATTTGCTGCCTAGGATTGCAAAGACAAAATGCAAGCCATTTGCTTAACTGACTCCCCCAATTTACAGGTAGTCATTGACTTATGACCCCAATTGAGCCCCAAATTTCTGTAGGTGAGTGAGATTATCTTGTCGCACAGATTCACCAATCTTTAACCACTTTGTGATTCATAAGCTTTGCAAAGCTGAAAAATTACAATTGAGAAACGCAAGATCTGTAAAACGAGTAAGTACAGAATGCGAACAATCTACACTATGGGTATCTTTATAGAACCATCCTACTGAAGCTTCAGAAAATCATGGTGCAGTAGACACTTTTGTAGTCTTCAGAACTTTTCATCAGTTAGAATCTGAACCTTAGTCAGGCTGTTGTGCTCAAACTACATTAGTACTTCATCTCTTAGAATTCTCTAAATGCTCTTTGCCATGCTGGGAAAAGAATTCTAGCAACTGTAATTCTAACATATCAGGAAGATGAGCATGCTTGATGATGCAAAATAATAATAATAATAATAATAATAATAATAATAATAATAATAATAATGACTATGGCACAAACCAGCAGTGGTAATTCCAGTGGTAATTGGCACACTGGGTGCTATTCCAAAAGCACTGGAATTACATTTAAAACAGTTAAAAATTGACAAAATCACCATCAGTCAAATGCAAAAAGCCGCACTGCTTGGATCTGCACGCATATTACGAAAATACGTTACGACGTCCTAGGCCCCTGGGTGGGGCCCGACTAGTAACCAATGCCAAATCCGGCGAAACAACTGGCCGCTGTGATACAATTGTACAACAACAACAATAATAATAATTATTATTATTATTATTATAATTATAAATAAATAATAATTATAATTAAAAAAACTAAAGGAACAACACCTGAAAACTATAGACCAATAACATGCTTGCCAACAACCTTCAAATTACTCACAGGCATTATTGCAGATAACATGATGGATTATTTGGAAACAAACAACATCTTGCCAGTAGAGCAAAAAGGCAACAAAAGAAGGAGCAGGGGCACAAAAGATCAGCTTCTAATTGATAAAATGATATTAGAAAATTGTAAGAACAGAAAAATGAACTTGAATATGGTCTGGATTGATTACAAAAAGGCATTTGACTCACTGCCACATAGTTGGATCATAAAATGCTTAGAAACAACTGGCATTAGCAAAAATATTACATCCTTTACTGAAAAGGCAATGAAACAATGGAGAACTGAGTTGGCAGTAGGGAATGAGAGCTACGGAATGGTTAATATCAAGCGAGGAATTTTCCAGGGTGATTCACTTTCACCTCTTCATCATCGCAATGATCCCACTATCAGTAATCTTAAAAAAAATGAAATTAGGCTACCAAACAGCCAAAAAAGCTGAAAAAATTTCGCATTTACTATATATGGATGATTTGAAACTCTATGGAAAGTCAGAAATAGAAATCCAATCATTGACAAATACAGTCCGAGTATTCAGCACCGATATTTCAATGCAGTTTGGCATGGAAAAATGCGCCACTGTATCCATAAAAAGGGGCAAAATCACTGCATCTGAGGGAGTTGAAATGCCCAATGGCCAACTAATTAAATGCAAAGAAAATGAAGCCTACAAATACTTAGGCATTCTGCAGTTGGATAACATCAAGCATGGAGAAGTAAAAACTATTGTCAGACGAGAGTACACCAACAGAGTTAGGAAAATTTTGAAATCTAAATTGAATGGTGGAAATACAATCAAAGCCATAAATACCTGGGCAATACCAGTTATAAGATACACAGCTGGCATAGTTAACTGGACACAAGCTGATTTGGACCTTTTGGACCGAAAAACCAGGAAACTAATGACAATGCACTACAGTTTACATCCACGTGGTGATACTGATAGACTATATCTGCCCCGAAAATCAGGTGGCAGAGGATTATTACAAGTGAAGCAAACAGTTGAAGAAGAAAAACATGCACTGGCTGATTATTTAAAAGAAACTCAAGAACATCTATTAATCGAAGTAAAGAACAAAAATCTACTGAAGGCCCAACAGACAAAACAAGAATACAGAAAAGATGTGATAAAATCAAGAATGGAGAGTTGGCAGAACAAAGCACTGCATGGTCAATTTCTGGAAAAAATAAAAGATAAAGTGGACAGTGAACAAACTTGGTTATGGTTAAAAACAGGTACATTAAAGAAAGAAACAGAGTCATTAATCCTGGCTGCGCAAGAACAAGCTATCCGCACAAATGCCATTAAGGCCAAAATCGAAAAATCCTCTGATGATGCCAAATGCAGACTTTGCAAAGAAGCTGATGAAACTGTTGATCACATACTCAGCTGCTGTAAAAAAATCGCACAGACTGATTATAAATTGCGGCACAATTCAGTAGCACAAATGATCCATTGGAATTTGTGCAAAAATTATAATATTAAAATAACAACAAACTGGTGGGAACATCAGCCTGAAAAAGTCACCGAAAATCAGATGGTCAAGATCTTGTGGGATTTCCGTATACAAACCGACAAAATACTGGCGCATAATACACCAGACATCACACTGGTTGAGAAAAATAAGGTCACAATCATAGACATCGCAATACCAGGTGATAGCAGGGTCGCCGAGAAGGAACATGAAAAAATCGCAAGATACCAGGACTTAAAAATCAAAATTCAACGACGATGGCACAAACCAGCAGTGGTAATTCCAGTGGTAATTGGCACACTGGGTGCTATTCCAAAAGCACTGGAATTACATTTAAAACAGTTAAAAATTGACAAAATCACCATCAGTCAAATGCAAAAAGCCGCACTGCTTGGATCTGCACGCATATTACGAAAATACGTTACGACGTCCTAGGCCCCTGGGTGGGGCCCGACTAGTAACCAATGCCAAATCCGGCGAAACAACTGGCCGCTGTGATACAATTGTATAATAATAATAATAATAATAATAATAATAATAATCAGATGGTCAAGATCTTGTGGGATTTCCATATACAAACGGACAAAATACTGGTGTATAATACACCAGACATCACACTGGTTGAGAAAAGCAAGGTTACAATCATAGATATTGCAATACCAGGTGATAGCAGGGTCGCCGAGAAGGAACATGAAAAAATCGCAAAATACCAGGACTTAAAAATCGAAATTCAACGACGATGGCACAAACCAGCAGTGGTAATTCCAGTGGTAATTGGCACACTGGGTGCTATTCCAAAAGCACTGGAATTACATTTAAAACAGTTAAAAATTGACAAAATCACCATTAGTCAAATGCAAAAAGCCGCACTGCTTGGATCTGCACGCATATTACGAAAATACGTTACGACGTCCTAGGCCCCTGGGTGGGGCCCGACTAGTAACCAATGCCAAATCCGGCGAAACAACTGGCCGCTGTGATACAATTGTATAATAATAATAGGAAAAGGCTGATATTGAAACATGGCAATTGCATGAGCTAGTTTTTAGAAGGAATGTTGGAAGAAGTAGTATAAAGTAGAAATAATACAATCTTATGTATGATCATATGTCTCTTAGATTGCTGAATCAAACAAGAGTTGATCCTCTACTTTTTAAATATAAAAATAAAATTCTTCATGTTACCCAATACATATCTATTTGCAGGTGAAATGCATTGCTTTCATTTACATTAAAGGGGGGGGGGAACTAAACCGCTTTAAACTACAACTGTATTCATCGAACTAGTCAAAACAAACTACATCGTGCCTTAAAAGACAAAGAGTTTTCCATAATTTTGATTCAGCAATTGCATTTTCTAAAACTACCTTAATATATTGTTTGAATGCAGACTTTATATATTTAACTGGCAGGCAACTTACTATGGGTAAAAAACATGGACAGTAACTTTATTGTTGTAAAGTCAACTTAAAATTAAAAAAAAAACATGTTAAACTGGCTTAATGATCTATGCATGAGATTGTCATGGAAAAGAAACCGGGATAACATTTTCTAGGCTCCATGGACAAACTGTACACGACAACGTAACAAAACAAAATAGATTTTATTCAAATTAAGCATATTTGTTAGCACCTCAGGATAACCAGGAAAATAGAACAGTCCAACATAGATAACCAGTTCAGCAGTCCAATAAACTGAACATGTTTTAGTGCATAATGATGGTAGAAAAGTACCACATTGGTCACAACACACACCTTCAAAACACTCTCAGTCAGCTAGAATGCACAGGCATTTATTTACAGAGAGAGAGAGAGAGAGAGAGAAAACCAATGTTATTGCCCAAGATCCTAAAAGATGAATATGAGCAAAACATAAAGGGGTGTGCCCAAGCCTGACCTAAATGCGACACTCTATAGCAAAGGTATTCTGTATAAGAAATATAGGGCCGCACTGAAATCTGCTAAATTTGGAGTTAAATCCAAAATAATAGCACAAAATGGACATTGTTCTTGGAACCTCTACTCAAAAGGACTGGATAAGAGTTGTCACTGACTACGGCTGAGAGTTCGTATATCCCACTGAATGTAAATCCTAATTTCTACTGTCATATCCTATACAGTCATTTACACCAACTGCAGAAGAACAAAAGAACTGGGTGATTCTTATGACGTATAATAGGGGAAAGAATAATCACGTTGAACATATACTTTCATCATAGTATGCTTTCAAGCTTTAAAAATTAACTTTAATTGTGGATGGGTACAACATATATAACCAATATATACGACTGTAGTTCCTATTCATATTGATGCTGGGGAAAAAAAATACTGTAACCAAATTAAAAAAAATGGACAGCTGGCCATTCTGTTCCTCATCAATGTCATCAAGTCACAGCAACTCCGACAAAAGAAACATTTAAGCCTGGTAACACAAAAGTCAATGTGCTTATTAATAAGATGACGCAAAAAAGTGACAACTTAGGAAAATATAACACCCTCACCCTATGTTTTAATGTTTCCTTCCTTTTAATTTAAACAAAAAATTGATATCTCCTAAAGAGCTGAGAAAACAATGTGATGGTAAGTATTCGAAATATATTCCAAAGAGTGGCACTACGTATCTACCGTAGGTGAATGGATGCAAAAAAAATTAACATTTCATGGCAAAAATTAAGTCCTTCCTCCTCACACTTCTTTTAAGACAAATGGCAACAGTTTTACAAAGATATAAGCTAACCACTGACTTCCCCAAATAAAGTTGTATCAGTCTACAACCGAACCACTAGTGGGTTCTGGATAATGTCATAGTGAAAAAAAACTGCTTAGGACTTGAACTCTGCACCCATTCCTCTCACGCTCAGTTTTCAATGTGCATGTCATTTTTTTTTCAAGACTTGAGGAAATATAGTGGATTCAGAAGTAAAGTATGCATAATTGTGGGAGGTTAACCCCATTGCTCTTATGCTACGGAGACTATAACCTGGAAAAATATAAAGGAAGGCTACTGTCCTCACAGATTTTCCAAGGGAAAATAAATACATTTGTTGAAAACTGAAACAAGCAATTTTAAATGCCCAGAACATGGATTCATGAAATGTCAGGAAAGCCGCAATAACTTTGTCAGCTGAAAGAGGAATAGAAGCAAAACAGTAACTCCCAACGGCAATATGGAGATAACAAACATCCTCCTGATATCCTCTTTTAAATATTAAGGATTTGTTTTGACAATAAAAATGGCACACTCTGCATCAAAAGGTTCTGGGGGGGCAGGGGGAGAAGAAATGCCTACAACTCCCTTTCATAAAAAGAAAAGATAAATGCACTGATGGCTGTGATTTTTTTAACATGACATTTCCCGCAGAATTATCCTGGTACAATGCTGTGACAGTGTGCCTTGGTTGTCTTCATTTCCTCCAATATGAACGATTACAATCCAGGTGTGCCTGTCTAGAAAGTAACTGACTCTTTCCTCAAAATTAGCTTTGTACAACATTTGACTGCAGGTGTTAAGACGCTAAGAGTTTAGCTTCACGAGGGCAATGCTAAAAAGGGACTCGTTCCAACTGAATCAGCATCATCCAGAGTACCACAGCAGCTACACCGACTTGCCACTATGGTCAGGACAGTATTTAATGCGAGGAGTAGAAGCCAGTGACCAGAATCCCAGGCCATCTTTTGCAGATGTATCGCAGCAAGTCTCTCGGTGGGATAAATGTTAAGGACACATGTTGAGGTCCCGTGAATTAAATCCGGGCCAGCTCGCACAAAGAAGCCTGGGCTTCGGAAGCAGAGAACCAGTGGCTCAAAACTGGTCACTTCCCCTGTGGCAGAGCAGAGCTGCCTAACCGGGGCGAAAAATGTCATTCGGGCAGCCGCCTGGAGCACCATTTGTCTTGACAACTGCTTTCCCCCTCTGCAAGTCTTTTTGATGCAAGATCCCTGCCCACCTTCCCGTCAAGATCACCCCCGTCCAGGCATATTCGGAACCCGGCAGGCTGTAGCGCCTCAGAGGCCGTGGCGCTTGCGTGCCCCCCCAGCCATGCTGGCGGCATGCAGCAAGCGGTCCTTCTCCCTGATCTCCTCCCGCAACTGGGATTCGGCCAGGCGGAGTCGCCGGATGCTGCCCTTCATCTCCTTCATCTTGACTTCCAGCAGGGCGATGATGTCCCGTTGCTCGTTCAGCTTGCGCAGCAGCTCCTCCGACGTGGTGCCCGAGGACAGTGAATAGGAATGGTCTGGGGGACTCTCCACCAACGGCCCGTTGTCGGCCAGGAAAGCCAGGTGGACTGGAGCCCCCACGATGGCCCCGGGACCCCCGAGTTCCACCTGCACCGTCAAGTCCATAGGCTTGACATCCTCCCCGGGGAGACCGCCGGGGCCCCCAGGGCCACCTCCTCCTTCTCCGGCTGCCCTGATGAGGCCCTGGCCAGGCTGGCCAGCCGCCCCCTCTTGCAAAGTCAGCAGCACCGCGGCTTGGGCTGCGGCGGCGGCTTGAGCGGCGACTTGGGCGGCCGCCTGGGCAGCAGCTTGGGCGGCGGCGGGGGCGTGCCGGGGTCTCTTGGGCCCGCGGGCCCCTTTGCGCTCGTTGACCCCCCGCAAGGGGAAGATGGTGGGGACGCGCACCAGGTAGGACTTGCGCCCGCCGGGGAAGTGCTCGGAGCAGACGCGGTGGCCCGTGGTGGGCTGGAAAGTGCTGAAGCAGCCGCTGACGCCGGCGCGGGAGACGTTCTTCAGCCAGAGGCGACGCAGCTCGGCGTCCTTCGGGAAGGTGTAGAAGTGGAGCGCCTTGTCCCGGTGCGAGTTGTTGTAGCAGCCTGGCACGCAGCACGTGAACCCGGGCATGGTCTGCGCGGTGTGCCTGCCTCCTCCTCCTCCGCCTCCTCCTCCTTCCCCCGGCGGGCCCGAGGCGGCGGGACTACAGATCCCACAAGGCCTCCCGATTGCGAGTCCAAGAAGGCGGCGGCTGCAGCCTCCTTCTCCCGCGCCGACGCCACAGCAGCCTTGCCCTCCCCGAGAGCGCCACAGGAAACGGAACTACCCGCCCCACAAAGCACCGCGGCGGCGACGCCGCGCCGGAACTCTCTTTCCCGCCGGGCCCTGCGAGCTGCGAGCCCAGGATTGGAAAGCGCGGGTTTCCTCAGTCTGGGGGGGGGAGGGGGGAGGAGGGGGGGAGGTGGGGCCGGAGGAAGATGGAACTACGCCTCCCAACCGCCATCATGAGATGCCGCCTTCCCACAATCCCTCGGCTTTCATTGTGTCTTTTAATAAAGCTGCTGTTCCTAAGTCTGCATGTTAATATTTTCATCTGTTCTTCCTCGTTTCCCCACCCCCCATTTTGTCGGAATGGCGGTTTATTCCCCTCATTTGGTGCCTTGCCATATAATACCTCAGCAAGGATCGTCTAGGAAAAGCGCGGGAACTGCCGACGAACGGCCTATGAATTGGGGAAACAAAACAGAGGAAAAAGAAACTACGCTTCCCACAGTGCAACGGGCTCTCGGGTTCCAGCGTCTTCTATAGACGCTCGATTTGCCTCTTACGGCAATGGAACTTGGTTGCCCGGGCAGCGGCGTTCGTTTTGCTTGTTGCCACGGCAACCGTTTAATTAGGCGCCCCAGCAGCATCTCTAAACCTTGGTACCTCGAGGACCAGTTGCTCAGCCTAGCGGGATTCTCCCCACCTGCAGCCCACCCCACTTCCGAAGAATAAAACGAATGCCAAGCAGATTGTTTTAAATAAAAGACAATGTTGCTTGTGACATGTGTTGTTCTCTCATATTGCTACATCACTTAGAAACAGTATCTGAGCTTCATTTTCCTGGATTTCTCAAGTTCTAAATGAGAAGAAAAAAATACCTTTAATTTCTTTTATAAATATAACATCACTAGAAAGTAGCATGGGTACCTTTCTTCTCCAATGAAATGTCCCTGAGGTGCTTTTTCCAAAAGGCAATTAATTGGACTCTCTTGGGGTTCTTTTTCTTTGAAAACATTTCGCTTCTCAACCAAGAAGCTTCTTCAGTTCAAAGCAAATATTTTAATATTGCGAAGCTTTTCCAAGAAAAAAACATTAATTCGCTTTTACTGCTTTTTGTAACATTTAGTTTAATAACTTCACCAGATCTTCTCAGCATCATTACTATTCAATGTCTGTAGAATCCTGGTGAGTTTTGTCTTTGTTTCTTTGAGCCAGTGTTGACTTCTGGTGATTGCCTAAATAGATCTCTGCAGGTTTTTGACAAAATTTTGGAATAGTTTGCCATTGCCTGTTTCTTAAGGCTGAGAGATAGTAATTGGCCCAAGGACACCCAACCTAAAGCAGAGCCTAGTGCTTAATCACTTCATCACACTGGCACTCTAGATAATTTAATGCCCTCTAAAAACCACTTCCATTACTACTTAATGATCTTGAAGAATGATTACCTACAATTGTCATGACATTCTCCAGTTATTACTCAGTGGCTCCCCCCCCCCCAGTATTCAATATTTCTATCTAGTAAGCATTTAATTAACTAGATTTTAACTCAGACATTAACCAGGTTTATCTCAAAAGCAGCAATATATAAATACTCAATGATAAACAAAAAATACAGACTTTATTTACAAGTATAAAGGTATGGCACTGAGTATCTTCACTCAGCAAAATAATTCACTAAGTACTTTGCTCATTCCATTATCAATCCCCAGCCATTTCAAAACAGTCCTGTTTTTAAAAAGTTTTTATAAAAAAATCAAGAGTTCAGATCCTGTATTTGATGGGAAGGCATTCCAAAGAAGGAGAGTTCCACCAGAGAATGCTTGCCTTCAAGTTCTGTCCTGTCTCCGATTGCACTGCTGACTTAAATAATGCAGAATGATTGCTGTTGCCTTTGATAGGCCACAGCCTATCGTATTTATTTTGTATTCATTTTGTATCTATTTAGCCCAATATTGCATTAGTTGGGCTAAATAGATCAGAACCCGAGTTAATAAACAATAAGCTACCAGATCTCTATAGTTTCTGGTCCATTACCAAGTTGTCTGATTCAAAAGTGGCATATTAAGCCACTATTTAGTTTGTTTTGAGTTAGCATATTCTGTGAACCCAGCCTCCCAGCTAGCTTTCCACAATATGCTGCCCTCCTAATAGGTTGGACTGGAACACCCATATTTCTAGCTAGCATAGCCGTGTTTGGAGCCGATAGGTCCCTTTATTTGCTGTGGAGTGTACTGTAGGAAGTTATCACCCAGCCCTCTCCCAGAAAAATGAAATATCCTAGGAAATATTGAAAAGGCAGAATATTTCTCTGGATGTGAAAAGAAAGAAACATGTTTTAAAAGACAGAATAGCTGCCTGTAGCTTCCTGCCCATCCCAACTTTGTTAATGGGCCATTAAGAAGGCCAAGCTAGTCCCTTTACATAATAAAGACTTCTCCACTGCAGCTCCAGGGGGATGGGAGTAAAAGCATGATAATATTGGCCCTTTACTCAACTGACCACATGGCATCTGAGAATTCAACCAACCTGGATTAGGCCTAGAGAGTTGCCCCTGCATGGCCCCATGTGAGTCCGACAACCAATCAGAATACATTTCTTACACAGGAACAGGAAACATAGAGGTGGGGCTGAACAGGTTATAAAAAGCCTAGCAAGTCCCTTCCTCAGCCCTTCTCTTCTTCTCCACCAACATTGAAGCATGTCAAGCACCTTTTCTGTTCAGGGCTCAAGCCATGTGGCCCTATCCAACAATAAATCATCTTTCCAAGCAGCCTCCATGTCTCCAGTGTCTTTTTCCCCACTTGGAGCTGAACCCAGAAGGACATTTCTTTCATCAGTACAAAATTATTTGTCCAGCTAGACAAGGATGCAGTTGGCAGCTGTAAAAGACAACTGGGACGCCGAATCTTTTCAAGATTGCACAGAAGAGGAAGTCACTGCAGGATGGTTGGATGCTATATTTCACTCTTATTTAAAAAAAAAAATGATGTAAGCCACACCGAGGCCTTCAAAAGCCCCTTTTCCGCTTATCCCAGATATGGGACAACAGCCTTCCCTAACTCTATCCCACCCAAAGAGTCAAATCCTCACGCTTTCGTGGGGAATGATAGGAATGGAGACCAACCCACGTTCAACGTTTCCGGGCGGGCCCTATCAGGAACTCCATCTCCCACCGGTCAATGCGAGGCAGGAAAAGGTGGAGCGTTCTCGCGAGACTTGCTCAGGGGCGGTGCTTACTTGAATCCCGACGCGGGAGAGGACTTTGCGGAGCGCTCGCAGGCTCTTTGCTGCCTCCTCGTAACGGTCTCGGCGGGCGGCGGCCGAGCCATGGCCACCCGGAGGAGCCTGCGAGGACAGTGGCCGGAGGAGGACCCGCAAGGTCGCAGGAGGTCGCTGCGGTTGGCTAGGCAAAAGGTGCGCGGAGTAGAAGGCTTGGGTGGCGGCATTCCCTCCTTTCCGCAGCCCTAAGCAAATTTTTTTCAATCTGGGGTGACTCCAATTCCCATCCTCCCCAGCCCTCCTCCCGCTCTCACCTGTGTTGGACTACCTTTCCCAATGTGGCTCTGCTTGCGAGACTCTGATCCCCTAAGCAACCTTCTTTCAATCTGGGGGAGGGGGGGAGGACTCCAATTCCCATCCTCCCCAGCCCTCTTCCCTCTTCCACCTGTGTGGGACTACTTTTCCCAATGTGGCTCTGCTTGTGAGACTCAGATCCTCCAGAAGGATTATATCTGCTGTGACCATCTTTTCTTGGAAAAAAAAACCGAAAGTCCAGCCTGAAAAAGGGACAAATCTGTTTAAAAAAAAAAGCTCATAAGGACTGAAACTACCCGAAATAATGTTTACAGCTTTGCTTTGCAAAGGAACGTTCAAGAGCAAAAGCAAGAAAAAACAATAAATCTAATGACAGGTTTTTTTTTGAAATAAAGGACTATCCTTTACAATAGAGGTCACTGCAATTGTGGTGAGCCCTTCTCCAACTGAAATGCAGGAATAAACCTCCCCATCCATCCAAGCAAGATTGAAAACCTGAGATTTGCCTATTTATGGACAACAGTTTCCTTGGATAATTTCGCAGTAAAGACAGAAAACTTTTCCCCACCTTACTCCAGTGGTTTCTCCCTTGCACTTTCTTGAAAGTCTGTCAAGGAACAATAGACCTAGGCATAGTTGTTTAAGAGAAAACTCCAAAGCTTTCCTTTAGGGAAAATGACTTTCGTAAGGTACTAGATTAGGCTAAAATAATGTGCAGCCATTATTTTAGCATGTAGGGTGAAGAAAAAGAAACATATAACTATACGATGTATTGCATGGCTCTATATTACATCAGAGGGAAGTGGTGGCTCAGTGTATAAGACACTGAGCTTGTTGATCAGAAAGGTGGGCAGTTCAGTGGTTCGAATCCCTAGCACCGGGTAATGGAATGAGCTCCCATTACTTGGCCCAGCTTCTGCCAACCTAGCAGTTCGAAAGCATGTACAAATGCCAAGTAGAAAAATAGGGACTACCTTTGGTGGGAAGGAAACAATATTCCATGTACCTTTGGTGTTTAGTCATGCTGGCCACATGACCACGAAGACGTCTTCAGATAATGCTGGCTCTTCGGCTTGAAACGGAGATGAGCACCGCCCCCTAGAGTCAGGAACGACTAACACATATGTGCGGGGAAAACCTTTATATTATATGAAAATACCAATCGCCACAAAATATAGTCTTATTGAGCCTAATTTTTATGTAATAAGCAAAATAGGAGGTGATGTCCTTGCTTAATTGTATTTAAATTCTGAAATTCAATTACTAGAGTGCCTTGTTGCTACTTGTCTTTTACAATTGCAATTTGCCTTCTTTGGGCTGTTTTTACTTCAGGCTGAACCCTTTAATTATCAAAGATCCTTGGCTTATCAGGCACCTACCAACTCTGCACAGATGGATATTGCAACACCTCGAACCATTTTTAAGAAGGTCCTACAGACACGTAAGTGGAGGATTGGGGGAGAGCAATGTTTCAGGTCATGCTGCATTGGAGAAGTACAGAATCTCAGATAAAATAGAGTCATTGCTAATTGCAGGCTACTCACAACAACAAAGACTCAGAAACATAACAGCAGACATATAGCAAAAAACAAAATACTTCAGTAACGGTTTAAAAATGTGAATGAGCAGTCTGCTTTTGGAATGTTCACCATCTTGATGTGCACAGAATTTATTAGCTATAATATGTTCCACATCCAGAAGGATGGCTAGTAACCTCTTCCTCACCTAGGGTCAGTTGTACCTTTGTGTTGTACCAAATGAGAGGAAGAGTCTAGGATATTGTGTTCCAAAGGTGCTTTTTCAAAAGGCAACTGGACTTCCTTTGTTTTTCCCTTGAAGGCATTTTGCATCTCATCCAGGAAACTTTTTCAGTTCTGACTCCATTTCTTGGATGAGAAGAGACGTCATCAAGGAAAACAAAGTCCAGTTGCCTTTTGGAATTATTATGACCTGGATAACTGAGAATCTGCATAGACAGTCTAGGACCGTGATGACAAACCTATGGCATGTATTTAGATTTGTATGCCGCCCATTCCCTTGGGACTCTGGGCAGCTTACAGACAAGACAAAAAGAAACATATATTAAAAAATTTAAAATAAGGATACAAGTATTAAAATTTCACACCATGCATACTGTTAGAGTGGGGCTGGATACTAATCAACAGCCCCAGGCCTGCGGGAACAGCCAGGTCTTAGTGGCTTTACGGAAGGCTGGAAGAGTAGTAAGGGTCCGGATCTGTACGGGTAGATCGTTCCATAGGGCCGGAGCAGCTACAGAGAAGGCCCTCTCCCGGGGAGCCGCCAACCGACATTGACCGGCGGACGGCACCCGGAGGAGGCCCAATCTGTGTGATCTAATTGGTCGTTGGGAGGTAAATGGCAGGAGGCGGTCTCTCAGGTAGCCAGGTCCTAAACCATGTAGGGCTTTAAAAGTAACGACTAGCACCTTGAAACGCGTCCGGAGACCAATAGGGAGCCAGTGCAGTTCGCGGAGGATAGGTGTAACATGGGTGTATCTAGGTACACCCAATATCGCTCGCGGGGCTGCGTTCTGGACCAACTGCAGTCTTCGAACACTCTTCAGGGGCAGCCCCATGTAGAGCGCGTTACAGTAATCCAGTCTTGAGGATGTATTCCACAGATGGCACATGGAGCCATCAATGGGCACGCAAGCCGTCACCCAAGACAGCTCCATTGCACATGTGCGGGCGCACTTCCCACTTGCCAGCTGATTTTTGAGACTCTGTTGGGAGAGGCGTGCATGCGCAGGGTTGGGAGGGGTCACACGTACATGCTCAGGGAGTGGGGGGGGGATGCGGCACCCCGTTTTTGGTCCCAGGAGGCTTCAGGGAGGCCTGCTAGCACCGAAACGGTCATGTGTGCATGTGTGGGGGGAGCGCGGGGGGGTCGCATGCACAGGGGATGGGTCCCGTCAGAGAGAGCATTGCATTATGGGTGTCGACATGCGTGATTGCGCTCCCACATGCACTTTCGGGGCACAAGGGAAAAAAAGATTTGCCATCACTGGTCTAGGATACTATCCATCCATCACTGTAAGTTCAGTGCATTTCTGAAACCAATAGGATCCTCAAGTAAATAGAACAGTTTGCAACTTGAAGATTTAAAAATGAAAGGTTGAAAAAAATGTACGGTAGTGTTTAGGAGTAGAAAACTTCTTTGTTTTTAGGGCAGTGATATACTGTAGCTGTGGTTTTGAAGCACTTTTGAATTCAGCCCTTGCTGAAATAATGTTCCTTGTTTGTTTGTTTTTGACAGAACCAATTGTTTCCCCTCTTGTTTCTGAGAAACCTGATTCTCCAAAAACAGTTGATACAACTTTCCATTTTCCTGTGAAGTTTGATTCTTCCATGTAAGTGCTTCCTTTGTGTTTGGCAGTTACTAAAATAAAGGCTACAAATCTTCAGCTATTTTGACTGTTGTGAATAACACACTTAGGATCATAATGTAAAATTGCAGCACTCAAAAGGCGAAAACTACGAAATCTTTGTTTCTCTGCAATGAACCTTAAGAGCCAAAACTCCAAACCAAGCCTTAAATAAAACTTATTTCTGTTTTTCTTGGAATCAGCCAAGAAATGGCTGATCCTGAAATGCATTCAAGCAAGGCATTAATAATCAATCTATTAATTGTGTTATTGACATTAAATTAATAAGTACATTTTATTGATTAATTTGTTAATACAAATATTGTGCTACTTTTAATGGTCTACGTTTGTGAGTTCTGGGAACGTATATTGCTAAAATCTCATTCCTTTTTTCTCCATGTAGTTGGCATCCATTGCATGAAAAGATTGCTGAACGCTGCATTAAGATGCAGTTCAACCTGTATGAATGTGTACATACAAGCTGCTAAATTAAATTCAAATACTTATGCAGTATGTGGACTTACTTATTGGGAGTTATGTGCCATTCCTGAATAATAACTGCTCCTTTTGGCCCTCATTGAATAATCTATTTTCCCTATTTCCTAACAAAGGGGAGTATTGCTGTAGCTATGTCCGTTTTGTTCAGCATTGATTAAAAATGGGAATGACCATATTGATGTACAGTATATATATTTTGAGTTGACCTAAAATTGCTTAAGGTTTTGGGTTAAGCCAGGGGTCAACAACCTTAAACACTCAAAGAGCCACAAAGGTCCTAACCGGAAGCTCCCCTTTTAATTCTGGAGCCAACTGGAAGTCTGGTTCCCCCACCATAGAGTCTCCTCCTAGCACGGCGTCCTTTTTCCTCTACCTGTCCTAACCAAAAACCCTATCAATTGTGGAGCTGACCAGAAAACCATGGAGTCTCCTCCTAGCGCGGCATCCTTTTTCCTCTACCTGTCCTAACCAAAAGCCCTATCAATTGTGGAGCTGATCAGAAAACCATAGAGTCTCCTGGCGCGCTGTGCTTTCCCCCGCCTCCCAACCGGAAGCTCCTCTCAAAATTGTGGTGCCAACACGTGACAGGGAGCCAGAGCAGAGGGATGAAAGAGCCACATGCGGCTCCAGAGTCGTGTGTTGCTGACCCCTGGTTTAAGCACTATGGAGGCTTGTCCTTCGAGAACAGTATTCTGCTACTGGTAGCTCTGAAGATCTGTTTTGTTGATCTTTAGCAATCTAGAAGTCAGCCTGTCGGACTCCATTCAGAGAGAGAAGCCTAGGATTTCACGGCATCCAACGAGATCGAAAAAGGTCCGTCTCTCTGAATTTGAAAGGGGTCTGAACAACCATCTTCAGTCCAACACAGGTAAATGTGGCCTTTGGAGGCGACGCTAACAAAATTTTGAATGCTTTTTTTAAAAAAATGTTTTACTCCAAGAAATAAGGATAATAGTTGACTGTATGTTTTGACATCCTACAAGTCCAGTTAAAGCAGGGGTCACCAAACTTTCGAACCTCAGGGAGTAAATTCATAATTTTAAATCCCGCAGACCACTGATACGAATCCAGAGCACTGCTTGCTGAAGTGCCTGGACTCCCAGTGATGGGATGGGGTCCTTCAGGCACGTAGCTTGGTCTCCTGTTTCTGCAAACTTAAACATTCAAAGAGCCATTTGGACCCGTTTCCCACAGGAAACAAAACACCAGAATCTCTTTTTTCTCTTTCTTTCCCTCTCTTCTCTCTTTCTTTTCTCTGTCATCTCTCTCTTCCTCTCTCTCATCTCTTTATCTCTCTCTCTCATCTCTCTCTCCCTCATCTCTGTCTCTCTCTCCTCACGGGCCAGCCAGTGTCTTGGGGCGGGGAGGAAGTTGCACATCATGCAGCACCAACAAGAGCCTGCGACATCCAGCAAGCGATGACACTTCACTCCTGCTCTGGAATATGGAGTGAATCTCCATCCCCTGCCCTTCCTTTTTCAGGCCAGGCGAGGAGGGAGGGCAAGGGCCGGGCCAGCCAGTGGTGAGTTCAGCCAACAGGAAGCCACAGGAAGGGGACGAAAGAGCCACGGATTTCCAACACCTCTTCTTTCGGTTTGACTGCGGTGCAAAACTCACACCCCTTGCCACAACAGCACCATTACCCCGCTCTGGCCAGCGAGGGCTGCGCTACTCCTTGCACGTTGCACCTCCTGCAAAGTTGCAAGTTGCATGTACCTCCCTCTATGGCGGAGATTTCCAGCCCCACCACAAGCTGTCTGGCCGGTCCCATATTTTAGAGCTCTAGTCACAGGGCTGGCCCATTGGTCTCCCGGAGCAGCTCCTCCAACCTGGTGCGCCGTGGACCACCAAAACTTTCTCACGGACCACCAGTGGTCCACGGACCAATGGTTGGTGACCTCTGAGGTATTAAGAAAATTACCTAAGGATTTGTTAGCCTGGATCACAGCACTCTTCTTTATGGAGATCAGATAATGGTCAGAAGAAATAAGAGACAGCGAATGCATTCTGTAGAAGAGGACATGCCTAGCCTGTGAAATCGGCTAAGTAGTCAACATATTTATTATTGTACATCCTCCTGAGAATCAGTATTCCTATGTTTAATTTCTCGATAATTGAATTGAATTGAATTTATTATATTTCTATGCCGCCCTTTTCCCCGAAGGGGACTCAGGGCGGCTCACAACCCAAGTCCGGGGGGGGGGGGGTACAAATAAGGAAAAAAAGCACGAACAAAACAATACCACAATTTAAAAACACACAGCAACCATACCATTCGAGGGGGGACAAAAGCTCATTAGCCCCAGGCCTGTCGGAACAGCCAGGTTTTAAGGGCTTTGCGGAAGGCCTGGAGGGTGGTGAGGGTTCGAAAATCCACGGGGAGCTCGTTCCAGAGGGCCGGAGCAGCCACAGAGAAGGCCCTCCTCCGGGTGGTCGCCAGTCGGCATTGGCCAGTGGATGGAATTCGGAGGAGGCCTAATCTGTGGGATCTAATCGGTCTATTGGAGGTAATGCTGAAGACCTGTCAAATGACACGCTGCACTGACATTGCTCAGATTAAAGCAGATCCAAGCTATTCGTAAGTGCCCTAAAGCAGAACAGGGAAGTGAAATTAATACAATTAATACAAATCCTAGGCATGGCAATAAATAGAATAAATTATTTATCCTGCTTTGGACAGCAATATCAGCAACTTCTAATGAATAGCTCTGCTTATGCAATAATTAGTATTTAAGTAGTAAGACTTCCACATATAAACAGCCCCTCTAATATATCTTAATCTCTCTTTGCAGCTCAAGACATGCTGGACCATACATCTTTGACAAAGTAGGTTACAATTCTGTTTTGTGGTTGTGCTCAAGCTATTGTTTCCTTTGCCTCTAGATCAGTTGTGGCGAATCTTTCTTACGGCGCGCCAAAATTGCATGCGCACGCACTATCGTGTGTGTGCCCACTCAACCCTCCCCCTGCACGTGCTACCCCCCCGTGCATGTATGCGCAACCCCTTCCCATGCTCCGGAGGCTTTCCTAAAGCCTGGGGAGGGTGAAAATGGCCTCCCCGGAGGCCCCCCGGAAACTGATCGGTTCCAGACTTTCGGTTGGGCTGTTGGGGCCATTTTCCGTCCTTCCCAGGCTTCAAGTAAGCCTCTGGAGCCTGGGGAGGGCAAAAAAAGGCCCCAGCGGGCCAACCAGAAGTTTGTTCGATCTCTTTTCGGGTCTCTGCAGCCCGTGTTGTTTAATCAAAATGCAGTTAAAACACTATACAAGACATCGAGAAGCATAAGCATAATATAACAGGAACAGCTAGAGATAAATCCTAGAGAGGCAGGAAATGCATCACTGAACAATGGAGATGAATGCTAGAGAGGAATAAAGTTGCATACAAGGCAGAAATAACATTGGTAACAGCATGCACCTGGGGGAGGGGGAGCGCACCTGGTTTTTGGTTTCAGGGAAGCCTGCTAGGTCCAAAAAGGGGTGGGAGGGTCACATGTGCATATGTGGGGGACATGCACATTGTTTTATGGGTGTCCCGTTTTCCGTTTGCACCACGCGAGGACAAAAGGGTTAGCTATCACTCCTATATGCTGTTCTGTTCTCAGGTCTCTTCAGATCTCTTTTACAACCCCAGCACCACTGAACTCCGCTGGGAGAAAAGGCTTGATCCGTCGTCCCAAAAACTACCGAGGAGTTAATGTGAAGGATTTTGAAGGGGGCCTTGAACAAGACTTGCTGCAGATCAAAGACTGTGAGTCTGATTTGGGGTATTTTTTTCCCCTGGTGTGTTTGTTAGAGAGAGCAACCTGGTAACTAACCTGGTCAGAATGGGTTATGATCTGTTCTGGAGACAGAATCAACGGAAAACGGGGTGGTGTCGAGAAGCGAAAATGAAGTCAAAGTGTTGTGGCCTGTCGGCCACTGCCCCCCTCCCCCCCAGTAGCCGAATCCAAGGAGGAGGAGGTAGCGTGGGAGTCAGGGTGAGCATCAAGGCAACCTGAGAGCTCTGAGGGGGAAGAGGGAATGGAGCTGGCAGAGATAGAGGTAGAGACAGAACCTGGGCTGCCCATCAGTCCTCAGATGGAGAATCAACAGCCCCCAGGTCTGGAGGTGGCTGATGAGGAAGAGGAGGAACAACTGCGTGATGCATGGATGTGCAGAAGGCAGAGAAGAGAGGAGAGCAGTGGAAATCAATGTGCTGGTCCTTGGGACGGAAGATCCATTGCTGCTAGCGAAGCCCCACTCTAGTTCTGGGGATAAAGGGCAGAGGGCAGAGATGAATAGATGTGGCAGACAATTATTTATTTTCTGGCTGGACTTGTTAGCCTGCGGTGAAAGAAACTTCTTGCCGGTGTGACTGGCACACCTAATAAAGGAATCTTTTGAATTAACTTCAGAAGTTTTGCCGAGTTTGGGGAACTGGGCCAGAACACAAAGTTATATTTCCATCTGAAGGGATAACTTTTGTTTCAATTGTTGCCAGCGGCAGGAAACAACCCCGAAGACCAGAAAACTACAACGTTCCAATCAAACAACACAGAGGCTCTTTCGGTAGAGACAGAACTCTTTCTCCCACCTCATTCCGATCAGGAGAATGAGATGGAGTCATCTAATGTCCTACCAGAACCGGATTTGGCAAGTAAACCTTTAGGTCGTAGGAGTGCGCCATCTCTGAGCCAAACACAGGACAAAATATCTGACATGGAAGTTGAAAAAGTGGCTGAAAGCATCCCCCCGCAAATCTTGGAACCGGAAAGTGAACCAGAAACTGAATCCATGGAAAAGGATGAGGGTTACCCAGAAGAAAGCCCACAGGATGCAGGAAAAGGATTGAGACCCAGTCTGGGAAAGGAGAAGTTAAGTCCAGGCCCCGAAGATGCCGGCAGCATAAAAAACGTTTCCCAGAAAGGAAGATTCACGCCTCAAAAGCAACAGCAAAAGCATTTTGAAGGAAACAGTCCTGACGAGGAACTCCTCACTCCCACAGAGACTGGTATGTTCATTGTTGGGGCTTGAGGAACAAAAAAAACCCCCTTCATATATCATCTATGCTGGGGGTCCCCAACCCCCAGGATGTGGCCCGCTACTGGACCATGAGCCATTTGAAACCGGGCTGTAGAAGCGGCGGGTGAGCGTCCAGGGGCACGTGGCATCCCCACTTATATGAGCAGTGGGCAAGCTCATGCTCACATGATCCATTTGCTTGAGTGTACAAATGGAGCTGTGAGCGTGCGCACTTATAGGATAAAATAGAATAGCAATAGCAGTTAGACTTATATACCGCTTCATAGGGCTTTCAGCCCTCTCTAAGCGGTTTACAGAGTCAGCATATTGCCCCCAACAACAATCCGGGTCCTCATTTTACCCACCTCGGAAGGATGGAAGGCTGAGTCAACCCTGAGCCGGTGAGATTTGAACAGCCGAACTGCAGAACTGTAGTAGCCTGCAGTGCTGCATTTAACTACTGCGCCACCTGGGCTCTATAGAGGAGTGGGGAGAGGAAAGGAAAGGAATACAGAATAGAATGGGAATAGAACAGAACAGAATAGAGTAGAGTAGAATTCTTTATTGTCCAAGTGTGATTGGACACGTCTTTGGTGCATAAGCTCTCAGTCTACATGAAGAAAAAATAAAATAGAATACATTCATCAATCAAAAGATACAACATTTAGTGATAGTCTTAGGTTACTAATAAGCAATCAAATCATACTAGGAAACAAATAAAACAATATAAATTGTAAAGCTATAAGCAACAGGGTTATAGTCATAAGTGGGAACAGATAGGTACTAGGAAGGATGAGAATATTTTATAATTTTCTTAGTAAATTATATTTTATAGTAAATTAAATTATTATTTTATAATTTACTAATATAACCATCCCCTCTCGCCCTGCCCCTGCCACCCATCAGCAAACCCGGAAGGGTTGGGAACTCTGATCTATGTTTGGCAATTATTTTTCTCTCCACATCGGTAGATGGCTTAGAAGCTTCCGTCAATGAAGATTCTCGGTCATCCAAGGTGCTTTTTCAAAAGGCAGCTAGACTTTTGATTTTCCTTGACGACATTTCGCTTCTTATTCAAGACGTTTCTTTGGTTCTCAGACAGAACTGAAGAAGCTTTTTGGGTGAGAAGCAAAATGTCTTCAAGGAAAAACAAAGTCCAGTTGCCTTTTGAATAAAGCTCCAGCGGGACTTGGAAGCTACTCTTGCTTCTCCAAAAAATGTTAAAATGTGATGGTTCCTTGAGTGCATCCAGAATAAGCTTAGGGACTAGCATAACCTTCAAAAATACCTTTCAGTATTATTTTTTTGTGTGTCTGAACATTTGTGACTGTTTCTTAATTTTTGCAAAATCTAGGCCCGGATGCAAGAAGACCATCCACACAAACAGATGCTCATCACCTAAGAGCATCTCAAAGAAATTTCTCAACTTGGTTGAGTAGAAAAATTGTCCGGCGTTCAGTGAATGAGATGGTGGCACAAATCACCAAGGAGCTAGAGAACATCATCCCAGCAGTTGCAGGACAGGGTATGGCCAAGGTGGACTCGGAGGAAGATTCTTCTCTTCGGGAAATAAGTAAGTGTAAGTGGTTGCCAATAGATCAGGTGTCTTGGCAACTTTAAGACTTGTGGACTTTAACTCCCAGAGTTCCTCAGCCAGCTTTGCTTTAAGCTTTGCTGGCTGAGGAACTCTGGGAGTTGAAGTCCACAAGTCTTAAAGTTGCCAAAGTTGGAGACTCTTGCGATAGTTGTGTGGAAGCCTTTGCGAGAATTATGTGAAGAAGTGCTCTGAATGGAGATATGTTGTCCTCTACCACTCTGGCCCTCGCTCTGGAATAATTGCCTTGAAACATGTCCTGCCTCCATATAATTAATTAGGCGCCTCCACTTCATTTTATCGTGTATAAAAACGCAGGTTCAGTTCCCCTCATCTCCAGTTAGAACAGGGAAAGGATCCTGTTTCAGTCACAGATTATTGACTCTCGGGATCTGTAGATAATATTGAGATCTTCGAAGCTTGAACTAAGCTATATAATCATTTGGTTTTGGTTTAATGTAGTTTGTGAATCCAGTCTTTTCTCTCTCTCTTTTTTGGTGTGATTTCCAGAGCAACTCTAAGTAAAGCTGCTGAAAATTGCCTTTGTTTTGTGATTTTGAGGATAGGAAATACCCCCAAATGTTCATCTAAGCCTTGAAATAAACATGGATTTTTTTTTTTAAAGAACCTCACTCCTTCCAACAAGAAAAAAAGATTTAAAACTCACACCAAACGACATGCTTATATCCACTCTCTCTCTGGGCTTTTGCAGTTATAGTCAGCATTGGCTGATCCGGAAATCACTGGATTAGGAGGGCTTTCCTTAGGTTTCCAGAGATTTGCAAACATCTCTGGGACCACTGGAGTTCCCCCCACCTCACTGTCTCTTCGGGACAGCTTAGATTCAAAACGAATCGTCCAAATAACCCGGTATAGATGGTCTCTCAGGAGCAGCCTGAAAGTCCGTCTTCTCACAGCTAAGCCGTATAGTTTTATTGAGGTTAATGAAGACATAACTTAGAGAACTCAGGAGAAATGATCAGCATCTGGCAATATCTCAAGAACAGAATATTAGAGTTGGAAGGGACCTTGGAGGTCTTCTGGTCCAACCCTCTGCTCAGGCAGAAAGCCCTATACCACTTCAGACAAATGGTTGTCCAATCTCTTCTTTAAAACTTCTTAAACATAACAATTCCCAGTGTTGGAGCATTCATCACTTCTGGAGGCAAGTTGTTCCACGGATTAATTGTTCTCCCTAGTTCTAGGTGGCTTCTCTCCTTGACTAGTTTCCATCCATTGCTTCTTATCCCACCTACGGGTGCTTTAGAGCAGTGTTTCTCAACCTTGGCAACTTGAAGATGTCTGGACTTCAACTCCCAGAATTCCCCAGCCAGCATTCGCTGGCTGGGGAATTCTGGGAGTTGAAGTCCAGACATCTTCAAGTAGCCAAGGTTGAGAAACACTGCTTTAGAGAACAGGTTGATTCCCTCTTTTTTGTGGCAACCCCTGAGAGATTGGAAGACTGCCTTCATGTCACCTGTAGTCTGGTTTTTTCCATTAAACTAGACATACCCAATTCCAGCAACCATTCTTATTTATAAGTTTTAGCCTAACACCTGATATGGGTGAGTTGAGCACAAAAGCTAAAGAAGCAAAAGCTCCTGGCTCTGTTCTACCAGATGGTACTTTGAGATGAACCTTTACGTGATCCGTCAAAACCACGTTCCACAAAAGCGTGGTCGACGAAATCGCGTATGTGACGTCATCACAACGCGACGAAAAAGATCGAAAAATTGAAATAAAAGTTAAATTACAGCAAGCCGATTCACATAAAGGTAAGCGTTAGGTTAAGGGTTAGGGTTAGGGTTAGGTTGAGGGTTAGGGTTAGGTTTAGAGCGTTAGCGTTACGTTTAGCGTTAGGTTAAGGGTTAGCGTTAGGTTTTTCGTTAGGTTAAGGGTTATGTTTAGGGTTAGGTTTAGGGTTAGGTTAAGGTTTAGGGTTAGGTTTAGGGTTAGGTTAAGGGTTAGGTTTAGGGTTAGGTTTAGGGTTAGGTTTAGGGTTAGGTTTAGGGTTAGGTTAAGGGTTAGGTTAAGGGTTAGGTTTAGGGTTAGGTTTAGGGTTAGGTTAAGGGTTACGTTTAGGGTTAGGTTTAGGGTTAGGTTTGGGGGGGTTAGGGTAAGGTTTTCGCTTTATTTTTACATTTTTCGATCTTTTCCGTCGCGCTATGATGACGTCACATACGCGCTTTCGTCGACCGCGATTTTGTCGTCCGCGGTTTTGTGGTGGAACCGAACCTTTACATATGAATAAAGAGGAAAGGTGGAATGTTTGGGAGGAAGGATCTCAAAGCAGTAACAGACTCAGTGACACATACCAACAGCCTGTGTTTCCAAAAGAAGCTGTTGGTGGAATGTGCGATCTTTCTCTTTTCTAACTTTTTTTCTCTTTAGCTGTTGACATCTCTCAAAGTCCTAGAGTGGCAACTTCAAGTGGAAGTGCAAGGGGAAAGACTCCCAAGAAGCTGGAGAAGACCCCCTTTAAGGGAATGAGAGATAGAACAAATCCACAAACCGGTGATAGAAACAGATCAAAAGAAATGAAGAATGTGGAAACTGAACACATTCTGGATTTTGAAGCCAAAGACAACCCAGAAGTTGAGATGTCAGAATCTGAGGACATTGGTGAGTATAACCGCCCATCTCACATAAAACTGACTCTGGAGAGGAAGTTGCTGATAACTTTCAGTCCTTTAGTAACTTTCGGATTATCTATGAAAGAGATGGAAGATCTTTCTCTTTTGTTTGTTTTTCTTCCTTTTTTCTCTTTAGCTGTTGAGATCTCTCAAAGTCCTAGAGTGGCAACTCCAGGTAGACGCGCAAGTGGAAAGACCCCAAAGACGCTGGAGAGAACCTCCTTTAAGGCAATGAGAGATAGAACAAATCCACAAACAGGTGATAGAAACAGAACAAAAGAAATGAGGAATGTGGCAACTGAACAGATTCTGCAGTTTGAAGCCAAAGGCAACCCGGAAGTGGAGGAGATGTTAGAATTTGAGGATGTTGGTGAGTTAATTTACTTAATTGTATTTATATAACCGCCCATCTTACATAAAACTGACTCTGCAGAGCAAGACACTGATAACTTTCAGTCCTTTAGTAACTTTGGGATTATATGCGAAGGAGATGGAAGATCTTTCTCTTTTGTTTTTTTTTCTTCCTTTTTTCTCTTAAGCTAATGAGAACTCTCAAAGTCCTAGAGTGGCAACTCCAAGCAGACGCGCAAGTGGAAAGACCCCAAAGACGCTGGAGAGGACCCCCTTCAAGGCAATGAGAGATAGAACAAATCCACAAACAGGTGATAGAAACAGAACAAAAGAAATGAGGAATGTGGCAACTGAACAGATTCTGCAGTTTGAAGCCAAAGGTAACCCAGAAGTGGAGGAGATGTCAGAATTTGAGGATGTTGGTGAGTTAATTTACTTAATCATATTTATATAACTGTCAGGTGCTGCTTCATTTAATAATCAGGAAAGAAACCACTCAACTCCATTTGTTTGAAATTAAGTGTACTTTTACTAATTACAAACGAATAGTAGCAAAGCAAAGCTGAATCTGGTTAATTGGGCACGAAAGCAATGAATATCATGTATAGGTCAATCTCCTCCCCTTGGCACCCCAGTCCATAGTCCAATTATAATTCACCCAACTGTCAGGTGGGAGATAACTTCAAAAAATATCATCAGGGTGGAATGCTGGACAGTTAACCTTGGCGGGAAACTCCCTCCACATGCGCAATGAGATGGTCAGGACAGCTTGTAGAATATTCCTCCAGCACATAATGATTCCCCTCCCTAATACCATGCCCCCCCTCCCCGTTTCAATGGCAGCCAAAACAGCAGCAAGGCAGAGGCTGACAATAACTGCCCATCTTACATAAAACTGACTCTACAGAGCAAGACAATGATAACTTTCAGTCCTTTAGTAACTTTTGGATTATATGTGAAGGAGATGGAAGATCTTTCTCTTTTCTTTTCTTTTTTTCTTCCTTTTTTCTCTTAAGCTATTGAGATCACTCAAAGTCCTAGAGTGGCAACTCCAAATAGATGCGCAAGTAGAAAAACTCCCAAGACGCTGGAGGGAACCTCCTTTAAGGCAATGAGAGATAGAACAAATCCACAAACGGGTGATAGAAACAGGTCAAAAGAAATGAAGAATGCGGAAACTGAACAAATTTTGGAGTTTGAAGACAAAGACAAACCAGAAGTTGAGGGGATGTCAGAATCCGAGGACTTTGGTGAGCTAATTTACTTGGTTAATCATATTTATATAACCGCCCATCTCACATAATACTGACTCTGGAGAGCTGATAAGTTTCAATCTGTTAGTAACTTTTGGGTTATCTGTGAAGGAGATGGAAGATCTTTCTTTTTTTTTTTCCTTCCTTTTTTCTCTTTAGCTAATGAGATCTCTCAAAGTCCTAGAGTGGCAACTCCAAGTAGACGCGCAAGTGGAAAGACTCCAAAGACGCTGGACAGGACCTCCTTTAAGGCAATGAGAGATAGAACACATCCACGAACAGGTGATAGAAAAAAAATGAGGAAAGAACAGATTCTGCAGTTTGAAGCTGAGGACAACCTAGAAGTCGAGGGGTTAGAATCTGAAAACGTTGGTGAGTTAATTTACTCAATCATATTTATATAATTGCCCACCTTACATAAAACTGACTCTGCAGAGCAAGACAATGATAACTTTCAGTCCGTTAGTAACTTTCAAATTATCTGTGAAGGAGATGAAAGATCTTTTTTCCCCCTTCCTTTTTTTTCTCTTTAGCTAATGAGATCTCTCAAAGTCCTAGAGTGGCAACTCCAAGTAGACGCGCAAGTGGAAAGACTCCAAAGACGCTGGACAGGACCTCCTTTAAGGCAATGAGAGATAGAACACATCCACGAACAGGTGATAGAAAAAAAATGAGGAAAGAACAGATTCTGCAGTTTGAAGCTGAGGACAACCTAGAAGTCGAGGGGTTAGAATCTGAAAACGTTGGTGAGTTAATTTACTCAATCATATTTATATAATTGCCCACCTTACATAAAACTGACTCTGCAGAGCAAGACAATGATAACTTTCAGTCCGTTAGTAACTTTCAAATTATCTGTGAAGGAGATGGAAGATCTTTTTTCCCCCTTCCTTTTTTTTCTCTTTAGCTAATGAGATCTCTCAAAGTCCTAGAGTGGCAACTCCAAGTAGACGCGCAAGTGGAAAGACTCCAAAGACGCTGGACAGGACCTCCTTTAAGGCAATGAGAGATAGAACACATCCACGAACAGGTGATAGAAAAAAAATGAGGAATGAACAGATTCTGCAGTTTGAAGCTGAGGACAACCTAGAAGTCGAGGGGTTAGAATCTGAAAACGTTGGTGAGTTAATTTACTCAATCATATTTATATAATTGCCCACCTTACATAAAACTGACTCTGCAGAGCAAGACAATGATAACTTTCAGTCCGTTAGTAACTTTCAGATTATTTGTGAAGGAGATGGAAGATCTTTTTTCCCCCTTCCTTTTTTTTCTCTTTAGCTATTGAGATCTCTCAAAGTCCTAGAGTGGCAACTCCAAGTAGACGTGCAAGTAGAAAGACTCCCAAGACACTGGAGAGGACCCCCTTTAAGGCAATGAGAGATAAAACACATCCACAAACAAGTGATAGAAAAGAAAGGAGGAATGTGGAAACTGAACAGATTCTGCAGTTTGAAGCCGAAGACAACCTAGAAATCGAGATGTCAGAATCTGAGGACGTTGGTGAGTTAATTTACTTACTTAATTGTTCTGACCCCCTCCTCCATCCAGTAACGAATGTCGAGACAAGCTTAACTGGAATGTCACAGCACTTTATTAGTAAGAAACCAAAACCTTGGTGGCTGAAAGCCAAGCATAACAAACAGATAATAACCTTGGCAGCAACTCAGACTTCGACAGATAACAGCTTCTCCAGCGTTAGGAATGACGTCGAATCCTGCAAAACCAGGCTCCTCCCAGTCTCTTTAAATACTATCTTGAGAGGAGCCTAATTACAATCACCTGGGTCCAATTATCTTTAGTAACTGCGTAGCTGCTCTCTACGCTGATCTGCCTGGCGTTGCCAGGCATCCAGGATCAACTCCCTTGGCTCCTCCCCACTGCTCCAATGCATGACATCTGGATCACACTCCCTTGTCTCCTCCCCACTGGTCCAAGGCTCAGGCGCCTCCTGGTGGCCAACCAGCCTCTCTGTGCCCTGCTCGGAGTCAGAACCCTGTCCAGAATCCTCCACATCCTTCAGAGCCGACTCATAGGGCCCCTCGCTGTCGGAGTCTGGTGGCAGCTCCAATGGCTCCTGCTGGGCCACAACACTTAATATATACTTATATAACTCTCCATCTCACATAAAAGTGACTCTGGAGAGCAAGGCGCTGATAACTTTCAGTTCTTTAGTAACTTTCAGATTATCTGTGAAGGAGATGGAGGACCTTTCTTTATTTCTTCCTTTTTCCTCTTTAGCTAATGAGAACGCTCAAAGTCCTAGAGTGGCAACTCCACATAGACGCACAAGTGGAAAGACTCCCAAGACGCTGGACTCCTTTAAGGCAATGAGAGATAGAACAAATCCACAAACAGGTGATAGAAACAGAACAAAAGAAATGAGGAATGTGGAACAGATTTTGGAGTTTCAAACTGAAGACAGCCCAGAAGTTGAGGATATGTCAGAATCTGAGGACGTTGGTGAGCTGATTTATTTAACCATATTTGTATATAGCCACCCATGTCGCACAAAAGCGAGTCTGGATGGCGAGATGCTGATAGGTTGGAAGATCCCTATGCTAAAGCACAGCTGAAGCAAACTTGGTTTATTGGATGCATTTCAAAATGATTAAGGGTAGGGTTAGGGTTAGGGTGGCGCAGTGGTTAGAGTGCAGTACTGCAGGCTACTTCTGCTGACTGCCGGCTGCCTGCAATTTGGCAGATCAAATCTCACCAGGCTTAAGGTTGACTCAGCCTTCCATCCTTCCGAGGTGGGTAAAATGAGGACCAAAATTGTTGGGGGAAATAGGTTGACTCTGTAAACCACTTAGAGAGGGCTGTATAAGAACTATGAAGCAGTATATAAGTCTAAATGCTATTGCTATTAATGTAAGAAATTGACTCTGGAAGACCTCAGAGTCAATTTAGAAACTAATCTTACCTTGACTCAGTTCCCTATGTTGAGAACTTCATTCATTTACGGCTGTCATGGTTGGGCTTCAGAAAGTTTACTCTCCTCCCAAAGCATGGCTTCTTCCCAAATTATTCCTCACTTCATTTGGGTTTCTCCAGAAGGCTTCTTTCTTTCTAAATTTAATAAATCAAGTGATTTTAATTTGAATGCTGTAAAATCCAATCCTTTATTGATAATCCTTGACTTAGAACAGTTTGCCTGGTGGCTGTTTAGTGAAGTTAACAACAGTGACTTGTGACTATTGTTCACATCTGTTGTAACATCCCCCATGGTCATGGGATCAAAATTTGGACGCTCAGCAACTGGTTCATATTTATGACAGTCGCACTGTCCTGGGGTCATGTGATCCCCTTTTGCGACCTTCTGACAAGCAGTCAATGGGGGAAGCCGGATTCGCTTAACAACTCTGTTCCTGACTTAACAACAGGGATGATAAATTTCTAACAATGGCTCCATTTCTGGTCTTTTTCTGCTAGTATTTCTCATTAATCTTTTATAGATTAAAGTTGTCAGTATTTCAAAATGAGGGCAAATACTTGGTTTTGAATTGTTTCTTTCCCCCACCCCCCCCCAAGCCTTTTTCACATATTACATATACATAATACATGTTTCTTGCAGCATATAAACAACAGAAAGATCCTAGCAAAAGGGAAGAATCACAGACTACATGTGCTTTTAATATTCACGTTGCAATTGTCTGAATCAGTTGTATGAATGTATCCCCCTTTTCCTGCAAAAGCTTGTTTGAACTTAAGAAATATCATATCTTTATGCTCTACCCCAGAAGCCCCACCCCAGAAGCGTCATGTGTTTGGGGAAGTGATATGAGATGCTTTCTTTCATTCTCTCCCAGAACCAACTGCCAGAACACCAGCCTTTGTTCGCGCTAAAGCTTTTCACTGTACACCATTGCTATCCAGCCCACATATTTCAAAAGAGGTGGCTTCTAGGTATGTATGCGGTTGTAGGGATGGAATTTTAGCCCCCTGTTGTGGCCTGGTGGCCGCCAGCAAAACTAGCAACATAGTCGGAGAGTGAGGAGGTTGGGGAGGAACAGGGGCCAGTCCTGGGGACTGAGGGAAGCTTGGACGAGGGCTCTGCGTTGGAGGCAGAGAGGAAGCTAGACAGCGTGAGGCAGAGGAACAGCTAGAGCCTCTTCCCAGTGTGCTCATGTGCAGAGCTGCCAGAAGACAAGAACAACTAAGAAAACAGGGTCAACTTAGAGTAAAACCACGCCTTGGAGGTGATCGGCCCCTCCCATAGGACATAAAAGAGGAACGAACGGGGAGTGGGCTTTTGTAGGAAACCATTCATTCAATCACTTCAAGAGTGGAAAGTTCTGTTTGTGACTATAAGAGACTCTGTGCCAAGTTTTGCCTTGCCCTGCATTTGGAAACTAGTTATTTAGCAGCTCTCCAAGCGAGATAAGGTTCGTGTTGATAAACATTCCTCTGAAAGACTGTTTGCTAAAGCCTTGCGGACTGTGAACGAAAGGAATTCACAGTCGTGTAAATAAAAGGGGTTTTGCAGGGACCAAGACTCCGCTTCTTGCTTGTTAAGGAAACCTGGGTCAAAACAACCCCTAACCACTCTGTATTTAGCGGCACTCCTCAACTTACAACAGTTCATTTAGAGACCGTTCAAAATTACAACGGCTGAAAAAAGTGACATATGACCGTTTTTCACACTTACAGCCTTTGCGGCATCCCCATGGTCATGTGCTCAAAATTCAGACGCTTGGCAAGTGGTTCCAATTTTATGACGGTTGCAGCATCCCAGGGTCACGTGATTTCCCCTTTAGCGACCTTCTGACAAGCAAAGTCAATGGGGAAGCCAGATTCACTTCACAGCTGTGTGGCTAACGTAACAATTGCAGGGATCCGCTTCGCAGCCGTGGCAAGAAAAGTCGTAAAATGGGGCCAACTCACTTACCAGATGTTTCCCTTAGCAACAGAAATTTTGGGCTCTATTGTGGTTGTAACTGGAGGACTAAATGCCTAGGGAGATCCTCAGTCATCCCTGTCATGGTTCTTTTCAAAGAGGCAACTGGAAGTTCTGGTTTTTCTTTTGAAGACGTTTCGCTTCTCATCTACTCTTGTATTGCTTCTTAAATTTAAAACTTTAAACCCGTCTTGCGGTTTGAGGTGACTGAATGGCTTACAACAGTTTGAGCAAACCTTTTCAGCGCCGAGTGCCCAAACCAGAACGCACGTGTGCGCGCCAGAGTGCGGGAAACCTGAAGACCAACTGGCTGGTGTGCACACAAGCCTCCCAGCTATTCTTTGGGTTTCCGGCATGCGTATGCACACCAGCCAACTGGTCTTCGCGCGCACTGGACCCCTGGAGAACCTGAAGACCAGCTGTCCAGCGCATGCATGCCTGTTTTGGAATCATTTTTGGCTGGTTTTGGGTCATTTTCCAGGCCATTTTCAGGCCGGTTTGGAGGCATTTTCTTTTTGGGGCCAAAAACGCCCATTATGATCTAAAAATGGTCTGAAAAACAGACTGAAAATGATCTGAAAACTGCCCCAAAACAGCCGTTTTCAGTCCATTTTCCGGCGCTCCAGCACCCACGAAGACCAGCTGGCGACAGCGCACGTGCCCACAGAGAGAGCTCTGTTTGCCACCTCTGGCACATATGCCATGGGTTCGCCATCATGGGCTTACATTGCAATGGATGGTGAGGATAGACTAACACTTACTATTAAGGATAAAGACGACACTGAATATTTTTTGCCTTGGCTCACTCTTGACTGCCAGAGAAAAAGAACTCCAGCCTTCCGAGCCGAGGTGGTGCAGTGGTTAGGGTGCAGTACTGCAGGCCACTTCAGCTGACTGCTATCTGCAGTTCAGCGGTTCTAATCTCACCGGCTCAAGGTTGACTCAGCCTTCCATCCTTCCGAGGTGGGTGAAATGAGGACCCAGACTGTGGGGGCAATATGCTGACTCTGTAAACCACTTAGAGAGGGCTGAAAGCCCTATGAAGTGGCATATAAGTCTAACTGCTATTGCTATTACTATTCCGTGACTGGCATTTAGACCAGTGGTGAGATTCAAATTTTTTTTACTACTGGTTCTGTGGGCGTGGCTTGGTGGGCATGGCAGGAGAAGGTTATTGCAAAATCCCCATTTCCTCCCAATCAGTTGGGGCTCGGGAGGCAGAGAATAGATGGGGTGGGGCCAGCCAGAGGTGGTATTTGCCGATTCTCTGAACTACTCAAAGTTTCCGCTACCGGTTCCCCAGAACTGGTCAGAACCTGCTGAATTCCACCTCTGGTTCAGACCCAGTGCAACAGGGTTTAAGATGTGTGGACTTCCCAGATAGGTGATGCTGCCATGTGGAACTACCTGGGAGGTGGCTTTCTGTAACAGCTGGAGCTCCTGGGTTTCCTCTCCCTGCAGTAGACTCAAATTGCTTAGACATGTCTTTTTGATATTTTCCTTGGAGGACGCCAGTGAAACAGAATTTGGTTCAACGGGTTCCCAAGCCAGGTAAGAAAGCCCGCCAGGAAAAACGAGAGCCGTCCCTCCCCAGCAACTTGGTGAAAAAAATGTTCACCCACTACGTCAAGATGCCAGTAACCAAAGAGGCGTTGCAAGTTGTGGATAAGTGGTGAGTCATCCCAATCCCTTGTGGAGAAAAGAGGTTTGCCAATTATGCTGAGCTCGGAGAAAATCTTAAATCTCATTCTGTTGCCACGCCTGGGTTTTTTGCCAAGAAACAAATCTGCTCACGGGTATCTAATTGCGATCAGACGTTTGAGGTTTCTTGATGGGGGGGGGGGAGGCGGGGGTTGCATTGCAAGAAGGGAGCAATGCTGTAACTCTCCCAACTGACTTTAGGCTCCCATTTTTTCCAGTGTCAATATCTACTTCAAGCATCTGAGCAACGACCTGGAAGCCTACGTAAACCATGCTCGACGGAAGACAGCAGAGGCAGCTGATCTGGAGCTCCTCATGAGGCGGTAAGGTGGGGGGGTGAGGTTGCAAGATCAACCAAAAAAGATATCTCAGTGAAGGCTTCCCCACCATAATGCTCTTCAGATGTTTGAGAGCGAGAACTCCTGGCCATTACAGCTCTTCGGAATTCTGGCTATCATAATCACAATGTACCATATTTTTCAGAGTATAAGACCCTCCGAAGTATAAGACACGCCTAGCTCAATTTCCCGACAAGCGAACTCAATGAGGAAACCAGATTCACTTAACAACCACGTGACTTAACTTTTAACAACTGCAGGCATTTCAGTTAAAAATGTGATGGGAAAAGTCATAAAACGGGGCAAAACCCACTTAACAAATCTCAGCTCCATTATTGTTGTAATTCGAGGACTACCTATAGCTCAGGACAGTTGACAATGCCCAAACTGGAGGGACATGGGCTCTTGTTATAGGGTTGGTTGGAAAGAGGCGAGGACTATGCGATTCACAGGGGTGCTTCTTTGGGTCTTACTCTCTTGTGATCCCTTTCTCCGCAATCCAGGCAAGGACTGATAACAGACAAGATGCCTCTAAATGTGCTGGTCGAGCGACACTTACCTTTGGAGTACAGGAAGCTTCTAATTCCTATCGCCATCAGCGGGAACAAAGTGATCCCTCAGAATCTGAAGTGAGAAGCTTGGAGGCCCGAGGGCAGAACATTTCTGGTTTGGAAATAAGCAGTGGAAGGGAAAAGATCTCCTAAGGCTCTGGACTAGAACGGATGAAGATTTGTCCCTAAGACAAAATCATTTACACAGCATTTAATTTAATCGTGGCACCTTCTCAGAAACAAGCAATGCTGAATTGTACTTATTGTGTCTCAGTTACTGCGGTACAGGAGGAGCCTTGATTTTCTGTCTCTACCAGGGTTGCAAGTTATATTTTGTTAAAAAAAAAAATCTGTATTACTTTAGAATAAAACTGTTTTCTCTGTACTCTTGTTCTCAAGCAAGCGAAAACCTGTGGTCCTATGTCAATTTTACTAAACCTTTCTTTGTATTCTGAAGATATTAGAACTTTTTGTAATTTTAGGTATTTTTCTTCCATGTTTTAAGATTATAAATAAACATCCAAACCTAGGTAAATGCAGTTCTTAAGTAGAGATTAATAAATCAAACTATGGCAGTGTTTCTCAACCTTGGCAACTTGAAGATGTCTGGACTTCAACTCCCAGAATTCCCCAGCCAGCATTTGCTGGCTGGGGAATTCTGAAAGTTGAAGTCCAGACATCTTCAAGTTGCCAAGGTTGAGAAACACTGAACTACGGGGTCATCCAATACAGCTATTCAATTAGGCGTATTCCGGGCACAGTCTATCCTGATGAACAGATTTGTGTACATAAATTTATCCAACATATGCATTTTTTTCCAGCTGAGACTTACACGGCAACTTTGGAAAGAACAGCATAAACTATTCTCATAGCAGCAGGTTCCTTCCACATACTATGGAGGGAAAGTATACATTGGATTAAAAAAAAATGGACAAAATGATTTTTCCCCCATCCCTTATACATTCATATCTGTTGCTCTGCAACACACTGGAAAAAAGAATCCCCTAGCATAAAGCCCTTTGTTGTCAGACAGAACACTTATAAGAAGTTTATTTAATAGTTTATTGTATCGTAACATTGTTTATATACAATGCATTTTAACATCACTAATTTGGAAACCATCCATTTTCAAGACTTGGTAAGCTTCCTTTCCTTTTTTCAGTACAAACTGGAACTTAGAAAAAAACACCTTGAAGTGCTGGGGGTGGTGGTGGTTATGTTGTTTGGCTTTTCAATTTCGTTTCGCTACCTCTTCTTTTGCTTTAGCTGCCCTTGGTTTGTGTGTTAATAATGTAAACTTTTCTACACTTTCTAGCCCCCAGCCGGGCTGCAGAATAGTTCAAAAGCGATAAATAAAACCCAAAATGTTTGAAATTGCACAAGGTTTAAATTATTTTAACATCCAGTCGGCTGTACTGTCATTTTACCATTTCTTCGTGGGGTTCCAGTGGTTGAATATTTATGGGCACGAGAGAGGAAATACTGGTACTTTTTGCAAGCAAACCTGAAGCTCTTGCCCAATTCACCTTAAACGCTTCCTACACAAGTGGAAATTACCCAGTCTGAGATGTGATGCCCCAGACTAAATGCTTTGAGTGGATTTTAAGACATTTTAATAGCACATGCATTGGATTTTGTAATTCGTTTTAAGCTTTATCTAAGGCTAAGGAAATCAACCGGGATCATAGCTTTGCTCCTGGGTCTCAGTTACAGCTGCGGATCTGTTCTCAATTCTCCCTCAACAGATCTTATCATTTCAAGGAATCTCTGAGGGGGAGAGGAAGTGGGTTGAGTCAGATCCCGGAATGATCAGTTTCTTCGGCCGGGTGGGATGGGGGCGCACGCTGTGGCGGTTCCTGGGCCGGTCCTTGCCTGTGGATATCTCCCGTCATAAGCCTTTGCATCAGAATTTCGATGGGAACAGAGACGGCAGGGTCCAGCTGATCTTTGGAAACTTGGAAGGCGTAAGAGAGGTAAGATTCCAAGGTCTGCTCAGTTAAGCCATGGTCAATTATGCAAAAAGCTGCCCTCAGGTCATCGGGCCTCACATCGCTGGGAAGAAGAAAGAGCAAAAGCCATTGCTGAGAAAGTATAAAAGCTACGTGATCTTATTGTCAAACCTGCGTCCTAAATCTCTAGCATTCAATTTTTGGAGTTCCCCATTTAAAGTTGATACTTTGTTCCTCCCAAGTTTATTTTTCTTTCTCTTTCTCTCTTTCTCTCTTTCTCTCTCTCTCTCTCTCTCTCTCTCCCTCCCTCTCCCTCCCTCTCCCTCCCTCCCTCCCTCCCTCCCTCACACACACACACACATACACAGACAATTGAGATATAATAAAAATGTCAGGGCAGAATCACAAATTAGTGTGTAGGGATGTATAATTATATAAATATAATGATGAGAATAGCTGGGAATTGTAGCCAGGTCTACATCTCGGCCAAAATTAGGCTGGGGGTGGTGGGTGTTGAAAGTACAATGACTATATATGTATACTTTTTTATTCTTTTTTTTAAAAGGAAAATATATGTTTAAAATTAAATATGTATATTGAAAAGGAATTATAAATACTATCAACATAAAATGGAGCTTGCTCAGAAGCTGAAATACACCAAGTAAATGAGATGATGAATGTGAAGTAGAGGAGAGAGGTAAGGGAAGAAGAGAGGGATAGGAGAGAGGGAGGAAGAGGAGGAGAGAAAGGAGGAATGGAAAGGGGAGAGAGGAGAAGGAGAGAGGAAGGGGAAGTAGAGAAGAGAAGGATGACAGAGGGAAGAAAGGAGGGAGAGGAAAGAGGGAGAAGAAAGTGATGGATAAGGTACAAATATGGTGTATGGAGAGCAGAAGAGCCAATAATTGTTTTTGGGAGTTGATGGTAAGATGAATTGATGTAAACATTTAATAATACAATATGATGTTGGCTATGTAATAGTATACATGTGATTATATGCTATGAAAATGGAAAATAAACTTAATAAAAAATGTCAGGGCAGGGTATTTATATGTTTCTGGAGTCCTTGACGTACAACCATCCGTTTAATTAGGGTCCAAAGTTACAACAGAACTGAAAAATGGGACTTAAGTGACCGCTTTTTCAACACAACCATTGCAGCATCCCCACAGTCACGTGATCAAAATTTGGATGCTGGACAACTGGTTCCTATTGTACGATGGTTGCAGTGTCCCCGGGGTCTTTCCATCCCCATTGGCGACCTTCTGACAAGCAAAATCAACGGGGAAGCCAGATTCTCCTCACAACTGCATCACTAACTTAAACAACTGCAGCGATCCATTTAGCCACGGTGGCAAGAAAGGTCGTAAAATGGAGCCAAACTCACTTAGCGACAGGAATTTTAGGCTCAATTGGGGTTGTATTATAGAGCCGAGGTGGCGCAGTGGTTAAATGCAGCACTGCAGGCTACTTCAGCTGACTGCAGTTCTGCAGTTCGGCTGTTCAAATCTCACCGGCTCAGGGTTGACTCAGCCTTCCATCCTTCCGAGGTGGGTAAAATGAGGACCCGGATTGTTGTTGGGGGCAATATGCTGACTCTGTAAACCGCTTAGAGGGGGCTGAAAGCCCTATGAAGCGGTATATAAGTCTAACTATTGCTATTGTATGTCAAGCTAACCGCTTGAAGAAACTACAAGCATTTGAAATGTGGATTTACAGATGGCTGTTACGTATAAGTTGGGTGGACAAAATCAGAAACGAGGAGGTGAAATGCCACCTGGGGAAGGCAAGGGAAATCATCAAAGCCATTAAAAAGGGAAAGTTAGAATATTTTGGACATGGGATGTGACACCCGGAAAAATACGGCATTCTTCACTTAATCCTCCAGGGCAGTGTTTCTCAACCTTGGCAACTTGAAGATGTCTGGACTTCAACTCCCAGAATTCCCCAGCCAGCATTGCTGGCTGGGGAATTCTGGGAGTTGAAGTCCGGACATCTTCAAGTTGCCAAGGTTGAGAAACACTGCTCTAGGGAAAGACTGAAGGCAAATGAGGTCCAGGCAGAAGAAGAACGTCATGGTTTCAAAACCTAAGGGACTGGTTTGGGCAAAACTCAGCAGCACTTTCTCATGTGGCTGTTGACAAAAATAGGATTGCCAACACGATCGGCGACGTCCGATGATGGATACGGCACAAGAAGACGTCAAACTTGTTCGCGTTTAGCTTATTGATTGAACTAATTTCGCCCTCGTCTTTTCTTTTTTAACTAGAAATGCCTGAAGATGAAAAATGTCTAGTTTGGATCCAGACAGAGGCTACTTGTAAATGCAAACAAGAAAGCAAACCAACAAGGAGAAGATTACGATGAACCTGAATTTAGATGTACTTAAACCAATGGGAGTCCCCCCTCTCCCGCTCACATACTCACAGCAAGGTTCCTAATTCAGCACGTAGTTCGTTCAGATAGGTCTGTTTCTCCACCACATATTGGTTCCTAAGTTTTGTAATTATGGGTTCTGTTTTCCCTTCATCGTCCTGTAAATGAATGTAAGTTTCAGGCTTGGAAGCCATCTTTGAATAGGGCCTCCACCCTGCCGAAGTGGCGCAGTGGTTAAATGCAGCACTGCAGGCTACTTCAGCTGACTGCTAGTTCGGCAGTTCGGCTGTTCAAATCTCACCAGCTCAGGGTTGACTCAGCCTTCCATCCTTCCGAGGTGGGTAAAATGAGAACCCGGATTGTTGTTGGGGGCAATATGCTGACTCTGTAAACCGCTTAGAGAGGGCTGAAAGCCCTATGAAGCAGTATATAAGTCTAACTGCTATTGCTATTGCTATTGCCACATATTCAAACGCATTCTACTGTGGGAAACTGGGAGGGGGGGGATTGTATGGTGCATGGGAGATGTATAGCCAAAATAACATTCCTTCTCAGAAAGTCAAGGTCGCCTTGTTCATGTACTTGGAGTGGCGTGTCTGGGAGGCATCTCCAATTGGGAGAGTGCTTGATTGGACCATGTGATGGACATGTGGGCGCTGGGTATGGACTTGAACTTTCTTTTGGGTGGGGAAAACCTGGAAGCTTTCAGATTCGGGTTTTCCCAGATGTGCCAATATGACATCTCTAATAAAATGGAAGGTTGAGGAAACTCGAGCCTCGGTGTCTTCTTTCATTGGGGGTGTTACTAAGAACCCTGACATTAAGTGCTGTAGCGGCGTGTAAGTTAGATTAGATTAGATTGTTTATTTGTATGCCGCCCTTTTCCCTGGGGGGACTCAGGGCGGCTCACAATCCAAAGGAAGGGGGGGAAAGCAGACTTTTACATATAAGACAGTACATGATTAAAACACAACATTCATACCATTCGGGCGGATTACAATCTTTAGCCCCAGGCCTGACGGGATAGCCAGATTCTAAGGGCTGTGCGGAAGGTCTGGAGGGTGGTGAGGGTACGAAGCTCCACGGGGAGATCGTTCCATTGGGTCGGGGCTACCACCGAGAAGGCTCTCCTCCGCGTGGTGGCCAGTCGGCATTGGCCAGCGGATGGAACTCGGAGGAGGCCTAAACGATGAGATCTAATGGGTCGTGTGGAGGTGATCGGCAGTAGGCGGTCTCTCAAGTACCCAGATCCACTACCATGAAGGGCTTTATAGGTGGCAAGTAGCACCTTGAAGTTCATTGTTGCTATTCAGCATTTCTCTTCTCCCAAACTGTTGGCAATTATTCAACATTACAATGAGTTGTTCCCCCCCCCCCCACTGAAAGAATACAGAGGATTCACCAGCTGGGTTTACATATTTTGAAAACGAAGGCTTGTTTAACCGTGGTTTACTGAATAAACTGCAACAGGCTATGTTCCTAAAACATGAATAGGTGTCATGGGGAGCCCTTTGGCTTTCCACCAGGAGCAAAATCCTACATGCTGACATGAGAAAATTGAACAGTGAAATATCTACCCTGAAAATAAGACCTCTCCGGATAATAAGCCCAATCGGGGCTTTTGAGCGCATGCGCTAAAATAAGTTCTCCCCTGAAAATATTGCAACACAGCAGCACCCAGGAGGTGACCACGCTCGCCGCCTCCTGCACCTCAAAAATAATAAGACCTCTCCGAAAATAAGGCCAAGCACTTTTCTTTTCCACTTAGAAAGGTAAATAATATTTTATATGCTTTCTCAGTGTTAGGCCCCTTTTTAGAAATTAGTCTTCTTAACACATCCCAGTCTCCCCCTCCCTCCCCCATGAATACTGAACTGCTTCTTATCCAATGTTCCAACTAACCTCCAAGAATAACAGCTTGTACATAATACTATGAACGTTTGATCTGAAGCCGGCTGCATCAAGTAACTCTAGGATCTCTTCATCTGATTTTAGTGGAAAAGCTGACTTCAAGGCAAAGCTGTTGCAGGAGAAAGAAAAACATATTAGTTTTGGATATCGGTCTGTAATTCAAGCACAACATTTTTTTTTAAAGGGCTAATATTCCTTATGTTAGCTTGTTCTAAAAGGGGATAGACAACTGTATTCAATGTCTGACACTTTTACCCCCCCCCCCAAAGCTGAGCAAACCAGCTGTGGAAAATGTTGGCTTTCCCTTACCCTTTGCCCACAGATATTTGTAGATAGATAGATAGATAGATAGATAGATAGATAGATAGATAGATAGATAGATAGATAGATAGATAGATAGAGGCAGGCAGAAGATAAAAGATGATAGACAGACAGATAGACAGACAAGACAGATGGGAGGGAGGGAGAGAGAGAAGACAGATTAGATATAGACAGACAGATGATAAGTAGACAGAGATTAGAGACAGATATATTAGAGAGAGAGTAGACAGATCGGGTGGATAGATATAGATTGCTAGATCGCTAGATAGATGATGGATGGATGGATAGATAGATAGATGATAGATAGATGATAGATAGACAGACAGACAAGACAGATGGGAGGGAGGGAGAGAGAGAAGATAGATTAGATATAGACAGACAGATGATAAGTAGAGACAGATATATTAGAGAGAGAGTAGACAGATTGGGTGGATATAGATCGCTAGATAGCTAGATCGCTAGATCGCTAGATCGCTAGATCGCTAGATCGCTAGATAGATAGATAGATAGATAGATAGATAGATAGATAGATAGATAGATGGATAGATGACAGACAGAAAGATAGATGATACACTAGACAGATTAGAGACAGATATTAGAGAGAATGTAGACAGATTAAATGGATTGATAGAGATAAATAGGATAGAATGAAAGAGATAGAGAGATAGAGAGGTAGCTATAGAGAGATAGATGGAGAGAGAAAGGGACTGATAAAGAGAGGTAGATGGAGGGAGAGACAAAGACAGAGGCAGAGATAAATATAGAGGAAGGAAAGAGAGAGAGAGAGAGAAGGAGAGAGATATATAGTGGGATTGAGAGAGATAGAGCTTTGCACACACACATGCCTGATACACACTGTGTGCGCAGTTTTAAGAAAACTTACTTGCTAGGGTAAGTGACACAGCTGAGGTTCAGCAATTCGCTCTGCCGCGCAAATCAGCTGAGAAGATATAGATCAGTAAAGCGAAGGGGGGCACCTGATGTCGGAGCGAACCAGTTCGCTCCCAACTAATCATCAGAGCTACCTGTTCCCACAACCGGTCCGAACTGGTCAAATCTCACCCCTAGATATAAGATACTCAGCAACAAAGCTTAGATTTGAATAACATACTAAATCTTTTGATAATCTGCATTGCTGTGTGGCCAGGATATAGTTTTTGAAATGTTTTAATATTTGAAATATTTGAAATATTTGAAATATTTGAAATATTTGAAATATTTGAAATATTTGAAATATTTGAAATATTTGAAATATTTGAAATATTTGAAATATTAAAAACCCCAAACATCACTGCATATCAGTTTTAAATATATGCCTATTTTTAGGGCTCCAGTTCTGGTTTATTGTCCTGTTGCAGGTAAGGATTATACAGTGGCTCTTACAGGAATTGCTCTTCTGACAACTGGCCGGTATTTTCGGTATCGGCAATAGTCAGTTCTTTTAACAAGTTGTTAAGTTCCAGGAGGTGATTGTGATATACTCCTTCATCCATCTGTGAAAGAGATAGCAGAAGCATTCAGATGAAGCACGATCCCGTCCCCCCACTCCCCAGTATGGATCATCAATCCCATCTTCCTTAGCCAGCATGGGTTACCCTCTGGAGCAGGGATCTCTAACCTTGGCAACTTTAAGCCTGGCTGACTTCAATTCCCAGAATTCTCCTTTGCTTTGCTGCTGTGGAATTCTGGGAGTTCAAGTCCGCCAGGCTTAAAGTTGCCAAGGGTTGTAAACCCCTGCTCTGGAGAATACCCAAGCAGTGATATGGTCATCAATGTTCCCTCTAATTTTTTTTCAGTGTGAGCAGAAAAGTATAGTGTTTGAGCGGCATATTTTCATGCCTGAGCACCTGAATTTTTTTCACAGATGTCACCTAAGACAACAACGAAATCAGTATTATTTGAAACTCAAAGTTATGTTTATTCAAGGTACCCGCTTAATTAAAAGTGTTATATAATATCAGTATCACTTAACAACGCTCCTGCTTAGCAACCAAAATGTTGGCTCAGAAAGTCTGGCATTTGAAGCACGCAAGTCTTAAAGCTGTTGTTACAAGACCCTTGCACCCCTAACCCTTTAGGGAAAAAAAAACCCAGGGTTCTTCAAACATGACAGCTTTAAGACTTGTGGACTTCAACTCCCAGAATTTTGAGAGTTGAAGTCCACCAGTCTTAAAACAGCCAACTTTGCAGACCCCTGTGTTAGCCCAAAGCCTGGTGCTGGGCTTTGCTCCCCCATTGGTGGAGCCCCGAGAAGCGAGGAGGGAGAAAAAGAGCTCAAAAGAGCTACATTGTTGCTAAATATAACCGGGGATTTAGCAACAATGTGGTTCCACCACAAAACTGCGTTCGACTAAAAAAACACTCCAGGCAGGGCTCTCTGACTGTTCTAATTCCCCGTGAAAACTGTTGCCTCTGAAGCATTTGCTCAGAGGCAAAGTACTGCAGTAGAAAAGGTTTAGCTGGAGGAGGTTTTGATTGCAATCGCTCTGTAGTTCGTGTCCAGATACCTGCCCTACGTGCCTCTGCGCGGCAATTAGAAACTACTGCGCGCGGTATTGCAGCCATGTGAGCGGCTGCGCAGGTGCGCACCTTAGAGGGAACAGTGATGGTCATTCAAACATCTTGCAATGAACCTTTGTATATTGATAAACTGGACATTGGAAGACCCATCAAGAACTAAAGTTCAGGAGGTCAAGCTAGTTTTCTCTGGCAATGGCAGAGTTAGGCCATTCATTCATTGAAACCACAGGTACAGGTCAGGTGCGCTGTTTATTTTAATATGGCACATTGCAAAGGAAAACACTAGCTACAGCAGTGTTTTTCTTTGCAGCAAAGCCTCTCGGGTCAAGTAGGCCTCACAGAGATCCTTATAAAATAAAAAAATAATACGTTGGTACAATTATGATTTGGTTTACTTGGAAATTGGTCTATTCAAGCATGGGGAAAAAAGAGACAACTAAAGACTAACCACATTTGGGGTGAGGAGGAGTAGAAAGTGCAGCAGGAGGTAAATTAGTTTGCCTTCTGGTTCACAGCTGTTTTGTGATGATAGCTATTGTGAACAGCCAAAGCTTTCCTGCAGAAATTACACTATCGGGGTGAGTATAACATACTTTGCCCCACTCCTACCCTGTTTTCCTGAAAAAAAGACCTCCCCCCGATAATAAGCCCAATTGGGCTTTTGAGCGCATGCGCTAAAATAAGCCCTCCCCGAAAATATTACAACACAGCAGCAGCCATGAGGTCCACCTCCTGCACCTCAAAAATAATAAGACCTCCCCGAAAATAAATCCAAGGACTTACAATATTTCGGGAGTCAAAAGAAAATAAGATCCTGTCTTATTTTCGGGGAAACATGGTAGGTTTTTCGGAAGTGAAGCAGTTGACTCCCCAGTTTAAATTGAGAATTTTATTTAATCCAGATTGCTAACACAGCTATCCACCAACCCTATTGCATCAATCCTATCTTGCAACTGCATCCATGCCTTTTGTCTCATGAGGGCTTTTGCCCTTTTGCACAATGCGCATGTTGATTATTATTTTTCTTGGCTTTGTTGTCTTCAGCGTCACATGGATAGGAATCCATCACAAAAGCTAATCCTAATTTGCCAAATTAAAAAAAAAAACCTAATTCATGCTATTTTTATCCTGCCCATTATTGATAATTGTTGTGATACTTGCTTTCATCAAGCTTCAAAATCCTATATTTATAATAGAATCCCGGAACAAGGAATGCTCCTGTTCTTTTTAATCTGTCAGCTGCCACCCTATACTTGCTGGGTTTCACTGCTAGGCGGTGACAGACTGCCATGAACTGTGGCGAAGGGGAACGAAGTGGGGGAATGCTTGGGAAATAGAAAGTAGATGCTGTACTTTCTTGAGAGACTGCCTCAAGGTTACCCAGCTGAAAGGAGGGAGCTGCATACCAACTATACTTGGACTGACCTTTATGAAAACATCTTGCATGAACTTTGATTACATTGGGATCAGTGGTGGGTTTCAAAAATTGTTGGAACCTACTCTGTGGGTGTGGCCTTCTTTGTGGGAGTGGCTTGCCACCCATGTGACTGGATGGGAGTGGCTTGCTGCCCATGTGACCGGATATGAAATTATGAATTAGTACTTAAGTCGGTCCAAGTAGCTATTTAGAAGTTAGTGGTTAGAAGCAATCGTAAAGCAAGATATGGAATTAAAACCAGAAATATTTTGTTGGCTATTTGAAAGGGAGCATAATATATATTTAATTTTACACATGTTAGCAGCTGCTAGAATTGTGTTTGCACAACAGTGGAAAACCAGAGATATGTAAATGAATAAATATTACAATGTGCAGGAATAAATACATTGACAATTAAAATCAAGAAGGCTTTGAATCCTTTTTCACGTGGGATTGGTTTTAGCAATTGCCAACTAACAGAAACAGAAATTAGAAATCCAAAAGTATGAAAGAAAACATGTAAGAAAAGGTCCCTAAAATGTATAAGGAAATATTACTAGATCATTATTAATGTGTAGATAACTGCGGGACATTACACACCCACCAGTGGTGGGTTTCAAAAATTTTTGGAACCTCTTCTGTAGGTGTGGCCTGCTTTCCGGGTCCACTGGTGGAACCTCTTCCAACCAGTTCGGTAGATTTGACGAACTGGTTCTACCGAATAGGTGCGAACTGGTAGGAACCCACCTCTGATTGAGATGGGCAATGAGAGGCAGTAAAGGGGGGAAGGAAAAGTAGAATTTAGGAATTTTGGTATGCGATTCTCAATTCTGGTTATGCAATGCTGCAATATACTTGATCTCTAATAAAGCTATACCTTTCTCAACAAATGGAGCCAACAATCGTTTTTATCTAGAGATTCAAGCTGTGGGCAGCCTGATGGTACCACTGATCCAAAAAAAAAACCACCTGTGGCATGCGCCGATTTATGTATTTCTTTGTTATCCTCAGCAAGTAAGATACTCACATTTCCTGTCAGGATGCTAAGAAACAAGGCCATCATTTCATTCGACCGAAAGAGCTTGAGGCTTTCATAGATGCTATAAGTCCAGTCAAAAGCAACACCTTCACCGTATTTTTTCTGAAAGAAGCCTAGGAAGAAATCAGAGAGACTAGACTGTCTCCCTTTCTGTAAAAAAAAAAAAAAAAAAGCAAGCAGAAGAGACACTCAGATTAAAGGCCAGATCGGATATCCTGAAAATGTTAGATTTAGCAATTGCATTGGGGTTTAATTCAATTCAGTACAGGAGGTCCTCAACTTACAACCACAATCGGGTACTGAATTTCTGTGGCTAAGCAAGGCATTGTTAAGTGAGTCAGGTCCGCAGGTGTTGTTGTTGTTGTTTTTTGCTACAATAATTAATTCGTAATTTGTAATTTAATGAGCTTATATGCCGCCCAATCCCGGAGGACTCCGGGCGGCTTACAAATACGAGATAAAATAAAAATAACAAATAGGGGAGAGAAAACAAAACAGTTTAAAAACACAACATACATTCAGCTTAGCTGGGGGCTGGACCTGATTCATAGATCAACAGCCCCAGGCCTGCCGGAACAATCAGGTTTTGGTGGCTTTTTGAAAGGCCACGAGAGTGGGAAGGGTCCGGATTTCTGCGGGCAGATCGTTCCACAGAGCCGGAGCAGCTACAGAAAAGGCTCTCCCCCGAGTGGTCGCCAGCCGGCATTGTCCGGTCGACGGCACCCGGAGGAGGCCTAGCCTGTGAGTTCTTATCGGCCGTTGGCCAATTGTTAAGTGAATCACTGCAGTTGTTACGTGGTGATGAAGCAAATTTGGCTTAACGTTGCTTGTAAGAAGCCGGCTGGGAAGTTTCACAAATGGCAATCAAGTGACCCTGGGATGCGGCATCCACCTTAAATACATGCTCGCCACGAAGCGCCCACATTTTGATCACATGACCCATGGGGATGCTGCCATGGTTACAAGCGCGAGAGCTGGTCACCATTTTTTTCAGTGCTGTTGTAACTTCAAACAGTTGCTAAACAAAATGATTATAAATTGAGGACTACTTGTATTGAAAGAAAGGAGGATTTTTTTGCCCCTTCCTCAACTGCAAAACCCAAGGTCCTTCTCACTGGGTCACAATTAGGGGGGGGGGGGGCTGCCTGAACCTCCAGTTTGCACCTGGCCTCCCTTTTTCTAGGATGCAGACTCCAAAACTCCCTCTTCCCAAAGTGGGTGCTAAATTCTCTCTTGCTAATATGACTGCTTCGCACAATGCAAGTCAAGACACTTAACTGCGCTTTACTTTTGATGAATACTTGATGTTTAACTCCAAATAGATTAAGGTAAATGTAAAGGTTCCGCTTGGACATTTGTTCTAGTCGTTTCTGACTCTGGGGGGGCGGTGCTCATCTCCATTTCAAAGCCGAAGAACCAGCGCTATCCGAAGACGTCTCCGTGGCCAACAAGACGAAATGCCGAAGACGTATGGAACGCTGTTACCTTCCCACACACATAGGTGGTCCCTATTTTTCTACTTGCATTTTTACATGCTTTTGAACTGCTAGGTTGGCAGAAGCTGGGACAAGTAACGGGAGCTCACTCCATTACGCAGCGCTAGGGATTCGAACTGCCGAACTGCCGACCTTTCTGATCGACAAGCTCAGCGTCTTAGCCACTGAACCATCTGATCCTGTGTGCCTCCTCAGGCTTAAAGCTCAATAAATCTCATCCTGGTGTTTGTGAAACATATTTTGAGCACATGGAGCCGCAGCAGAGGGATGAAAGAGCCACATGCGGCTCCAGAGCCGCAGGTTGATGACCCCTGACCCAGAGCAACCCATGTTCAGGGGGCTCCTGGATCTCCTCAGGCTAAACCCAACCCCTCAGCCAGCTACGTTATCCTGGATGTCAGCTCTAGAGAGACTCATTCGCCCCTATAGGAGGAGAGAGAGAAAAAGCAAAGAGACCTGTTGATCTGATATAATTTTCTCCTTCCAGATCTCCCTCAAAAGGGCCACGACTTCCTTCTTGGACAGCTTCTTGTTTCTAACCATGCCATCACATCTCAGATATGGGGGAACCTTTTCGCTTCTTCCCTGTGGAGAAAAAGAACTGCTTACAGTGGGTTCCCCATATGTGCTAGTCATTCCCAACTCTAGGGGACGGTGCTCATCTACGTTTCAAGAGCCAGCGCTGTCCGAAGACGTCTCTGTGGTCATGTAGCCCGCATGAATAAACGCCAAAGGCGCATTGAACGCTGTTACCTTCCCACCAAAGGGAGTTCCTATTTTTCTACTTGCATTTTTACATGCTTTCAAATTGCTAGGTTGGCAGAAGCTGGGATGGGAGCTCACTCCGTTATGTGGCACTAGGGATTCAAACCGCCGAACTGCCGACCTTTCTGTGCGACAAGCTCAGCGTCTTAGCCACTGAGCCGCTGCGTCCCTTAATATTAACATTAATGTGAATGATCTTGTAAATGCTGAAAGCTGTCGTACAGAGATATCGGTACCCCGACAACACACTGTTTAAGCAAAGATAAAATGTTTATATGTTGAAAAATAAAAGATAATTAAAAAAAAAAGCCACAGAAGGACTTGCAAGCCCAACCATACCCGCCCGATGAAGGTGTCCCGCTCTCTCAGGAGACCCCCGCCGATTTCCTCCAAAAGCACATCGAGCAGCTGGTCGCTTGTTTTGCCCACCGACAAGTTATTCCAGCGTTCATTTCCACCAAGAACCACATCTGTAGGGAGAGGAATAGAATATTCAGGCAGGACAGGAATCTGAAACAAGGAGGAGCACTTTAAATGTTTTTTTAATCACCCGCAGTAAAAAATATGTGTAACAGAAGGCTAGAATAAATACAGCTAGTCCTCAGATTACGACCACAGTTGAGCCCAAAACTTACCTTGCCAAGTGAGAAATTTGTTAAGCGAGTTTTGCCTCGTTTTGCGACTTTTCTGGCCACGGTGGTTAATTGAATCATTGCAGCTCTCAAATTAGTAACCCAGTTGTTAAGTGAATCTGGCTACTCAGCTGACTTTGCTTGCCAGAAGGTCGCAAAAGGGGGTCGACCACATGACTCCGGGACACGGCGACCATCATAAATACGAGCCAGTTACTAAGCAGCCGAAATAAATCACGTGACCATGGGGATGCTGAGACGGTCATAAGTGCGAAAAATGCTTATAAGTCCCCTTTTCAGTGCTGTTGTAACTTTGAACGGTCACTGAATGAACTGCTGTAAGTTGAGGACTACCTGTGCAATGTCGGTTGCATTAAATTGTACCTCCACATTTGCTCCAGTCGGGGCGAGGTGTAGACGTCCGCTGGACATTGATTAGGTCATTGAAGTAGCGATCTCGGTCCTCTGCAACTTGTTTGTGTATATCCAACATGATCTCATATTCCTCCTGAAGGTCATCAAAATCTTTTTGAAGAGTTGACAACTGAAGGGTAAGAGGAACAAAGGATGGGAATGAGCAGAAGATCTGAAGTTCTAGGTAAGTGATCTTCTGGACTGAGGAGGTGGAAAAGAATTAAAATATCTCCCGGGAAGATCGTTAAAAATCAGAAAATGGACAAACAAACTCCGGTTAGGCGTAAATAGAATTCGAAAGATCTCTTCCTACGCAAGGAGATAGATTTGCTGGTTTCTACTTAAGTTCTACCACTAGAGCAGGAGTGTTAAACTCAAGCAGTGGCGAAATTCAATTTTTTAAACTGGCGGTTCTGTGGGCGTGGCTTGGTGGGTGTGGTGTGGCTTGGTGGGCGTGGCTGGGGAAGGATACTGCAAAATCTCCATTCCCTCTCCACTCTGGGTCCAGCCAGAGGTGGTATTTGCCAATTCTCTGAACTACTCAAAATTTCCGCTACTGGTTCTCCAGAACCTGCAGAATTTCACCCCCTGAACTCAAGGCCCGGGGGCCGGATCCGGCCCGTAGGGTGCTTAGATCTGGCCCTGGAAACAGCAAAGGAGCGGCCCACAGTGCCTCTGCCAATGAAAACAGAGCTCGAGCGGCCCGCAGGCAGCCCTCCCAAACTCCATTTTTGTTGGTAGACGGTTGCAGGAGGCTGTCGCAGCCAAAAACAGAGCTCGAGAGCCTGTTTTGCTGGCAGAGCGCATGGGCCACCACAGGGGCCCCAACACGAGTGAGGTCCAGCTGTCCACACCCACCCCAGCTCCCTGAGGTCAAACACAACCCTGATGCGTCCCTCAATAAAATCAAGTTTGACAGCCTTGCTCTAAAGTGTGTGGAAAGGACAGCCAATACTAGATCTCTTCCTCCGTTATGGAGAATTTGCCAATTTTCCTACATTTCTTCCTTAACGTACTTTATCAGCCAAATCATTGTATTTTTGTTGCTGCAGTTCAAAGTCCCTTCTGGGCACCACATCTCCGTAGTTTGCCTGCATGGTGTTCAGGTCCACTTGAGCTTTGGTGAGGTCCTGGCGGGCTACCCTCAGTGCAACCTTCAGCTTCACTGTGTCCTCGTCCAGAACGTCCTCTAGAAGAGAAGAAAGAAGTCCAGGAAGGGTCAAGGGACACTCGAAAAATCACACCAAATTGGGTGAACCTTGAACCTTCAAATCACTAAGCAGGAAAAAAAAAAATCCCACTGGCAATTGGTCAAGAATCAAGGACAGGGGAGAATGGAAAAGCCAAGATTTAGGCTAGGCACTGCATGAAAGCATCAAGGTCCAAGCAGAGGTGGGTTCCTACCAGTTTGCACCTATTCAGTAGAACCGGTTCATCAAATCTACCGAACCAGTTAGAAGAGGTTCCACCAGTGGACCCGGAAAGCAGGCCACACCTACAGAAGAGGTTCCAAAATTTTTTGAAACCCACCACTGGTCCTTGGATATGATTATTCTACACTATCATGCTCATATTTATAAAACTCAGTGCCTCTGTGAAAGGTGAGGATGACTACTGCGTTTGTGGTGCAATCAGAACATTGCGTGTGTTGAAGTTGTTTTAACGCAAACCAAAGATGCCTTTTCAAAAACAAGTTTATATCATATTCTTATGCATGCCAGTGCTGTGTGTGAGGTAATTTAAGGTGGTTCTGACAAGTGTCGTCAGCATCTTCATATCCGGTCACATGGGCGGCAAGCCATTCCCATCCGGTCACATAGATGGCAAGCCACTCCCACAAAAGAGGCCACACCCACAGAGTAGGTTCGAACAATTTTTGAAACCCACCACTGGTTCCAAGTAATAGACCAGGGGTCCCCAAACTTGACAACTTCAACTTTGGGAATTGAAGTCCACAAGTCTTAAAGTTGCCAAGTTTGAAGACCTCTGTAATAGACCCACAGCAAGCAAAAACTCCGAGGCAGGTGAATTCCTCAAAGAATAGCTTTATTGGATATATCGGCACAGACTGGTAAAAAACCGACTCTGTATATTCCCATGGTTTTCACCTAATTAAAAGTTCTCCCCCAACCCGAACAATCAATAACATGGCTCAATCAAGACGCTGTCTGGTTGCCTGGTGACCTCACTGCTCCTTCCTCGGCCCAAGTGTGAGAATGTTCTTGGTTCCCAAGATAAAGTATTTTTATTTTGGCTACAAAACCTCAGCTATCTCTATTCCCTCCTCCCTATCCCTCAGCTCCAGTGGTGGCAACACTGAAGCTCCAAGATGGCTTCAGTCAGGTCAGCTTCAGGGTTAACAGGAAGCATATTAAACACACACACACACACAATATAAATCAGTGCTAAGGTTCTGATGAGCACGACAGCCACTGTGTGACCTTGCTGGCTGATTGTCAACCCAGCGTCTCAACCAGATGGGCCAGTGGGCTCCTCGGCAGAGGTTGATGAGCTAGCGGGAAAAACTGAAGCTCTTTCTTCTACCTTGCTCCTTGGCGAGCCTCAGTTCTTCCTTCTGGCGGTACATTTCGTTGAGGTCCAGGAGTAATAGCTTGCGCGCATCACACTCATTGAGATAACGAAGATATTCCTCGGCCAACGTCTTCCGCAGTTTAGCCACCTGTACAATGGAAGAAGGTGGGGGAGATGGAGGCCACATCATTAAAAGTGACATTTTCATTTCAGTAGTGGGGCCTTATTCTGGAACATTGCATTAGATACCCAGTGTGTAACTTTGATGGGCTTAAAAAAACTCAAAGGAGATGATATCTTCTGAAACACGGTTCACCAACAAAAGGGCGAACGACAAAAGTGCGCCCAACTAAACCGCGGTGAGAAAACCACGAGATCTAAAGCATGCCGACGAATGAGCGGTGAAGCGCGCCGACAGAAGCGCACTGTAAACCTAACCCTAACCCTAACCTTAACTTAAATCGCACTTCTGTCTTTGCGCTGTTGTCGCCGCGTTGATGACGTCGCGTTGATGACGTCGTGGTTTTAGCGCCACGGTTTTGTCAGCACGCTTTTGTCGTGCGCGCATTTGTCGGGTCACGCTGAAACACAGCCTTAATCAAACAAACCTAGAGGTCGTCTTTCACTTACAACCATTTGTTTAGTGAAAAAAGTGGCCGATGACTGTTTTCCACACTTAACAACCATTGCAGCATCTCCATCCTCACATCGGATGCTTGGCAACTGACTTATATTTACAACGGACATGGTGTCCCAGGATCATGTGTTCCCCTGCTGTGACCTCCTGATCAGCAAAGTCAGTGGGGGGAGTCAGATTCACCTACCAACTGTGCTACTAACTTAACAACTGCAGTGATTCCCTTAACAGCCGTGACAAGAAAGGTTGTAAAATGGGGCAAAACTCACTGAACAACCATCTTTCTTAGCAACAGAAATGTTGGGCTCAAGTGTCCTTGTAAGTTGAGGACTACCTCCCGTGGTGGGCTGCTGCCAGTCCGGGAGCCACCCCGCCCTATATCATTGTGCTTTCGACACTGCACACGTGTGGGAGGCGCAGATGAGCGAATTGCCGTGTTTTGAGGCCGCAGGCATGCGCGGATGGGGCGCACATGCTCACATTTCCAGTGCTGGGCGAACTGGTTGTTACAGTGTGTGACGCCCACCCCTGACTACCTGCATGGGACAAAAGCTGATAAAGAGCCTATGTTTTACCCTGTATTTGTCCATTAGACAAACTGAGCCATTTGCAATTTTGGCCTGTTTTGGAGGACACCAAATATTCTACGATACTCTACGTCAAGAACATACTTTCTTCTGTTTAGGTATAATGAAATCGCTGCACTCTGTCTTAGGAACCGATGATTAAGACACAAACCTGATTCCTTTCTGCCTGATAATTACAATCATATATTCCATGTGAGTTACTCTCTGTGGCTGCCTCTTCTTATCCTGCTTTTCTTTTAACAAAATCAGCAATGGAGACCTGGGGAAGGCAGTCCGATGAGTTTTTGAAAAGGCACAATTGTGCTTAGCAAAGATGCTACAATCCAATTTCTGAGGCCCAGGTGATTAAAGGGTGAATAGGGCAAGGAAGGGACTTGCCTGGGTCTCTAGCGAACTTTTTTCCTCCTGCATTTTGTCGATCAGCTTCAGCAGATAGAGCCGCTCCTCCTTCAATTTCGCTATTTCAATTTTCTCCTGCTGTTGAAAAGCCAGGATTTGCTGAGTACATCGATCAGAGGCTGTGACCAGAACACCGTTCACTGATTCCAGAGTGAAGATTTTTTCCTGCAGATGGGCTACCGGTAGACAGACACATCTCCGAGTTACTAAAAGTCATTGTTATGGTCCACCGGCGGAGGACTGTGGAGATGGCAGCAGTTGGACGGTGATGAGGTTGGGGAGGAACATGGGCCAGTCCTGGAGTCTGGGGAAGGCTCGGATGAGGGCTCTGCGTCAGAGGCAGAGATGGGGCCAGGGTCATCTGGTAGTTATGTGCTGCCTCCAGAGCTCCAGAGTCTGACTTCAACAAGGCAGAGGAACAGTGCGTGCATGCGCAGAGCTGCCAGAAGGCAAGAACAGTTAAGATAAAAAAGGCGACTCAGGAGTAAGGCTTGGAGATGATTGGCCCCTCCCATAAGACATAAAGAAGAAGCAAATGGACATGAGCCTTTTCAGGAAGCAATTTTGTTCATTCTGGTTGGTTTAAACTCTGAAGCTCCGTTTGACTCTGTGCTCCATTTGGCCTTGCAAAACTAATTGGCAATTAGGTCTCTGGCAGCGTTTCAAGGGAGATAAAGGTGGGTGCTTATCAGCCTTACCCTGAAAGACTATGGCAGACTTCTGTGGGACTCTTCACAGACTGGTTGTGACTCATTACGGGCTGTGAATGAACATAATTCACAGCCGTTTAAATAAAAAGAGGGTTTTTGGGACCAAGCATGTGATTTTTACTGTTTCAGGAAGCCTAGGTCAGAACAGTCATGAGACCTGTGGATCATAGGGCTTTTTAAGAGCACCGGATTTAAAATGATCTTAATCTCTGTCTACTACTGGTATGGAATCTGCTTAGAACCCACTGTGAAAATTAGCCAGTTCAATATCACTGTAACATTTACTAAGGCGATGTCATAGCACTCTCACCTATAGTTGATTCATATTCCCTCTTGATAGAAGCCAACAAAGGTTTGTAAGTCTTGAATTCTTCCATGAAACATTCAAATACTTCTCTATAAGGCTAAAAATAGGAAAGGGGAGGGGGAAGAAAGAGAGAAATTTTAAAAAATATATGCTGGCTAGGGAACTTTGGGAGTTGAAATCCACAAATCTTAAAATTGCAAAACACTGCATTAACAGTGTTATTCTATTCACACCACAGTGGGGCTCTGGCTCCACCTCTTTTGCCTTTAAAGATTCTTGGTGGACTTAAATACTTTATAATAGGGATAGGCATTGCATTGAAAGCCAGTTTGATGTAGTGATTAAAGTGCTGGCCCAGAAACCAGGAGACTGTGAGTTTTAGTCCCATCTTAGTCATGGAAGCCAATTGGGTGAGTTTGGGCCAATCAACAGGAGATGGTGAGTTATAATCCCACCTTAGGCATGAAAGCAGGCTGAGTGACTTTCTCTTAGTCACTCTCTCACCCCCCAATCCACCTCACAGGACTATTGTTATGGAGGGAAATAAGAACATATTATATATGTTCATCACCTTGGGTTACTTATAAAGGCAGGATAAAAAAAAATCTAATTAAGAAATGCATTTGGTCTCTAGGAGCTTGATAAGAGCCGAGGTGGCGCAGTAGTTAGAGTGCAGTACTGCAGGCTACTTCAGCTGACTGCTAGCTGCAGTTCGACAGTTCGAATCTCACCAGGCTCCAGGTTGACTCAGCCTTCCATCCTTCCAAAGTGGGTAAAAATGAGGACTCAGATTGTTGGGGCCAAGAGGCTGACTCTGTAAACTGCTTATATAGGGCTGTAAAAGCACTATGAAGCGGTATATAAGTCTAAGTGCTATTGCTGGCATTGACCTGCAGTCAGTAAGACAGCGATTCAGAGGTCTGTGTGGCCATGTCTTAGCCATAAAAAAGCTTGTATTTCTATTTTTTTTTTTTAGTTTCCTCCCTTCCTGGTCAAGGAGGAGACTTTCTTTCCTTCGGTTCCAGGGGTGGGTTCCTGCCAGTTCTAACCTCTTCTATAGAAGAAGTTCCACAAATCTACAGTGCTGTTTAGAACCAGTTCCATATCCCTCCCCCAGCCCGTCCACACATCATCAAGATGAAGAGCGAGAGGAGGAATTCTGGGAGTTGAAGTCCACAAGTCTTAAAGCTGTCAAGTTTGAACACCCCGGGGGGGCTTTTTTTCTAAAGGGTTAGGGGTGCAAGGGTCTTGTAACTTGACAGCTTTAAGACTTGCGTGCTTCAAATGCCAGAGTTTCTGAGCCAACATTTTGGTTGCTAAGCAAGAGTGTTGTTAAGTGAGTTTCACCACATTTTACAAGTTGGCCACGCTCACCCAGTCACATGGCCTGCAAGCTACTCCCACTCAGTCACATGGCTGGCAAGCCACTCCCACAAAGCAGGCCACACCTACAGAAGAGGTTCTAAAAAATTTTGAAACCCACCACTGCGTTGGTTCTATGTGTTTTAAAACCAAAATTAGAAACATTCTTACAGCACGCCTTCTGGTTTTCGTACGTAACTCAGAAGAGCAAAATCCGTGCTTCCGTTTAGCCGCTATTGTCAAATATCAAAGATATTCCTTATAGACCAATCGAGCATCCTTCAGCCCTCCCCCCCCCCCCGCCCCGAAGGTTTAAAGCTTCCTGCATTCCCTGCAGAACTCTGCTTCTCAAACCTGGAGCTTAAGTTCTTGAACTTTTCCTTTGGTTAGATCAATCGCTTGTAACTCTGCCCGCAAATAGGACTCCAGCTGTTCAAGGTAACGTGGCTTGGAAATCGGCATGAGGGGTTTGCTGGTGCTGAAAGGCAGAACATTAGCATTTTGACTGGGTGTGACATTTTGCCCAGGTTGAACGTTCACGACATTACTGCCACAATGACAAGCACCAGGGTAGTCAACAAAGCCCCCCCAGCAGATGTAAGCAGTCAAAAGTCAAATGCTCAAAGCAAAGTCGGGTCCCGCTTCTGGATAGAGAGGACCGCTGGCTTGAAAGAGGAGTAAAAGAGGCCATTTATGTTAACACTGAGCAGCCCTCTCTCAACAGAGAGGGAGGGATAAGACCCCACCTCTGTCCAACGCAATGCATTTAGCAGTTCCAAGGAGATTCCACAACCAATTGCAACCTGATTCGGGTAACGCCTGTTCTAACCTAGGCTTCCCCAAAAAGCACGAGGCAGAGTCCTGATCCCGACAACACCCCTTTTATTAAACGAATGTGAATTCCTCTCATTCACTTTCAGCAAGGCCTGGTAAACAATCTTTCAAAGGAGTATTTGTGACTATAGACCTTATCTATCTTGGAAAGCTGCCATGTAAATATTTTCCAAATGAGGTGCTGTGCCAGACTGGGCAGAGTTACAAGCACCGAAGACTGGGCACAGAGTCTCTGAGATTCACAGACAGATCTTCACACTCCTGAAACGAATCTAATGACCGAATGAACAAATTGTTCCCTGCAAAAGCCCCCTCCCTTTTCGCTCCTCTTTTATTTCCTATGGGAGGGGGCAATCATCTTCCACCTGGGACTTTACTCCCAAGTCTACCCTGATTTCTGAGTTGTTATTTTTTCCTGGCAGCTCTGCACATGCGCACACTGGGAACAGGCTCCAGCTGTTCCTCTGCCTCACTGCTGTCTAGCTCTGTAGGCACCTGATCACTGCCAGGAGGCCACGGCCTCTGCTCTGCCTCCAATGCAGAGCCCTCCTCCGAGCCTTCCCCAGCCCCCAGGACTAGCCGATGCTCCTCCCCAACCTCCTCACTCTCTGACTGTGTTGCCAGCTCTGCTGGCTGCTGGCGCACCACAACAACCCCGAGGGCACAGATTAATTCCCAAGTGCCCTCAAGAGCTCTCAGGGAGAGCGCTAATGACCAGATGACTGCAAAAAATACAAACCTCCCATTCCCCCCAAACTCCTGTCAAAATTAATCCTTTCATAGCCGGCACCATTTTGCCAGAACCGATGGAACTTCTTGGGATGAGAAGCAAAACATTTCTTTGTTTCCTCAGGGGGAAAAAACCCCAGTCCAGTCATCTTTTGAAAAAGCACCTTTTGAGTCAAAGTCTCTTTCTAGAGAAGAATTCCAGCTGGGACAATTTCAGACTTGTAAAAATTTCTCAGCATCCTGTGACGTGAAGTTTTGTTCATAAAAACCGTGGTGAGCCAAAACTGCCCTCTAATTTTTCTGTAACGTGGTGGCAGATGATTAGATGTTTAAAATACATAGGGGAGTAACTGGATTGGATTTAAACATCCAATTTTTGCTGCTTTTTGTCCCGGGCTCACTGTATGGGGGATTGTAGGTCTCAAAAATGTAACACCCCACTTTGCTGCGCTGCTTGTGCGTTTCACAGCTTCTTATGACAGAGCACAACGTTTTAGGTATTTAAACAGCCGTTTTTTAAAGCGATGCCTTGGGACCTGCAAAATGACTAGTTCGAAGCCTCTAGGCTCACAAGTAGTAAGCCTGGAATGAAAAATGGGAATGGTATCGTATTTCAGGATAGGATTTTTGTAGCCCAATATTTTCTATTCATATTGATAGATATTTAAAGATTTAGAAGGTTTCCGACATCCCAACCTGATATGTAAACAGCACTTGCCAGCTGTTCCATTTTTAGTAAAAAAGAAGGCAAAGAGATGGTTTAAGTGAAAATCAAGAAATCAAATAGCTCAGTTGCCAACAGTCTGTGTAACCCCATTCCTTTGGTTCAATAAATCTTGCTTAAAAAACCTTCCAAGATTCTTGCTTGGAAGGAATCACTTTTGGTTGGAAGCAGCTGCCTAAAAACCTGATATTAAGTACCTCTTGCAATCATATCCCTCCCTTGGAGATGCCAAGGATTCTTGTAAATGCAGCAACTGCCCTACTATAGACTTACAACATCTTGCCGCGTTAGCAGAGAATCTGCCTCTTCTGAACAGATGGCTGGGTGTATCGCTGTGTTTATTTGAACGCCAAATTTCCTGGCTGTTTTTTTTTTTAAAGTCCGGAAGTTTGACGTCTTAATGCCATATCCAGACCTACCTTTGCCAACCGGGGAGAGTGCACGGTTTTCGGTTCTGAAGAATCCCTTGCCCTGGTTCATAGGCTGGCCAGGTGGACAAGTGGCTGTTCCTTGAATGCACCTAAGGAGGATGAAAATAGGCCAGTCACTTTTCTTTCCATAAAACAGGTCATTTCCTTGGTTTATTTTTTATCTATAGATGCAACTTTAGGAACAATCACTAGTTGTTCTGACCTAGGCTTCCAGAGAAAGCATAAATCATAATCTTAGTCCCAAAAGCCCTCTTTTATTTATATGGCTGTGAATTATGGTCATTTCCACTCTGCAAGGCTTCACAAACTCTCTGTGAAGGTGCCAACAGATGTCTGCTCAAGTTGCCACAGTCTTTCAGGGGAATGTTGATAAACACCCACCTTACCTCCCTGGGAATGCTGCCAGAGACCTAATTGCCAAATGCAGAGCTGGGCCAAACTTAGCACAGAGTCAAACAGAACTTTTCAAAGCTTGAACTGACCAGATGAACTAATTGCTCCCTGCAAAAGCTCACATCCAGTTCACTTCTCTTTTATGCCTTATGGGAGGGTCCAATCTTCCCCAAGCCTTACTCCCAAGCCTACCCTTTTTTCTTAATTGTTCTTGCCTTCTAGCAGCTCTCTGCATGCGCACACTGGGAACAGGCTCCCGCTGTTCTTCTGCCTCACTGATGTCAGACTCCGGAAGCAGCAAATAACTACCAGATGGTTCTGGCCCCCTCTCTGCCTCCGACCCAGAGCCCTCATCAGAGCCTTCCCCAGATTCCAAGACTGGCCCATGTTCCTCCCCAACCTCCTCACCGTCTGAATCTGCTGCCAGCTCTGCTTGCCGCTGGCGGGTCACAACAATAGTTTATAAAATCCAAATGCAATAATTTTATTTTTGCGGGGAAGCCTAATGACCAGATGAATTGCGGGCTTAGCAAATCTGATGTCCTGCTGTTAGCCACTGGGAGAGGAAATTCATGGCATCCCATGCTCTAATTGTTTCTCCATAAAGTACTTAGATGGAATAGTACAGTGTTTCTCAGCCTTGACAACTTTTTTCAGTTCCTAGAATTCCCAAGCCAGCTTCCTAGTTCGGAGAATTCTGGGAACTGAAGCCTGAGCATCTTCAAGTTGCTGAGGCTGAAAAACACTGGGATAGTCCTTCAGACAGAAAGTTGTCCTTTACTGAGGAATCCTGCTGCTTGAAGCAAAAGAAAACATGCCATAAGAGCCACGGTAGCGCAGAGGTTAGAGTGCAGTACTGCCGTGACCCAACAAATGCGCGCCCGACAAATGCGCGCCAACAAAACCGCCGTGACCAAATGGCGACGTTGAAAGTGTGCCCACTAAATCGCGCTGACAAAACTGCGGCCACAAAAGCGTGATTAGGGTTTTTAGGTTAGGATTAGGGTTAGGGTAAGGGTTAGGTTTAGGGTAAGAATTAGGGTTGTTAACGTTGTTTTCGCGGTTTTTTTCTATGGCGCGCTTTTGTCAACGCGCCTTAGTGGGCGCGCTTTCAACATCGCCATTTTGTCGTGGCGGTTTTGTCGGCGCACATTTGTCAGGCGCGCATTTGTCGGTGAACCCAGTACTGCATGCTCCTTCTGCTGACTGCCGTCCGCCTGCAATTTGGCAGATCGAATCTCACTAGGCTCAAGGTTGACTCAGCCTTCCATCCTTCCAAGGTGAGTAAAATGACGACTCCGTAAGCCGCTTAGAGAGGGCTGTAAAGCACTGTGAAGTGATATATAAGTTAAGTGCTATTGCTATCTTCTTTCAGTGGCAAAATCTTCAGCATTGGCAACGGGTCACTATTTTCCATTGTATCTCAAAGACAAGACACTGAGGGTGGATAGCAGAGGTGGGTTGCTCCTGGTTCGGCCCAGATTGGATGAACCGGTAGTAGCGATGGCAGGAGGCTCCGCCCAGCTGCCCACCCACTTCTGCGTATGTGCAGAAGCATCACATGCGCAAGCACGCCCGAACCAGTAGTAAAAAAATTGGCAACCCACCACTGGTGGATAGAATGGTCTACTCTAGTGCTTGTCAACCTCATCTCAACCTCGTGTTTCTCAACATTAAGATGTGTGGACATCAACTCTCAGAATTCCTCAGCCAGCCATGCTCGCTGGGATATTCTGAGCATTGATGTCCACACATCTTAAAGTTGGTGAGGTTGAGAAACATTCGTCTACTCCAACATTTGCTACGCCTCCCAGCATATGCTGTTGAAGAGGGCACAGTCATTTTTTGTCATGGTAGAGGTTTTCCTTTAAGGCCCAGGATGCTCAAGATTAGCAGGTGGTTTGCAAGGCCTGAGTATCTGCAGAGGTGGGTTCCTACCAGTTCGCATCTATTCAGTAGAACCGGTTTGTCAAATCTACCGAACCGGTTAGAAGAGGTTTCACCAGTGGACCCGGAAAGCAGGCCACACCTACAGAAGAGGTTCCAAAATTTTTTGAAACCCACCACTGGTCCTTGGATTTGATTATTCTACACTATCATGCTCATATTTATAAAACTCAGTGCCTCTGTGAAAGGTAAGGATGACTACTGCGTTTGTGGTGCAATCAGAACATTGCGTGTGTTGAAGTTGTTTTAACGCAAACCAAAGATGCCTTTTAAAAAACAAGTTTACATCATATTCTTATGCATGCCAGTGCTGTGTGTGAGGTAATTTAAGGTGGTTCTGACAAGTGTCATCGGCATCTTCATATCCGGTCACATGGGTGGCAAGCCACTCCCATCTGGTCACATGGGCGGCAAGCCACTCCCACAAAGGAGACCACACCCACAGAGTAGGTTCGAACAATTTTTGAAACCCACCACTGAGTATCTGATACTGAAACCTGCCAGTTTAGGCCACAGAATTATACAAATAGATGTTGTGGCACATATTGCCCTGTGCAAAAGTGAAAAGATGGGTTAGCTGAGGGGGAGCTACTCACCACATATCTCTGTTTCTTCTCAGATGAGACCTTCACAACAGGCAGGTTTTTAGCAGTTACACTTTTAGAAGAGGAATTAAATGAGACCCTGTGGAACAGCAAGAAACAGGAGTCGGAGAACTCATGATCAAAGGGAGATACACAGACTTGTTCTGTGTAATCCCAATTCATACCACTCTTTTCACTGCCCAAATTCAACCACTGATAGTCCTTGATTTACAATAGTTCACTTAGTGGCCCTTCAAGGTTACATTACTGAAAAAGTGACTTATTGTTCTGACCGAGGCTTCCCAAGAGCATGAAGCAAACGCCTTGTCTAACAAAAAACTCTTTTATTAATTGACTGTGAATTCTGCTCATTCATATCCAGCAAAGTCTTTCAAGGGAGGATTTACAGTCACAGACTTTATCTGGTTTGGAGAGCTGACAGGCCAATATCTGCAAAACTTGGCAAGGAGTCTCGGAGAGTCACAAACCAATTAAGCAAACTAATTGTCTCCTGCAAACTCCACTCCCCTTTCGCTCCTCTTTTATTTCTTCTGGGAGGGGCCATTCATCATCCACCTGTGGCCTCACTCCCAAGTTGACCCGTTCTTTAGCTGTTCCTTTCGTCTGGGAACTCTGTGCATGCGCACACTGGGAACAGGCTCCAGCTGTTCATCTGCCTCACTGATGTCTGACTCAGAAGGCAGCTGATAACTGGCATATGGCTCTGGCCCCCTCTCTTCCTCCAACACAGAGCCCTCATCAGAGCCTTCCCAGACTCCAGGACTGGTCCATGTTCCTCCCCAACCTCCTCACTGTTTGAGTCTGCTGCCAGCTCTGCTGGCTGCTTGCGGGCCACAACACCTATGACCATTTTTCACACTTCTGACCATTGCAGCATCTCCATGGTCATGTGATCAAAATTTGGATGCTTGGCAACTGATTCATATTTAAGATGGTTGCAGCATCCCTGGGTCAAGTGATCAATTTTTGTGGCCTTTGGACAAGCAGTCAATGGGGAAGCCGGATTACGTAATTTAGCAACCATGTAACTAATTTAACAAAGCAGTGATTCACTTAACAACTTGGCAAGACAGGTTATAAGATGGGTCAAAATTCACTTAGCAATGATCTCACTTAGCAACAGAAATTTTGGGCTCTATTGTAGTGGTAAGTCAAGGACTACCTATACAAGGTGACCCAAGTTTATCCCCACTGTAGCTGACTTACATCTTTTTAATTTCCAACTTTCTCTAGTCTAGTAGGCAGAGCTGATACACACACCTTTTCTGTGTTTAGCAATATAAACTGCCTTTCAGACAATCCTATTTAGCCATATTTGTCCAAGGCAGTTTTTTTAAATAGGAGAATATACATTTCCTTATTGTTTTTTTTTTTTTTTCTATATTAACCAAAAGGCTTCAGTTTATGTACAGGAATATGTATATAATTCAATTTCCATTAAAATTGTTTTAGATACTCTTTCTTTTTTACAAGAAAAAGGTTTGGTTTTTTTTTTGAAGTGCTGATCTTTTACAAACTAGAACGGATGTTACCAGGCTCAATTCAATGCCCCATCTATGTTGCAGCAGAAAAGGCTTTAACAGTACTTGAAATCTATTCCCAAAATTGCTTTCCTGCACCTGAATCTCCAAATGAGCTAGGCAACCACTCCCATTGTCACCAGCCCACCTGGGCCACAGTTATACCGTTGATAATTCTGGAAATTCGAGTGTAAATATAGAATTAATGTTCTCTCCATTGCAGTTACCTTTTATCAGCTTCTAGGTTGACAGACCTAGAATATTAAGAGAGAGAAGTATATGTAGGTTAATTTCTCAAAGAACTTTATTTTTTAAGAAGCTCCAATTCAACAATGCAAACTATGCAAAGGTTTAATTTAATTAATTAATTTTTAATTAAACCTCGCGATCATGAGCAACAGGTGGCAGCCCATCCATTCCTCCCCAGCTATAATCCGAATTACCCGCAGAAAACAGACCAACCAACAAGATGGGCGGGGCGACCTCTTTTTCCGCCAGCCAATCAGGAGCGAGGTACCTGCGGCGGCCCGGCCCAGGCGGAGACGTCGAGGAAGGAAGCGCTTGCGCAGTGAGGTCACCGTAGGGGCGGGGCTGACAGAACCCGTCCTGGTTGGCTGGAGGATATAAAAAGGCACCCCGCCCTTCCCTTGACTGGGACTGTTGGGAGTTGTAGTTCAGTTCTCGCAATCGGCGGCTCCACAACAACCGCGACCAAGCCAAGGCCTGCCAGGACCGACCGCTGAAGGAAAAGCCGCCTCTTCGGCGTGACGAGCTTCCCAACTTCGACGGGGCTGTTTGCCTATTTTCCCTCACTTTAAGCGCCCTTCCGAAGCGGACTCACCCGAGAAAAAGGGAGGGGCGGGCCTCCATGGCCGCGGAGAGGGGAACAGCCGCTGAGGCTGTTGACGGAAGGTCGCCACGGCAACAGGCCCCGCCCCTCGCCGCTTGAGCGAGGCTGCCGCGTCCTCTAGAGGCGCCAAGCGGTAGCGCGTCGGGCAGTTATTTACCCCGGAGGGCTTTTTCCGCGGGACCCTCCCCGCCCCCAAGGCATCTTCGGAGGAGGGCAGCTAATTGGGCGGGGGGGGGGGGGCTTGGGATGCTCGCGCCAGGGATAATTGGCTTTTATTGGGGGGGAAAGGGGATAGTTGCCTTAACTGGCCGTGCCAACAGTACAGGGGATTGGACTAGACCTCCAAGGTCCCTTCCATAATTCTTTATTGTCAGCTCAAACATATGTACAATGAGATTGGTTGAGCTCCTTCCAGCTCTGATTGATTGATTGACTTCGAGGAAGGCTTCCAGGCTAATGAGCGCAGATTGGGAGAATTCTCCCATGTTCTTAACATTCCCGCGTCTGCAAATGCAGCGTTGGAAGGCGGGAGAGGCCGTTTAAACAGGCCTTTCGTAGAAAGTATGTGTGTGTTTTGGGAGGAATGGTAATATTGCCCATATTTATGGGGTAAATATTGTCTTCGGGATTGTATAGAAATGGATCTCGCTATAGCTTGTTTCCCTAGTTCACGGCTGATTCGCAGATAATGCTGCGATGGGTTGTTTTTTTAAAAAAATATAGAATCATAAGGGTTGGAAGGGACCTTGGAGGTCTTCTAGTCCAACTCCGTGCTCACACCTGTAACTTGATAGTCATAGGATCACCTCCGACCCGCTTTCTCATCGCGCAAATATCCCATCCGTGCATCGGCTGCGGGATTTATTTGCTTTAAGGCAGAGGTCCCCAAACTTGGCCCCTTTAAGACTTTGGACTTCAACTCCACAAGTCTTAAAGGGGCAAAAGGTTGAAGACCTCTGCTTTAAAGAATGCACCCCGGGACGTTCAGCGCCGGCTTGAAAGCTCCCAAGGCTTTTTCTGTACACCTATGTCTTTACTCGCTATCCCGAAAGCCTTTGCGACGCAGCCCAGTGGGCGGGGCCTCCTCCCTCGCGGCCTTTCTCGGGACCTGTAGTCTCCGCTTCATCCAGCCAGCCCGTCTTGAGGTGGAGAGCCGGACTCGCCTTCCCGAGATGCCGCGCGGCCTCCATTGTGGCCGAGCCCGCCTCCCATTGGACGGCCGGGGAAAAGGAGCCCCGCTCCCCTCCCGCTGACACAATAGTGGATCCAAGATGGCGGATGCGGGTGCAGCCAGCTTACCTGAGGGAGACTCGGCGCTGCCGCCTCCTCCCCCGCCGCCGCCTCCTCCCCCGCCTCCTCCTCCGCCGGAGGAGCAAGAGCTGAACCGGCGCCTCCGCCGACTCTACCCGGCCGTCAACCCGTCCGAGACGCCGCTGCCGCGCGCCTGGAGCCCCAAGGACAAGTATAGCTACATCGGCCTCTCCCAGGGCAACCTGCGCGTCCACTACAAAGGTGGGAGAGAGGCCTCTGAGGGGAGGGGGGTGGACGGCGGGGCCTTCGCCTGAGGGAGCCAAGAAAGGGGCGGTGAAGCCTTTCCCCGGCGCAGGGAGAGAAGAAGGCCTCGCCGCCCCACAAGGAGTGAGGGGTTCGTGGGCAGCAGGACATTTTGGGAGTGGGTGGTCCCCCCATTGGCCTGCGAGTCCCTTGGATTGCAATGCGATCCAACCGGTCAGTTCTAGAGGAGATCAACCCTGACTGCTCTTTAGAAGGCCAGATCCTGAAGAGGAAACTCAAATCCTTTGGCCACCTAATGAGAAGGAAGGACTCCCTGGAGAAGAGCCTCATGCTGGGAAAGATTTGAGGGCAAAAGAAGAAGAAAGGGAGACAGAGAATGAGGTGGCTGGATGAAGTCACTGAAGCACTAGGAGTGAGCTTAAATGGACTCCAGAGGATGATAGAGGACAGGAAGGCCTGGAGGAACATTGTCCATGGGGTTGCGATGGGTCGGATACGACTTTGCGACTAACAACGACAGCCGCTCCACTGGCTAGAGCAGTGTTTTTCAACCACTGTGCCGTGGCACACTAGTGTGCCGTGACATAGTGTAAGGTGTGCCGTGGGAAAATTACTTTATATATAGTCAATATAGGCACAGAGTTAATTTTTTTTAACATTTTCTAATGGTGGTGTGCCTCGTGATTTCTTTCATGAAAAAAGTGTGCCTTTGCACAAAAAAGGTTGAAAAACACTGGGCTAGAGCAACCTGGGGGTCCCGCCTGGGAGGAGGAGAGCCAGAGAAGGACATCTGGCGGCTCTCCCTTTGGGCAGGCAGGGCTGAGATCCCCTCTGGGGCAAGCAGAAGAGATCTTGTTGCTGCCAGCGGGAGCTGTCAAGGCTCCCTCCCATATTTGGGCAGACCAGGTGCTTTGACAGGAGAAAAAAAAACACTTAAACTCTCCCCTGGTTCAGCTGATAAAGGAGGTTAATACAACTGCCTAATATGTAAGCAGCCCAAGTTGGAATCCCATCAAGGGTATGGCTAGCTGATGAGAGCTAGAAATAGATCTATACTAGTCTCCCTTCATTTCTTTATCAGCAAAAATGTAACGTGTATGTATATGTATATGCATATAGATAGATAGAGACAGAGAGAGACAGACAGAGAGAATACCACATCTTTGACCATTAACATTCCCAGCACAGTAATAAATAAGGATAAATAAATATTCCAGGATCAGGGAGCTTCTTGGGGGCTTGTGGAGCAGCCCTTTTGCTTGTCCTCTGGAATGGGATGGCATGGTGTGTCCCCAAAGGTGTTTTTTTTTTCCCTTTCAAGAGGGAACTGGACTTTCGGGGGGGGGGGTTCCCCTCCTTTGAAAACATTTCGCTTCTCATCCAAGAAGCTTCTTAGGCTCTGACTTGGGATGGTGGGGAACGGGAGGATTCTGACCATCCAGTCGCAGAACTGAAGAAGCTTCTCAGATGAGAAGCGAGATGTTTTCAAAGAAAAACTGGAAAGTCCAGTTTGCCTCTTAAAAGAAAAAGTGCCTTTGAAATAGCCTGGATGACGGCGAATCTCCCTAGACAGTGGGATGGTGTGGTTGCTTCAAAGCAGTGATTCTTCTCCATCTCGGCAGTTTGAAAAAAATGTGTGAGCTTCCAAAACCCCTGGATTTGGTGGCCAGATAATTCTGGGGTTCAAAGTCTTTTAGGGCAAAGGGTAGAGCAACAGAAACAGAGAGCTGTTCTTCTTGGGTGGTCAGAGAGAGAGAGACTCACAGCTCATTCTTTGAAGTAAAGTATCCTTTGGGGCAATATTTCTCAACCTCCACAAGTTGAAGGTGGATAAAACCCTTCTGTGGAGGTTGAGAAACACTGCCCCTTTAGGGTAAATACTCTCTGGGAGTATAACAGAAGATCAACTATGTGTTTCTACTGCCCTATTCTTTTTTTATTAATGTGTTTGTTGGAGCACCTGTTTTACCTGTAAGGGAGTGTATTCGTTTGTGGGCTTGGCAGGCTGACTGGCTCTTGAAAATTCTTGCTGCCTGATTGTTTTCACTGAAGAACTAAACAGGTTTTTGACCGGTCTTCTGCCTCTTTCCCTCCTCCTCCTCCTCCTCTGTTTGTTTGAAACAGGACATGGGAAAAATCACAAGGATGCTGCTTCTGTCAGGGCTACCCACCCCATCCCCGCAGCCTGTGGAATCTATTACTTTGAAGTGAAGATAGTTAGTAAAGGAAGAGATGGGTAAGTATATGTGGCTTAACGTGTATTCTTTTGTGTGTGTGTGTTGTCTTTTGGGAGAGTTGGAGCTGACTTTATCATCTGTACTTATATTTGGTAGGGATGTGAATTGTGGCTTTGGGAAAGGGTGAGTGATTCATGCCTTTGTAGTAGGGCATTGCAACAGCAGCATTTCAAAACAAGGAGTTGAGATCATTTTAGGGGGGTTGGGTTCTAGTTCACTAGGGAGGATGAAGCTATGAATCAGGTTCAACTCCAGTTCAGATTTTTAAAAACTGGTTTGACTTCCTGCTATCAAATACCAAACCAGTGATATAAACTTAGATGAGGCATGATGGCTATTATACCTGTTTCTTTATTGGCTGTTCTAGGTAATTATACCATGTTTACCTCTTAAAATTCCTATGTGGCTTTTTGGTATATTACCTCTGAAATCTAATACTATATGTAAAAGTTAGTGCAAAGATAGTAATGGAAATCCATTTCTATAACTGTTTAACTAGAATTATTTCCTGGCTTCCAATTTTTTTTACATATTCCTACATGTTGGTCAGATGAGCGTGGAAAGATCCTCAGACAGTGCTGGTTCACAGATTTGAATCAGATGAGCGCCCCCTCCCCCCCGCCCAATAGTTGGCAACAACTAGTGGAGTAAAATCCGCAGTGACTCCTTTGCCTCCTATATAAAATAATTTTTAAGGAAATGGGTACTTATTCTGGGTAATTCTCTGACATAAGATAATTGATCTAGATCAGGGGTGTCAAACTTGATTTCTTTGAGGCCGCATCAGAGTTGTGTTTGATCTCGGGGGTTGGGGGGGGGCATCCAGCTCGATGCCTCCTGAAACCCTCTGCCAGTGAAAAGCTCCATTTTTGCTGGCAGAGGCACTGCAGGCCTGTACTTTGCTGTTTCCAGGGTGGCCCCATAGGCCAGATCTAAACACCCTGTGGGCCAAATCTGGCCCCTGGGCCTCGACTTTGAAACCCCTGATCTAGATAGTTCACAACATTAAGCTGCTTGAATTGTTGGTCCCCCCCATAAAAAATCAGAACTTCCATAAGATAAGTTTTAGTATATTTCCAATTGTAGGTCCAATTATATTATTCTGGCATAGTCTAGTTACCTTTATTACTACTATTTTACAGTAGGTTTTGAGCTAATGGTTAATATAGGTAGTCCTCAATTTACAACAGTTTATTTAGTGACTGTTCAAAGTTACAATGGCACTGAAAAAAGTGACGACAATTTTTGACAGTTATGACCTTTGAAGTATCCCCATGATGATGTGATCAAAATTCAGATGCTTGAAAACTGTTTCATAATTATGATGGTTGTTGTGTCCCAAGGTCACAAGATCCCCTTTTGCAAACTTCTGACAAGCGAAGTTAATGGGGAAGCCAGATTCACTTTAACAACCAGGTTCTAACTTATCAACTGCAATGGTTGACTTAACAACTATGAAAAGAAAGGTCATAGAATGAGGCAAGACTCGCTTGACAAATGCTTCACTTAACGTCAAATTTTGGCCTCAGTTCTGCCCCTAGGTAAAAGACTACCTCTACTCTGGAAATTTGACAGGTTACGTTTCTGTTGGGAACACTGATATAAAAAAGCTTGTTCATAATGTGCATTAAACTAAATTGTCTTGCTTTAAAGAATTTGGGTGTTGTAATGTTCATGATGAGATCACATACATGGCCAGCAAGATATTGCAAATCACATGGGTGGAGAGGCCAGATACAAGTCTCCTGACTGCAGTGCACAGCAGTATTTTTATGTGTATCTTTGCCCCAGTTATTACAGTGAGAAATTGGATTGATTGCTCTTTGATATCTACTTATTTTAGGCATTGCTAAACTCCTACAGGGGCTTTAAGAAACATTAGAGTTTCAATTGTTTGATATTTGGAGAAGAAACAGTGATGGACATTTAGATCTGTTTTTGATCACCTTTGTTATATCTGGAAGGAGTTGCTTGGGGTTTCATAAGCTTCTGTAAAGTTTAGCCCAAATCCAGTTGTTCTGTATGTATGTTGAATTAGAGACTTATTTCAGTATTACTTCTACATGATTTTTTTTTTAGTAACCTTTTTACTAAGGTTATAACTTTTTTGCTGAATCGTGATGTGGGAAGCTCAGGGCACATTGACACAATGTGTCAGGACGTTTTAGATAGCTTCAGCCCCCATCTTCATGAGGAACTATTTAATTAAATGAATTGACAATACCTGGACAATAGAGTAAGCTTTTACTTTGAATAATAGGGTAAACATTGTGCTTTTTAAAGTATTTGTGGTGCCCAGAATGGATTTGTGGTTAAAAAACAGATTGGAATGAGGCATCCATTGTTGTATTGTATTTCCAGCAAATACCACTCAGTTTTGAGGACGGTGCTTTTTCTTATATAAAGGGCTTGGGCTAGTTAGTTTTGATGGATCTACAGTATAGAACAGCCATATAAGTTTGGAAGTTCAAGGGTAATGATAGCAGCTGTTCTAAATTAGCAGTGGTACTTCTGTGCTGGAAATGCTGCCAAAGGGGGCACATTTAATTCGTTATACAATTCCCAGAATGGTTATAAGGAATTATCATTAACTAGGTTAATACATTCCCTTAGGGGCCCACGATTGCTGTTGCAGTTGGTTTATGACCCATGGTGATGTGAAGATTGTTCTGCAAAGCCAGTTTTAAATTAAAACCTTGTACATATCAGAAAATAGATGCATCATACTGGTAACTCAGTGGTCAGGAATGATGTAATGTTGAGATCAGGAAAACATTGAGAAATATTTGTGCTAGATTTACACTGTGGCTTTCCTCCAGAATCTCAAAGTAGCTTACATGGGAACGGTTACAATAACACATTTTGAGGTCATTTGGTTAGAAAAAAGAGCAACTGGTGGTGAGTCCACATTCCATGGCTGTGGATGGACTTGAACCTAGCTCTCTAGTCCAGTGTTTCTCAATCTTGACAACTTTAAGAAGTGTGGACTTCCAACTTCCATAATGTTCAAGCCAGTGTGCTGGCTGGGGAATTTTAGAATATCTAGCTTAAGTTTGCCAAGACTGAAAACCCTGCTCTAGTCATAGACCATATTTTATTAGTAATCCCATTGGCTAATCAGTCAGTCTGCCCCAGGGGCCTAATGGAACCATTAGGTTTCCAAAGAACACTAGAAGTATTTCCTGAGGATTAGGATTGCACCTGAGCAGCTTCTCTCTGCTCATCAATCCAGGGAAGTCCTTTGGTTCACTAAGGAGGTCCAGGAGATGAAGGGGCAAAGCAGTTGCCTAGAGTGCTACTGGCAAAAAAAAAAAAAAAGGGAATCCAAGCAAATATAGGTAAGAACTTAATTTCTTGTGCTGATAAAAACAGCCAATTATTCTTAGTTCTTTGCTGCTACTGCATTGTCTCCCAGGTATCCCTTTGAGGGAAGGATGGACTAGAACAATATAGGGCCCTCTGAGAATTTTTGAGGAGCTGGAAGATAAGATCACTCAAGTTTGCTCAGAACTTATGCCAGGAAGGCAAGTTCTGTAGATGTGATTGAATATCTCTATCTCACAGCGTTCTCTGGGAGAAGTTTGGACCAGTTCCTCTTGAGATGTGACAGTGGCTCAACCACTTGTAGCCTGGATCCCTTTCCCTTCCTGGTTGGTGACAATCTCTAGGAAGGTGACAGAAGGCTGGGCTAGAGCAATGGTAAATACACGTTTAAATGAGGGGATAGTATCACCTGTCCTAGAGAAGGCAGTATTGTGCCTTCTCAAACCATCAGTTGACCCTGCAGTTAGACAGTTGTCTCTAGTCTCCCCTTTTGGGTGAATGCTGCAAAGAAGGTGTGGGACCAAGACTACATTGATAAGAACCAGGAGCATCATGCTCCCTCCAACTTGATCTCATTTTAAAGGTCATTCACAAGCATCACCAATGTAGACTTGGTCCCACACCTTCTTTGCAGCATCCACCCAAAAGGGGAGACAACTGTCTAACTGCAGGGTCAACTGATGGTTTGAGAAGGCACAACACTGCCTTCTTTAGGACAGGTTGTACTATTCTGGTGATGCTTGTGAATGACCTTTAAAATGAGATCAAGATGGAGGGAGCATGATCTCCCTAGTTCTTCTTTTCAGGTTACTGGTTTTCCATGCCAACAGCCACAGTATCCTCCTGAAGTATTTCTTAGGGGTGGAGATTTTATTATGATAGTTCTCCTTCCTGAAGGAGCACTTTCTGGGGGTATCATTAGGAGGGGAGAAGTTGTGCCCTAGGCCAGTGGTCTCCAACTTTTGGGCTTGGCCTGGCTGCGGGGGGGGGGGAGGGGAAAGGAATTGGGTGGGTTGATGTGCACACAGCCCTTGCACAAGTGGCAGGCCAGTGTGTTCACACACAGTATCACTTCCGCTATTTGTGCATGTGTGCTCTGGCCAGCCATTCATGCAACCCAATTCCAAATCGGCCATGGTCTGGTAGTGGGCTGGGGCCAGGGGTGGGATGCTGGGGATCGCAGGGGTTCGGGAGAACCTCTAGCTAAGATTCTGTGCAGTTCGGAGAACCCCCAAATCCCACTCCTAGCTGGCCCCTTGCATGAAGTCCTGAATTGTTTTGTCTATCATTTGGGTGTATATTTTAAACTTATTTTATAGGCTCATGAGCTCCACAGAGTCAAGTTATGATTAAAGTGGCATACAAGGCTAGCAAAAGGATATAATAAAATGTAGCAATTATTTATGAGATTGAAAAATGAAATTTGCATTTATTTTTTATTCTGATGCTGCTTATTTTTAGCTCTCTGCATGAACCCTCGATTCATTCAACCTATATAATCAAAATATATTCTAAAGTCCAATAAGGATTTATCATAAATGAGCGCTAATTTAGAAAAGTCATTAGTGCACTGTTTATGTTTATTCTTTCAGTAATTAGAAAGTAGCTCAGTCTTTTGGTAATTGAAAGGCTGTCTTAATCTTAAAATGGATTATTGTTTGTCTTTACAAATGATAAGTTACAAGTGCCAGATAACATTTAGGACAAATAAAAGCCAACAAATTTTGGCATGTTGCAAGAGCTAACAAGCGTCAAAAGCAAGAAAAATGAACATTGAGCTGAAGAAGAAAGAGTATAGAAAGAGCTTCTTGAGAATGGATTATCAGTTCTGTCTGCATATTTTCCTAAGGGTTTCTGGAAGGCTGAATTTCTGTAATTGATAGCCAGAGCAAAGCTAATTTTAATGAGCTAATAGATACCATAGTGACAGTTTATTCAGGTTTGTTGACCTCACAACACTTAATAGTGATTGCATTTTTAAAAATCGCAGTGCTTGCCTTCTTAAATTGTGGAATAGATATTTATGGGTTTTGATACATGATTCTTAATTGTCATGTGTCTGGCTTTAAAGACAAGAATGACCAATTCTTGTAATATCTTCAGAATGCTATGAAGAATGCTATAACGTAATTACACAATCATATAGATATCAGCCCTTGAATACAACTGTTCCAGAGTATTAGAGGTGGGCTTTGACAGATTTTGCTTTAGTTTTCCTCAGTTTCACATATGGAAATAATAATGAACATTACATAGTAGAGCTATTTATGCCTTGAAAATGATTCAGAAGAAATATTTTGGCCCTCTCATGAACATATTTATTAATGTAGCATGTCTCCTCCTAGACTTTTGTGCGAGATAGAAAGAAATCTGTGGTTGCTTTATTGAGTCAACTCATTAAATTTAATATGATTTTTAAAACAGCCACCTCTATTTTTCAATTTTGTGAGAGAGCCTGTATAAAGACAAGACTGCTTGGGTCTGTGCTTTTACATGCTTTTCTAAACATGTACCTCGGGTTAATATTCCTGCAAGTTGACATGTGATGATCTTGAAAATCTCCCTCTCCCTCTCCTAGTTGTCGTAGTATAGCATAGCCTTGTTTGTACGTTATTTGGTTCCGTGCCTTGAAACCTGACTTAGAACAACAGTAGAATTTCATTACATGGATTATGATCTCATTCTATGAGAGCTACTGTCCCACAGAATGAAAGTTGCTAATACTCTGTACAATAAACGACATGAATTGTCTGACTGACTATGTCATCTCTGGCATACAGTGTTTATAAACATTTTACAAATGTTCACTTGAGTTATTCCGAGTTACAAAATCTGTTGCTCCAGCTCTTATTTATAGAACGATGTGGCATATGTTGTGTTTCTGATAGAGGAGGGTGTTGAATACCGATTGAAAAGCATTTTAACTTGTCTCATATTAAGTGAGCAATGCTCCCCCCTTCCTCCCCAGCACTGTACCCACAGTTCCGGCAGGCTTCTAATGACCTGCACATGAGAAGAAAGTATGACATAAGTGTTCATTTGACATCCACAGCAGCTTTGGAAACGAATGAATTCTAGTGTTGGCAGTTTATAATTGGGCTTTGTGGTATAAATACATATTTTTGAAAAAATGAAGATATGAATTCATATCTGTACAGTAAGGCAGTAAAAAGCCTCACTCATCTCCAGAACACCAATAGTTGAATTGAAGGTATTCACTATCATATTGACATACTAGTGCGAGGCATAGGAAGATATAAAAATATGCAGTGTACCATATCAGATCATATAGCTATGATTTTAGATATTAGGGGTTGATTTCTATTTTTGGGAATTAAAAAATCTAAATTAGAAATCTTGGGGTTTGTTGGCTTTAGAACACGTCACTTCTGTGCTGCCCTGTTTCCCTGAAAATAAGACCTCCCTGGATAATTAGCCCAATTGGACTTTTGAGCGCATGTGCTAAAATAAGCCCTCCCCCCTAAAATAAGCCCTCCCCCAAAATATTGCAACACAGCAGCAGCCATAAGGTGATCACGCTCGCCGCTTCTTGCACCTCAAAAATAATAAGACCTCCCCAAAAATAAGGCCAAGTGCTTATTTTGGAGGTCAAAAGAAAATAAGACCCTGTCTTATTTTCGGGGAAACATGGTATCTTCCACCCATCATCAAGATGCTATCAAAATGTTTAGTGTATGACTAGAGTTCTAATTTTAATGAGTCAGTGTTTCTGAATGTATGACTTGTAATAATTATAATTAAGTTTATTAATTAACTCTTTTACTTTAGCATGGTTATCGTATGAAGCATTTGCATAATCTATTCTACACCTTTATAACCAATCTATCTGAACTGAGACCCTCTAGATTTGTGATGGCGAACCTATAGCATGCATGCGCGAATTGGCTTGCAGAACCATGTCGCCTGGCATGCGCGGCGTTGCCTGTTCCTCTTCCGGGTTTCTGGCATGCCTGTGACGATCAGCTGGCCTTTGTGCATGTGGCAGTGCCAGGAAGAGCTAGTCTTCTGTTTTCTGGTGTAAGCATGATTACCGGAAGACTTGCTCACTGGCGTGCGTGTGTGCGCCGGAACTAGAAATACATTTTCTGACACATGCTTGCCTCCTGGGCAGCTCCTTTTCCTGGTCGTGGCCCAGACAAATGTGTATGCGTGCTTGAAGTGCACGTGTGTGCGCGAAGTGCTAGCTTTTTGGCACTCAGTACCACACGCACATGTACTCCCTTTTCAGCACTCATTGCCAAAAGGTTCACCATCACTGCTCTAAATGGACGAGCATTAACTTCTAGAATTCCTCAAATGGACTGTTGCTGAGAATTCTGGGGGTTGAAGTCTTTACATCTGGAGGGCACAGTGGTTGGATTAGGTATTCCACAGAGAAAGATTTCATGGTGCACACTAGCCATTGAAGTAGGTTAGCTGAAGAACAGGATTTTTTATTCATTTAGCGGCGTCCTTAACCTTTTGCCTTGCTATCTGGGGCACCTGCGAGTTGTAATTTAGCAACATCGGAACATTCTTTGCACCCAAGAAGACAGGATTTGCCAGAGTGACATTGTTCTGAGACAGAACAGAATATTTAAATTGGAAGATTAGATCGCCTTGCGAAAAACCTATTTGTTGCAAGTGAGGAGTTTACCTTCTGTGTGCCAGCATGCAAATGCTTCTCTGATTCTTTCAGGAGCAGAAACCTCCAACCTTAATAAATGTGAAGGAAAACTCCAATTGAATTTATTTCCTTCATGTTCAGTTACATGAAAGGCTTTTACCATTTGTAAACATTAAAAATGGCCTAACCCTTGTAAAGCAGTTGTAAAGAGGAACTGTTCCTGCTGAGAGAAGATAACTTCTCTGAATTATCTCTTAATAGATGATGTACTCTACTTAGTCACTGAAGGAGGAAATATCTCTTGTGCAGCTGATGATGATGTGTGTGTACTATGCTTTATCAGAGTTGCTGTTCCTTTTCCTGAATGTTTTGGAGCAAAGAATCAAGTTTAAAATAAAGACAAATAGGATTAAGCTTGCAATATCTTTAACCTTTGTATCTGAAAATTCTCCAGCAATATTTTACAGTTGTTGACCAAAATAATTTGGATATTTGCTGATATATTTTACTGAGGCATTACATTTTTGTATCAGAGAGAATAAGATTTTCTATGAAGGGAAAATGTTTGAGACACAAAGGTGGTTCAATTACAAGACACTATTGTTATCCTTGTTAGATGTATGGTACATTGTGAATGATTTGAGAAATAGATGACAGTCTCCTCTGAGGGATAAGTTTAACTTCCTCCCATTTGGGCTCTACTATTATTTGTAGGGAAGAGTCCTCGTTGTTAACCTTGTTTGGAAATTCCCTCATTTGCTGAACTAACAGATTTTTGTTTGTTTGAAGGTACATGGGAATAGGACTCTCTGCTCAAGGTGTCAACATGAACAGACTTCCTGGTGAGTTACTGCTAAGAATTATTTGTGTTTGCTCCTGAGCTGTTTACTGGATTTCTACAATCCAGAAAGAAAAGAAAAAAAAGTTGCCCCTGGAATCCATGGGCAGACTTTTTCTTTTCTTTTTTGAGAACGTCACTTGAATTGTAAAAATAGGAGGAGTCTGTATTTCCATACAGTTGAAATACAATTTTATAATTTGCTTAATGTAACCAATGGTATTAAAAGGCCTAAAAGCAAATTGGGCATCAGGACTCAGTATCAGAGCATTTCAACCTCCCAGGAACTCTTTAGGAGACCTCAAAGTGATTGCTTAACAGCAACCTCAGGTGAAAAATTCTTGAGGTCTTACATATCAAAAGATTGGAAGGCAGTCAGGCAAACACAGCAGTTTTTGGACACATTACGATCCTTAATTGATAGGGCATTCATAAAATCTCACATGTAATCTGCATCACCAACCTATCTTACCCTTTCCTTTGCCCACCCACCACCCCAATTTAAACCCTCTCTAAATCTAGGGCAGTGTTTTTTAATCGTGGCAGCTTGAAGATATGTGGACTTTACTTCCTAAAATTTCCCAGCCAGCCATGTGTGGATTGAAGTCCACACATCTTCAAGCTTCCAAGCTTGAGGAAAAACTGGTCTAGCCACTCTATGCGCATCTGATGAAATAGGCTACAGTTCATGAGAGCTTCTGTCTTAGTATCATTTGTTAGTGGGGAAAAGGGTGCTCGAGAACTTTTGATTTATTTTTATTTTTTTGCCACCAAGGATTTACACAGCTTTCCTATAATCACTTGAACCAAAGCGTTGTTTCTGTGGCTGGATATGATCTGCCCATCCTATATTTGTAAATTCATTACTTTGCCGCCTTTGTGGCTGGGATGTTCCTTCCAAAAATAGGTGAAGCTGAATGTGCCAAGCAGCTTTATCACTGTAAATTGGAAGCAGATGGTAAAGTAATGCTACCCTAAGTTTTCAGGGAAATTTCCCTGTCTTGCAGTTTCTTCTTTGGCATCTGCCCAGCCCTCATTTTGCTTTCCTCTTACATTTCCTCACATTTGGGAGTGCAATTGCTCAGAGTAGAGGGATTTATATAGTCCTCACCTCAGCCAATAACATGTGTATCGTGCCTCCTCAGCGAAACGCACATCCCATTGGAAATGATGCATATTTGGATGCTTGTCCCAGCATTAGAAAATACTTGGCAACAGAAATAGCATCTGGCATTATTGAAAACGTCTGACATTTGTAAGCATTGTGAAATCACTAGCGTGTTTCCTCAAAAATTAGACAGGGTCTTATTTTCTTTTGACCCCCGAAATAAGCACTTGGCCTTATTTTGGGGCAGGTCTTACTACTTTTGAGGTGCAGGAGGCCCTTTAACCTCGGCTCGCAGATCAGTGGATCCAGAGAGAGCCAGAAGTTCTGTCTCTGTTTCTGGCACCCTCTTGCCAGCCCTAGCGTCGCTGGGCTTGTCGCTCTTTTTGTGGCCGCCACTAAGAGAAGGGGTGCGGTAGTTAAGAATTGTGGGAGGCTGTTCCGTGTGGATGGCAGGTGCATGCGGGGCGCATGGGCATATTTCTTCCCCCCCAAGAAATGGAAGGGACTGGCTGCGCATACATTTAAATATTTTAGGGGAGGGTCTATTTTTTGGGGGGGCTTATTTTAGCACATGCGTTCAAAAGCCCAATTGGGCTTATTATCCAGGGAGGTCTTATTTTCAGGGAAACAGGGTATTATTACTTTCATTGCTGAAATAAGGTTGAAATCACCTCCATTCGACCAATTAGATCTCACCGATTAGGCCTCCTCCGAGTTCCATCCGCCGGTCAATGTCGACTGGCAACCACGCGGAGGAGAGCCTTCTCGGTGGCAGCTCCGACCCTATGGAACGATCTCCCCGTGGAGATTCGTACCCTCACCACCCTCCAGACCTTCCGCACAGCCCTTAAAAACTGGCTTTCCTGTCAGGCCTGGGGCTAAAGATTGCAACCCGCCCGAATGGTATGAATGTTGTGTTTTAATGATGTATTGTTCTATATGTTAAAAGTTTGTTCCCCCCCCCCCCTTTTTAAGTTGTAAGCCGCCCTGAGTTCCCCCAGGGAAAAGGGCGGCATATAAATAAACTTAAATACAAATACAAATACAAAATACAAAAGGTTCGCAAAACAGGCTGGCACTTCAGTTCAACACTCCTCAGATATTTCTTTAAAAAAAAAAACAAGTTCTGTTTAAACCTGTCTATTTTTTTTTACGCACATGACTTAATTTTGGATTGTTATATATGTGGCTCTACTTTGAATTCCTGGCATCTGCCTCACGTACTAACAAATAATTTAGTGCTTAATTGCAGCTTCTCTCTTAATCTAAAATTGCACATGCTTAGTTGCAAGAAGTCATGTAATTGACAGCATCAGGTGAGACCTGTCAACACGTGATGGGCGCTCAATGCAGGCCTTTGAGGCTGTCTCTGGAATGGAATATCTTTGAGGCTGACGATGAGAAAGGTATAATGGCCATTTTATTTGTTCAGATTGCTGGGCTATCCGGCTTTTCCAGTAACATCTTCCTGACAACACATCACTAGAAAGGACAGACGATGAATGCTGCTGTTTACAAAAACACAAATAAGGTTCTATATGCCTGTTTAAGCTGATTCGGAGAAAGGTGTTGATATACAACCAGCAACTCTGATGGGAAAACAGATATTCCAGTTATTGTTTTGGGCACCTGTGATCTTTGTTGAGGTTCAGATCTTCAAATGGTTACAGTAAAGTTCAGTTTTTAAAAGATTCGGTTAAAGCCAAATGTTCATTACATTTGCATTTACCTGATTGGTATAATTTGTATTGAGCTACATTATTTGCATTATTTTATGTTCTCTCCTCTGTTCGACATCATTTGCATGACATCAATTCCATGTGTTGTCTTGCTTTGGAAACGGCGGACTTTGTCTATTATTTGGGGGTGAAATCCAAAATTATGCTGCATCTGAAGGTAGCTAAATGCAAGTCCACCAACTTGCATTTTACTGTCATTTGGAAATCTTATCCTCCAAATATAAATAAAGCAATTGGTGCTCTAATCTAAGGTGCTTTATGCAAAAGGAACCAATGATGACTTCAGTCCCATGTAGGGAGCAAAATTTATCCTAACAATTATCATTATTAAGAAGAGACAGGAGTGTTGTTCGGTAACATGCCAGCACACCTTTTGTGTGAGTTTATATATTATGTCTTATCATGCCTGTGAAGTACTTTTAATAGTAGCTAGCTTATTACATCCTGTGAGATTTGTGGCTAAGCCTGAATATGTATTATTTTATAATGTCTATTGTGTAAGTTGCTGACCCAGCATATCTGGAGGGCACCATGTTGGAAGGTTGATTTAAGTAGAACTCAGAATGGCATCTTGCTTCATGTAGCTATTATAGCAGGGGTGTCAAATTCGATTTCATTGTGGGCCGCGTCAGGGATGTGTTTGACCCGGGGGGGGGCAGTGTGGGCATGGCCAGCTCGACGTCACTCATGTCGGGGGCGCCTGTGGAGGCCTGAGCACTCTGCCAGTGAAAACGTGCTCCCAAGCTCCGTTTTCGGCTTCAATGGCCTTCGTCAACCCTCTGCCAGCGAAAATGCAGCATGTGAGGGCTGCTCGCGGCTCTCCCGAGCTCTGTTTTCGTAGGCAGAGGCACTGCGGGCTGGCCCTTCGCTGTTTCCAGGATAGCCCTGCGGGCCAGATCTAAGCATCCTGCAGGCCAGATCCAGCCCCCTGGCCTTACGTTTGACACCCCTGTGTTACAGGGTTGCAAACAAAGTTAGTCATCAATAGCAGCAGTATTTATGGATTTTTTTTGTAAGTGAATTGGTTGACTTAGAACTACAACTACGTATAATGCATAAAAAGAATGAGTGATAGTGCTTTTATCATTGCAGTATAAACCTCTTTATACTGAATTGTTCTAAATGTTTTGAAGATTGTAGAAATGTGTGGTACGATCTATAGTGACCGTGGAGCCTAAACAAGAATCTAATTTGGGGGTTCAGAAGTTCTTCATAATTTGGCATGATTAAAACTCTTTAACTCTTTAAAACTTTTCGCAGTTCTATGATAGACTGTCTGAATAATGTAATATAGTAGTCCTTGTTTAGTGACTGTTGATAGTGTTGATAGTGGGTTTCCCTTGCAGGCTTTTGTTGATGTAAAATAGAACTAACCACTATTGTGAATAGGGCCTGGCAGGTATCTTAACCAGGCTCATTCATTTGCCTCTGAAGTTTTTAGTTACAATTTAATATATCAAACTACATCCAATTGTTAGTTTTTTCTGGTGCTTAAAACTTGGTCTGAAAGGGAAAGTTAGCCATAGCAGATGAATGAAGAGAGTTCCAAAAGGGTGTGGTAACGTATTCTGGAAAATGCTGGGGATTCCGATGCTGGGTTGTCATCTGAGTGTTTATTCCCCAAATCACTTTTTAAAAAGTAAGATGTATGTACAAGCATTCCCAAACATATAGTTATACGTTTGGGTGTGTAAAGATCAAGTAGGTCACCCTGTCTCTGTTTAATTCTGAAACTAAATATAAGCTGTTTTCAGGTGGAGCACTTTAGAGTTAGCTATGTGTCACTGTCCTTTCAGATAAGGGTGTTGACAGCAATTGGAGCAACCTGACTGATCACAAGCAAGAGAATATACTGTATGTTTTTATGTGCTCAAACCTGCGTGTTTGAATATAGTTTGATCTCCATGATATTTTAACCTTTTGGGTTCCATTTGTAGCCATGAAAAGAAAACCGTTCCTGCTAACTAGCAATTCTAGCATAATGTGATTATAGGACTACTCTGAAACTGTGTATTTATGAAATGGAAGAGAGCTCCCATATTGGCAGATTTCATTCTGTGTGTTTCATAAATTTTAACTATGGCTAAATCAGTCTGGACTTAAACACTAATTTCCATTTGTCCAGCTTTTGGCCTTGGGCAATGTCCTAGTATTTTTGGCTTCAAGGTTCTAGGACTTTTTATCCTGAACATCCAGCCTCCTGTGCCAGGGACTGCTTGTGGTACAGCAGAATATATTTAGTCCATGATTACTTGATTGTGGATTGTGCAACATGATGCTTCAATACTTCCTTGACTGGAAACTGTGGTTTGTGTTGAAAGAGCATGAGAAAAACAATGTCTCACAAACAATGTAGGTAGCTAAACATGAATCTGTGGAAGCCACATAAAAACTCATCCTATGACTATGACCCTTCAGAATAAACAAAGAGGCCTTTAGCCCAGATTCAAAAATACTGTATAGGCTTTAGACAGTGGAGGATCCTTTGGGTTTCTTAAAGAGGAGTAGGTACTTAACTAGAGGGACGCGGTGGCTCAGTGGCTAAGACACTGAACTTGTCGATCAGAAAGGTCGGCAGTTTGGTGGTTCGAATCCCTAAAGCCACGTAACAGAGGGAGCTCCCGTTACTCGGCCCAGCTTCTGCCAACCTAGCAGTTCAAAAACATGTAAAAAATGCAAGTAGAAAAATAGGAACCACCTTTGGTGGGAAGGGAACAGCGTTCCATGCACCTTTGACGTTTAGTCATGCCGGCCACATGACCACGGAGACGTCTTCCGACAGTGCTGGCTCTTTGGCTTTGAAACGGAGATGAGCACTGCCCCCTAGAGGCGGGAATGACTAGCACATATGTACGAGGGGAACCTTAACCTTTAGGTGCTTAACTAGTTTGGCCTGTAGCAGCATGTTGCGATCAGACAATGATCAACCCAGTCATTGGGGGGGGGGGCTGTCTTTTCCTTGGGTTTGCATGCAGCCACAGTAAATTTTTCGTGTAATCACCTGAATTGTTTTATATGCTTGAACATGGCTCCTGATTAGTTCAGACTGCCTGCATACCACAGATGAATGCCAACGTAGCTTCTTAATTTCTTAAGTACTATTAAGTGATTATGAAGGGAATAGAGGATTGTGTTTCTTTCTAAGCCTCATGTTCCTTTTAACCAGACCTTGAAATAAAGATCCTGTATTAAGGTCGGATTTATGATTAGAACTGCCAGAAAAAGACAAATTCATGAAGAAGAGGCAGCCATGCTGTCGCTTGGGTAACTATCTGCATAAGTGATCTGTGGAAATGTAGGATTTGGATTCCTACAATTTTATTTTGATTGAAAACAAAAAAAACCCACCAGCTTGAATAATACTTTCTTCACTGGTTTATATCGTCATCTTGTAGAGGAAGGTGTTAGGGTTATATTGTAATTTCTAGAAATACATATAGTTCTTGACTTAAACCACAATTGAGCCAAAAATTTTTGCTGCTAAGTGAGACATCACACAAAAAATGATCATATGACCCTAGGACAGTGTTTTTCAACCACTGTGCCGTGGCACACTAGTGTGCCGTGACATAGTGTAAGGTGTGCTGTGGGAAAAACACTTTATATATAGTCAATATAGGCACAGAGTTAAATTTTTTTAACATTTTCTAATGGTGGTGTGCCTCGTGATTTTTTTCATGAAAAAAGTGTGCCTTTGCACAAAAAAGGTTGAAAAACACTGCCCTAGGACACTGCAACCTTCATAAATAAGAATCAGTTGTCAAGCATCTGAATTTTGGTCCCTTGACCATGGGGATGCTGCAATGGTTTGCAAGTGTGAAAAACAGTCATAACAGTGGTAAGTTCCGGCCACTATGCTCTGGTACGGGCGTACCGTTGGCAGCTTGGAGCAGCGGCCATTGTACTGGAACGGTACTAAAGGAACTGTTGTAAATCTTGAACTACTTGTAACAGTTCTCCCCCACCCAAAAAAACCCTCCATAGTTTTAGTCGCTAAAATCTTATTTTTGCCATGATAAACAATTCTCCATTTTCTGGCTTCTGTGTGTTTGGAATAGGACAGTTCATTCCTCACAATCGCTTTCCCCCACCCCCAATTATCTTCTAAATATCCTCACAGAACATTCTGACTCCTAAATAGCTTTTCTAAGCACTCTGGGAGAGGTTCAGCCTTGAAAAGGGCCACGTTCCAATCCTTGGGGAGGGAGGTTGAGAACATTCCATGAAGAATGTTTTGCACATACTAGAATCCTCCTGCATTATTAATGCAAATGCTAGACATTTCCTAGTGATGTCACCTATGAATCCCTCACTTCCCGATGTCAAGCATGTCACGTTCTAAACATGAGCTCTTTCTTTATTCTTTTTCTTTTGTTTAGGTTGGGACAAGCATTCTTATGGCTATCATGGCGATGACGGACACTCCTTCTGCTCATCAGGGACAGGGCAGCCCTACGGCCCCACTTTCACTACTGGCGATGTAATTGGCTGCTGTGTGAACCTCATCAACAACACCTGCTTCTACACAAAGAATGGACACAGTTTAGGTAAGCAAATGGAGCACTTGGTCCAGTTTTCTCTCACCTCATTTGAAATGTTAAGGTGGTCATAAGGTCCCTATCAGAATTGGGTTCCATTCAAAGGACAAAGTGATTGATCGTATAGTCAGAACAGAATTAACAGAATAACAGAGTTGGAAGGGACTTTTCAGGTCTGCCAGTCCTACCTCCTGCTCAGGCAGGAAACCTACACCATTTCATGCAAATGGTTGTCCAATCTCTTCTTAAAAACATCCAGTGTTGGATCATTCACAACTTCTGGAGGTAGGTTGTTCCCCTGATTAATGGTTCTAATTTTCAGGAAATTTCTCCTTAGCTCTAGGTTGCATCTCTCCTTGATTATTTCCACCCTTTGCTTCTTGTCCTGCCCTCAGTTGCTTTGGAGAAGAGCTTGACTCCCTCTTCTTTGTGGCAGCCCCTGAGATATCGGAACATTGCTATCATTTCACCCCCAGTCCTTCTTTTCACTAGACTAGACATGCCCAGTTCCTGCAACCGTTCTTCGTATGTTTTAGCCTCCAGTCCCCTAATCATCTTTGTTGCTCTTCCCTGCACTCTTTCTAGAGTCTCTACATCCTTTTTACATTGTGGCGACCAAAACTGGATACAATATTCAAACTATTGTCTTACCAAGGCAATTGTGTTGGCTTTTTTGGCAGCTGCAGCACAGTCTCCTGGTTCATATAAGTGATATCCACTAGGATTCCAAAATCCCTTTCACAGGAGCCAGGTACCACCTAAAATATAGGTCCTATATTATAGGCATTGGTTTTTCTTGCCTTATTTTTTTTTCACCATTGAATTTCATTTTGTCAGATAGCACCCAAGATTCAAGTCTGTCAAAATCCTTCTGTATTTTAAGCCTGTCTTCCAGAGTGCTGACTATTCCTGCCAGCTTGATGTCATCCGTAAATTTGATGAGTTCTACTTATATCCCCTCATCCAAATCATTGATGAAGATGTGAAGAATACTGGGCCTAAAACAGATCCTTGAGAAGAGCATGAGAACTCCTTTCTCATGCATTTACCATCACATCATATGGCTTTTTCAGTTGTGTGGCCCACTTCCCACTTACTTCTGTATGTGCAGTAACTACTCTCACTCAGGTGGAATTAAAATAACCATCAATATCTTATTCCTGTCCCCTTTCCCCAAGAGAAAAGGACCTCTCTAACACTGGAAACAAAGTTGAATATATAGTAAGGCTCTTCCCTGCTAGGATATGCTTTTAACCTGGGAGAATATCCGCTGTGCACAAAACAAAGCCAATAATATTCATAGTGCTGTGATGCATTCTGTTTTGTTGTTGTCGTCTGCTGTGTGCCTTAGAAATAGAGCTGTAGAAAAGATAGAAGAAATGCTTCCATAGAACATGAGATAAAGGAGCAAACCTCTTTGAGTAATGTAGTACTTAAAACTAAGGCTCGAGAATTTATGAGTACATTTGTCAAAGCATTTGAGTTATAAAATTTGACAGCCATTCCCTGCAACTCCCCTTTATCCACTGTTCAGGGTTTTGCTTCATGCAAGCTTTTGGGGGAGTATAACTCTAGCAGTCTGCTGGTTTTATTTTATTGTTTCTTTAGAATTGCATATTGTAAATTGGGGGCTAGGTAAGTGAAAGTGCTACTTATCAGAATACCGGATACATTTATGGAATTCCCTGCAGCAAGATGTGGGGAAGACTTTATTGGTTTAAATTGTTTTGAAGGGCAGCTATACAAATGTATAATATAATAAGCAGCTTTTGCAAAATGATAGCAAAGTCCCTGTTCAAGAGGCAAAATATCCTCAATAGCCACTTGTTGAGAAACACAGTTGGGAGGCAATTCTTGTTTCCATGATAAATTGGTGGGGTTCTCGGAAGTTTCTGTCTGGCTTGTGTGGTTTTTTTTTTTTTTTCAATATAGGAATCTATAGTCTGATGTTTCAGCACACTTCATGCATCATGTGGATGTTTCAGCTTTGCTCTTTAGAATTGCTTTAGCCATAACTGGATTTTTCTCTCTGGGCAAATGTACCGAACAGTCTTTATCAACCTGGCGTTCTCCAGTAGCCATTCCCAGAAGTTCCAGCAGGCCTGACCCAAGGGATTCTGGGAATGGCAGTCCTGTGAAAAAACCAGTCAATGCCTATTTGTAAAAGAATCTGCTGTTATCTGGGAGATAATATAATTCTGTTGAAGACGCGGTGGCTCAGTGGCTAAGACGCTGAGCTTGTCAATCAGAAAGGTCTGCAGTTTGGCAGTTCAAATCCCTGGTGCCGTGTAACAGAGTGAGCTCACGTTATTTGTCCCAGCTTCTGCCAACCTAGCACTTCGAAAGCATGTAAAAATGCAAGTAGAAAAATAGGGACCACCTTTGGTGGGAAGGAAACAGTGTTCCGTGTGCCTTTGGCGTTTAGTCATGCCACATGACCACAGAGACGTCTTTGGATAGTGCTGGCTCTTCGGCTTTGAAATGGAGATGAGCACCGCCCCCTAGAGTCGGGAACGACTAGCACATATTTGTGAGGGGAACCTTTATCTTTTATAATCCTTTTGCAGCATTTGAGTTTTTCCCATTAGCAACTGCATTGCAATTCTTTTTAAAATATCCCAGTCCTCTCTGTGTGTTTCTGGTCATCCTTTCCTATATGAGTTAAAATTGATGGGCTTGTCTAAAAGTGGAAGCAGTTGCTGCTCTTGTGGTGATAGATTTATCTTGCCCATGGAACAACTGTGACACCAATGAGAGAAAGCCTATATAGTAGTGTAAATACCACTTAAAGTTAAGCTTTCAGGCAGCTTGTTTGCAGTAGGAAAAGAGGCATAGAATGAATTCTCTTCCCAATAACCTGAACCTCACTCATATATTCTTGAGCTGGTGCATATGGACTCAAATCACTCAGATCAATGAGTTGGGCGGCTTATAAATTTAATACAGGTAGCCCTCGACTTACGACCACAATTGAACCCCAAATACCTGTTACTGAGACAGTTGATAAGTGAATTTTAGTCCATTTTATGACCTTTCTTGCTACAGTTGTTAAACGAATCGCTGCAGTTGCTAAGTTAGCCACTCTTAGTCATTAGTTGTTAAGTGCATCTGGCTTCCCCATTGACTTTGCTTGTTGGAAGATCGCAAAAAAGGGAATCACATGACCCTGGGACACGGCAACCGTCATAAATATGAGCATCTGAATTTTGACCACGTAACCTTGGGGATGCTATGACGGCCGTAAGTTTGAAAAACCATTGTAAGTCACTTTGCCCAGTGCTGTTGTAACTTCGGACAGTCCCTAAATGAATCCTTGTAAGCCAAGGATTGCCTGTAAATAAAAGCGTAGCCCATATTCATTGCATTTTACCAAGTACTGGAGGAGAAAAGTCCAGTTCCCATTCCTGCAGCTTTCAATATCAATGCCATCATAGTAATCAGTGATTGTGATCGAGACGAGGAAAAGTGTGTGTGGGGGAAACAAACTTAAATGCTCTGTGCACAAATAGTCTTGCAGGTAGTTTGCTTTCCTTACAACAGGGAGTGGTGACTGCAGCTACATTTTAAAAATAACATCTCCAACTGGAAAAGGGTGGGGTGTTATCTTTGTGCCCAGAAATATTTGCTTCCTCTGCACAGCGCCGAGTTAGGTTTGCCACGCTCTCTCCTTTGATTCTGACTTTTTACACTGTTGAGATTACAAGCAGGCAAAATCTTTTTCCCCCCATTCTTCCCCCCCCTTCCACCCCTTGGTTACCTGATACGAGAATGCACAGATCTTCATGGTTTTTGGTTTTCTCCTAATAGGTGAGGTAAAGACCTAGCCTGTTCGTGCAAGATAATTTAGAAGGCAAAGGTTGGGCAGCTAAAGTTGAAACACTAATTTCTACTGCTGATTGGGAATTAGCTTTAAATTCTCCTCCCTGTAAACGTCTGAAGACACTGAAGTAGAAAAAGAAGAAGAAAAATTACTCCGGGCATTTGCACACCTAGCTTCAAATTAAGATTAAAGTTCAGCACCCTTGTGCTTCATTCTGTTAGCAGAGATATACCAGGTTGTGACTTCCTGGAAAAATGGCAATCTGGACATGTTCAGTCATCTGTATGAATGCCTCTTCTTTTTCCTTTGACTCACTTGGTGCATTTACTCAGTTGTAGGATCGTCAAAGACACTTCCGTTGCGTGTTCCTTTGTTCCTTCTCCTAGTAGCAGGTTGCTTAGTTAACTCCCATAAAATTATTTTAGAGCAACAGACTTAAAAACAAACAACAACCCAAGAGCGATTGCTCTGAAAACTACTTCTGAAGCCTGAATTAATAAATATGATTTAAATTACTTCCCCCCTTTCTTTGCCTTGATTTCATTCCTGTGCAGGGGAGAAAAAAAACTGAAAAAAAATGTAGCTCAGATCTTCAGCCTTTTTTCAGAAGAAAATATTGTTCTGACCTAGGCTTGCCCAAAAAGCATGAGGCGGAGTCCTGGTCCCGACAAAACCCCATTTATTAAACGAATGTGAATTCCTCTCATTCACATTCAGCAAAGGCCTGGTAAAAAGTCTTTCAAAGGTGAAGTTATGACCACAGACCTTATCTATTTTGGAAAGCTGCCATGTAAATATTTTCCAAACGTAATGCTATGCAAGGAAAGATTGGGCACAGAGTCTCTGAGATTCACGGACAGATCTTCACACTCCTGAAACAAACTAATGACCAACCGAATGAATTGTTTCCTGCAAAAGCCCACTCCCATTTCTCTCCTCTTTTATTTCTTATGGGAGGGGCCATTCACCATCCACCTGGAACTTTACTCCCAAGTCAACCCTTGTTCCTTAATTGTTCCGTTCTCCTGGCAGTTCTGCGCATGCGTACACTGGGAACAGGCTCCAGCTGTTCCTCTGCCTCACTGCTGTCTGATTCCGAAGGCAGCTGAGAACTGCCAGATGGCCTTGGCCTCCTCTCTGCTTCCAACGCAGAGCCCTCGTCCCAGCCTTCCCCAGCCTCCAGGACTGGCCCATGTTCCTCCCCAACCTCCTCACTGTCCGACTCTGCTGCCAGCTCTACTGGCGGGCCACAACATCTATTGAGAATTAGTGTAGGTCTGCGTCCATTAAAAACCTTTGCCATTTTATTTATTTCTCAAATTTCTACCCTTCCCATCTCACCTAAGTGATTGGCCACTTTACAATAACCATTTTACGGAAGATGGGAGTAAGAAGTAGAATTTTGTGCCTATTTACTCTGATCAGTTCCTAGAGGAGCATGGATGTGTTTACTGGACACAGATTTCAGAATAAGCATACAGGTAGTCCTTGACTTACAATAGTTCATTTAGTGACCATTCAAAGTTATAACAGCACTGAAAAAAGTGACTTATGACCATTTTTTGCACCTATGACCATTGTGGCATCTCCATGGTCCTGTTGGCTGCTTAACGACTGGTTCATATTTATGACGGGTACAGTCTCGCAGGGTCACACGATTCCCTTTTGCAACCTTCTGACAAGCAAAGTCAATGGGGAAACCAGTTTCACTTAATGACCGTGTTACTAACTTTATAATGATTCACTTAACAAATATGACAAGAAAAGTCATAAAACGGGACAAAGCTCACTTAACAACATAAATGTTGGGCTCGATTTCAGTCGTAAGTTCAAGAACTACCTGTACACAATAAATCTGAGGATGAATTAGAGATGTCTTTTATTGCTCGCCAATTCAAAATTTGCTCCCTATATTTGTTGCTAATACGGTGTGGAGAACAAATATTTTAGGGCAATGAGAGAAAATGCTTTGCCTTGACTTTAATATTTTCTCTTTCACAGGTATAGCCTTCACAGACCTTCCTGTAAGTACAACTTTTGTTTTATATTTCAACAAAAGATTGAAAGCATGGGGGTGGGAATGGGGGGAGAGTAGCTTGGGATTTGTCTTCTCCTTGTGTCCCATCTGGAAGTGGTTAGCATGAGGCTAGTAGCTTGGATGGCGCTCCCATGGCAATAAAAAAGGCAGGTTTTGTAGAGAAATTAGTTCCCCCCACAAGCTTTGCCTTCAGAAAGTGGGTGAGGGGCAAATTGTGAGCAAAAGCTTTTCCACACATTGGAAGATTTAAAAAAAACCTTTTTTTAGAGAAGCGATTTGGCAAGGATGCTCTTAAAATAAGCAACATGGGTCCCTTAACCTGAAATGAAAATAAGCCTTTTCTGCTGCTGCTTTCCCTGCTTTAAGTATAGTAAAAAAAAAAAAAAAAACCTACACCTTGGTGAGTTGTTAAAGCAGAATACAATCAGTAACCAAAGCGGAAATGCCTAGATTCCGAATAAAACATGTCGGGGGTGCAGACAGTTTCGTGAATCGCTTGTTGGCATGGAAATGAATTGGCTGACTTCAGAGGCCATCATAAATGAAGCTTGGATGCTTTTCATTCAGCAAGTTTTTAAAAAAGTTTTACTAAATGTGTTACCACAGGTAGTGAGATTGTGTGTTGCAACCGAGATTAATTTTGGAGAGGATTCATGAAGGTGATTCTTTGAAAGCTGCTTAGTCTTGGGCATTCTGCTCTTGAACGCCAGTAAAGATATATATTGCTTGAGCTTCAATTAACTCCACAGTATGGGGCATAATAGGTTTTAATCTTTAAAAATTACAGATAACTAAGGGGCTGGCATATTTTTATTTATCACCCAGCCCTGTGACAAAATGAAAGCAACCACATATATTGCTGGAGTGGGATACATTGCTCTTTTTTGTACATTTGTACATTTTGATACAAAATGTCCTTAGGTGCTGAAAAAGTTCCTGAAATTGGATAGGGGGAAAAAAAAACATAAAAACTTCGCAAATAAACAAAGAACAGAGGCCAGCACCATTGACTCAGCTACCTTGCAACAGATTGTTTTGCAGCTCAAAATAGAAGAATTTTGACTGGATGAGAAACTCATGCTTATTTCCAAATTGGAGCAGCTTCATTCTCGTTTTCTTTAGCAATGTGCCTTTCTAAGCAGCTCCCGAATGTGGCATCTTGAAAGATACACCTTGCACCATGCTTGCCCCATTCCCAAAGTTAACTAAACTGTTCAAAATATCATGAGAAAATAGAGCACGTTAATTTCTCCTTTGGTGAACGTTAAAGGATTTCTGTTGAATGAAGCATACGCTATAGCTACAACTTGCTACATTTTCATTGTCTGCATTTTGGAAAATTTGATAGCCCCTTCAAATGTCTATAGTCTCCTTATCTAGGTATACTTTTTTTCCATCAATTCCTAATATCCTAAGCTGCAAACAATCACTTTTAATTTTGAGAAGTTTTTCTTGTACAGGTAGTTCTCAGCGTACGACCAAAATTAAGTCCCAAATTTCTGTTGCTTAGCAAGACAGCTAAATGAATTTTGCCCCATTTTGTGACCTTTGTTGCCACAATTGCTAAGTGAATCATTGCAGTTGTTAAGTTGGTAGGACGGTTGTTAAATGAATCTGGTTTCCCCGTTGTCATTCCTTGTCAAGAGGTCACAAAAGGGGATCACACGATCCCAGGACACTGCAGCCATCATAAATACATGCCAGTTGCCAAGTGCCCAAATTTCGATCAGGTGACCATGGGGGTGAGGCAACACTCATTTAACAGTTGAGATGGTTATGTTTTGTGTTTTTTTTTAGTTTCGTTGCAACTTGAACAGTGACTAAACGAATGGTTGCAAAGACAACCTGTGTTACACTGACTCTTCCCAAATAATTTTCAGGGAAAGCTGTTTTCTGCAAAGCACCCATCGTGTCCGTCTGGCCAGGAATCCCCCTTGTTCAGGCTTCCATTACGACCCTCTTCAAAAGGAGGGTGGGGGAATGTATGTCTCTGCTTTCTTTTCTTAAAGAGCCCGGGTTTTTTAACTTGGGCTTCTTTTTTTGGCAGGCCAATCTATATCCCACTGTGGGGCTCCAGACACCCGGAGAGATTGTGGATGCCAACTTTGGGCAACAGCCATTTGTGTTCGACATTGAAGACTATATGAGAGAGTGGCGAGCAAAGATTCAGGGCACGATTAAAAGGTTTCCCATAGGTGACCGGCTAGGGGAATGGCAAGCCATGCTACAGAAGTGAGTGGCAGCTTGGATTGCCTTTACGTTAAATTCACAAGAACGTTCTGCTGTAAAATGATATCCCTCACTCACCATTCTTACTTTACTGGTTTTCTATGTCCTGAAAGAGCAGAGGGGGTCCTTAGCTTAGGACGGACAGGAGCTAGCCGCTTTCCTTGCACCTTGTTTGTAGCTGATGGGTAGCGCAGATATGCTGCTTGCTTTTATGCCTGGTTTGATCCTTGTTTGTTCCGTTGGGTTGAGAGATGAGAGTTGAAGAGAAGGTGGGGATTTTGCCAAAAGCCATGCTCTCTTATACAGCCAAATCGCAAAAAATAAATGAAGGAAAATCAGACTTCATACATATGTATGCCCTGAACGGAAGATATGCAGAGTTGGTTGTTTCTGCTTACTAGAATATCTAGATGAAAGTGGGACAAGTTCAGCAAACAGGACAAATTTTATCTCTTTTTTTTTCAATAAAGAAAACACAGGTTTTATGAGCCAACTGCAGACGTGTTGAAAAGTTAGGCAGCGTATTTCATTTCAAATTTCTAAAAAAGCTTCCCATACATAGGCCTAGACGTATTTCCAGGTCACTTCTACAGCAGGATACTGTGTTCTTCCCCTTACTTTGTGATTCACACCAAGAGGCATTAGAATCAAGGAGGTTGAACAGATTCTTCACACTTAATACCTAAAGATCAATTCTCTTGATTTTAATGAAGGTCAGATGGGCAGTGCCTTCAATTCCCTTCCAAGGAACCTTTTCTTGGCGTACTTTGATACTGGGAAACAAAAGCCAACCACAATTACAATGTGTGCACAACAAAGCCCATGTGGCTGTCCTAGAGATGTTTCCCCTCCCCTCCTTGTACCCCACTTTTTGTGGAATTTGTACTGACACTGATGTTCTTTCTGTTGCCTGATTTTTATATTTCCTAGCATGGTCTCTTCCTATCTGGTACATCATGGATATTGTGCTACAGCCACTGCCTTTGCCCGGGTGACAGAAAGTACAGTCCAGGAGGAACAGGGCTCCATAAAGAACAGACAAAGTAAGCTTGTTTGTAATACTGCTATAGCTTTCCCTAAATCCTGAAATGTGCAGTTCTCCCCCGGTTGCATCATTACATTGATGATATACCTGTAATGAAGTTCTGTAGCCCAGCATTATTAGGCAGAACTTTAGTGTCCTCCATTGCTCCTTCTACTTCTTTTTTATGGCTGGCATTTTCTGTTTTTCTGTGTCTCATCTTTCTTCCCTTCAGTTTGTCAAATGAAACCAAACTCTTTTATTGTTCTAGAAATGGCCTTCCAACTTGTAGAATTCTCCAGCCAGCCATGCTGGCTGGGGAATTCTCGGAATTGAAGTCCCCAAGTCTTAAAGTTCCCAAGTTTGGACCCCTGGGCTAAATAATTTTTGAAAGCTGATTTTCTTTCATGGTACTTTTTTGTTTCCTTCACAAACAAGTTGAATTTCTGTCTTTTTTTGTCTCAAGTCCTGCCTTTTGTGGATTTGACTGAGACTGTTGTTCAGTTAAAAATTGATAATGTATTGAAAAAAATGGTGGATTTCCAAGTTTGTCAAAATAGCTTCTAAGTGATTTGCTGCAAAAGGATATTATTTTCAGAGTTGAGGATTCTTGTTTATCTTCCCAAATGCATTTGAAATACTTAAAATATAAGTGAGTGGATCTATTTTCTTGTTTTCTGAAGACATGTTACTAGATGGTCGTGTAAAATGTAGCTAAAACCAAAAAGAATTGTAGGGGGGAAAATATTTGACCTAACATCAATAATTGTGGAACCATTAAACTGGAGTGTATCCAAATAAACACTATTGCAAAATGGGATATGGCAGTTAATAGGCCGATATATTTGCTTAATACTAATTTGCAAGCTATCTGCCAACATCTCCAAGCAAATTTAAGGGACTGGTTGTAGCAAGAACATCTGTTAAGTGGAAAACCAGGCAGACTTCAGCGAATGGTTGGATCTTTGCCTGATGCTCCCAGTACCTTATTAAGAAATACTGTTCTAATGCTTTAAAACACTTTGTCTGCAGTTTTCATTGATACGAAACCAGCAGTTCATTCTACTTTCCACGATGGAAAGAATTGAAGACTACCTTGATTGATTCCCCACTTACTTTTTTATAGCAAAATTAATTTAATAACTGAAAGCATATGGAAAATCATACAGTTTCATTCCATACAATAAGAGATGAGTGACGAGATGAGTATATGTTTGGCTGAGTTCCATGTGGAAGGGCAGCCATGCATGGGGTTGCTGCAGAAATACAGTCTGCCATGAATTGTTGATGCACTACAGGCAAAGGCAGTATTCTACCGGTTTGGACTAGATCGCCCGAACTGGTAGCAGAAATCATGGGCGGCTCTGCCCACCCACGCCTGGCTCTATGGCATTCAATTTAGGCCCTTATTTTCGCTGAATGTGCATGTGTGGAAGGATCTGCAAATGCACAGAGGCGGCGCGCACAAGCAAAGCATGCGTGCATGCTCACATTTGCCAGCTGGTAGGGAATATGGTCTGTGTATAATGTGTATATACGTACAATGTCAAAAAAGTAAAGTAAGGTAAGTGTATACCACCCCCCACACCACAGGTGTCCAAAGATTAGCTAATAATGCTTTGAGGACATGAGAATTTGTCTCAATTAATTTTGTTCTTTTTTTTTATGCAGCTGACACATATCCTTCTTTTATGTTCTCACAACTGGGGAAAAATTGCATCTGAATAATTTATCCGTTGGTAAACCCAATTTTACTGTCTGTCTAATGTGAGATGATACCCAACATCCCACCTCCTAACACTTCTGCTCTCACCTCCAGGAATACAAAAGCTGGTTTTGGCAGGAAGAGTAGGTGAAGCCATTGAAGCCACACAGCAGCTCTATCCAGGGCTTCTAGAGCATAACCCTAACCTCTTATTCATGTTAAAGTGAGTACGGTGTAAATGCTTCTGTGCAAAGAACTGCGGTGTTTAGAAAGAAAGCAAAAATAGTGCGTCAGGGTACTGATGATTTAAAGCTGACCAGCCACTGTAAGGCTGATGCAACTGTAAAGCTGATGAAATGTAAGGCTGATGCAATGAAGATGAATCAGCATCGGTATAGCCCGTTTAAGACTGTGAAGGGGTCCACACAAGTGTTTACTCCTTTAAGAGGTGTCTATATAAAGGAGGCCATGAGAGGGCATATCTCTCTCTCTCTCTCCCTGCATCTCTCTCCTTGTGTCTGGTATCCTTTACTAAGTTCTTCGTCTAGTGTTAAGGAGGAGATTGATTGCCAGTTTGATTTAGTACAGGGGTGTCCAATCTTGGCAACTTTGTCGTCCTAATAAACCAGCATTGGGAGTTTTGGGAGTTCAAGCCCACAAGTCTTAAAAGTTGCCCAGGTTGGTCATCCCATGTCTGGTAGTTAAGGCACCAGACTAGAAAGTGGGAGGACATGAGTTTAAGTTGCTTCTTAGCCATAAAAGCCTGCTGGGTGACTTTGGGCCAGTTACTCTTTCTCAACCCAACCCACCTCACAGAATAGTTGAAGGGAAAATAAAGTGTGTTGGATATGTCCGTTGGTTCCGTGGTTAAGACGCTGTGCTTGTCTATCAGAAGGTCATCAGTTCAGTGGTTCCAATCTCTAGCACCGCATAACAGAATGAGCTCCTGTTACTTTTCCCAGGTTCTGCCAACCTAGCAGTTCTAAAACGTGTAAAAATGCAAGTAGAAAAATAGGGACCACCTTTGGTGGGAAGGTAACAGTGCTCTGTGCGCCTTTGGCATTTAGTCATGCTGGCCACATGACCATGGAGACATCTTCGGACAGTGCTGGCTCTTTGACTTAGAAACGGAGATGAGCAGCGCCCCTAGAGCCGGAAACAACTAGCACGCATGTGCGGGGGAACCTTTACCTTACACATAATAAATACATAAGATCATCTTTGAATGATGGGTGGACTGTTACAGAAAAACTGGAGGGGATAAATCTTCTAAGAAATACGGTTTGACCTGACCCAAATAATTGAAGCTTGCTTTCGGAGTGCTGCTGTAAATAGCAATCCTTGATATCTTTCCAGATGGAAGGCAGCTTAAGAGGAATCCCTTTTTAGGGAAAGTGAATCGGGATGCTTTCTCAGACAGCTCAGAATAACTTCTCTTTTTTTCTCTTTTTTTCTCTTTTTTTTAAAACCAGGCAAGCGGAGATTATAAGCTGGTGTCAGTGGTTTTACTTACAGAATGTTTTCCTAAGTGCTGCAGAAAGTTTAGAAGGAAGGCCCTCAGATTAATAGTAATCTAAGTTGTTAGATATGCAGATCTGGCACCACTGATAGATGTATTGTGCATTTTTCTTTCAATTCTTTGGAGCTGTGAACCAAGAATGCTCTTTTCTCTGCATGCTTCTCTGCATGCCAGGTCTGAGATGTAGTTAATGCAGAATATTAGTGTATTATTGTATTGATTTATTTTTTCCGTATAGTTTCCCACTCACCTGCTTTCCCACCTCCTACCCCCTATGCATCCCTAGGTGCCGGCAGTTCGTGGAGATGGTGAATGGAACAGACAGTGAAGTGCGCTTTTTCAGTACCCGCAGCCCCAAATCACAAGACAGCTACCCTGATTCCCCCAATCTGAGTCCCCGACATGGCTCCAATAATTTGCACATCCACGTCACTGGTAGGCCTTTGCTTCTCTCCTAGAAAAGTTCTCTCCTTGTCTTGGTGCTAACTTGGCACCTACTTTTCATTATCTTTCTAGAAGCTGCTGTTAGAACATCTTCTGAATTCTGCCTAGTGCCTTCAGTAGTGTAGAACCCGCTGATACCCATTCCATAACGTAGTATGTTTGTGACACAATAAGCTCTTCAGACAAGAGTGAAAGCCAAGTAAGATTTTGGCAGCGACTTTGTCAAGTTTGATTATCTCTCTCCTGATTTTAGATTCCTTCTCTGAAGTAGATTGTTACTTGCCCCAGCTTCTGCCCACTTAGCAGTTTGAAGGCATTCAAATGCGAGTAGATAAACAGCTACCACTTCGGTGGGAAGATAACAGTATTCCGTGTGCCTTGGCTTATAGTCCTGCTAGCCATTTGACCACGGAAGTGTCTTTGGACGATACTGGCTCTCTCAGCTAGGAAATGGAGATGAACGCCGTCCCATAGAGTTGGGCACAATTGAACAGAAGAAATCCTTACCTTTAGTGGGGCGTAAACTTTTATTTAGGGCTTTATTAGAGGGACGCAGTGGCTCAGTGGCCAAGATGCTGGGCTTGTTGATCAGAAAGGTTGGCAGTTCGGTGGTTCGAATCCCTAGTGCCACTTAACTGAGTAATTTCCCGTTATTTGTCCCAGCTTCTGCCAACCTAGCAGTTTGAAAGCATGTAAAAAATGCAAGTAGAAAAATAGGAACCAACTTTGGTGGGAAGGTAACAGCATTCTGTGCACCTCTGGCATTTAGTCATGCCGGCCACATGACCACGGAGACATCTTCGGACAGCACTGGCTCTTCGGCTTTGAAACGGAGATGAGCACTGCCCCCTAGAGTCAGGAACGACTATCACATATGAATCTTTATCTTTACACTTCTATTTTTTTTTAAAGCACTGGGTCCCCCAACTTGTCTTCTCTTTCTGTCTTCAGGAGCAGACAGCCCAAGCTGTAGCAATGGGGTTACCTCCATCAAAAGCAAACAGAGCCACAGTAAATATCCTGCACTGAGTTCGTCCTCCTCCTCCTCTTCCTCCTCATCCCCTTCATCCGTGAACTACTCAGAGTCCAACTCAACAGATTCTACCAAATCCCAGCAACACAGCAGCACTAGCAACCAAGAAACCAGGTGAGACAGGTGCTTTCTAGGGCAGGGCCAGGTAATAATCAACTACGGGTAGTCCTTGGCTTACGACCACAATTGAGTCCCAACATTTCCATTGCTAAGCAAGACAGTTGAAAATGACTCGTGTCCCATCTTATGAACTTTCTTGCCACAGTGGTTAAGGGAATAATATGGTTCTTAAGTGAATCTGGCTTCCCCATTGGCTTTGCTTGTTCTGGAGGTCACAGAAGATGCTCATGCCACCCTGGGACACTGCAACAGTCATAAGTGTGAGACAGTGGCCAAGCATCCAAATTTTGATGCCATGATCATGGAGTTGCTGCAACGGTCGTTAAGCATGAAAAAAAGACAGCGTCAAATTTCTTCCATGCTGCATCCAAGGAAATTCTACGGGGCATCCAGAAAATCCCCGAGAGTCGAAATCAGCTTGAAAGAGATGTAATTTGTTTTTCATTGCTGTATTGGGAATGGATAAATTTTCAGCTCCTGGATAGATTTCACAATGCTGTATAACAACACAGGCACCAAAAATGACGGGCCGATGGTTAGTGTCCTTAGATCAGGCAAAATTAACGTGTTTAATTTGAAGGATGCATAAATGCCAACTTGAGGGTGACGTCAGATGCTTTGGGGGATGTCCAACCTTGGCAACTTTAAGACTCGTGGACTTCAATTCCCAGAAGTCCCCAGCCAGCCATAATTGCTGAGGGATTCTGGGAGTTGAAGTCCACAGGTCTTAAAGTTGGACTCTGGTATAATATATCAATTGAATCTATCTGTACCTCCCTGGATCTATCTGCTGATGTTGAGGAGATGCCTTTTCCTCTTTTGGCATTTCTTTCTCTCTTCCCCTCTCTCATGATCTCCATCATCTTCATTCAAGTGACAGTGAAATGGAAATGGAGGCGGAGCACTATCCCAATGGAATCCTGGAGAATTCAGCCACCCGAATAATGAATGGCACTTACAAGCACGAAGAAATTCTACAGACTGATGATTCCAGCATGGGTAGGTCTGGCGGGCGTGGAGGTAGAAAAAAATGCCCTTTTTGAGAAAACGGTCCCTTATCCAGGATGGATGCAGTTCCTTATGGAAAATGATTCTATATCAGAAGCTTTTTCCAGTCCATCCATTCATATTCAGATATATAGTTCTCGACTTACAACCACAATTGAATCCAAAATTTCTGTTGCTAAGCAAGGCAGTGGTTATATGAGGCCTTTTGCAACCTTTTTGCCCTCGTCATTAAGTTATTAAATCACTGTAATTAAGGGAATCATGCAGTTGCTTAATGAATCTGCTTCCCCCGTTGGCTTTGCTTGTTGGAAGACGGCTGGGAAAGTCGCAAAAGATGATCATGTGATCCCAGGACCCTGCAGGTCTTGTAAATAAATTCTGGTTGCGGAAAGCCCAGATTTTGATCCTATGACCATGGAGATGCTACAACAGTCATAAGTGTGAGGATTGGTTGTAAGTCATTTTTTTCCATACTGTTCTAACTTCAAACCATCAATAAATGAATGGTTGCAAATCAAGGATTACCCATAATCTATTTTTATTCAACAATGTGTAGAATCCATCCTGGTTTAACACAATAACCCAATACTAGTTTACCAAATTTGTTTCCCCTTTTTTCTTGTCATAGAATTTAACTTCTCAAATTTTAAGCAGGTGACGTTCAGTATTCATGGATTTGCTGGGATGCTGAAAAAGGGGTTAAAAGTCAGGGCCTCTTTAGAAGGCATCTATAACCAGTGACTTGTATGGCTAATCATTTGGGGGTGGGGAGGCTTCAGTAGGTCTGAAGAAGGCAGACGCTTTGATGCTGTTGTGGCTCCCACAGCTGCCAGCGGAGCTGGCAGCAGAATTAGACAGTGAGGAGGTTGGGGAGGACCATGGGCCAATCCTGGAAGCTAGGGAAGGCTCGGACAAGGGGTCTGCGTTGGCAGAGGCGGGGACGAGGCTGTCTGGCAGTGATCAGGTACCTATGGAGCTAGACAGCAGTGAGGCAGAGGAACAACTAGATCCTGTTCCCAGTGTGCGCATGTGCAGAGCTGCCAGAAGAAAAGAACACCTCAGAAATCAGGGTCGACTTAGGAGTAAAGCCACAGGTGGAAGGTGATTGGCTCCTCCCATAGGAAACAAAAGAGGAACGAACGGGGAGTGGGCTTTTGCAGGAAACAATTTGTTCAGTTGTTAGATTCATTTCAAGAGAGTGAAGATCGGTCCGTGAATCTCAGAGACTGCCCAGTCTTTCCTTGCACAGCACCTCATTTGGAAAATATTTACATGGCAGCTTTCCAAGATAGATAAGGTCTGTGGTCCTAAATATTCCTGTGAAAGACTGTTTGCCGGGTTTTTGCTGAATGTGAATGAGAGGAATTCACATTCGTTTAATAAAAGGGGTTTTGTTGGGACCAGGACTCTGCTTCGTGCTTTTTGGGGAAGCCTCGGTCAGAACAGATGCCACACAGGTTGCTCATCCGTTCGTCCGGTTTTCCCCTTCTCTCCAGAAGACGGCTGCCCTCAGAGGCAACTCTGCGGAGGGAACCATGCTGCCACCGAGCGGATGATCCAGTTCGGGCGGGAGCTCCAGATCCTCAGTGAGCAGTTATGCAGAGACTACGGCAAGAACACAACCCACAAAAAAATGTTACAGGTATATATCCTTAATGGGTCCTCTCCTATTTCTCGGTGAACAATATTAAGGTTTTCTGGGCATGATTTGTTTAAAAAGATGAAACCAGGAAGACATTAAAAAACTTTATAGAGTTCTCTCTGAGTTTGGTTGTTTTCCTGCAGACATTTCATTACCCAACTAGATAACATCATCAGCGCTAATCCTTTATGTTCCTTCCTTAGTATGCTCAGCAAGAATTTATGGAGGAAATAAAATTGTCCCAAGTGATTCAGGGTTTAGGAAAACATCATAGCCCTTGGCAAAATCATCCCCCCCCCCCCACTAACAAAATAGAATTGGCCTTTGACACACACCTTCCACCTCTGATAATCATTCCTCCTTTGTATTATTTTCCATCTGTGAAAAAAAAATACTTTTCACTGGCCAGTAGAGGGAGCTATTGTATTATTATTCCATATTATTGAAAGGGAGAAAATTGCAGCTTATTTACTTGAGTTACTGTGATCAGAAATGATCCCCCTTCCCCAATTTAAATATAGCCTCCCCCAATTAATAATATTTGAAATAGTACTCAACTGGCTTGGAAAAAAAATAAACACTGGCCCTGGCCAGGTTACGAATATAGGTCTCGGCATCCCCTTACTAGCTCTTTGTGGTTCTCTCCTGTATTCTTAGACCACCTCATGCCTTCAAGATAAGGTAGGGCACTGTATCAAAGCGATCTTGAAATCATGGGCGTTGTAGTCTGGAGGACACCTGCAGAACAGCCACAGGGACCAAGTAGTTTTTGCTGCTCTCTGCTGAGATCTCGCATTACTCTTTCAGGATGCATTCAGCTTGTTAGCCTACTCTGACCCTTGGAGCTGTCCAGTCGGTCAGCAGCTGGATCCAATCCAGAGGGAGCCTGTGTGTGCTGCACTCAATAGCGCTATTTTGGGTAAGGAGATTCCGGGAGCCACTTGTAACTCCGCTTTGTGCACCTGTTGCTGTACTCCAGTGGCTGAATGTGGCAGGAATTTTGCCACATTTTTGCGGGTTTGGGCAAATTACCTGTGCTGGAGAGGAAGCTTGGGTGCGTGTATATAAGAAAGAGAAGGGAAAAAGGGAGAGGAGAAGAGGGAGGGGGTGAGTTAGAGTTGTTTATTGTTTATTCGTGTCAGAAGCATCACAATTAAAATTTAAAGCATCACATTTAAGCATCACAATTTAAAAAATAAAAAAAAATCCATGTATTTTGTAGCAATAAGTGTCAAGCTGGTAGAAGTTGTAATATTCACTTGATTGAGAAAAATAGCTCTGAGTGCCCAGCAGGGTCAGATTTTTTTTTTAGAAAATAGAAATGACTGAATCCCCATGTTTACTTTTGGAAATGTATCACTTCCCCTGCCTCCTATTAGATCAGGAGATATCAAACTCACGATGACACATTGTCGCCACGTGATGTATTGCAAATCCCCCTCCCTCCCTTGCTAAACTGGGGGTGGAGGGGCAATGCATGAGACATCCGACCTGCAGGCCCTGAGTTTTGACACCCATGCACTAGACAAAGATGAGTCGGCGTACTAGAGAGCACCCTTGCAATCTAACAGTAGTGATGTCATCCTGTAATGTCCCTAATTTGACAGCTAGTAAATGGCAATTCTGTTTGGGCTATTTTGGAAATGTGTCCATCCTTCTGCCAGCCACGTTGCAAGAACGGCTGCAAGAGTGTTCCCCTCTGAGCCTACCAACCCAAAACCTTTTCTGCCCAGTGTAGGAGTGTCGGGGTGAGCGAAGGAAGGGAGGGCAGGGGGGCAGAAAGACGTATCTTCTTTGAATGACTTGTCCTGTGTGCATCTCTGGCCTCTTTCTCTCCTCAGAGTCTCAGAACCTGCCAAAGCAGCCCCCCCTGCTGCTCGCCCTGGGCCAGGCCTCGGAGTGCTTGCGACTCATGGCTCGCGTGGGCCTGGGCTCCTGCTCCTTCGCCAGAGTGGACGACTATTTGCACTAGCCACTGAGTGAGGCAGAGTGACCCCTCCAGTTGCTGCCCTTTCACCTCTTCCTGCCTTGCGGTTCCTCACCTGCGCCTGCCCTCCACCCGCTGCCCAGCAGAAGGACACAGTGTTGACTCAGGCGGGAGGGGAGGAGGAGGAGGAGAGGACCCTTGACGCGCCTTCGTTGCTCGCCCTGAAAACTGCTCGCAGGGCCCCCCCTGCCCCCTCACCCCACCCCGCCCTCCCATCACGACCGCATCCTGCTCTGCCCCACAGCACTTGGCCTTCTCACTGGTCCTTCTGATGTAGCGCCTTCTGACTTTACGATTCTACCCTTTATTTTATTATGTTATTTTATTTCTCTGACTGAGCCACCAGTATTTATACCCGGAGAGTTTGTGCTGAGCTGGTTTCTAATTCTTTTAGAGATAAAAGTGTATCTGAGTTGGTGATGGCCTGTTTTGCTTTTTTTTAAAAAAAACCTTTATTTTTACGTTCGGAGAAACTTAACCGGCACGCGTGTTACTTGGACAGTATTGTTCACTGTTGCTGGTGAAAAACCGAGAGGCTGAATGTGCTTGTTGGAATATTAGCCATGCTATCCAAACAAAAAGTTTCATCATCATCATCTTTTTTTCTGTGCCTATGACACACAGCCCTGAGAAACCCTACAGATGCACCCTGGGAACTAATCAGGGGAAAGGCTGAGATTGGGAACGATAAGACGACTTGTTCCCAACCGTCCCTTTAATGGGATGCCCTGCGATGCTTGGAAAGAGAACTGGTGTGACCTGAGTTGTGTCCCCATCCTCTGTGGAGAAGCAGGAACATCTCTTAACCACAGTCAGACATTAGGGCATCGCCGTGGGAATGTGTGGCTGAGCTGCCACTTCCCAAACTGCTGATTATTGGCCCTGCTGACCTGGGTTGCTGGGAGCTTGACAATCTCTGGAGGAAACCCAGGTTCCCTTCTCCTTCATCAAAGCAAGTGGTCCTAGACTTCTCCTCTGTCACATCTGGCCACCTATAGGCAACTCACCTCTAGCTCTTAAGACTTTGCCACAAAGAGGAAAGAGAAAGAAGGCTTGCCTGCTTCCTCATCCTGGTACCCAAACAGCTGCCTGGAATGGAATCGAGGTGGAATGGAAAACGGGAGCTCTGCGTTGGTCCAGCATTTTCTTTCTTTTTTTTTTTCATCTAGAGACTTCTTCCTAAGATCTTCCCTCATAAAGTGGATAGATGTCTCCATGTCAGTTGTGAACCAGGAAAAAATGAGTCTTCAAAATGACAAGAATTCCCCCCACACACACACACACAACCAGGGTTTGAGTTTGTCGAGCCAGCTTTTTATTTCATTGCCTCCATGCCTTTGATAATTACACTGATAGGGCAATAGGACAACAGTCTTGTTTTTATCCTGCTTACCTCCCCCCACACAATTGAAAAGAGGGTATAAAGCAATATTATTCTTTTTTCAAAAGAAAATGCAGTTTTATTCCAAGGAATATATCTTTTTTTAAAAACAAAAAAATTGGGAATCATTTTCCAAACATACATACATACATACATACATACATACATACATTAACAATCCTTACATAATACTGCTAGAATAACAGGTTGAAAACTCTCAAGTCTAATTTAATCTACACAAGTGAAATTATATCAGCGTGTCTTTATAGTACAGCAGAGGAATCCCGCTGTTCTTAAAAGCTTGTTATCACTTGAAACATAATTATTGGCTTGCTGTCTACTTCAACATTTTGCCTAGCTTTTAAAATGTTTTTAATTGGAAAGATTTTTTTAAAAAATCCATAAGTTCAATAGACAAGGAATTTTAATTAAAACCGAGCACGTGCCGAAGATAACACGAAAGAGAGGTTTTTCTGATGTGATGAAGAAGATGCTTCCATTAATTTATAGTAGCATAAAAAAGGCTTTTTTTTCCTTGTAGCCGTAATGAAAATAAAGCCTATGCATTTATACACAAATGCAGCCTCACCAGGTCGATGGAACCTGGAGAAATAATAAGAAGGGGCAACTTCCGTTGATTTCTGCGGAGGGTCCTACGTGATGCCCAGCAGAGATTAACGTTTGCTTTCAGGTTTTTTAGGTACGACATCCCAAATTCAGAAGACCGCACATTACTGTCTCCTTGGCAGATCAAGACTGAGTTTTAGTGCAAGATGCTGAAAAGAAAATGGGCACATCAAAGAATTGACTCTACGGAAAGAAATACAATTCCAGACTCTGGTTCCATTTCCATTTGCATAATTTGGCTGGGTGCCAATTAGATCGAAATGAAATGTTTTCTGGTTTGCACTTTCGACAAGCAGAAACATCTATCCCCCATTCCTTTTGCTTCGATGGTCATGAAAGTTGTATGTTAGTTGTGATTGGATTTTAGGTTGGCTGATTCCTTTGAAGGCTAGTTTAAAAATTATAATGCCAAGCCATAAAATTACGGTATCGCCGAATAATTGACAACACTGTCTTAAAAGCAGAAGACTTGTTCACCATCCAACTTTTTAAACATCTTACATGGCAAATGTTTGTGTCAGCAACACCATGAGTTCTCTTTATCTGACTTGCTGCATTTGCTTTTAGACTTCATAGGAGTTTCCAGTGTTTGAATTCCCGTTTTAAATGTTCACCGTCTTAAGATGAACTTCAACAAACCAATCTCTTGCTTATTTTGGGGAGCAGATTTCTTTCCTGCTTTGTTTTCTCCAGTTTCCATCTCATTCCTTTTTCAAAGTTGCTTCAGGAAGTTTTTTTTTTTCTCTGTCTGCTGCTTCTCCCCCCCCCACCCCCCCCAAGCTGTGGCTTCTTGGCCATCCTTTGCTTAAAAGTCAATTGTTTTCATGGCAGTTTTTGCACTGTAAAAAAAGACAAGTCGCTAGTTTGCCATCTCTAGTTGGCAGCCTGGCAGTGGTGACAATGGGTTCACCGACAAATGCGCGCTCGACGAAACCGCGCCTGCCATCAACAAACAACCTAATGGGACGCGAAAACAACGTTATAACCCTAACCCTTTATAACGTTGTTTTCGCGTCCCACTAGGTTGTTTGTTGATGGCGGGCACGGTTTTGTCGGCGCGCATTTGACGGGTCATGGTGGCAATGTGTAAAAGAGCAAGCTGAACTTCTCCTGATCAAAGACAATCTGCATTTGATGACTCAACATTTTGATGCCCTGGTCCTGTAGCTAGGGCAGGGGAAATCTGATTTAGGAAGCATTGCGCTGTGCCTGATTTCAAAGGTTTATGAGTCTTGTGATCCAAGACAATCAGAGTTTTGAACACTGGTTATAATTGCTCTAAAGAGACCACGGTACATATGGAAAAGGATGGTTTGAAATCCTGCGGAATCTTTGAAGGGAAGAATATTTAAAATAGTACAGAACCTTTTGAGTTTTCCACACTCTGCAAAAGGAGGGGTGTCTAGCCTGAAAGCCACTGTTTTATAGTTAGTCTCAATTTTGAGATGAAACCTGGCAGAGATTGTTAGGTTCGACCACATACTTTAGGATATATTTCCTTTTTTAAAAAAATAGCTTTTATGAAAAGATTTGACATAGATAACAAATTCAAAGAAAAGAAATATTTTCTTTTTGATGCTGTCCTACTGATTTTGTCATTTTGTCCCTAACCTTTTGCGAACAATCCATCTGATTCCAGGTTTTTATCAACCATTAATCAGAACAATGAGCAACTAAGGCGTGCTACTCATTTTCTGATCATTTGCCATGTTGATCATACTTTAGACCACACATCGCTGGCCACGGTGCCTGCAAAATGGACATTGGAAAATCCCGAATACAAGAGTGACACTTCCTTGATTGCTCTCTACTGCAGTGGTGGAATAATCTGCAATTACCTTTTCCCAACTGTGAAGACAATGGCTAATTGTAGTCCATCATCTCTGGAGGACATTAGAATGGGGAAGATTGTTGATTGTAAGGAATTTCAGAGGTGTCCCCGCATCCCCGGCAGTAGCTGTCTTTGTTTAAAGAACCATCTCATTTTTTCTTCCATATATTTTTTGCAACCAGTTCCATAAGTTCTTGGCTGTAAATTAGAACGTCGTCGTACTGGAATGTCCCCTACCAATGATTCAAACTGGCTATCTTGATGTCAGTTATCACTTTTTCAACAAGGAGCAGCAGTCACACCAACAAGAGTTAGTGCATCATTGACCCCTATTATGGTCCTCTGCATCCTGTAACCAAATAGAAGTGCCAAATCCTCTTATCAAATTGATTCATTTAACCAGTGTTGTTTTGGGAACTTGTTTTGGGAATATTTGAGAAGTACAATAGGCGTTGAAGAACTCTAAGGGTCACTACCAACAAGTATCTTCAAATCTTTGGACCTGAAGGGTGTTTTTTGTTTTAAATCTGGGCTGGAGCTTTAAGATTTGGGTGCCATCTGCTCATCTTGAAGTAGCAAGAAAGATTGCTGCCAGGCATAATTGGATTACATTCTGGACCTGATACTGAAGAAAAGAAAAGAAAAAAACGTTAAAGAATTCTCCTTTATTTTTCTCTTCCTCTTGCTTTTTACAAACTCGGGTACCAGCTCTCGCACGGCACCTCAAACCCTTTTCGTTTTTCAATGATTTTATTACGATACCAACTGTAAGGATTTCTTTTTCTTTTTTTTAAAGTATCCTATCAAATAAACGGGCCGAGCAGAATGTGGGTTCTACCAGACTTCCATAATCTCTTGTTTCATTTTCCTTTTATTGAGGAACTTGACGGATCTCCTTCCAAGTTGCGCACATTTGGATCAGTTTCTGCTTAGTATTTGTGAGTTCAGTTAAACCCAACTCTAGCATGAAAACCTTCCCAAAGGAGGACATTTTAACTGACAAAAAAAAGAAAAAAAAAAGAAAGAGAAATTGTACTGGAAATATAGAAACCCACAGTCTGTTGTATTTTGACAGAATTATTTTTATTAAAATATGCATCTCTGTGCACTTGCCCGTGTCCTGTCTAACTCTCCTCTACTCCATTCTGGTGCTTGTGTGTGTGGTCTATTGAGGGAAGAACTTTTACTCTGTACGGGTAGTCTTCAAACATAATTTATAATGTAATTTATAATTAAAATCACAATTGAGCCTGATATTCCCATGAATTGAAAATCCTATTGCCAGCCAATGGTGCATGAGCCAGGTATGCCCTCACTGACCTTGGTCAAAACTGTCTGGCTGTCCCTGTATGTCCCAGATGTGTGCATTTTTTAGTTCATATCTGTATCCTCAGTTGTCCTTTGTATCTGATTATTGAGAAGTACAGTACCCGTGTTTTGTAGTGAGATATTTTGCATTAATCTATCATCTGAAATAGGATGAAGGCAAGCTTTCTCAGGTGAAACTGCCATTAGAATGTACATCTAAAGCAGTGGTCTCCAACCTTGGCAACTTTAAGACCTGCGGACTTCAACTCCCAGAGTTCCTCAGCAAAGCTGGCTGAGGAACTCTGGGAGTTGAAGTCCGCAGGTCTTAAAGTTGCCAAGGTTGGAGACCACTGATCTAAAGCATCTATTTTCATAGAGGGGACGTTTGTTCCTTTATTTTTTTTAAATAACCCAGTGTGATGAAGGAATGAGAACTTGTGTGTGTTGTCTATTGAGGGGAGAACTTTTGTTCTAGATGGGTTGTCCTCGACCACAATTGAGCCTAACATTTCCATAGCTAAACCAGAGGTGAAAGTCGGGAGTTCTAGTGCCAGCAAAGTGATGCATGAACTAGGTAATGCTCTCACTGACCTTGGTCAAAACTGCCTGGTTGCCTCCTTATGTTCAAAGGTGTGCATTTGCTAGTTCATATCTATATCCTCACAGGGACATGGTCACTTGGTAGCTAAGACGCTGAGCTTGTTGATAAGGTCAGCAGTTAGGCGGTTCAAATCCCTAGCGCTGCGTAACAGAGTGAGCTCCCGTGACTTGTCCCAGCTTCTGCCAACCTAGCAGTTCGAAAGCATGTAAAAATGCAAGTAGAAAAATAGGGACCACCTTTGATGGGAAGGTAACAGTGTTCCATGTGCCTTTGGCATTTAGTCATGGTGGCCACATGACCACGGAGACGTCTTCGGACAGCGCTGGCTTTGAAATGGAGAGGATCACTACCCCCTAAAGTTGGGAACAACTAGCAAATATGTGTGGGGAAACCTTTACCTTTATCTGTATCCTCAGTTGTCATTTGTGTCTGATTGTAGAGAAGTACAGTACACATGTAGTGAGATATTTTGCGTTAATCCATCATTTGAAATAGGATGCAGGCAAGCTTTACCAGGCGAAATTGCCAGCGGAATGTACATCTAAAGCATCTATTTTCATAGATTGTGAAATCTATTTTTTAATGATAACCCAGTATGATGGAGAAATAACAGCTTGTGTGTGTTGTCTACTGAAGGAAGAACTTTTGTTCTAGAGGAGTAGTCCTTGACTTATGACCACAATTGAGCCCAACATTTCCATGGTTAAGCCAGACAGTTGCTAAATGAGTTGAAAGCCAGGAGTGCTATTGCCAGCCAGTGGCAATGTGAGTTTTTAAATAGTCTTTGGATGTCTTATGGTGTCAGGTAAGAATTGAGGTAAATATTGGCATTAATCTTAAACCGATGGAATCAGTTGACATAAAGACTAATATCAAGCATGACCCTACAATTAAAATTCAGATGTCTTCATTTTCATTACTTGTAGCACAAGGCAAGCATTGTTAGATCTCATCACTCTATTTAGTTGGGAATCTTGTTCCACCACAAGTATTTTAATCATCCTGCTTTCTATTAATCCATGACAAGGAAGGAGAATATGTGTCTACCAACCAGACACTAACTACAACAGCCAGCATGACTCACTGCAAGGCACGATAACCATAAACTCTAAAGGTCCAAGAGTGTGAGACCATTGATTTCCCCCCTTTCTGTCTATAATGTTTAATAGCTTGTTTGGAAGTTACGACTTAAATGTATGGTCCCTTCCCTATTCACCTCAGATATTCTCAGGACAGTGTAGATGGCAAAGACAACACTTCAAAGAACAGATCTAAAGCTTTCAGCAAAATTAGATGAGTGCAAAAAAAATCAGGTAAGTTTTTAAATACCTAAGAATTGTTTCAAATATCTGTGGAATTGAAGTTCCGTGATGAAAAGAATATCAACTTTGTGCCCTACATAGTACTGATTGTATTGCAAAAATCAAGCACTGCCAACACATGGTCTTCAGAATCCAAATTCTATCATAGTACACAAAAAACAGTTTTTATGATCTTGATAATTTATCAGTGCTTAATTTCATTATTCCCCTTCTACAAATGTGCTAAGCACCAAGATTTTAAATTGCTTTGTATTCCTAATTCTATAGATCAGTGGTTCCCAACATGGGACCCACGCCCCACAGGGGGGCAATTTGATTTTTTCAGGAGGGCAATTTGAACCTTGTTTAAACAAAGTTAATGGTCTTTTAAGCTTCCTCAGTTTGAGCAGAGTTCACTTTTTGAATAAAGTAAGAATTATATGTCACAGTGGGAGGGGAGAATCAGGATTTTAGAGATGCTTAGGTGGGGCATGGCCAAAAAAAGTTGGGAACCACTGCTATAAATGTTTACCTGATAATGGAAACAAGCATATTTAATAGTTTCTTATAATAGCATCTAGCCCTCATTTTTGTTCTTTTCCATGTTTTCCTTTGAGTATTTTGAAGACGCATACATTTCTCTGATTACATTTTTAAAATATTTTTTAATAGCACATACCATGCAAAACTTTGTGTGTAAGTAGACAATGAGTATGGAAACTAATTACTAAATGCATTGTGTGTAACTCAGAGGCAACTCCCTTTAAATGCCTAATGTTCCCCTGGATAATCAAGCAACGAAGATAATCAAGCAACGAATTACCGAACGCCTAGAAGCAAACAAAGTAATAACCAAAAGCCAACATGGGTTTGTCAAAAACAGATCATGTCAGACTAATCTTATTGCATTCTTTGATAATGTGACAAAATTAGTGGACCAGAGGAATGCCGTCGATATAGTTTACTTCAGTAAAGCATTTGATAAGGTAGACCATAACCTACTACTAGATAAAGTTGAAGAATGTGGGTTAGACAGCATCACCACCAGATGGATTTGTAACTGGCTGACCAACCGCACTCAACGTGTAGTCCTCAATGGAACTGCATCTTCATGGAGGGAAGTATTCAGTGGAGTACCCCAAGGCTCTGTTTTGAGCCCAGTACTCTTCAACATCTTCATCAATGATTTGGATAAGGGAATAAATGGGGAACTCATCAAATTTGCATATGACACCAAGCTGGCAGGAATAGCCAACACTCCAGAAGATAGGCTAAAGATACAGAAGGATCTTGACAAACTTGAACATTGGGCACTATCTAATAAAATGAAATTCAATAGTGAAAAGAGTAAAGTTCTACGTTTAGGCAACAAAAACGAAATGCACAGGTACAGTATGGGTGGTACCTTGCTCAACAGTAGTAACTCTGAAACGGATCTTGGAGTCCTAGTGGACACCCATTTAAATATGAGCCAGCAGTGTGCAGCACACAGTTCTAGGCTGCATAAACAGGGATAGAATCAAGATCACGCGAAGTGTTAATACCACTTTATAAGGCCACACTTGGAGTACTGCATTCAGTTTTGATCACCACGTTGTAGAAAAGATGTGGAGACTGTAGAAGGAGTGCAGAGAAGAGCAACAAAGATAATTAGGGGACTGGAGACTAAAACATGAAGAACAATTGCAGGAACTGGGTATGATAGAAAGAAGGACTAGGGGAGACATAATAGCAGTGTCTCAATATCTCAGGGGTTGCCACAAAGAAGGGGAAGTCAAACTATTTTCCAAGGCACCTGAGGGTAGAACAAGAAGCAATGGATGGAAACTAATCAAGGAGAGACGTAACTTAGAACTGAGGAGAAATTTCCTGACAGAACAATCAGTGGAACAGCTTGCCTCCAGAAGTTGTGAATGCCCCAACACTGGAAGTCTTTAAGAAGATGTTGGATAGCCATTTGTCTGAAACGGTATGGGGTTTCCTGCCTAGGCAGGGGGTTGGACTAGAAGACCGCCAAGGTCCCTTCCAACTCTGCTATTGGATTGGATTGGATTGTCTCTGTTTAGCCCTGATTGATTTCATATTTTGATTTTGGCGCTACTGAACTCCAGACCAACTCTGGATGGCTTATGGTATACATACAATAAGATAAAGGGTTCCCATCGCACATATGTGCTAGTCGTTCCTGACTCTAGGGGGTGGTGCTCATCTCCGTTTCAAAGCCGAAGAGCCAGCGCTGTCCAAAGACATCTCTGTGGTCCTGTGGCCGGCGTGACTAAACGCCAAAGACGCATGGAACGCTGTTACCTTCCCACCAAAGGTGGTTCCGATTTTTCTACTTGCATTTTTACATGCTTTCGAAGTGCTAGGCTGGCAGAAGCTGGGACAAGTAACGGGAGCTCACTCCATTATGTGGCGCTAGGGATTCGAACCACCGAACTGCCGACCTTTCTGATCGACAAGCTCAGCATCTTGGATAGATATAATAATAAGATAGATACAAACCCCATTAAGGGAAACTTAATCCTGAGGTCCAATCTTACTGACAAATTGTCTCAGAGCGTTCTTTCAAAGTGCATCCGGTTTGTTTCCTTTGCCTGGACATTTTTTAACCATTATAACACACATTTATGGAGATTCTCAGTCATCCAGGTCGTGGTTGTCCCAAAGGTGCTTTTTCAAGAGGCAACTGAACTGTATTTTTTCTTTGAAGACATTTCGCTTCTGGTCCAAGAAGCTTCTTCCGCTCGGATGAGAAGCGAAACGTCTTTAAAGAAAAACCACAAAGTCCAGTTGCCTCTTGAAAAAGCACCTTCGGGATTGTAACACACGGTTTCAGACATGGCGAGGTGCTTCATAAAATCCCAAAGGGTTTGTTGAACAGTTTGAACTTGTTGGGCCTGAGGAAACAAGCAGAATCCTTATAACTGAGCTGGGACCACTTGCTTATTAGATTCGTGTCTCTTGATTGGTGAAAGTTTCCCAAGAGGCAGTGTGCAGATGAGTTCTAGCGGTGCTCATTCTTCGTTGAGCGACGGGGTTGATCCTCTGTCTCCTAGAGGCATCGCTTCACTTCTTCCTCAAAGAGCCAGGGCTAAACCTCAGCATACTGAATTGCCTTGCGATGAGATGGGCGCCAAATAAATGTAATAAAGAAAGCTACATGGACCCTGGCTCTTTGAGCAGTGATGGTTAACCTTTTTGGAACCGAGCGCTGAAACTGGAATGTCCATGTGTGCCCGCGCATGCCGGAGCACCGGAACCCAGAAGAGAGCAGGTAGACGCCATCTGCAGGCACATTGGACCAGCTGTCTGCCTCCTGTGCCCTTGATGGAACTCAGAAGAGCAGCTGGCGACGTCACACATGCCCACAGAGGACGCTGCCATAGATTCGCCATCACGGGCCTAGAGCATGTACTGACAAGAGCAGAATCTCAAGAATTCTTGAAAGACACTACTGTGCTTGAGCGAAAACAGCAGAACCAAATGAGTGTCAGAATCAGCTAGATCAGTGGTAGTCAACCTGGTCCCTACCGCCTATTAGTGGGTGTTCCAGCTTTCATGGTAGGCGGTAGGGGTTTGCTGTAACACCGCTTTATAAATTTTATAAAGTTACTTCCTTACTTTATAAATCACCATTATTGTGGAACTGGTGGGCGTTTAGAAATGTTTACTACTAACAGAGATACAAAAGTGGGCGGTAGGTATAAAAAGGTTGACTAAACCTGAGCTAGATGCTTGAATTGTGCAATGCCAAATTGTAATACCTAATCTAGGAAAATTAATTGACCCAAATCCTGAGAAATCCAAAAAATGTCTCTAAGACAAGTCATCTACCAATTGTAGAAGGCAATGTTGCAGGCTAACCCTGCGATCCTGACGGGGCTCAAAGTTGATTCAGGCTTCCATCCTTTCCCAGGTCAGTAAAATTAGGACCCAGATTGTTGAGGGCAACAATACGCTGACTCTATAAACTGCCCAGAGAATGCTGTAAAGGACTATGAAGCGGCATACAAGCCTTAAGTACTATTGCTGTTGCTATAGGTGGATGTCCTTGTTGATCTCAATACCCTTTTGGCTAAAGCAACCACTGCGTTGCCATCCCCAATGTGTAGATGAAGTCCCTCAGAAGATCTAAAGGTGGGTGTTGCCTGTTCCTTATAATGTTACCTCCCACTGTGAGAAGAGGCATTTGAAACAAACTTTTGAGCAAGTTGGAAGCAGAAACTGCAGGTCCGAAAGGGATTGCAGAGCCAGTTGATTTCTGCGTTTTCAGCGTTCTGGTGACAGGATCCGATCGGGGGATCGGCCTGGGTCTGGTGAAGAGGTTTCTGGAGCTGCCTTCTCCACCCAAATGGATCTTTGCTACAACCCTGGACCTGGAGGGAGGAGACAACAAGGTAGGAATGAGTTAACAGGGGATGAGGTGGTAAATAATGCTTCAGAAGATGAACTGAGGATGAATGTCAAGCTTGCCTTTTGAGCACCCCAGGAATATTGGACCCAGATACCAGTATACACTGATTGCATTTTTCCCTTTTGCAACAAGCAATTCTAAATAAAGCACAGATTGAGTGCTTTTCTAGTTAAATAATAAATCATTCCCCTTTTCTTTTTTTCTTAAATTCTGTTCGCTTGTTGTAATATTAACTTCTTTTCGATTCTATTATCCCTGTTTTTTTCCCTGTTTTTTTCTTCTGCATAGCATACTTCTGTTTCTTTCTGATATTCAACCAAAAATATTTTTCAAAAAAAAAAAAACCAATGCCATTCAAAGCAGAGGAAAATAGTAATCAAAATAAATTACTGTAAGGCATAATACAATTGTACATAATACAATTAAATCTAATCCCCATCAACCTGATAACACCTCTGTCAAGATTTTTATCCTTGCAATCTACCCTTACTTTCACCCTAATTTCTCTGCCTCAATGCGTTGTATTCCTAGAAAACAAAATGTGAGTAGAATGAATTGGTGCCCGCTAATGGGCCATTGTGCTCCTAATTGTCCAGATGTACACTGGCAGTTATTCTAAAAGATAAGACTCAGAATTCCAGATGTGCTCACTGGTTGAAAGGAGGTGGAGACTTCTGAGCTGAACCATTCAAGATTTACACATCGAACCCCCAAAATCAACAAAATGACTTCCTACATTAATTAGCTCTTAAACTGGATGAACAAAGCATCTTCTATAATAAAGGTTTGGTTCCTGATCTCTCCATTTATTTAAAAAAAAGCTTTGAATCAGCAGTCAGGCATGGAAACTTTTTTTTACAGAGCCATATCTGGTTGAGTTATATTGAATGAACTAGGATCCCAGGAGGCATTAATCCTTTATGTAGTTTTCTTGAGGTTTTTGTGGTTGTTGGTATGTCAGGAATATTGCACAGGTGTCATCTAATGAAGTAAAAAAAATGCCTTTATTGCTTGCTCTTTCTTTTTGAAATTGTACTCTTTGACATCCAGCTCAAATCATTATCTGCTACTTGTTCAGACTCCTTAAGTGTGAATTTTATCTTAAGGAAAAACTCTGATCTTTTTCTGCAGGAGCTAAGAGAGTTGGCTTGCAAACATCCGAATCTGGTGGTGTTGCAATTAGGTAAGTTTCAAGAGCCATGTGAAAACGGGACAAATTTGGTTCTACAGGAATGCCCAGAGTGTCCAGTTCAAAGTCATTATTGGACATAACTGAACCTATAACATTCTTGGTTTTGTTCTCATGAAGTGTCTGGTTCAACCCGAATCAGCTTCATAGATAACAAAAAGTATTTAACTTACATGCCTCCACATGTTAGAAGAGTTTTCTCTGGCAAAAGTTCATTAAGGAATCATTTGTAAATCCATTTTCCACTCAATTTCTGTCTTATCAGGTAAAATGTATTCCCCTTCTATAGTATCGTTTGTACACCAGCCTATCCATTGAGGCAGATATCACTGTTGACATTATTATTTATTTTTGAGTCCCTTTTTTAAAGCATTCATCAATAATAGAATATTTTCACCATTCTATAATTATTAGATAAGTTTATACATTCTTCTCTTTTAATTGAAATCTTTAGTTCCCTCTAGTATCCAATTTTGAACTCTCACTGGTTTTCTTTTTCTAAAAAAACTTTTTCATATGGGGAAAAGATCTTTTACAGTTCCAAAATCTTATGTTAAATTTACATGGTCCTTTAGTTTGTAGCTTTCCCAAACCAAAAGTTTCATTAACACTTTCCTGTTTATTTCGTATCCCTTTCCAGCCCCATACAACAGTTCAAGCAGAGTTATCTTGTCAATCACTATTTTAACCTTTTCCTCCTTTTGTGTGTTAGTACATTCCTTTCTCACAACTGGAGTTTGTTTTGCATTGCTCATGCAGGTTGCTTTGAACATGCTCACCAGTGGTGGGTTTCAAAAATTGTTCGAACCTACTCTGTGGGTGTGGCCTCCTTTGTGGGAGTGGCTTGCCGCCCATGTGACCGGATGGGAGTGGCTTGCCACCCATGTGACCGGATATGAAGATGCCGACGACACTTGTCAGAACCACCTTAAATTACCTCACACACAGCACTGGGGTGCATAAGAATATGATGTACACTTGTTTTTTAAAAGGCATCTTTGGTTTGCGTTAAAACAACGTCAACACACGCAATGTTCTGATTGCACCACAATCGCAGTAGTCATCCTTGCCTTTCACAGAGGCACTGAGTTTTATAAATAGGAGCATGATAGTGTAGAATAATCATATCCAAGGACCAGTGGTGGGTTTCAAAAAATTTCAGAACCTCTTCTGTAGGTGTGGCCTGCTTTCCGGGTCCACTGGTGGAACCTCTTCTAACCCGTTCGGTAGATTTGACGAACCGGTTCTACCGAATAGGTGCGAACTGGTAGGAACCCACCTCTGATGCTCACCAAATGCCAGTCTCTTGGGTATGTAGCCGATGGGATTATGACTGTCGCCATCCATCCTGGCTCAGTTAAAACTCGTAACATCCCAATTGTAAGTTTGTTCACTTTGGAAAAGGTATAACACATTCTCATGCATAATAAGATATCTATTTGCACATACCCAAAGACAAATGAATGACCTGCTGATGAGGGTCTGAAAGTTTTAGTATTTTGATTATTTGGGGTTTTAGTATTTTATTTAATAATGTGCTAGATGCAGGGGTGTCAAACTCACAGCCTCCAGGCCGGGGGGGGGGGAAAGTCACGATACGTCACATGACGATGCCGTGACGACACGGGTTTGTCACCCCTTGTCAAACAACTACCGTGTTTTTCTCTCCATAAGATGCACTTTTTCCCATAAGATTCACATTTTGGGTGGAAATGTTGGCGTGTCTTGTGGAGCGAATGTTGCATCACAGACCAGGCTGCGGCGTTGGAGGGGAGGGGTTTGGTGTGGCTACGGCAGTCTATCACCACCTATCACTGCCGCCACTATTTATAGCAATAGCAGTTAGACTTATATACCACTTCATAGGGCTTTCAGCCCTCTCTAAGCGGTTTACAGAGTCAGCATATCGCCCCCACAGTCTGGGTCCTCCTTTGACCCACCTTGGAAGGATGGAAGGCTGAGTCAACCTTGAGCCCGTGAGATTTGAACCACCGAACTGCAGCTAACAGTCAGCTGAAGTGGCTGCAGTACTGCACTCTAACCACTGCGCCACCTTGGCTGTTTCTCTCTCTCTCTATTTGCCACAGTCATACTGTGTCCTTATACCTTTATAAGCCAAATTGAGATTGGCCAATTTAACTCAAATCCTTCTGAATTACAGTTGGAACATTTATAGTCATGAGAGCCAACTGCAATTTTGTTCATCTGCTTAGAGGAGGTTTTGAGCTGGGTAGAATTGATTCTTTTAATCTTATGAAATCCTTCTTTGTGGCAGCCGGAAATCACTGTGGGAGAGAGCACATGAGACATAATGGCTGTGCTGTCCAAGCTTTGTGAAGATGACAATGGGACCTTCCTGGATTGGTTGGGTTGTCGACTTCCGTGGTGATCTGTCTCACCATGACGTCATCAGCACTTAATTCCCCGAGAGGTGATGCAGCATCTAATAAATCACTGCAGACATGACAATTTCTGGCCTGGCTCTATTCTTTCTGCCACAAGCTTCCCAACTTCTGTATATCTTACTAAGATATGCAGAAGTTTCTTTTTTTTCTTTGTAAAGAAAAAAAAAAGACAACTATGAAGGGCCAATGAAGAATATTTGGATTTCAAGGTTGTAGCTACAAAAATCGAGAACAGCACATGGAATTACTTCCATATTTTTTCTTCATTGTTGTTTGTCTTCACGCCTGGGATTCCAGATTATATTAAACCACAGAAGTTGTGAAGGCTGATTCCACAAAAGTAAAAAAAAAACAAAACATTTTTTTATGACCGCATATGTAAGCTCCATATCTCAAACCAGAAGCACAGTCCACCCATTTAAATTATTTTTTGAGAATATAATCTTTCAACAGGCATGCACAGAAATAAATCCTTATACATCCATGTAAAAACATATTTAAAAAGGAAGATAAAAAGGAAAGAAGATACTCTTGTTAGCTAATAGCCAGTGAAATTAAAGGGATCTGGCCAATTCCCCAAAACTCTTTGTAGACAAGCTTCCTCTGTCTAACATTTTGATGCTTTAACTCTGTAATTTAAGGCATTTAGGCTGGTGAACATCATAAATCTTAATTGTCATACTTAGCTCTGCCTTTCTAGGCTTCTTACTCAGCAGTCAACATATATTTTTTTCCTGCCAATTAGGTCTCTTTCTTGATTAGAAAGAATTTCTAAATGTTTTATAAGGTGGTATATTTCCACCCACCCACCCACCCACCCACCCTTCCCTTGTTGTTTTGATTGCTTCCTCTGTTTGAGCAAGCAAAGTTGGTGTGGGTGTGACATGTCTCATAATATTGGCTCTTGTAAATGAGAAGGGACATTTGAACTCAACTTCCAAACCTGTTGGAAGCTGAAGGTGCAGGTCCTGAAGGGATGGCCAAGGCAGCTGCCTTCTCTGTTTTCAGTGTCCTGGTGACAGGATCCAATCAAGGGATCGGCCTGGGTCTGGTGAAGAGGTTTCTGGAGCTGCCCTGTCCACCCAAATGGGTCTTTGCTACAAGCCGTGATTTGCAGGGGGAGAAAAGCAAGGTAAGAATCAGTTAACGTAGGACGAGGTGGTAAATCGTGGTACAGATGTTGACCTCTTTCTTGACTATTTCCCCACCCAACCTAGGCTTACAGTCTGCCTTCTATGGTCAAATGAATCTTAGAATCTCTTGTACATTCCAGAAGAAAAGTGGGAGAGAAATGTGAGACTGAATGTTGAGTAGTTGCTAGGTTCATGCTATACTATAAATCAGTGTTTCTCAACCTTGGCAACTTGAAGATGTCTGGAATTCTGGGAGTTGAAGTCCAGACATCTTCAAGTTGCCAAGGTTGAGAAACACTGCTATAAATTATGGCTTATTTGAACTGAGATATTCTCCAAGCCCTCCTTGCTGGGATCTAAACAAAGAACAGGGCATATAGGGCTTTGCCTGCAGTGTGATGCTTAGAGATAATTTATGGCTCAAAGAGATTTCCTGGAACATCACAAAGTGCCATTTTAAACCTTTTAATATTAGATCTCTGCCATCTTTGAATGCTAGAAGCCAAAACGCCAACTTCAATGTTGTATTTTCAACCTCTGGGGATATTCTGATCTAGATACACACAATCTTCTCTTTCGTGGTAAGCGACATGACCCAATGCAAAGTGCGAGCTAGTTCTACATTTCTTTTATAAGAATCGCCTTTTCTTCCTTCCCCTCCTTCTTAAAATTTACTTCACTTTAGATACCCGTGTATCTTAATTCCTTTTCAACTACGTAATCACTGTGGAATTATTAATTTTTCTTTTCTTTGGTGTAGTTTACGTTTTCCTGTTATTAAATCAACATGACACAATGCAGAGGAAAACAACAAGCAGTACTCAATCAAAGAAATTAAGGAAAAGCGTTGTGTCTGTGGAAACCATCTTTGTTTGCATCTTACGCACACTCTGCTTTGGCAGTCACATTCCTAAAAAAGCCAGCATGTGGGATTAAATGTGCTTCCTACTAAAGGAATGTTTTGGCATCTGCCATCTAAATCATGGCAAGCTAATAACACTCACCTAGAATTTGAAATGTGTCCTGGTGCTGATCTATGAACCATGGTTTATAGTTGCGTGGAAACAAAACAAATGAAAACCATGGCTACAAATCTTAGCTATCATTAGCCTCCTCTAGTGGTAAATCTTTTCTTAAAATTTTATTTAATTATTTGCATTTATACCCTATTTCCCTGAAAATAAGACCCCCCCAGCTAATAAGCCCAACCAGGCTTTTGAGCGCATGCGCTAAAATAAGTCCTCCATCCAAAATAAGCCCTCCCCCAAAATATTGCAATACAGCAACAGACATGAGTTGACCATGCTCGGCACCTCCTGCACCTCAAAAATAATAAAATTTCCCCGAAAATAAGGCCAAGTACTTATTTTTTTGGGGGGGGGGTCAAAAGAAAATAAGACGCTGCCTTATTTTCAGGAAAACAATACATTTTAAACAAATATACAAAAAAAAAAGAAATTAAATTGACCCAACCTCCCCTCCCCTTATGTGACAAATAAAAGTACAGAAAAAGGCAAATGGGCTTGTAATTGCAAATACATTCTAAGTTCATATGGTTTTATAAAGCTTTGAAAGAGGAAGCCAACTTTTCCATATTCATCAAACCAGCCCAAGTATTGTTTTCCTTGGGGGAAAGCTAATAGGACCTTTTCTGATGGACAGGTTGTATAATTCTCTCCAAAAATGATAGGTGACCAGTGTCTAAAACCCAATCCTTAACTTTGATCAATTGTCTTCTGCAGCAGAAGATGCGGTCACCATTACTCCAGCTGACAAGGTTTGAAGCTGAAGTGGGATGAAGAAAGATTCTTGAGGAACCCCAACCTCAAGAATCTTTGGGTTGGGTCATACTGACTGGGTCCACATGTTGCATTAAACCATAATGTGGCTTGTTAATGTGTGTTTTGTTGATTTAATAATAACGAACACCTGCTGTTAAATGTTTTCCTTTTATTATTGTTCTCTTTGAGGACTGAAGTAACTGCCTATTTCTTGACCATAACTATGAGTTTATATCTTTTTCTCCTCTAGGAGGTAAGGGAGTTGTCATGTAAGCATCCAAATCTGGTGGTGTTGCAATTAGGTAAGTTTTGTGTGTCAAGTGCAAACCGGGCTAATTTTGTACTTTATAAATGCCCAGAGCATCGGCTAAATCTATTACTAGAAAAATCTAGCGAGCCCACTTAATGGCTGGCTTCACTAGAGATTCTTTGAGGTTGGCTAATCTCGTTGTTTTACCAGAATGACATTCTTTGAAGATTATGTTAAGGTCATTGTATTGGGGTTGCAACAATCTGTTGAACAAAAGGGAGAAAATCACTTGCAACCCTGATGGAAAGGAAAACGTTATATTGAGGGTTGATTTACAAAAATCCCTGGGAGACATTCTGTATGTCTTTATATATTGTTTTGCATGAATGTTGCCTGAACTAAGTTGCATGAACTTAGTCAACGGAGCTTTATTCAATAGCTTTTGAATATAAAGAGATAACTTGAGTTTAATGTGCAAAGACAGCCTGTCTCACAGCTTGTTTCTGATTCAGCAAAGAATGAGCCTCTTTAGACCCCATTTTCTGGGAATCATAACATTTTCTAGACAATATTTTTTAGAGTTGCTGCTTATACATTAATGTCCTTAATGGAGGCCATGCTCTAAACCATTTGGAGCTGTCTGAATGCTATTCCAGAAGATAGATTGTTGCGTGGATGGACACGTAGATCTGCTGAACATTCAAGAAATTCAAGTTCAAGAAATATTAGAATGTGCAGAAATGAATAGATTAACGCTTGCTATAAAAGAGAAAAAACAAACAGATTATATGACATGGGAGTTATTCTACGAATGGTTGGAGAATAAAAATAGAAGCGAGTAATAAATAGAGACTAGTGAAATAAAGAATATATGTTAAGATAGAGGTGTAAACCATATGATGATTATTATATATGATTGTTATATATTCAAGGTGCTACTTGTCACTCATAAAGCCCTTCATGGTAGTGGGTCTGCGTACTTGAGAGACCGCCTCCTGCCAATTACCTCCCTGCGACCAATTAGATCACATAGATTAGGCCTCCTCCGAGTTCCATCTGCCAGTCAGTGCCGACTGGCAACTACACGGAGGAGAGCCTTTTCAGTAGTAGCTCCGACCCTTTGGAACGATCTCCCTGTGGAGATTCGTACCCTCACCACCGTCCAGACCTTCCGCACAGCCCTTAAGACCTGGCTAGCCCGTCAGGCCTGGGGACAAAGATAATTGCCCCCATCCGAATGATGAATGAATGTTGCTTACTATTTTACCTCTATGTATTGTTTGTGTCTATTGTTTGTATACCCCCTCCCTTCATTTTATGTAAGCCGCCCTGAGTCCCCTCAGGGAAAAGGGCGGCCTATAAGTATTAATAAATACTCAAATACTCAAATATAATATGTTTTCATTAGAAGATATATTAAGTGGGAGAAATGAATAGAGTTATAATGATGATTATTAATATTGTAAGATTAGAGAATTATCATCAATGCAATGAATATTGTAAATCTTCATTGTAGTTACACAGACATTTGTACCCAGATGACACACTGTTTAATGGAAGATGATATGTTCAAATTTAAAAATATTTTTTTTAAAAGAAGTTCTTATGTAGTAATTCTGGAATAGCACATTGTTCTTTTTCTTCAGATGTCACTAATCTCGAGAGCATCCAAGCAGCTCTGAAGGAAGTGGGGAAGTGTGTTGGAGAAGGTGGTCTGACCCTCCTCATCAACAATGCTGGCATTTGGATATACAACGATATGGAAACAGAAAATGTCAAGGATATGATGAGAGTTTACTCTGTTAATACCATCGGTCCGCTGCAAATGAGTCAGGTTTGTTTATGGTTATTACGACACCTTTCAATGCAAGGAAGACTGCTTTGTTGACCAAAAAAAAAAAAGCTGAACTGTTCAATTCAGCATTTCAGGAGTGCAAGGAAATAATCTAGAGCTGAAAGTAAAGAAGTAAAATTGTGCACTGATTTGGGAGGAGGGTGGAACATTGGGAAATTCAGTGTAGAGAAAAGTAAAGTCCTACACTTAGGTAAGAAAAAACAAAAGTACATCTATAGACTGGGTGAGACCAGGTTTAATAGCAGTGACTGTGAGAGGGATCTTGGAGTCTTAGTGGACAACCAGCTAAATATGAGCCAGCATTGTGCAACGGCAGCCAAAAAAAGCCAATGCAATCTTGCATTAACAGAGGGATACAATCAAGATCAAGTAAGGTACTAATACCACTCTATAAAGCCCTAGTAAGACCACACCCAAAGTACTGCATCCAGTTTTGGTCACCACAGTATAAAAAAGATATTGAGACTCTAGAAAGAGTGCAGAGAAGAGCAACCAGGATGATTAGGGGACTGGAGGGGCTAAAACATATGATGGATGGTTGCAGGAACTGGGTATGGCTAGTCTAGTGAAGAGAAGGACCAGGGGACATACGATAGCAGTCTTCCAGTATTTGAGGAGCTGCTACAGAGAGGAGGGAGTCAAGCTATTTTCCAAAGCACCTGAAGGCCAGACAAGGAATAATGGATGGAAAGTGATCAAGGAGAGATTCAATGTAGAAATAAGGAGGAACTTTCTGACAGTGAGAACAATCAACCAATGGAATAGAAGTTGCCTTTGGAAGTTGTGAGTGCTTCATCTCTTGAGACTTTCAAGAATCATTGGACTGCCATTTATCAGAAATGGTGTAGGGTCTCTTGCTTGAGCGGGGTGGTGGTTGGACTAGATGACTTATAACAGAATACTTAAAGAGCTATTTGGACCCGTTTCCCAAAGAAAAGAAACCGGGAGCCACAAAACCCTTCCCGTACCTGACTATTTCCTGAGCACCCACAGAACTAGCGTATGTATTTGAATTAAAGTTCTGTTTTCTTCTGAAACTTTTCTTTTCTTGGATTTATCCATGGTTGGCCTACTGGGGCTCGAAAAGCTCAATAAATCACGTGCTGGCGGGTGTCGCGCATTGGCACATATTTTGAGTGACAGGGAGCCGCAGCAGAGGGATGAAAGAGCCACATGCGGCTCCAGAGCTGTGGGTTGCTGCCCCATGACCTATAAGGTTCCTCCCAACTCTGTTAAGCTGCTAAATAAGTGTAGCTGTTCGCTTTGCAGGTGTGCTGGCACAGGAGATAACCTCCCAGATTCTTATGACACTTTTGTGTTGAAAAACCCGCACATTTCCTCAGGGTTTAATAATGGCTGCAGAGAATCACCACGGGGGATAGTACAGTAATGACAACTTGGAATGTCACCTGAGGTGCACCAAATCTGCAAATCTCTTACTTCGTAATTCTAGAGAAAGTACAGGGCTTGGTATGAAATGAATTAAAAGGAGATAATGGCCGTGTGCTTGAAGGAGGCACTAAAGCACCCCCTTCTTGAAGAAGCCATCTCTTGACCCACAGACTTTGGCAATTATGTTCCCATCTGCCATCTCTTCCAAGAGCCGTGGTGGCACAATGGTTAGTACGCAGTGTCTCAGGCAAACTCTGCCCACAGCCAGGAGTTCGATCCTGATCGGCTCAAGGTTCAGTCAGCCTTCCATCCTTCCAAGGTTAATGAAACATGGACCCAGATTGTCAGGGGCAAAATGCTGACTTAGAGAGGGCTGTAAAGCATTATGAAGTGGGATATAAATCCAACTGCTATTGCTGTTGCTATCTCTCCTTTTTCAGGAAAGGTGAAGAGAATGGGATAGGAAGGCAATTGCAGAACAAATTGCAGAACAAATGGATTATCTGGATCTAAGTCAAACTTTGGATTGTAGACCCTCCCTCTGGGGATGTACATTGTCTCATAGTCCCTCCCCCTCTTCCAGGTCATCTAGGTATCCAGACTTTGCATCAAATGGAAGTATGGACCCAGTGGTGGGATTCAGCCAGTTCTCACCTATTTGGGAGAACCGGTTGTTAACTTTCTAAGCAGTTCGGAGAACTGGTTGTTGGAAGAAATCTCCTTTTGTTTTTTCCCCACTTTACAGGGCTAATCCTGTAAGGAAAGCAGGAAGGAAACATTCTGGTGTTGTTTTTAGCCTAACCTTTTTTGCCCTGCTTACAGAAACTGCTTCTCTGGTTAACCCTTATTACATTGTAACAGCAAAGGCGAAGCGTCCATCGACTCGAGTGATGTTGAGTTGGCCATGCCCACCCAGTCACATGACCACTGAGCCACGCCTACCCAGCTGGTCATTAGGGCAGAGAACCGGTTGTTAAATTATTTGAATCCCACCACTGTGTGGACCAATCTTTAAGGGCTGCCCACCCAAAGCATTAGAGCTGCTTTTCTGTGTGGGATCAGGCCTGGATGACTCTATGAAGATCCTCTTGCAGAAGATTACATAAGACCTTTCCCTGTTATTGCACAGTTCCTTTCACTAAAACTTGTTGCAGCTCCTTCTCTCTTTTCTTCTCTCCATCAGGCATTCCTACCGCTGCTGAAGAAGGCAGCCCGGAGAAGTCCATGTCAAGGGCTGAGCAGCAGCAAGGCGGCTATTATCAATATATCCAGCAATGGAGGATCAATAGAACTTGTGGCTTATTGGCATGTAGGAGCTTCAATTTCATATCGCTGTAGTAAGGTACTTAATGTGTTTTCTATGTGGAACTCACTTGGTTTATTTAACATCTTTTGGATAATCATATTGTTTTGTTTTTAAATTCAAAAGAAAAGTACTTTTCCACAGGAAAGATACTTCATAGTAATTGCAAGCTCTTATTTCAAATTAATCTGGTCCATTTATAGCTTTCTAAAATCAAAGTTATAATCAATATGTTCGGTTTATTTAAAAAAAACAATTAAGGGTCTTAGCTTGCAGTTAATTTTTTCTTTCATTAAGGATTGAAGGTAGACGCATTTGGTGCTTTTAGACTTGTTGTTCCGAAGATTTCTAATAGTTGAAAATTAATTGGTACGTAATTTCTAAATATGATTAGAAAATGGAATATGCAAAGTTAGTGTCCCTTTAAAGTTGCCAGATGTGGTTTGAGCAAGATGGATATTTCCAAACTGGATGTCCAAAGCTAGATGATGTCCCATCTGGGGCAGGTTGAAGACTTGAAGAAGAATTCCAAGTGATGGTAAATTCCTTCTAGTTCTTAGCATTCAATCAGTAGAAATGCCCAAACCGATGATAACTAAAATGCCTTTTCCCAGAAAATGTAATAAGATACACCTTTTTTTTGCAAGCCAGAACAATGCATGTGGTTCAGTGATGGGTTGCCAATATTTTTACTACCACTTCGAGTGCGCTCCCATGCATGCTGCTCGCGCATCCACGCAACACTTCTCCGCAGAAGCATCCGGGCAGGTGGGCAGAGCCTCCCGCTGCCGCTACTACCGGTTCGCCGGAACCAGGAGCAACCCACCTCTGATGTGGATGGCTTTCTGCCTGATTGTGTTCTAAAGGAATTGTTTAATCCAGTTCTGGTGCCTATGCCTCTATACCTTCCCAGCTGTGGATGATGATTAATGCACAATATCTTGTCAATCCCAATTTATCTTAGCCTTTTCCTCCCGTCTTCTCTTGAAATTCTTCCCTTGTTTTCCCCAATGCAGGCTGCTTTAAACATGCTCACCAAGTGCCAATCTCTTGACTATTCAGCCCATGGGATTATGAGCGTCTCCATGCATCCTGGCTCAGTTGAAACAGCTCCCAACCGTTTTGTAAGTCTGTTCTCCTTGAAGAGCTATAACACATTTCGTGCCAGAGATGGGTTACTACCGGTTCACACCCGTTCGGGCGAGCCGGTAGTGGTAATTTGGACTCAGTTGCTGAACCAGTAGGGATGGCAGGCTGGCCATGCCCCTGAACCGGTTTCCTGGTTGCCCATTCCGTTGAGGGCATGGTTTTTTTGTCATTTTATAATGTTCTGTGCATGCACAGAACAGTTTAAGGACAACTGCGCATGCACAAGCAATGCGTGGCTGGCATACGCAAAGCATGCACAAAGGAAATTGGCAGTAATGCCGGCAGCAATCCATTCCTGATTCGTGCCTATCCAGATATCTATGTATACCTACACATATGGATTACCTACTAATCAGTCCTGAAGTTTTTAATGCTAAAGTTTGAATTAGCACATTGGATTAGAGGTAAAGAAATGGCAGAATGGAAATTTTCATAGACCAAAGTGAATAAGGTAGCCAATCCCTCCTCTCCCCTCACTTCCATTTCCTCTTAGGAGGAATATTAAATCTCACCTTCTCCTCTTGCAGTTTGAGTTATTTCTCCCTATTTGTGGAACATTATGTCTGCAGGAAAGCATGTTGTTATATCTGAAATGGTCAACACTCTGTCCCTCTCATATTTAAGACTCAAGGCAGGGTTGACTCATTTATTTGGGAAATCATAATGGTGGAAGATGGTTCCACCACAAAACCGCGGAGGACAAAATCGCGCTCGACGAAAGCGCACATTTGACGTCATCACAGCGCGACGAAAACATTGCGCTGTGATCGAAAAATGTAAAAATAAAGCGAAAACCTTACCCTAACCCCCCCAAACCTAACCCTAAACCTAACCCTAAACCTAACCCTAAACCTAACCCTAAACCTAACCCTTAACCTAACCCTAAATCTAACCCTAAACATAACCCTTAACCTAAGGCTAAACCTAACGCTAACCCTTAACCTAACGCTAAACCTAACCCTAACGCTCTAAACCTAACCCTAACCCTTAACCTAACCCTAACCCTAAACCTAACCCTTACCTTTATGTGAATCGGCTTGCTTTAATTTTAATTTTATTTCAATTTTTAATTTTTTTCGTCGCGCTGTGATGACGTCAAATGCGCGCTTTCATCGAGCGCGATTTTGTCCTCCGGGGTTTTGACGGGTCACGGTGAAAGATAGGGAAAAGATTCACACATTAAATCACAAGAATTCCCCTTTTGAGATATTAGAAGCAACTTCATTGACTCAGTATCTACATTTGTAAGGCCTGCTCATCCATAGTTAATATGATTTAATTAAGCCAAATTTAGGGATTTAAATGATGCTTTGCTTCATCACCCATCACAAGGGCTGTGTTCATATACCTTTGTAAACCAGAACAAGTTTGGGCAGTTTGATACAAATCCTTCTCTTTATTAGAGTTGAACATTTATGGTCAAGAAACCCAACTGGATTCTTCTGATCTATGTAGATGAGGATTCTGGGCTGGGTGCAGCTGATTCTTTAAACCTTATGAGATCCTTTTTTTGTGACAGCCGGAAATCAGCGTGGAAGAGAGCACACAAGGCATCGTGAATGTGCTGTCCAATCTTTCTGAGGTAGACAATGGCACTTTTCTCGATTGGTTGGGTCGTCAAGTTCCCTGGTGATTCATCAGTCTCGCTCTAAGGTCATTGGATCATAATACACTGAGAAGTGATGGGGCTTCAATAAACTGACTTCAATCATGAAAGTCCTCATCTTGTTTTTTTCCTTTTTTTTCACCAAATTTCAAACATTTGCATATATTATAAAATCATTTTGTAAAAAATATAATAATGCAACCACGAAGGACCAATGAAGAACTGTTCTGGTTTCGGGGATTAGAAAGACTGATTCCACAAATGTCACAAAATATATGTTTATGATCTCAAACATAGTGTCAATGTATGAATCACCAACTGTCTCATGCCAGATGCATGAGTTTTGATTAACTTTTAGAACACATTCTTTCAATACACATCTAATATTTAACATTCATCGCTCTATGTAATACCCATTGCTTGATCCCTTTAAATCTTTAAATTTAGCTGTTGATGTTTTCATTTAGATTTGTTTTAATATATGAAGATTTTCACACTAATGAATAAATGTGGCTGAGACAAAGCAAAGAGACACATTAGGAGCAAAAAAGTACACATTAGATCTCGGCAGCCTAACTTAGTTGGGAATCTTGGTCTACCACAAGCATTTTAATCTTCCTTTTTACCGTGAATCCATAACAAGGAGGTGGAACATGCCCCCAATTGCAATAACCAGCATGGCTTATTATCGGCCATGCTTACCATAATTTCTAAAATTCCTAGAGGGTGAGACCACAGATTCCTCCTCTATCTATAATGTTGAATAATGGCTAGTTTTCAAGTTATGGCTCAAATGAGTATGCCATTCCCGATTCCGTGGTGGCAAAGAAGCTAGAATTCAATATTGTAGGTTAATTCTGCTCACTGCCAACAGTTCGATTCTTACAGGTTCAAGGTTGGCTCAGGCTTCCATCCTTCCAAGGTCCATAAAATGAGGACCCAGTACTGTTGTCGGGGGGGGGGATATGTTGACACTGTAAACCACTTAGGACTGTAAAACACTTTAAAGTGCCATATAAGTCTAAGTGCTAGTGTTATTCATCCTAGATGATCTCAGAGCAATGTAAATGGCAAGGACAAACTTTTAAAAATAAATAGATTAACACACCAAAACCTTTTGCCATATTTTAAAAAGGGAACAGTGCTTTTAAATACTTAAATATCTAATGAAGTTAGAGGTGGCTCAGTGGCTGAGCTTGTCGATGAGAAAGGTCGGCAGTTCAGTGGTTTGATTCTCTAGCGCCACGGAATGGAGTGAGCTCCTATTACTTGTTCCAGTTTCTTCCAACTTAACAGTTCGAAAACAAGTAAAAACGCAAGTAGAAAAATTGGGACCACCTTTGGTGGGAAGGTAACAGCGTTCCGTGCACCTTTGGCATTGAGTCATGCTGGCCACATGACCATGGAGATGTCTTCGGACAGCGCCTGGCACTTTGGCTTTGAAACGGAGATGAGCATCGCCTCCTAGAGTCAGAAACGACTAGCACATATGTGCAATGGGAACCTTTACCTTTACCTATTAAAGTTGGAATTGAAGTTTGGTGCTAAAAAGAATATAGACTTTAGTGTCCCAAATAGCCCTGAACAGAGATTCAGGGCTATTTGGGGCCTATTCAGGGCAAACCAGGAAGTTATACTTCCAACATTCACGGTCTTCCGAATCCAATTGCTATCACAGTACAGGGGAAAAAAAGCTGGTTTTCATAATCTTAGTAGATCAGCTGTTTATTTTTCCTGTGAATATTTAGGATGTTCAAGCTAAGCACCAGCACTTTAAATTCCTTTGTATTCTAGAGATCTTTATCTGATAATAGAAGCAAGCAAATTTAATATCTTCTTATTAATTGCTTATAGCCCTTAAGTTGCATTTCAGGTTTTGCCTTAGGAGATTTCGCAGATGCTTATATTTTCTGGATTACGTTTGTTCTTTGTGAGTAGCATATAACATACAGATCTTTTGTGTTTAGGCAGGCATTGAGTAGGGAAACAAATTAGTGCAGTAATTGAATGCATTTTTCATAAGTTGGAGTCAATTCCATTTAAATGCCTCGTGTTTTCTTGGGTTGATCTGTTTTGAGCTCTGGGCTTTTCAATGTTTGTTTGTTTGCTTCCTTATTTGATTCATTTCATATTTTAATTTTGGCGCTGTTCAACTGCAGACAACTTTGGTATAGTATACATATAGGTAAAGGTGAAGGTTCCTCTTGCACGTATGTGCTAATCGTTCCTGACTCTAGGGGACGGTGCTCATTTCTGTTTCAAAGCAGGAGAGCCAGCACTGTCTGAAGATGTCTCCATGGTCATGTGGCCGGCATGAATAAACGCAGAATTTGTTTATTTATTTATTTATTTATTTATTATTAAAATTTATATGCCGCCCAATCCCGAAGGACTCCGGGTGGAAAAAAAAGAAAAAAAAAGAAAAAGACAGATTTAAAATCACAACACATGCATTCGTTCTAATCGGGGCTGGACCTCAACAATGAGGTCAACAGCCCCAGGCCTGCCGGAATAGCCAGGTTTTAACAGCTTTCCTGAAGGCCATGAGAGTGGGTAAGGTCTGGATCTATGAGGGTAGCTCATTCCAAAGGGTCGGAGCAGCCACAGAGAAGGCTCTCCTCCGGGGGCCCGCCAGCCGACATTATCTGGCTGAGGGCATCTGAAGGAGGTCCAATCTGTGGGATCTTACCGACCGCTGGGAGGTATGTGGCAGTAGGCGGTCTCGCAGGTACGCTGGCCCTAAGCCATGCAGGGCTTTAAAGGTAATAACCAACACCTTGAATTGCGTCCGGAGTCCAATTGGTAGCCAGTGAAGCTCGCGGAGGACAGGTGTAACGTGGGTGTATCTTGGTACATCCAATATCGCTCACGCGGCCGCATTCTGGACTAGCTGCAGTCTCCGAACGCTTTTCAAGGGTAGCCCCATGTAGAGAAGGCGCACAGAACACTGTTACCTTCCCACTAAAGGTGGTTCCTATTTTTCTACTTGCATTTTTATGTGCTTTCGGATTGCTAGGTTGGCAGAAGCTGGGACAAGTAATGGGAATTCACTCCATTACACGGCACTAGGGATTCGAACCGCCAAACTGCCAACATTTCTGATCAACAAGCCCAGCATCTTAAGTCACTGAGCCATCATGTCCCTGATTAGTATACTGTACATATAGTAAGATACAAATGCCATGCCAGACGAAGGGAACAGGTAAAGAACAGGGGTCAACTTGGGAGTAGGGCCACAGGTGCACAATGAATGGCCCCTCGCAGAGGAAATAAAAGAGGAGTGAATGGGGAGTGGAGTTTGCAGGAGACAATTAGTTCACTTAATTGGTTCGTGACTCTCCGAGACTCCTTAGAGTCTCCTCCAACTCTTTGAAGTCCGAGACTCCAAGTTTTGCAGATATCGGCCTGTCAGCTATCCAAGCCATATTAGGTCTTTGACTGTAAATCCTCCCTTGTCGGGACAAGGAGTTTGCTTTATGTTCTTGGGAAACCTAGATCAGAACAGATGTGTAAATTACACACAAAGAAACAAATCAGTGCTAAGTAGAAGCGTTAGCTTCCAACTGCTGGAGACAAAACGTCACCCTTTCCCAGGCCCCCTGGCCATATTCCTACCAAATTGGTATCTTTGCATGAAGTAGGATTAGAATGTATCCCCAATGTGTGGATGAAGTTTATTAAAAGGTCTAAAAGTGGGTGTTGCCTTTTGCTTATATTGCCCTTTGTAGAAGGGGAAGAAGCAGTTGAAGCAAATCTTCAAGAAGGTTGGGAGCAGAAGCTGCTGCTCCAGGAGAGATGGCAAAGTCAATGGATTTCTGCGTTTTCAGCGTTCTGGTGACAGGATCCGACCGGGGGATCGGCCTGGGTCTGGTGAAGAGGTTTCTGGAGCTGCCTTCTCCACCCAAATGGGTCTTCGCTACAACTCTTGACCTGCAGGGAGAAGGAACCAAGGTAAGAATCGCTTAATGGAACAGGATGGTGGAGTGTAATGCTTAAGATGTTGAACCAAGGATGGATTGACCTAGGCCAGCCATTGGCAGCCTACGGCTCCTTCATCCCTCTGCTGTGGCTCACTGTCGCCGGTCAGCTCCACAATTGATAGGGCTTTCAGTTAGGACAGGTAGAGGGAAAAGGACGCCGTACTAGGAGGAGACTCTATGGTGGGGGGGGGACTGGACCTCCAGTCAGCAAAGGAAAAAGTACTCCGTGCTAGGAGGAGACTCTTTGGTTGTGGAACCGGACTTCTGGTCGGCTCCAGAATTGAACAGAGAGCTTCCGGTTAGGGCCTTTGTGACTCTTTGAGTTTTTAAGGTTGCTAACCCCTGACCTGGATGTCCCTTCCCACTTGACCATGAAGTTCCTAGGTGATTTGCAGCTTCTTGAGTATCTCTCAGCCCGCAAGTCCCTCCCCCCACCCTCCACAGGGTTGCTGGGGGAGAAGAATTGTACATCAAGTTGGGCTTCCAGGTGAAAGATGGGTGAAGATGAGATTCGGAAAGCCAAAGAGCAGTTGGTTTCACAGTTCACTGTAAAGCCTGGTTTATTTTAGTTTGACTTTTTATATAAAACACAACTAAGCAATCTGCTAATTCCTGGGCCTCCAATGTTACAGCAAGGCAAGTTAAGGAAGTGTTTTTGAAGAAAAAGATAAACTGTTCATAAAATAATTTAAAAGATCCAAATGCAATTGAGCAATAGCTGCAGATGTCCAGAGTAGACTATGAAAATCTTAAATAGCAAAAGTTGGAGGAAAAAACAAAAAACAGAGGAGAGAGACTTAGGAATGCTTTTTCCCAATTTTTTTCCTTATTTCTTTTATTTCTTGTTCATTTGGCCTTTCTAATTTTTCTTTAAAATAATAATTTTTGCTTCAACCTTTGTTCTAGTGTAAAGTTCATGTTATGTACGTATATGTATAATTTTCTCTTTTCTTTGTTTTTGCATCTGCTGTGGCTTGTTTTGCCAAATCAATAAATAAGTATACTAGTGTAATATAAAGACACACGATGGGGCTGCCTTGAAGACCATCTACCTGTTACAACTGGTGCAATATGTATTGCTGTGTGAAGTTCTGGATCTTCACAGTTTCCTGTATTACCCAGTTCTCCATCAGCCACACCAACTTCCAGTTTCATTGTGGCTACCATTTAAGGAGCTGGCTATCACTTTTAAAGCTCTAATAACTGGCTTTATTACAGGACTACCTCTCCCTGAAGGTATTTGCCTATCCTACCAGCTTGGGTAGGGTAAGTGTGCTCCAGATCTGTCCCTTTAAATGCCACCAAGCAGGATTTAGGAAATTATACCAGTAACAGAACCTGCTCTGTGGAACATTCTCTGCCCAATATCCAGCAAGACCCTACCTGCCTAGCCTTCTGGTTGACCTTGAGTTAGCAGGGCCCTGGTCAATCTAGACATTGCTACATGGAAAAGTATTTGTTTGGAGGCACTGGAAGTTTTGATGCTTTTATTGCCTCTTTATGTTTTTATTAAAGGGACGCGGTGGCTCAGTGGCTAAGATGCTGAGCTTGTTGATCAGAAAGGTTGCCAGTTCGGTGGTTCGAATCCCTAGCGCCGCGTAACGGAGTGAGCTCCCATTACTTGTCCCAGCTTCTGCCAAACTAGCAGTTCAAAAGCACGTAAAAAATGCAAGTAGAAAAATGGGGACCATCTTTGGTGGGAAGGTAATAACGCTCCGTGCAGTTTCGGCGTTTAGTCATGCCGGCCACATGACCACGGAGACATCTTCGGACAGCGCTGGCTGTTCGGCTTTGAAACGGAGATGAGCACTGCCCCCTAGAGTCGGGAATGACTAGCACATATGTGTGAAGGGAACCTTTACCTTTTACCTTTATGTTTTTATTGCTGTTTTGGGGACATGCCCAGAGTTCTGGTCTATAAGATGGATAGTATTACCAGTGTTTCAAATAAATAAATATATTGACATACCTTTTTTTGTTTACTGTTCATTTTGATGTTGCCCTCTTTGGAACTGGATTCAATTCATTGCCCTGTAAAAATACATTTTAATTCTGAGATTTTTTTTTAAAAAACCCACCTTTTTCTTCCCCTTCTTCAGGAGGTAAAAGAGATGGCATGCAGATATCCAAACTTGGTGTTATTGCAACTAGGTAAGTTTCAAGAGCCAAAGGCAAGTTGGACAAATTTTGGCCTATAGTAATACTCAGAGATCCTGCTAAAAGCCATTGTTGGACTAACAGAGGCTGCAAGATCTCTAGTAAAGTTCGCTGTGATTTGTGTGTTTTTCATCAGTATGTTGCGTGACCTCCAGTTATGTGGTTTCTGAATTAGCAGAATATGTTACAGCTACTGGATCTGAATGATCACAGGATGACAGTAAAGAACTAATCCCTTAAAACAATGCTTGAAGACAATCCGTGTCACAGCTTGTCCCTGATTCCAGAAAGAACAAATCTCTTTATTATTTAACTTCAGCCTTGTCAGAGTATATTCATGAACTGGAATAGAGCATAGCAACAAGATCAGCCAATGGGAGCTGAAACACACTTGGCGCCTGGGCGTGGCTTAGCTCTGTAGCTTTGAGTCTGTGCAAAAGCTAAGGACTGGTCCTCTGCTGGAACTGAAACCAATTTCTCTTCTCTACCACATTGGAAGAACCACTCTTGGTATTGTATATATGTCTCGTGTTATATTACATATAAAGAGAAGTTAATGAATCCTGCTGAATCCGTTACCTGTGTGTACTTTCTGGATTTGATTTCGGCAACAAACTCTGACAAGCCTCACTTTAAGTCTAATGTTTAGCAGAGTGCGAGATCGTTAGTGATCTTCAGCTACTTGTTTCAGGCATTGATTTTTTTTGCACTCATTACTAATATTCTGACAATATATATATATATATATATATATATATATATATATATATATATATATATATATATATGTGTGTGTGTGTGTGTGTGTGTGTGTGTGTGTGTGTGTGTGTGTGCGCGCGCGTGTGTGTTTTATTTGTGCTGATAAATAAATAAAGGGAGACTAGTATAGATCTATTTCAAGCTATTTAGCTCTCATCAGCTAGCCATACCCTTGCTGGGATTCGAACCTGTGCTGTGTTGCATCTTAGGCAAACGTCTTAGCCATTATGCCACAGGTCTCCTCCTTATCAGCTGAAGCCAGGGAATATACAGTCAATACTTTCAACATTTTGGGCCTGGAACCTGTCGTGGTGCCACTCAAAGGAGCTATTTAGTTGTATGGATCTTCTGAACTTCCATCAAACGTGTGGTGAACAAGTTTGAAGGGCATTTTGTACAGTCCATGTTGAAAAACTCTCATCATTCCTCAGATGTCACTATTCTTGAGAGCATCCAGGCAGTTTTAAAAGAAGTAGAAAGGTGTGTTGGAGATGGTGGGCTGACCCTCCTCATCAACAATGCTGGCCGTTGGTTCTTTGAAAATCTAGAAAAAGAGAATGCCAAGGATATGCAGACTTTATATTCGATCAACACCATTGGACCACTGCAAATGAGTCAGGTTTGTTGATTCTTTATTTTTTTGGAAACCACATTTGAGCAAAGTCCCTTATATTACAGGGATGCCCAACTTTGGCAACTTTAAGATGTATGGACTTCAACTGCCAGCATGGCTGGCTGGGGAATTCTGGGAGTTGAAGTCCACAAGTCTTAAAGCTGCCAAGGCTAATATATTATTTGACACAAAACTAAAAAAAACCTCAATATAAATAAAGCAGAATGATAATGCTCAAAATGAGTAGACATTGTAGAGTGATTTTGAAGCAGGTGGAATATCCTTGAGCTACCTGCTTGGGGTATCTTAGTCAGAAGAACATCTTCTAGGCTACTGTGACCTTTGTGGTTAGAATCACCCATAATCCTTCGGAGTTAAACACAGCTTGACACAATCCTTAGACATATCAAGGCAAGGTCGTATGAGATTGTTCAGATCCTTCAATCCTGGGGATATAGATACAGTTCTACGTTCTACAGTTCTCCATCAGGAATAGGCTGCTGCTGCTGCTGCTGCTGCTGCTGCTTCTTCTTCTTCTTCTTCTTCTTCTTCTTCTTCTTCTTCTTCTTCTTCTTCTCCTCCTCCTCCTCCTCCTCCTCCTCCTCCTCCTCCTCCTCCTCTACCACCACCACCACCTCCTCCTCCTCCATCTCCTCCTCCTCCTCCTTCTTCTTCCTCCTCCATTTTCTCCTCCTCCTCCTCCATCTCCTTCTCCTCCTCCTTCTTCTTCCTCCTCCACCTCCCTCCTCCTCCTCCTCCTCTTTAAGTGATCCACTTGAGTATGATCAGTCAGGAGCTGGATGACTGTGGGAGGATTCCCTTGGAGAACAGCTTCAGTTGATAGAAGTCCCTTTAGTTATCTGATGCCAGCATTTGATGCACAATTTGTTTTCCCAGACCTAACTTCAACCTCTCCACCCTTTTCCTCTTCTTCCCTGCAAGGCCTTTCTACCCCTGTTGAAGAAGGCAGCCCGGAATAGTCCAATGCAAGGGCTGAACACCAGCAAGGCGGCCATTATCAATATTTCCAGTTCCCTTGGCTCAATGGAGGTTATGCTTATTTGGGAGAAAGCACAAGTAGTTTCGTACCGTTGCAGTAAGGTACCTAATGTGATTTCTATCTGGATTTTCCTGCACATCATTGGAACTTCCTTTTTCAGTCATTGCTGGGTCTGCCCCTACATGCTTGTCACTTAAAGAGTAATTTATTAGTGACTGTTGTGATTTGGAATGGTTTGGAAAGACAAGAAAATAGGGACCTTTTATGAACCTATACTCCCTTAATTTGTGGTAGAGTCAGGGTGATTGAATGAAGCTGAGCATTTACTGGCTGGATGCCCTTCCTGATGCCACATGGACTTCACAGCAATTTTTTTTTTGCACCCTAGGAGAGAAACTGCTACTGCTACCTAGGATTGAACTCTTAACCTTCCACGTGGGAGGCAAACATCTTCACCACTTGGCCATCATGCCACTCAATGCAATATAATCAATTAGATACCTATTTCTTTGCTAGCCAAAACCATCCATATGGTGGGCTTCCTTCTCCCCTCTCCTCCTTTCTGTGATAACAGAACTGTTTAATAGTCCAGTTGTGGTGTGTTGCCTCCTCCTTTCCAGCCCTGGAGGAGAACAGAGTAGTCCAATATAATCAAATGATTTGTCTTCTCTTTCATCTGTATTTCCTACTCCAAAAGCATGCATTTTCTTTATATCTATGGAGATACTCCGTCATCCAAGTCATGGCTGTCCCAAGGGTGGTTTATTTTCAAGAGGCAACTGGACTTCCTGGTTTTTCTTTGAAGTTTCGCTTCTCATCCAAGAAGCTTCTTTCCTTATAGTTCTTTTTTTTCTCCTTTTTGCTTATGCAGGCTGCTTTAAACATGCTCACCAAGTGCCAGTCACTTGAGTATTCAAAGAGTGGGATTCTGACGGTAGCCATCCATCCTGGTTTGGTAAATACAGCTAACAACCGTTACGTAAGTCTTTTAATCCTGGAAAAAGAAATAATGCATTTATCCATGGACCCTGGTTGTATGTGCATATACTCTGGGTGAATAATTTAAATTCTATGCCCTACAGTAATTTTTAATGAAATATAACAAATGCAAAAATAAAAAGTCATACAAACTTTAAAAAAAATGAAATAGAGGTGCAGAAAAGAGAAGAGAAAGAAAAGACAAAAAGAAGAAAAAACCAAAAATATATTAAAGGAAAAAAAACCATTTCCATTTTGCTTAGGATCTAAGGTGGGTTTCACGTGTTCTACCGTCTGACAGATTTCTAAAAGATGGTTTATTGAAAATTGGGAAAAGATGATTTGCCAATTTGGAAAAGTCTGTTTTGGAAAATATCTTGGCATGCAGTGTGCTAAACATGTGGTAACGCAAGTCATACGAGTTTGCTTAAAGTATTAAAAACAGATCCTTTGGCTTGCAAAGTATGCTTCCCCTGGTTTTGTTTAATTTATTCTATGAACTCAAATTTAAGGATTTATGGAATGCATTGGCCCATCACTTGATCACAGAGGCTGCTGTTTTGATCTAGGCTTCCCCAGCAGCACAAAGTCAAGTCCTCGTCCCAATAAACCCGTTTTATTTAATTTACAGTGAGTTCCTTTCCAGCAAAGTCTTGGCCCACAGTCTTTCAAGATAGTTCACAATTACCGATCTTTATCACGCTTGGAGAGTGGCCATGCCAATATCTTTCAGATACCTCAATACTTGGCAAGAATGAACTAATTGTCTCCTGCAAACTCCAATCCACTTTCGCTCCTCTTTTATTCCCTGGGGGCGGGGACATTCACTGTCCACTGGTGGCCTTACTCCCAAGTCGACCCTTGTTCCTTAGCTGTTCCCTTTGTCTGGGAACTCTGTGCATGTGCACACTGGGAACAGGCTCCAGCTGTTCATCTGCCTCACTGATGTCTGACTCCGAAGGCAGCTGATAATTGGCATACGGCTCTGGCCCCCCTCTCTGCCTCCAACACAGAGCCCTCATCAGAGCCTTCCCAGACTCCAGGACTGGCCCATGTTCCTCCCCAAACCTCCTCACCGTCTGAATCTGCTGCCAGCTCCACTGGCCACTGGTGGGCCACAACAGCTGCATTCATATAACTTTGTAATGTAATCAATCAACATTTGATTGACCAGTTTCATACAAATCATTCTCTATATTAGAGTTAAACATTTTATGATCAAGAAGTCCAATTAGATTCTGTTGATCTGCTTAAGGGAGAATTCTGGGCTGGGCAGGACTGATTCTTTAAACCTTATGAGATCCTTCTTTATGACAGCCGGAGATCACTGTGGAAGAGAGCACAAAAGGCATCGTGACTGTCCTATCCACGCTTTCCGAGAAGGATAATGGGACCTTTCTGGATTGGTTGGGTCATTGTGTTCCCTGGTGATCCATTACTCTCACCCTTATGCCATTGGTTCATAATATGCTGAGAGGTGATGATCCCTTCAATAAACTGCTTTATGTCATTGAATTCCTGGTCTTGTTCTTTCTTTTCTTTCACAAAATTTCAAACATCTGCATGAGTACCTCAGTACTCATCATTAATTCGTTTGGGGAGGTGAAATGAGTATCAGAAACGATGAATATCAAACATTTTTCCCCATAAGGAATAATGTAGAGAATCACATGGCAGCTGATACCAGTTCTAATTTGTGTGTTGAGTACCAAACAAACAATGATTACCGGGACAAAATTCTCATGTCATGTCAAAATACATTGGGTACCAATATCAATGAGTGAGTACCAAGGAACTGCATATATTATTTAAAAGATTTTGTAAAGAAAAAAAGTAAGAGCACCTAGCAAAATAAAATCCAATGCAGATAAAAGTAAGGTTTTACACTTAGGTTAAAAAAAAACCTCAACTGTATAGGTATATAAACCATGTTGAAACTTGGCTTAATGCCAGTAACTGCAACATGGATCTTGGAGTCCTAGTGGACAATCACTTAAATATGAGCCAATAGTGTGAGGCAGCAGCCAAAAAAGGCAATGGAAGTAGAAAAATAGAGATAACCTTTGGTGGGAAGCACTGGTGGGTTGCAGGCAATACACCCTGGTACAGTGCCTGCCAGGTGCATCGGATACCATTCCAATATGGTGCTTTGGAAGGCCCACCCACCCGCCTGTCCTCCATACCTGTATTTGAGCTCTTCGGCACTTATGCACACCACACGTATGAGCTGTGGAGCGTCGTGGAGGCTCGCAGAGGCGTCACAGGAGATAAGGATGCATGTGTGTGTGCTGTACGCATGTGCACACGCTGTGCACATTCATGTGGGTGCCGGGGCCCGTTGCACTGTACCAGTTGCAACGCAATCCATAACCCACCAATGGTGGGAAGGTAACAGTGTTCTGTGTGTCCTCATGCTGACCACATGACCACGGAGATGTCTTTGGACAGTGTTGGCTCTTCAGCTTTGAAACGGAGATGAGCACCACCCCCTAGAGTCAGGAACTACTAGCACATGTACGACGGGAAGTTTTACCATATATTAGAGGTAGTGTCACCGTTCCAAGTATCATGTAGAATTAAATCAGAATCAAAGGCAGAACGATCCTTAAAGTTCCAATTTAATAAAGCAGACATCTTAGCACATCTGTGTTAATCCCAATACTGGAAATGACATCAGAATTCCACCCAGTTAAAAGTTCATGATCTTGTCCCCACACCCACAATCCATCACATGGTCGAATCTTCTTCTTCCACGCTGGCATCCACACCCAGCTGCTTCCGGTCAGGTGTCAAAGTATGGAGACAAAGGATGACCTTGGCTTCTCGTAAAGAATGAAAACAATACATTCCAAAATCTCACTCCTGTCTATTCCCCCCTCCCATCAACTATACTAATGAAACAGCATATTGAAATTTCATTTCATTTATTTCATTTATTAAATTTCTCTGCCACCCAATCCCGGAGGACTCCGGGCGGCTTACAGAAATGAAAAAAGATTAAAAAGAATTATTAAAAACAATTGGACACAACAAGGTTAAAAAGGGAAATAAGAGAAAGTGTGGCAGGCCAAAATTCTAAAAGGAATATATTGCTCCCGGTTTGGGCGAACCAGTAGTAGTGGTGGGGGGAAGCTCTGTTCACCTGCCCAGATGCGTCTGCGCGCATGTGCCCATGAGCAAACCAGTAGTAAAAAAAATTGGAAACCCACCACTGCTTTATATTTCCCAACCTCCCATCCTCCCTTATAGCACTGCACCCTCAATCCAAGCAAGCAATGTTTCCTTCCACAATATTTAAACGAGGTGTCAGCCTCTGTTTCGCTTTTGGCTGCCATTGAAACCAAGGGGTGGGGGGGAGGCATGGTATTTGGTTTTCAAAGGTTTTATTTCTTTTAAAACACAAATATTTCATCATTCGTCAATCATTAAAACATCGAAGTACAATTTTTTTTGTATGCCCCTCCCTCCCTCCACCCCCCTAGCCCCCTCCTCCTTCCCCCCCGACTTCCCAGAACCCGTACACGGTATGGATTTTTAACAAACACAGTCTAAAATCTATTGAGAAAAAAGAAATAAAGAAATTAATGACATTCTACATTGACCTTAGCTTCTTCTTGCTGAACTAACTTTAAACAATTTAAATCATTTCTGATCTTAAGCATAGGCTAACTGGAATTTCTTGGTCCCGTATTTATTTTGTATATAGTCAATCTATTTTTTCCAGTCTCGTTTATATCTCTCATTTGAGTGATCTTTAAGATATGCCGATATTTTGGCCATCTCGGCTAAGTTTGTGACTTTCAATGTCCATTCTTGAATTGTAGGCAAGTCTTCCTTCTTCCAGTATTGCGCCACCAACAGTCTTGCTGCAGTTATTAGGTGCAGAATCAAGTTAGTCTCTACCACTGTAAAGTCAGTACATATACCTAGTAAAAATAACTGAGGAGTAAACTTTATCCTTCTTTTAAAGATATTTTGCATAATCCACCATATTTTTATCCAGAATGCCTTAACCTTTTGGCAGGTCCACCATATATGAAAATATGTAGCATCGAGAGAGCCACACCTCCAACATTTAGGCTGTACATTCGGATACATAGAAGCCAACTTTTAAGGATCTAAATGCCATCTATAGAACATCTTGTAAAATTTTTCTCTCAGATTTTGAGCTTGTGTAAATTTCACATTTCTTACCCAGATTCTTTCCCATGTATCCAACATTATTGGTTCTTCAATATTTTGAGCCCATTTTATCATACAATCTTTAACTAATTCTGTTTCCGAATCCATCTGTATTAAGGAGGCATGGTATTTGGGAAGGGAAATTTTAAGTACAGGAGAGATTGTGAAAAGGGAGTTTTGTTCTCACCTTCTACTACACATGCTGGAGATAGTGATTGGGCCTGCCAAGGCCAAATGTCCTGCATGCCAACCTGATGATGCTTTTTGAAGATGGAACTCACATGACACCCGAGGGATTTACAGATTGGACTATGAGATGGGATTACCAGGGGAAGGGGGTTGGGTCACATATTGATATCTATGATTTCGCGCGCTTTTGCCTCAGATCTTGCTTTGCTTAGCTGCTATCTTTTCACAACCAGTAAAACTACTCTTAATTCTGTGAAATGGAGTTAAGTGGTTTCTTTCTTGGTTGCTGAGGGAGGCTGACATGACACGAAGCTTATTAGAAAATATATTCATGGGTGTGGCATGTTTTATCTTAATATTGTCACCTCTGATGAGGTTATACATTTGAACTAAACCTTCGAACATGTTGGAAGCTGAAGCTGCAGGTCCTGGAGGGATGGCCAAGACAGCTGGCTTCTCTGTTTTCAGTGTTCTGGTGACAGGATCTGATCAGGGGATCGGCCTGGGTCTGGTGAAGAGATTTCTGGAGCTGCCCTGTCCACCCAAATGGGTCTTTGCTACATCTCTTGATCTGCAGGGAGAGGAATCTAAGGTAAGAATCAGTTAGCATAGGATGGCTTGGAAATAGTGATTAAGAAGTTAAACTAAGGCTGAACGGAGACTGAAAGTCAACCTTGCATTTTGAACTCGCCAGGAATATATGTGAGCTGCATCCATACATATATGCCCTAATTATAATTTGCCCCTTTGCTTCAAGGAATGCTAAGCAAAACAGAGATTTGAGTTTCATTCTTTTTAAGTAGTATACAGGTCACCTTTTCTTGTTTCCCTTAAATTCTGTTCACTAACAGAAGACATTTAATTTCCTTACATTCTCTTTGCTTTAGTTATATTATGTATTAACTTCTTTTTAACACTATAATTACTGTGTTAGTTTTTTCTTTAACATAGCAGTCTTTTTTTATTACATTCAACAACAACAACAGAATTAAAAAGCAATGCTATTCAGACAGAAATATAACCAACATAGGAAAATAGAAAGCACAATTAAGGCATAATGCATGAAGTGAGATGGTTTTAAAAATATACTTAAAATGTAATTCACATTAATGTGATTCCTGACACCTCACTGATTTTGTATCCTCGCAAGCCACTCTCACTTCCATGCCATAAATACTCTGCTTCATGCATTTTATTTCAGCAAACAAAATGTAAGTAGATTTACCATATTTTTCAGCGTATAAGATGCACCTGAGTATACGATGCAACAAGGTTTTGAAGAGGCAATTTTTTTTTTAAAAAAGTAGGTAGATAGATAGAGGGAACGAGAGGGAGAGAAAGAGAGACAAATACAGTAGGTAGGTAGGAAGAGAGAGAGAGTAGGTAGGTAGGTATGTAGATAAAGGGAGAGAGAGAGAGAAATAGAGAAATAGAGAAATACAGTAGATAGATAGATAGATAGAGTAGGTAGGTTGGTAGGTAGAAGGATAGAGAGAGAAATATATATATATAGAGAAATTCAGTGGATAGGTAGGGAGAGAGAGTAGGTAGGTAGATAGAGGGATAGAGAGAGAGAGAGAAATACAGTAGGTAGGTAGGGAGAGAGAGAGAGAGAGTAGGTAGGTAGGTAGGTAGATGTTTCCAGGTGTATTTATCCATGTGCTGGAGAAGGAAATTGCTGACAATCTGCAGCACCTAAGACTTTGTTTCTGCTGGCACAGCACTTGATCAATCAGTTAAAGAGCTTTCCAAAAGGGGGAAAAAGGGTTTTGCACTCTACAAACCTCCAAAAAATGGCCCATTTTTTGCAAAAACGGGCTCATTTTTGTCAAAAAAATTGCATGCATAGCCTTGTGGAAACTTATAGAGTGCTGATGCGGGGGGGGGGGGGCAAAAAAGGCCCATTTTTTGTTCATTTCTGCCTTCCCCAGCCCCCAGGAGCTCTCTGAAAGGCTCCATAAGAGTATGCACAGCCATTCTGGTGAAGGGGCAGAGCTTCGGGAGGCAAAAAAATGCTGTATTTGATGTATAAGATGCACCCAGATTTTCAGCCTCTTTTTTGAGGAAAAAAGATGCGTCTTATACTGTGAAAAATACGGTATTTGTTTTCTAATAAGGAGATGCTTTGACCCTAATTGGCCAGATTAATACTGACCCCTATTTCACAAGATATCCATATGGTGTACCTATAATCTTCTGTCTGTGATCTTCTTTTTCTCCAGGAAGTGAGAGAGTTGGCTTGCAAACATCCGAATCTGGTGGTGTTGCAATTAGGTATGTTTTAAGGACAGAGTTTGTACTACAGGAATGCCCTGAGCATCCAGTTCACAGTCATCCCTGGAACTAACAAAACCTGCAATAGCTCTGGTTCTAACGGCTTTATGTGGCTTGCTCAGTACATGTTGTGGCACGCCAACTGCCAACGGAGCTGCTGGCAGACTCAGACAGTGAAGAGGTTGGGGAGGAACATGGGCCAGTCCTGGAGTTTGGGGAAGGCTCTGCGTCGGAGATGGGGCTAGGGCCGTCTGAAAGTTATCAGATGCCTTCAGAGTCAGAGATCAGTGGGGCAGAAGAACAGCTGGAGCCTGTTTCCAATGTGTGCATGCACAGAGCTGCCAGGTGCTGCGCAGAGCTGCCAAGAGAAGGGAACAGCTAAGGAGCAAGGCTGACTTGGGAATAAAGCCACAGGGAGGAGCAAAAGGGGAGGGGAGTTTGCAGGAGACAATTAATTTAACTCATTAGGGTGAAAATCTGTTCCTGATTTCCTTGTCAAGTATTGTCTGCCACAGAGGGGTGTTTGGAAGATATCGGCCTGGCAGCTCTCCAAGCCTGATAAAGGTCTGTAGTTGTGAAATCTCTTGAAAGACTGTTAGGCAGGACTTTGCTGGAGAGGAATTCCCTTTAAACTAAATACAAGAGGTTTTAGCAGGACGAAGAGTCAGCTTCGTGCTCTTGGGAAGCCTACATCAGAACAGTACAAACTTCTTTCCCAAAAAGAAAATAATTTAACTTAGATGCCTTCCATGTGTTAGACAAGCTTTTCCTAAAGCACACATTGAACAAGTAGATTCCATGGTAAGCTATGGGAAGTTCCAAGGAGATCCGTTTGAAGAAAGACCATGTGCTTTTAGTACAGCAGCTGTTGAAGAGTTTGCACATATAATCTTTGGTTGGAAATTATATTCTGCAGAAAGAACTGCTCACATCGATCCTTATTTAAAAAAACATTGAGACACCCTAACTTTTTACTTCCTGCAGGAAATGCATCTGCTGCATATCAGTAGCGAGACTGCAATTTTTATAATCAAGTTTATAATCAAAGTTTATAATCAATTAGATCAAACTCCATTTTGAAGGAAATAGACTATATTACATAGAAGAGATGGGGGTGAACTGCAGGGATAACCATTTATTATAAACATGTTCTACTGTTCTCTCTGTATTGGCCTTACGGGTTTTTAATATGGTCACATTACTAATCCTGCGAGTGCCTTGGACTGCAAGGTGATCAAACCAGTCAGTCCTAGAGGAGAGCAACTCTGACTGCTCTTTAGAAGGCCAGATCCTGAAGATGAAACTCAAATCCTTTGGCCACCTAATGAGACGAAAGGACTCACTGGAGAAGAGCCTAAAGCTGGGAACGATGGAGGGCAAAAGAAGAAGGGGACGGCAGAGAATGAGGTGGCTGGATGGAGTCACTGAAGCAGTAGGAGTGAGCTTAAATGGACTCCAGAGGATGGTAGAGGACAGGAAGGCCTGGAGGAACATTGTCCATGGGCTTGCGATGGGTCAGACACGGCTTTGCAACTAACAACAACAATTACTAATCAATAATAGTAACTAATAACTAATAATAATAAGAGCCGAGGTGGCACAGTGGTTAAATGCAGCACTGCAGGCTACTTCAGCTGACTGCAGTTCTGCAGTTCGGCTGTTCAAATCTCACCGGCTCAGGGTTGACTCATCCTTCCATCCTTCCGAGGTGGGTAAAATGAGGACCCGGATTGTTGGGGGCAATATGCTGACTCTGTAAACCGCTTAGAGAGGGCTGAAAACCCTATGAAGCGGTATATAAGTCTAACTGCTATTGCTATTGCTATAAATTTTATTGGTGGTGGTGATGATGCCATCCACTGTGGTTTCTTTTAAGTTTCAGTTGTATGGTGTATGATTCCCCCCCCCCCAGTTAAAAACAGGAAAATTCTGTTCTCTATTCTGCTATTCCATAAGGTGGTTAGCTACAAGAATAGGCATATAGGAAACTCTTCCCTTGCCATTCTAAAAGGCTATGTTGCTGAAATTTAAATAAAATTGCTTTTCCTTAGATGTCACTAATCTTGAAAGCATCCAGTCAGCTCTGAAAGAAGTGGAAAAATGTGTTGGAGAAGGAGGGATGAACATCCTAATCAACAACGCTGGCACTTCATCTCCCAATGATCTGGAAACAGAAAATGCCAAGGATATGATGAGAGTTTACTCTGTCAATACGATTGGCCCACTGCAAATGACTCAGGTTTGTTTATGAGGAAGCGAAGCAAAGAGAATGGGTATGTTGTTGAAGATTGAACAGCCGAATTCGGTGCGGCTAGAATGCAAGGAAATATCGTAATGGTGAAAACAAAGAAGTAGACATTGTACATTGATTTGGGAAAAGGTTGGAACATTGGTGGCAACAGCTCCCTTATAGGGAAGAAAATACTCCCAAACCGCTTCATAGTGCTTTAGAGCCCTCTAAGTGGTTTATAGTGTCAGCATGTCACCCACAACAATCTGAGTCCTCATTTTCCCAACCTCGGAAGGATGGAAGGCTCAGTCCACCTTGAGCCCCATCAGAATCGAACTCCTGGCAGTGGACAGAGTTAGTCTGCAATACTGCATTGTAACCACTGCACCACCATGGCTCCTAGACCTTCCTTATCCATCACCCAGGCACTGCATCAACTGGAGGCATTGACCCATCTTTAAGGGTAGCCCACCAAAGAGCATTAGAGTAGTTTTCCCAGTTGGGCTTAGGTCTAGATGACTCTATGAAGGTCCCTTTGCAGAAGATGACAGGAGACCTTTTCCTGTTAATGCACAGTTCTTTTTCTAGGCTTCACTGTAGCTCCTCCTCTTTTTTCTTCTCTCTACCAGGCATTTCTGCCCCTTCTGAAGAGGGCAGCCCGGAGGAGTCCGTGCCAAGGGCTGAGCAGCAGCAAGGCAGCCATTATTAACATATCCAGCATTGCCGGATCAATTGAGAATGTGGTTTTTTTGAAAAACGTGAAGATAATTGCATATCGTTGCAGTAAGGTACATTTAGAAACATCTTGAGGCTTCTTCTTCTTCTCCTTCTTCTTCTTTTTCTTCTCCTCCTCTTCCTCCTCCTCCTCTTCCTCTTCCTCTTCCTCTTCTTCCTCTCCTTCTCCTTCTCCTTCTCCTTCTCCTTCTCCTTCTCCTTCTCCTTCTCCTTCTTCTTCTTCTTCTTCCCTACCTAGTTAGGTACCAGATGGGTTTTCTAGGTGGACCTGCCTGAAGATCCAGGGAGTTCTCAACTTCTGACTGGTTGCTTACTGAGTTTTGATAGCCATTCCCCAACAGCTACTTACGACCTGATTTCAAAAATTCAAAATGCATGGTTATATTTTGGGTGCTAGGCAAGCAGTTCATCTTTACAGCCATTTGCAATAGCCCGTGGTCCCATGCCTGTGTTTTGCTGTTTACCACCACTTCAGCAAAAATCCCATTGGTTAAACTGGGTTTGTTCAACAAACATGGCATTTGTCTAACCACCACAGCATTCACTTAATCACTGCCTCAAACAGCGTTGAGTAATTTGGTCACGTGATGTCTCAACTGGCAATTTACGAGAGCAATGACTCGTAAACTACTGTTATCAGTTGAGGACTATCTGTAGTGGAGCCTCCTTTTTCGTCCAGTAATGCCTTTGTCCACGTCTGCTTCTTCCTAAAGATGCATTTCTAACCAATTGCCTAGAGGCAACGCTATGTGTGGTATTGAACACTGTCACAGCTCTGGGTCGGCAATCTTGCTTTACCTCTATTGCCTTTGCTCTTCTACCAATGGTGTTTCCAGATTTTGAACTGGCGCAGACTGCCTGTAGTTGCATTGAGAGGGATGCATGCATGCTAATCCAAGCCACCCCTAACACCCCCTCAGGATGTGTGTTCTGTTAAGACACAGCCTGTTGTGCCTTAAAATGGATTCTACTGTACTGCCATACAATGGCTTCTATTGTACAGCACAGTGGAGTTGCCATGGTAACGGTTTCACTGTACTCCACAAGGTGGCTCCCTCTGGTAAACGGGAAAATCCAACATTAGAAATTACATTTGGTAATTTACTATTGATACCAATACTCAAAAAAGATGCAAATTTGGAAGAATGGCAGAAAGGTATTAATAACTTTGTTTGGGCAGGGAAGAAACCGAGAATAAAACTTAAAATAATGCAAGATATACGTGAAAGAGGAGGTTTGAAAATGCCCAACTTAAAACTATACTATGAAGCAGTAGTTTTATCAACAATTAGTGATTGGATTAACAACAGAGGATAGAATATTGACTATTGAGGGATATGATTTGGTATATGGTTGGCATGCTTATTTAATATATGATAAGAAGGTGGACAAGATTTTTAAAAGAAATTACATTTGGTTCGTACATTTTCCCCCTATAAATAAATACCCGGGCAAAGCCAGATTATCAACTAGTATAGAGATATCTTTGCTAACCAGAATGATGCATATGGCTGGCTTCCTTCCCGTAGTGTTCCCAAGAAGTTGTTTAGTCCAGTTCTAGTGTGCCTCTTAGGCCTTTTCTAACTCCAATACCCTGTGTTCTTCCCCCTTTCCTTCCTTTTTCTCTTCAGGGCTTTCTTATCTAATTGTTCTGTTTTTCAATCCTGCAGGTTGCTTTAAACATGCTCACCAAGTGCCAGGCTCTTGAATATTCAGCCGATGGGATTATGAGCATCGCCATCCATCCTGGCTCGGTTAAAACTGCTCGCAACCCACATGTAAGTTTTTTTTTAATGTAGAAAGAGCCATCAGATGTCTTATGGTAATGCTCAAATGAGTCTCTAAATGTTTTTATATTTTATTGAATATGCTGTGCAAACAGAGGTATGTTGAATACTTCTGCAAAAGTTATGCTATAGATCCGTAGTTCTCAATCTTTTCTTCACCTTACCTTTTGAGCCACGGTGGCGCAGTGGTTAGTGGGCAGTACTGCAGGCTATTTCTGCTGACTGCCGGCTGCTTGCAATATGGCAGTTCAAATCTCACCAGGCTCAAGATTGACTCAACCTTCCAAACCTTCCCAGGTGGGTAAAATGAGGACCTAAATTGTTGGGGGCAATATGATGACTCTATAAACCGCTTAGAACTGTAAAGCTCTGTAGAGTGGTATACATGTCTAATTGCTATGCTGTTGTGGCCACGGACTACACAAGATTTAAATCATAATATTTCTGCAAGCCTTTGCAGATGATATTGTGATGATATTGTGCCCTCCCACCCCAGGTCTCCGCAGACCACAGGTTGAGAACCACTGCTACACATTGAATTAAAAGATTAGGTGTGAAGAGAATGAAGAATGGAAATCGGAACAGGAACAAATTGTCCCTAGAAAACTTCATTTCAATTTCCTCTTAGAAGAAAATTGACTCAAGCTCACTTCCCCTATAGGAATCTCTTCCTGTTTGTGCTATTGGTGATCTTTCCTATTTCCAGGGGAAGAAATTTCTGCAGCAAAGCATGTGCTTATAACTGAAATAACAAAGATTCTGTTGTTCTCATGTTTAAGACTCAAGGGAGGGTTGGCCCATTTGCTTTGGAACTATAGGCGAGGAAGGTAGAGGAAGACCCTCATATTAAACAAATCACAAAAAATCCTGTTTACAAATATTAGAAGAAACTCAGAGGTGGGATTCAACAATTTTTACTAGTGGTTCTGTGGACATGGCTTGGTGTGTGTGTCTTGGTGTGTGTGGCAGGGGAAGGTTACTGTAAAATCCCCATTCCCTCCTGATAGGGAGGCAGAGAATAGATGGGGCGGGGGCAGTCAAAGGTGGTATTTACTGGTTCTCCAAACTACTCAAAATTTCCGCTACCGATCAGAGATGGGTTGCTCCCGGTTCGGCCCGGTTCGGCCAAACTGATAGTGGAATTCAGGCCTGGGTCGCAGAACTAGCAGTTTCCCAGGCCTGCCACACCCCCAAACCGATTCGCTCACCGCCGCTGGGCCGCCACCATTGTTGTTTTTAGTGACTGCGCATGCGCAGTTCACTGTAAATTGTTCTGTGCGTGCACAAAGAACAATTAACATTGAGCAGCACAAGCAGCTTGCGGGTTGCGTTCAGGTTGCAAACCGGTACTAAAACTGGCAGCAACCCACCCCTGCTACCAGTTCTCCAGAACTGGTCAGAACCTGCTGAATACCACCTCTGAAGCCACTTCATTGACTCAGTATTTGCACTTGCAAGGACAGCTCACCCATCGTTCACATAATTTATTCAAATAGTTCAAATTTAGTCATTACAGATAGTCCTCAATTGTACAATTTGGACAATTTATATTGCTAAACAAAGCAGATCTTAGCAAATTGTTGCAGTTGTGAAGTAAATCATGTGGTTGTTAAGCAAATCCAATATCCCCCACCCGACCCTATCCCATCGACTCTGCTTGTGAGAAGCTGGATGGGAAGGTTGCAAATAGGAATCCCATCATTCTGAGAAATTGCAACGGTTGGAAATACATGCTGATTACCTGAATTTTGACCATGAAACTGTGATGGTTAAAAGTGTCCTTTTTGAGTTACTTTTTTCATTGCCGTTGTAACTTTGAACAGCTGCTAATTTGAGGACTAACTGTACATGATATATTGGATCATCACCTGATCATTGGTGTGGACCATTTTGTTTGTATAACTTTATAAGCTAAAATAACAATTAGTATCTTCTTTTAACGATCCCATAACCCCTTGCGGGGTGGAGTCCAGACAATTGAATGCAGCTAGGAGAGTATTTACTGGCCGGATGCCACTCCTGTTGCCAATGCGGAGTTTTGTTCAGCAGATATATTTTCATTGTGCCCAGAGAGAGAAATATCTGCCTCTACCTAGGATTGAACTCATAGCCTCCTGTGTGAGGCGAGAGCTCCATCTCTAGGCCACCATGCCACCCCATAAGCTAAAATGACCATGGCCTGTATAATGCAAATACATCTCTATTAGGGTTGACAATTTAAAATCAAGAGGCCCAACTGCATTCTGCTGATGGGCTTAGGTGAAGAATCTGGTCTGGGCAGGACTTATTCTTATAAACCTTATGCAATTTTTTTTGTGGCAGCCGGGAATGAGCGTGGAAGAGAGCACACAAGGCATCATGAAAGTGCTATCCACACTTTCCGAGAAGGACAACGGGACCTTTCTGGATTGGTTGGGTCGTCACGTTTCCTGGTGATCCACCAGTCTCCCCTTGATGTCGTTGGCGCATAATGCACTAAGAGGTGATGGCGCTTTATTAAACTAATTCCTCCCAGGAAAGTCCTGGCCTTGTTGTTTTCTTTGTTTCACAAGATCTCAAACATTTGCATGTATTATTAAACACATTTTGTAAAGAAAAAAGTAATGGTACTACCATATTTTTCAGACTATAAGACACACTTTTTTTGTCTCCCAAAAGGGGGTGAAAATGTCTGTGCATCTTATAGAACAAATATTCCTGAATCCCTGCCCACCAGTCAGCCATTTTTTGGCCTCTACACACCCCTTTTCTGGGCCTTTTCTGGTCTTTTCAGCCCTTTTTCCAGCCTTTTTGGCCCATTTTTCGGGCCTTTTTCGGGCCCATTTTTAAGGGTTTTTTTTAAGCTTTTTTGGGAAAAAAGGGCCAAAGAGCCTCAAAAATGGGCTGAAAAAAGTCTCAAAAACAGGCTGAAAAAAGCTTCAAAAACAGGCTGAAAAAAAGCTTCGAAAACGTACTACGTACCAAAATGCCCCCAAAATGAGCCAAAAAAACCTCAAAAAGGTCTCAAAAATGGGTAGAAAAAAGGCTGGAAAAGGGCCAGAAAAAGCCCCCCCAAAAGGGCTGAAAATGCAGTGCGTAGAGGCCAAATCCCCTCTTTTTTGTTTTCCTCTTCTAAATTTAGGTGTGTCTTATAGTCAGGTGCATCTTATAATCCAAAAAATATGGTACGTAGGACCAATGACACCTGTTTTGGTTGGGAGGTTGGGAAGCCGGATTCTACAAGTGTTAACAAAATAGATATTTAGGGTCACATAGACAGTGTCAATGTGTGAAAGAAAGATAACCCCATATCTCAAGCCAGAAGCATGGTCTATCCTTTTCAACTGTTTTTTAGAATGTATTTTTTTTCAACATGCACACGTACACAAACAACTCCTTGTACATCCATACAATATCTTACCAAAAAAGAAGAGAGAGAGAGAGACAGGGAGAGAAAGAGGGAGATTGTGTTGCCATATTCCCCAAAAAACTCTTTGTAGACAAATTTTCTCTTTCTGATCTCTCCTGCTCAATCGGGAAACCCGATTTCAAACAAATGACTGTCCCATCTCTTCTTAAAAACCTTAGTATGGTGTTGCATTAGGTTCCCAAGGCTGAAGATGAATGAAAGTAAACAATCCACGGCTAGCAAAACCAACAGCAGTTTATTGAGCATCCAGAAACAACAGAAGAATCAACAGCAGTTTATTGTGTAGAATCAACAGCAACTTATTAATCATCAGACATCATTTTTATATCTTTGCAGATTCTTAGTTCTCACCTACTTTACGTGTTATATCATTATTGGTTAACAAGTCTCCAAGGCACAATAATTGGTTAGTCATTACATCATTGGTGTTCATGAGAATGTGCATGTTCTCATACACTGAAAGAATCAAGTGTTATACATTCAAATGAGTAAATGTTACAGGTAATTGTATCATCCCATGTCCTTGTTCATGCCTGGGAACACACTGCAAGCAAAGAATCGCTGACAAGCAAAGAATTGCTGCAGTTTGTACTTACACGTGTAACCACAGTTCTAAGAACCATCCAGATGATTTACTGTAATAACCCTACAGTATGGAGCAACCGTAGCTTCTGAAGGCGAGCTGTTCTCCTGGTTAATTGTTTTCACCATCAGGAAAGTTCTCCTTATTTCTACAGTGTGTCCTATAAAGTATATCTCAGCTGTGGATGCAAGTACATCATACACACATTCTGTAGGTCAGTAGCTTGTCTTCCTTCTGCTTTCAATAGTAACTCAATTAGTTGTGGGGGGCCAGCCAGAATCACTGACAGTTGGCAGCAAACAAATTCAAATACAGTTTCTCAGGAAGTCTAAGGATGGGTGTTGTCCGTTCATTATAACATTATCTCCCGCAGTGAAAAGAGGCATTTGAAACAAACGTTGGCGATTCCTCCTTTCCTTGTATTTCTTTCATCAGTTTTGTCCATCTGATGGAGAAGTCTTCTATTAAAGTGTTCCCCAGCACTTTTGAGTGATTCTTCTCAAGAATTGGGTCCAAATTCAATGGTGGGGTGGAGGGTTCTTTGAAACAGTGATTTCATTTATTTTGGAGAATGATTTATCTCTCATGTAAGGACTGAGATCAAAAAGAAGAAGAAGGTGACTTGAACAGGTTGTTTTCGTAAGTTTTTCTGCTACTGAAATGCTTATCATTTTCATTTATTATGTAAAAAATTCATTGGGAAAGAATTAAAATGCTGACAGTGGGAATTGTTGCCTTGGGGTGCTACAAATACTACTTATTTGCAGAAAGCAACAATTTAATGGGAAATTGTTTTGAGAACTGAGGTTAGTAAACAGAACCAGATACATGTTTCCATTTGCATGAGATTGCAAAATAATTAAGATAGATATTTCTTCCCTTTTGTGTCCTCAAGGAATGTTTTAGTTCATTTTTGATCTAGCTCTCCAGGCCCCCACGTAACATTTAATACATAATATCCTGTTGTACGCCATTTATTTTCATCTTATTCTTCCTTTTTCTCTTCAATGTGTTTTTCTTTTCTTTTCTTTTTTAACCCATGCAGGCTGCTCTAACCATGCTCACGAAATACCAGTCTCTTCAATATTCAGCCGATGGGATTATGAGTGTCGCCATCCATCCTGGTTCAATTAAAACTTCTTGCAACCCAATTGTAACTTTTTCTTTTTGACACAGGAAACCAATAAAGGCGAATGTTTGTAGGCTCAGGGTTGAAATGAAGGGTCCTTGGTGCTTTGAACTGTGTTCTTGAAGATGTTTCATTACCCAACTATGCAACATCATCAGCGCTAGTGATGATTTTCCCTAGCACTGTTGATGTTACCTAGTTTGGATGATCTGCAAGAAAACAACCGAGCTCAGAGAGCACCAGAAAGAACTTTCTAAGCAATTCAAAGAACCAGTTGTTGGAAGAAACTTCATTTTGTTTTTCCCCACTTTACAGGGCTAATCCTGTAAGGAAGGCAGGAAGGAAACATTCTCGTCTTGTTTCTACCTTAATCTTTATTGCCCTGCTTACAGAAACTGCCTCTCCAGTTAACCCTTATTACATTGTAACTGCTAAGACAAAGCGCCCATCGACATAACGTTGAGTTGGCCATGTCCATTCAGTCACATGACCACCGAGCCCCACCTATCCAGCTGGTCATTAGGGCAAAGAACCGGTTCTTAAATTAATAGAATCCCACCACTGGACATAACAAATACTTCTGTTAAAGGTACACTACACTTTGAGCTAAAACATCAAATTAGGTGTGAAGACAAATGAAGGGATGGAGATTTTAACAGAACAAACTGAACAATATTCATCTTTAAAAAGTTTTAAATCCATTTGCACTTAGAAGGAAATCTACTAAATCTTGCTTTCTCCCCTTTCAATCTCCTCCAATTTCAGCTACTGGTATATACTACTCCCTATTTGCAGAGCCCTAGGCCTGCAGGAAAGGCAAGTGCTTATGTCTGAAATGACAAGGACTCAGCCCATCTCATATGGGAGATTCAAAGCAGCATTCACCCATTTATTTTGGAAATGATGAGAGGGGAAGATTCACATGCTTAGAGCAAATAATACAAGTTCTGCTTTGCAAATTTTAAGAGGCAATTTGGTTGACTCAATGCCTGCACTTGCAAGGCACGCTCATCTGTGGTTAGCCTAATTTATTTAACCCAAATTTTGGGATTTTTTAATGATGTTTTGCATCATCACCCATTACCGTGAGTTGGCATCATATGCCTTTATAAGCCAAAATGAGACTGGCCTGTTTAATGCAAATCCATCTCTGTTATGGTTGAATATTTATGATCAAGAGATCCAAATGTATCCTGCTGATTTGCTTAGGGGAGAGTTCTGGGCTGACCCAGACCGATTCTCTAAGTCTTATGAGGTCCTTTTTTGTGGCAGCCGGAAATCAGCGTGCAAGAGACCACCCAATGCATTGTGACTGCGCTGTCCAAGCTTTGTGAAGAGGACAATGGGACCTTTCTGGATCAGTTGGGTCATCGGTTTCCCTGGTGGTTCATCAGTCTCACCTTAACATCATCAACGCATCAAAGAGCGAGAGATGATGGAGCCCCAATAAATCATTGGATGTCATGAAAAGCTTGCTTTGTTTTTCTTTTGGGGTTGTTTATTTATTTAAAAAGAACATTGACATACTGTACTGTATGTTGGGGAGGCTGGAAAAATTGACTTCAAAGGAAGGTGTATAAAACATGCATTTATTGACTTCCTGTGGGAGGAGCCTGTCGCCGAAGGAGCTCAACGGAGCCCCTCTCAGAGTTCTGGTCTGTATATCTAATCAAGATCAATAGATATCACCCCTTTCTGGCAGAAAGGGGCAGGCAGAAGCTCAGGTGCTAGGATTTATTCGTAGTTCGCAGCCCCCTTTCCTTTTTTTGGGCTGCGAACGGAGAAGAGATCCAGCGTAACTGAGCTCTTATCTCCAGCCAGTTCTTCGCAGCTGCCTTTTTGCAGCCCTAGACAGGCGACCCCCCCACTCAGGACAATGATAAATTGTTTAAAGCAACTTAAGGCTAACACGAGCGGGTCTTACTCCTGTGATGTTTTTCTTTTTATAACTATCTAAACACCAGCCTTGTTTTTCCTTTGAAACTTCTTTGTGCAACCGCGCTATAAAATGGCGTTTTTACTGTGTTGGTGATTGATGACGTAATTAACCGGCTTTATCTCCCCGGAGACTGCTACTCATTAACAAGCAAAATCTACAAATAATTTATTGAGAACTGACCAGGTGAAGACACTGTTTATCTGTTTATTCTCAGCTCTTATCTATAATGCCTCCCAGGTCTAAGCAGGCAAAAAAATCCCCCCCGCATGTGCTTAAAGAACTTGTTAGTAAATCGCTGCCTTTGCCTCCTACACCCCCTACTGGAGATTCCTTGACACAGGAGCTTTTTTTTCAAATAATCAATGACTTTAAACAAGAAATCAAAGAATTTGTGCTGGATTTATGCGATAAAATACAGACTAAAATTGCCCAAATAAAGGCGGATATGTTTGAAGTTACGTCTACCTTGACAGATTATATCGAAGAAATGGAGACTAAACTGGAAACTTTGGAGGAGGCTAATCTTAATTTGACTTCTAACATCCAAGCATTACAACAAGAGATTAGAGATACTCAAACACAACTTATAATGATAAATTATAACAGAAAGGCGTTTGCAATAAGAGTCAGAGGACTGCCCGAAAAGAAAGGAGAGAACTTGAAACAGACGTTTGTAGAAGCTTTCAGCCAAGCGGTGGGTGGTCCGGTAATCAATTTTGATTGGAATATTCGAAAAATCTATCGCCAGAATTCGTGTGTAGCAGAACAACGACAGCTTCCAAGAGACATAATTATATACTTTTTCACAAGAGTATATAATGCGATCATCCAAAAGTTTTACAACAACAGGCTCCGAATCGATGGCCATGATTTGTTCGTCTTTAAAGAACTCCCGCTCCAGATGCTGCAAGCAAGGAGAGGCTATACTTTTTTAACCCAAGAACTAAGAAATCGTCAAATACAGTATAAATGGGAAGCTCCAGTTGGAATCACAGTTACACTCGAAAATCAAAGATTTCGTATCAACTCTGTTTCGGAAGCTCGGGACTTTTATTGTAAAACTCTGAAGGCGGGGCTTCTTGACTCACTCGGAAATGCGGAAGGACAAGGTGAAGGAAAGACAAGCAGCAAGTCACTTGGTTACAAGAAGGAGGGAGTTGTTCTCCCCCTACTGGAGAGGCAGAAGAGCGGAAACTGAGGATTTAGTCATATTTTCAAAGCAGCGGGACACGTGGTTATAAGGTAGAGGGTTGCCTTTTCTTTCCGGAAGGGCAGAAGAGTAAAGAATATAGATCCAGCGATGTCTTTAAAATACTCTCTAAGCTTTTGGACTGATTAAAACTTTAGGATTTCTGTTTGGTATGAAATGGTAAAGCTGTGTACTGATGAGGAATGGAAAGAAGCATTGCTTATTTTAGACAGATATTATACGGGACTTTTATAAGACTTATTTGAATCTCAATCCAAACTGCGCATGAAGTGTTTTCTGTGAGGAAAGCGGGGACTAAGACTTATTTGAATTGCGGTTTGGGATGAATGGAGTTGGGAGGAGTGGGGCAGAAGGGAAGGTGGAGCGGGATATCGATGAAGGGATCTTGGGATTGAATGAAGTGGTATGGATTTTGGGCACATATTTTACGGATTTACATGCTTGAAGTATAACATAAAAAGCTCAGGATTTTAAAGTGAAGAGCGAGATCCTAATCTTATGCAATTTGGGCTTGGGAGGAATGGAGATGTGAAACGAAGGGTAGGAAGATGAGTAGCGAAAGTATGATTAGACTGCTCTGTATTTGAAGATAAACTGATTTTTGTATAAATTAATATTTGAATATAAGGTTAAGAAAGGCTATCTGGAGAGTCTACAGGAAGATGGGGGTAAATATCAAAGAAGTAAGGGACGAGGACAAAATATAAATGGAATGATTCACACTGTTTAAATTTCAAGAATGATGGGAGGCTGAGCATAATGCAAAAGATTTTTAAATTTTCTTTAAAAATTTTTATTTATTTACTTTTTCGTTTTTTTTCTTTTTCGGGGTGTTCTTTTTATTTTATTTTCATTATTATTGTTAATAAGATATTTTAGAAGGTGAATGGTACTGAACTGTGCCGGGTGTGGGACCTGGGAAGTCGGAGGGGATTAGGGAGGGGGGTTCATTGGGGGTGGGTGGGTGGGTGGAGATATAGTTTCAATATATAGAATAAGAAGAATACACTTGTATACTGTTGATCCTTATCTTTTCTTTTTATTTTTCTCTTTTTTTTATTTTTATTTTTTCCCCTTCTTTTTTCTTTTTAGCGTAACTGAATAGATTAAGGAATAGAGAAATGCACCATGTGAGAAGTAGAGGAAAGGAAGAGGGAGAAGTAAGGAGGGAGGAAGAGGGGAATGTAAGGAGGATGAGAGGGGAAGGAGGGTGAGGAAGGCGAGAAAGGAAGATAGGAGGGGAAAGGGAAGTAGGAGGGGTGATCGTTGGAGGGAGAAAGGAAAGTTGGAGGGGGAGAAGAAGGGGTGTATGAAAGTGATAGGTTGGGTTTATGAGTTGTGTTTAGGTTGGGGTTTTTCTTTTCTTATTATTATATTATTATTATTGCAAATATTCAGTATATAAGTGAATGTACAAAATTGAAAATGAAAATGAATAAAACATTTAAACACAAAAAAAAACATGCATTTATTATCTCACATGTGGTGTTAGAGGATGAGAAAATTACTCTCCAAATGTCAGGCCACTACTGTGGTCTATTTGTTTGAAGTACCTTTTCAGAATATATTCTTCAAACACATGCCTATAAAAACACATATGCAAACAAACACACACACACAAACACACACAAACACACATAGACGTGCACACATTTATGAAAAATAAACAAGCAGCTTCCGTCCTTCTTTTCAATAGTTATCAAACTAACTCAGGGCCCTTCCCAGTGCTCTCCAATATTATAAAAAAAAACCCTTCAGCCTCTTATTTAATCCTTTTTTCAGTTGGAATTCCAGAAATACAGGTCTCATCATTTCACATTTTTTTTCATTTCCAGAAAAAAAGGTCTATATGGTTTCCAGACTTTTATAAGAATACCGTATTTTTCGTATAAGACACTCTGAAGTATAAGATGCACCTAGTTTTTGGAGAGGAAAACAACAAGAAAAAAATCTGCCTCTGCCTCCCAGCAATTTGCCTCCTTGCAGCAAAGTGCAAACAGCCTTTTTCCAGTGATGAATTCAGGAATAGGAGTGTCCTGTACAGTATATTATAGCTGGGGGTGCAAGTGAATGATAGACAAACTTTGTGGAGCAGTGTCTTCTCTTCTTTCCACCCTGAACGTTCCTTTCGCTATAGCAAGCAATGTTGCTTTCTTTAATAGATTAATTGTGGTGAGCCAGCCAGAAGCACTGGGAGTTGGCAGCAAACAAATTTGATAATAAATAAAGTTCTTCAGAAGATCTAAAGGTGGGTGTTGCCTGTTCCTTATAAAGTTGCTTCCCCATAGTGAGAAGATGCATTTGAAACAAACAACTGAACAAGTTGGAAGCCGAAGCCGAAGGTCCTTGAAGAGATGGCACAGCCAGATGATTTCTACGTTTTCAGCGTCCTGGTGACAGGATCCGATCGGGGGATCGGCCTGGGTCTGGTGAAGAGGTTTCTGGAGCTGCCTTCTCCACCCAAATGGGTCTTTGCTACAACCCTGGACCTGGAGGAAGAAGACAACACAGTAAGCTTTGAACCAGGCAGTAGAGTGTGGAAGGTTTTGGGGAAGGAATATCTAGTTGGATTAAGTTGAATGGGTACAATCCTAGGTACCCTGTTTCCCTGAAAATAAGACCTCCTTGGATAATAAGCCCAAACAGGCTTTTGAGCGGATGCGCTAAAATATGTCCTCTCCCCAGAATAAGTCCTCCCCCAAAATATTGCAACACAGCAGCTGCCATGAGGTGACCATGCTTGCCTCCGCCTGCACCTCAATAAGATCTCCCCGAAAATAAGGCCAAGCGCTTATTTCGGGGGTCAAAAGAAAATAAGACCCTGTCTTATTTTGTGGAGAACATGGTAGCGTTATGTCTTAATGTGGTTTTTCAAGCATTATTCAGTCAGTGATGTTCCTCATCTAATGAAGCAGGAATTGCATCAATTTTCCTGCTAGCTCTGACTTTTGAGAGTCTCCTCTTTGACATTCAACTCACATCTTTGTCTGTGAATTTTAACTCACAGGGGAAAAAAATCTTCTCTTTTTTTGTGCTCCAGGAGCTAAGAGAATTGGTTTGCACATATCCGAATCTGGTGGTGTTGCAATTAGGTAAGTTTCAAGGGCCATGTGAAAATGGAGCAAATATAGTATTATACAAACGTCCGGAGTGACCAAACTTACTCTCGGAACTAACCAAAGTTGTAAATATCATGGGTTGGAATCATGAAAATCAGCTCCCCAGACAGAAAAGAGTTCAAGTCTCTGGAAAACAGCTTTCTCCAGAGAACATTTTGAACAATGGGGTGTCATGATAAGTATTTGTGCTCCATTTGTGGACTCTGCAGCGTTGATGTTGAAGACATCACATAAATACTATTGGTACGGTGAGATGACTCATCAATAATCTTATTTGTTGGTGGTGGTGATGGTTGCGGTTTGGTTCACTGTGGTTTCTTTGAGTCGGGATAGATTGTTGTGTGATCCCCCCCTGTTAAAAATAGACAAACTGCTCCCCCTTCCAAGGAGGTTGTGAGTTCAGTCCTAGATAGAGGTCTCCTGCTTGGACAGGGGGTTGGAATAGATGACCTGCAATGTTCCTTCCAACTCTGTTAACCTGTTAAACCCTGTCATGGGCATCTGACATAAGGTAGCATTAGCATCTACTTTGAGAAGGGAAGGAGACTGTACATAGCAGTGTTTGTCAAAATTAGCAGCCTTAAGATACGTGGACTTCAACTCCCAGAACTGAACTCCAAACTGAGAGTCAATAAAATTGATGAATAAAATCTATGATAGGTTGCCATGGATTACTTTTAACAGGCAACTTTTATAGTAGTTCAAAGAGCTCAGGAAGAGCTCATGTGCATCTTTGTATTTTAATTATTTGTTCAATTTCTGTAGCCGCCTCTCTCAATGCAATTGACTCAATTGTTGGTCAGGGTATGAATGTTGTGGAAAAAGAGTTAGTTGGGAATTTACGCAATGGGTTTGGGTGATGCAGCCATGATTTGGGTATAATGCCTAAAGACCATTTGAGTTAGAGTTTAGCCTTATGTGGGAGTCAGTTCAGAGCAGAGTGACTAAGTCAACTTATGTAATCATGAAATTTCTTGCTTTCCTGCTTTGTTTCTAATACCACCCCGCCCGCCCCCCAGGCTCTGAACTTCTGGGGATGAAGCTCTCTGGCTGCTATTCCAGAAGGTGGTTAGTTGGATGAAGAGATACCAAGACCTGTGGTTTCAGGAAGCTTTTGCCTTACCATTCTTGAAACTCCATGTTGCTGATGTTGCTAATGACATTGTTTTTGTTTCCTTAGATGTTACTAAACTTGAAAGCATCCAGGCTGCTCTGAGCGAAGTGCAGAAATGTGTTGGAGAAGGCGGGCTGACTGTCCTAATCAACAATGCCGGCACTTGGGCCTTCAACGATCTGCAAACTGAAAATGCCAAAGATATGATGAGAGTTTACTCCGTCAATGTGATTGGAACCCTACAAATGAGTCAGGTTCGTTTATGAATGAAACTCCTTTCAAGGCAAGGAAGAAGAAGAAGAAGAAAAAAGATTGAGCCGTTGAATTCAGTATAACTTGCGGGCACAGTAAGACTGTAGTGCCTCAAAACAACAAAGTAGATATTGTATATTGAGTTGGAATCAGGTTGACACATTAGTGGTGGATGCTCCCTTTTAGGGAGTGTTGGAACATAGCAGTTATCCTGGCTGTGCTCAGATTAAAATAAAGCTATGAAGGTCTTGGAGAAGTTTATAAAGGCCCCCTTGGAGAAGAAGACAGAAGACCTTTCCTTATCATTGTACAGTTCCTTTTCCTACATATAACTGCAGCTCCTTCTCTTTTCTTCTCTCGACAAGGCATTCCTACCCCTGCTGAAGAAGGCAGCCCGGAGAAGCCCATGTCAAGGGTTGAGCATCAGCAAGTCAGCCATTATTAACATATCCAGCATTGCCGGATCAATTGAACTTTTGGCTTATTGGGACCAAAATAAATTAATTGGATACCGCTGCGCTAAGGTACCTAATGAGTTTTCTATGCAGATCTTCTTGTAGATAGTGGGACCTCCCTTTTCATCCATAAGTGCATCAGTCTATGCTTGTGCATCCCTTAAGATGCATTTCTAACCAATTACTGAGACACAATCCTGTGTGGTGTCCCAGCTCTGGGTCAGCAATGATGCTTTACCAATAAAGTTTAGTTTAGTTTACTTTACTTTATTTGTATGCCGCCCTTTTCCCTGGGGGGACTCAGGGCGGCTCACAATTCAAGGGGAAGGGAAGAACAGACAAGTTACAGACATAAAGACAATACACCGTTAAAAAAGCACAACAGTCATACCATTCGAGTGGGGTTGAAGTCTTTAGCCCCAGGCCTGTCGGAACAGCCAGGCTTTAAGGGCAATGCGGAAGGTCTGGAGGGTGGTGAGGGTACGAATCTCCACGGGGAGTTCGTTCCAGAGGGTTGGAGCAGCCACCGAGAAGGCTCTCCTCCGGGTAGTTGCCAAGCGACATTGGCCGGCTGATGGAATTCGGAGGAGGCCTAATCTATGGGATCGTATTGGTCTAGAGGAGGTAATTGGCAGTAGGCGGTCTCTCAAGTACCCAGATCCAATACCATGAAGGGCTTTGTAGGTGACAAATAGCACCTTGAAGCGCACCCGGAGATCAACAGGCAGCCAGTGCAGCTCGCGGAGGATAGGTGTTACGTGGGTGAAACGAGGTGCACCCACGATCGCTCGCGCGGCTGCATTCTGGACAAGCTGAAGTCGCCAGATACTCTTCAAGGGCAGCCCCATGTAGAACACGTTGCAGTACTCCAGCCTAGAGGTCACAAGGGCACGAGTGACTGTTGTGAGAGAATGTTTGCCGCTTAGTGTTGAAAGAAGGGTTCCCTGGCCCTCTCCGAACTTGCTTATTTTCTTGCAGATGTTCCATTACCCAAACTAGGTAACATCATCAGCACTGAAAACAAGCCAACTCAGAGAGCACCAAGGACCCCCTCATGATGCTGTCATTTTTGCTCTTCCAAAAATGGTGTTCCCAGATTTAGAACTGGTGAAGAGAGCTATTGTGTAGTGGGCTTCAGTAGGCAAGAACCAGACTAGCATAGCTGCAACAGCTTTTATTGACTCAAAAATGGAACTAAGGAACTATGGGCGAATGCCTGTTATTTATACTCTAGGTTCACGGGGCCTTCACAAACCATGGAACTAAAAACGCCCACCCAAATATAAATGTTCTACATTTCCCTCCAAAACAGTTGGGGTCATCTGAAGGTTAGTTTCACTTTAACACAGTTTACAGTTAGGGTCATCTAAAGGTTAGTTTCACTTTAGCACAGTTAACACAACTATATACATTCAATACATAAGAAGAACATATGTGAAGGCGCTTCCTTGAGAATGAAATAGAAATAGAACAGGGCCTTTGAGGTCTCTTGGTCCAGCCGACTGCTCAAGCAGGAGAACCTATATTATTTAAGTGGCTGTCTAGTCTCTTCTTAAAAACCTCCAGTGATGGAGCACCCATCTTCCTTTGAGCTCTTCTCACAAAAACTTTGTCCAAATTCAATTGTTCCTTTTCTTTTAAAACAAAAGAGATTTTATTTACCAGTGAGAAAGATTGATCTCTCACACAAGGACTGAGATTAAGAGGAAAAAAGCATAACTTGAATGAGTGGTCTTTGTGCATTTTGGTGCTACAAAAAACTTTTTTCTTTTTGTCAATGTGTAAAAGCGAAAGCATCATCAGGAAAGAAGAACAAAATTAATATTGGTGGGAATTGCTGCCTTGGGGAGATACAAATACTAATTTCAAACAACAACTATTTGATGGGACATTGGTTTGACAGGTCAGGCAGATTATTAAAAATACCTGACACGTGTCTTCACATGCAATATATAATTTATATATGTATGTATGTATGTACGTACGTACGTACATACGTACATACATACATACATACATACATACATATATATATATATATATATATGTATATTTCTTCACTTTTGTATCTTCAAATAATTTTTTACTTTCGTTGCAGTGTAAGTCATAGGCCTTTCCAACCTCAAGTAACAGTTAATGTACAACATCCTGTTGAACACTATTTATCTTCAACTTTTCCTTCCTTTTTCCTCTTCAGTGCTTTCTTGGACTCCACAGAGGAGAAGATCAAGAACATTAAGTTTTTTTCCTCTCTTGCACAGTGCGCAAAAAAACTTTTAGGAATGCAGTGTGACTGGTATGTTTGATTGATGATTGTACCCACTTTTTTAACTTCATTATTGTTGTATTTTCTGTGTTTTTAACTGACCTATGTGGGGAATGCATGGATGAGTGGCCGTGTTTGTGTGAGAGGATGACTGATTCGAAGGGCCTGTCGGGGAACGCGGGGGCCATAGGGGTGGTTGGTGGGACTACGGACACGGGAGTGGGCCGGAGCATTACGGTCTTAACAGGGAGGGGCAGATATGGCGGGGACTTTAGGGCAGGCCATTACCGAGGAAGGAGGGCTCGCTACGTCACAGAGATCCCTCCTTCCGGCCCTATGAGTCCCACTCCAAGGCCAGGTGGTGTGAGTAATCAGGACCCTGGCCTCAGGCTGCTGGCGCTAAATGCCAGGTCTGTAGTTCATAAAGCTCCTCTCGTTCGGGACTTAATTTTAGACGAGAGGGCAGACCTGGCATGTATTACTGAGACCTGGCTGGGCCCGGAGGGAGGAGTCCCCCTCGTAGAGATGTCCCAGAGGGTTTTCAGGTGCTCCATCAGCCGAGAGCTCAGAGAAGGGGTGGGGGTGTGGCTATTGTTATCCGAGAGTCTCTAGCACCTCGTAGGATCCCTGCTCCGGAGCTTGTCGGGTGTGAGTCCCTGCTGGTGAAGTTGGACCTCAAGGGTCAAGTGGGTCTGCTGCTAACGTACCTGCCTCCTAACTGCGTTGCAACAGCCCTCCCCTCGCTCCTCAAGGCGATAGCCGAGCTGGCAGTTGAGTTCCCCAGACTTATGGTTCTGGGGGATTTCAATCTGCCTTCGCTCGGTGAACACTCTGATGGAGCGCAGGAGTTCATGGCTTCCATGACAACCATGGGCTTGACCCAAGTAATCCGAGGACCAACCCACTCAGCAGGTCACACGCTTGACCTCGTATTCCTCTCGGAGCAGTGGAATTGTGATCTTGGTCTGAGGGGTAGCGAGATCTTGCCCCTGTCATGGTCAGACCACTACCTATTGAGGCTTGACTTTCGGAGACCAAACCCCCACTGTAGGGAGGAGGAACCGACCAGGTGGTTCCGCCCCAGGCGACTTATGGACCCTTCGGGGTTCCAGACGGAGCTTGGGGTTATTCCTGATACTCTCGCCCGCAGTTCGGCGGAGACTCTGGTTGCTGCCTTGGATCTGGCAGCGGCGGAGTCTCTTAACTGGATTGCACCTCTACGGCCGCTCCGAGGCAGTGGATCCCGGAAGGCTCCTTGGTTCACTGAGGAACTCCGGGAGATGAAGCGCCGAAGGAGAAGCCTAGAGCACCTATGGAGGTCCAGCAAATCCGAATCGAGCCGAGCATTTTTGACAACCTACACCAGAGATTACGTTCGGGCAATCAGGACGGCTAAGAAAACACACATTGCCTCTCTGGTTGCGTCTGCTGAGTCGCGCCCAGCCGCCCTGTTTAGGATAACCCGTTCCCTCCTAAATAGGAGGGATACGGGCGATCCGCTGCAGGGCAGGGCTGAGGACTACGTCCAATTTCTCGCAGACAAGGTTGCTCGGCTCTGGGCGGACCTGGACTCCAATTCTGCAGTACCAGCCGAGGCACTAAGGGATGATCTGGTAAGTCATCGCTGGATTGAGTTTCAGGCTGTTACCCCTGAGGATGTGGACAAGGCCATGAGAGCTGTAGGTGCCTCCACATGTGTGCTGGACTCGTGCCCCTCCTGGCTGGTTGTAAACAGCAGGGAGGTGACACGAGGCTGGATCCAGGCGGTTGTTACCGCCTCTCTTCGGGAGGGGATCTTTCCCCCCGCTTTAAAGGCGGCGGTGGTGAGACCCCTCCTGAAGAAACCATCCTTGGATCCAGCTGTTTTAAATAACTATCGTCCAGTCTCCAACCTCCCCTTTGTGGGGAAGGTTGTTGAGAAGGTGGTGGCCTTTCAGCTCCAGCGATCCTTGGAGGAAGCCAGTTATCTCGATCCGTTCCAGTCTGGCTTCAGACCTGGCTGCAGCACAGAAACCACTTTGGTCGCGTTGACCGATGATCTCTGGAGAGCCAGGGATGGAGGCCATGCCTCCATCCTAGTGCTCCTTGACCTCTCGGCGGCTTTCGATATCATCGACCATGGTATCCTTCTGTGACGACTGCGGGAGGTGGGGGTGGGAGGCGCTGTTTTACAGTGGTTCTCCTCTTACCTCTCGGACAGGTCGCAGTCGGTGTTAGTTGGGGAGCAGAGATCGACCCCTAGGCCCCAACGTGTGGGGTGCCCCAGGGTTCGGTCCTGTCCCCCCTTCTTTTCAACATCTACATGAAACCGCTGGGTGAGATCATTCGACGGCACGGGATAAAGTACCATCAATATGCGGACGATACTCAGTTGTATCTGTCCGCTCCGTGCCAACTCAACGAAGCAATGGATGTGATGAGCCAGGGGCTGGATGCTGTTAAAGACTGGATGGGGGTCAACAAGCTTGTGCTCAATCCAGAAAAGACCGAGTGGCTGCTGTGTTTCCCCCCCATGAATTGGCCAAGTACTCCATCTCTCAGGCTGGGGGGTCAAATTATACGCCCCTCAGACAGGGTTCGCAACTTGGGAGTCCTCCTGGACCCACAGCTGACCTTCGAACATCATTTGTCAGCTGTGACCAGGGGGGCATTTGCCCAGGTTCGCCTGGTACACCAGTTGCGTCCCTACCTGAACCGGGAGGCCCTCACAACAGTCACTCGTGCCCTTGTGACCTCTAGGCTGGAATATTGCAATGTGCTCTACATGGGGCTGCCCTTGAAGAGCATTCGGCGACTCCAGCTAGTCCAGAATGCGGCCGCGCGAGCGATTGTGGGTGCACCTCGGTTCACCCACGTAACACCTATCCTCCGCGAGCTGCACTGGCTACCTGTTGATCTCCGTGTGCACTTCAAGGTGCTACTTATCACCTATAAAGCCCTTCATGGTAGTGGGCCTGGGTACTAGAGCCAAGGTGGCGCAGTGGTTAAATGCAGCACTGCAGGCTACTGCTAGATCAGCAGGTCAGCGGTTCAAATCTCACCGGCTCAGGGTTGACTCAGCCTTCCATCCTTCCGAGGTGGGTAAAATGAGGACCCAGATTGTTGGGGGCAATATGCTGACCCTCTGTAAACCGCTTAGAGAGGCCTGAAAGGCCTATGAAGCGGTATATAAGTCTACTGCTATTGCTATTGCTATTGCTACTTGAGAGACCGCCTACTGCCAATTACCTCCACTAGACCGATTCGATCACATCGATTAGGCCTCCTCCGAATCCCATCTTCTAGCCAACTGGCAACTACCCGGAGGAGGGCCTTCTCGGTGGCTGCTCCGTCCCTTTGGAACGAACTCCCCGTGGAGATTCAGACCCTCACCACCCTGCAGTCCTTCCGCGCCGCTGTAAAGATCTGGCTGTCCCGGCTGGCCTGGGGTTAAGATTGTAGCCCCACTCGAATTGTGCGATTGTTGTGTTCTTTTTAACATGCTGTATTGTCTATTGTTTGTCTTTTCCCCCTCCCTTTTTGAATTGTGAGCCGCCCTGAGTCCCCTCAGGGAAAAGGGCAGCATACAAATAAAGGCAAAACCTAAAAACCTAAAAATCTTATCTCATAGTTCTTTTTTCAACCCTGCAGGCTGCTTTAAACATGCTGACCAAGTGCCAGTCTCTTGACTATCCGACCAAGGGGATTATGAGCATTGCCATCCATCCTGGCTCAGTTGAAACTGCTAACAATCCGGATGTAAGTGTCATTGTTTTTTCATGTGGGGAAAGATATAACACAATGCCATGTGTTCAGATATACACCAGGGGTGCTATTTACTTACCTCCCCTACCGGTTCGCAAATGTGCTCACATGCTCACAACTTTATGAGTTGACATGGCACCTCCGTGCATACGCTAAGCCTTCCGTGCATGTGCTTTTGGCTAAAAAAGGGCCTAAATGGGATACCATAGAGCGGAACCACCAGCGATTTCCGCTACCGATTTGGCTGAACCATTCCAGACCAGTCCAAACCAATAGAATATCACCTCTGATATACATGTATTCCCAAAGATAGACGAAGACAAACGAATTATCTGATCTAAGTCCCTGAAAGTTTTAGTATTCTGATTGTTTCAAGAGCTGTGGTGGCGCAGTGGTTAGAGTGCAGTACTGCAGGCTACGTCTGCTGACTGCCGGCTGCCTGCAATTTGGCAGTTCAAATCTCACCAGGCTCAAGGTTGATTCAGCCTTCCATCCTTCTGAGGTGGATAAAATGAGGACCCTAATTGTTGGGGGCAATAGGCTGACTCTAAACCACTTACAGTGGGCTGTAAAAGCATTGTGAAGTAGTATATAACTCATTGCTACTGCTATTTGGTTTTTATTGTCTTTTTTGATATAATAATGTGCTAGTGTAAAAATAAGAATATATCAAATACTTCTGTGAAGGCTACGCTACTATTTAAATAAAAACATTGAATTAGATAGAAAAACAACAAACAAATGGAAATTTTAGCTGAACAAATTGAACGAGCAGAACAAAGTTAACCCTAAAAAGGTTTAAAAATCAATTTCTTCTGAAAAGGAAATCTATTACATCTTACCTTCTCACGTTTGAATCTCTTTTATTGGTGGATCTCCCTATTTGCAGAGCACAATTTCTGCAGGAAACCATGTGCTTAGATATGAAATGACAAGGACTCAGTCCATCTCACGTGTAGTACTCCAAATAGGGTACATCCATTTAATTTGGAAATCAAATAGTAAGAGTTTCGCTTTGCCAATATTAGAAGTAATTTTGTTCATTCGCTACCTGCATTTGCAAGGTAATCTCCTGTGTGATTAATCTAATTTAACTAATGCAAATTTAGGGATTTTCATAACATTTGGCATTATCCTTATCATCCTTCAGTGGGGCTGGCCTTGTATACCTTTATAAGCCAAAATGAGATTGGCCTGTTTAATAGAAGTCCATCTCTATCAGAGTTAAATTGATTCTGCTGATCTGTTTAAGTAAGGGCTCTGGGCTGGACAAGACTGATTCTTTAAACCTCATGGGATCTTTTTATTTTTTATTTTTGGGTGGTAGCCGGAAATCAGTGTGGAAGAGAGCACACAAGGCATCATGACTGTGCTGTTCAAGCTTTGTGAAGAGGACAACGGGACCTTTGTGGATTGGTTGGGTCGCCCAATTCCCTGGTGATCCATCGATCTCACCTTAATAGACCATGCAGTGATGGGACCTCCAATAAACCACTTAACGTCATGAATATCTTCATTTTGTTTTCTGTTGATTTCAGAAGGATTTTTTTTTAAAACATTGTCCAGTATTGGAGAGGTTGGGAAGCCTGATGCCAAAAATGAATAAAGTATGAACACAATTAATACACACACACACACACACACACACAAACACCCAAAAGAAAGTTGAGAAGCCAAGCAATAAAACAAACAAAAAGAAAAATAACTAAAGAAACAACAGTCAGAAAAGATAGAGCAAAAAGGGCAGCAAACTCAATTGTCCCTCCACCCTCTTCTATATTACTAAATTCCTTCTGCCCCTTATCCAGTCCTTTTTCAGAAGTCATCGTTTCACTTTTTTTCCATGTCCATCAAAAAATCCAGAAAGTTTCCAGTATTTAGTCTTTCGTCCCTGTCCAAATAGATCAGTGGTGCCAACTCTTCCAGTTCTGGCATTTTCCCAATCCATCCTTCCGTGGCAGGTGATTCAGTATTTCTCCATCCTTGTGCATCTCATTTAGGCAAATCTACTTATATGCTTGTACCTGATGTGGTGAAGGCCATGTGAGCAATGAGCTGCCTATGGAAAGATCAGGTTAGGGAGGACGTAGCAGATAGGTTTTCTTTCTTCTCTGGTTCACTTTGAAGGGCTGACAGGTTCTAAGGCAGTGTTTCTCAACCTTGGCAACTTGAAGATGTCCGGACTTCAACTCCCAGAATTCCCCAGCCAGCGAATGCTGGCTGGGGAATTCTGGGAGTTGAAGTCCGGACATCTTCAAGTTACCAAGGTTGAGAAACACTGTTCTAAGGTGATCCAGTTCCTTGGTGACACTTCCCAGTGGAAGAGGTTAAGGCTATGTAAAGAGTAGATGTGCCAGAACTCCTAGGTTCAGGCAGACTGTAGCCTTTTATTTAATCCTTTTTGAGTTGGAGTTCCAGAAATCCAGAACTCACCATTTCACTTTTTTTCATTTCCAGAAAAAAAAAAGTCTATAAAGTTTCCAGACTTGTATAAGAATACCATATTTTTCAGAGTATAAAATGCTCCAAAGTATAAAAGAAGAAGAAATCTGCCTCTGCCTCCCAGCAATTTGCCTCCTTGCCTCCCCCCACGCCGATCGGGTTTACCTCTTTTTATAAGAAAAAAAAAATGATCCTAGTACCATAGAGCTGCAGGAAATGGCTAGAGGGGTCGCCAGTGTTACTTCCTGGATTTTCCAGAGGGGAGGGGCACGGAGGTTGGAGGACTGCTCAAAATGGTGGGGAAAGAAACTTTCTGGTAAGTGTGCTGGGTTTTTTTCTTTTATTTTTTAATGCATTTTAAAATAATGTAGGTTTTTAAAAATGTGCAGGTACTGTTTTTTTTATTCAAAACAATATGTGATGTGCCATGGAAAAATCATTAAAAAAAAACCCTGAAAGAACAAAAGGGTTTTTTTAGGGTATTTTCCTGACCAAAACTATAATTGTTTCTGCATGACACCCTTAATCAGAAATAGCCAACTACACTTCATTCTAAATAGTTTTATTTCCTTTATTGTATGTGATTACTCAAGTCCAAAAACTGAGTTAATTGGATAAACCCAGCTCCACAATTTACTAAATATACAGTTACAGGAATTTCATGTATAGTATGCTGTCTCTTAGGGTTTATTGAACATAGGAGAATAATATGAGAGGGATTTGATGTAAAATAAGCTATTTTAATGAATTCAAAATCAACGCAGCAGACAAGACATGGGAGTGAACATAATACACACTTTAACAATATTTTTTTTTCTTTTATTGCATCAAATATTGCAGCAAGTGTGTCAGTAATAATAGCAAGACAGGCATAGGATTTTCCAGCCAGGTTAATTTTACTTTTTTATGGTTTTGATGTTGTATTTAATTTTATCTGTATTAGAAACTTATGAAGGCTGTGCAACATTTTGAGGTGATATAGAGTATGTAAAGGCATGAATACAGTAGAACCTCTGGTCACAACCATAATTCGTTCCATAACTTTGGTCGCAAACTGATTTGGTCATGAATCAAACCTAATTTTGGAAATTTGGTGCTTACAAAAAAAAATGGTGCAGAAGGGGAAATCAGCAGCGGGGAGAATGTGAATATTTTGGTCAGAAGCGTTCGTGACCAGAGGTTCTACTGTATAACATCTTCACTTAAGACTTAAGATTCACTTAAGATATAACATCTTCACTTAAGATTCACTTAAGAACTGTGTCAAGAAAGGTGGTATAGTGACCAAAGTTACAATGGCATTGAAAAAAGTGACTGATGACCATTTTTCACACTTAGCGACCATTTTCACACTTAGCGACCGTTGCAGCATCCTCATGGTCACGCGATCAAAATTTTGATGTTTGGCAACAGATTCGTATTTATGATGGTTTCAGTGTCCTGAGGTCATATAATCACCTTTTGACAAAGTCAAATGGGGAAACCAGATTCACTTATGTTACTAATTTATTAGCTGCATTTATTCACTTAAGAACTGTGGCAAGAAAGGTGATATAGTGACCAAAGTTACAATGGCATTGAAAAAAGTGACTGATGATCATTTTTCACACTTAGCGACCATTTTCACACTTAGCGACCGTTGCAGCATCCTCATGGTCATGTGATCAAAATTCGGATGTTTGGCAACAGTTACAATTTATATTTGTAAATTGTAGTTATGTTGAAATAAAAAAAACCATTACAATACTATTTTTGCGTCGTATGAAAATTTTTGTTGCTCCGTATAAAATTTTTAATCAACCCCCCCACCCCCGGGTCAAAGGTGTCCCTCTTTACCAATCTGAAAATCTGGTCACCTTAGTCTTTGCTACAACTTCTTCCTAGAGGAAGAAGACAACACAGTAAGCTTTGAACCAGGCAGTAGAAGCTGGCTGAGGAACTCTGGGAGTTGAAGTCCACAAGTCTTAAAGTTGCCAAGGTTGGAGACCACTGATTTACAGGACCATCCTGTTCCTAAATTCATCACTGGAAAAAGGGGAGATCTTTTTATTTTTGAGGTGCAAGAGGAGGCAAGCATGGTCACCTCATGACAGCTGCTGTGTTGCAATATTTTGGGGGAGGTCTTATTTTGGGGAGAGGGCATATTTTAGCGCATCAGCTCAAAAGCCAGTTTGGGCTTATTATCCAGGGAGGTCTTATTTTCAGGGGAAGAGGGTACCTAGGATTGTACCAGTGGTGGGTTTCAAAAAATTTTTGAACCTACTCTGTGGGTGTGGCCTCCTTTGTGGGAGTAGCTTGCCGGCCATGTGACCTGGTGGGAGTGGCTTGCCGGCCATGTGTTTTCTTTCCCTCTCTCTCTCTCTCTCTCTCTCCTTCCTTCTGTCTCTCTGTCCCTTTTTCCTTTTTTTCTTTCATCTCTCTCACTTTTTCTTTCTTTTTTCTTTTTTTCTTTTTTTCTTTCTTTATTTCTTTATCTCTCTCTCTCTCTCTGTGTGTGTGTGTGTGTGTGTGTGTGGTGGGTTTCAAAGAACTGCTGACCTTTCTGATCAACAAGCTCAGCGTCTTAGCCACTGAGCCATTGAGCCACCGAACCGTACTGAGCCATGGTAGAGGATACTATTAAATCATGCACAAATTTTGCCGGGCAGTAGCTTATCTTCCTGAATGTTCCTTCAGTTATTGTAAGCAGTGCTGTTTTCTGTAATTACTAAGTAAGATTGTAGTGATCCAGCCAGAATCACTTGGAGTTGTTAGCAAATAATTTTTTATTTATAATAATAAATAAATAAATGTTTTTTTTTCTCAGACAATGGGTGTTGCCTGTTCCTTATAATGTTACCTCCCACTGTGAGAAGAGGCATTTGAAGCAAACATTTGAAGAAGTTGGAAGCAGAAACTGCAGGTCCGAAAGAGATGGCAGAGCCAGTTGATTTCTGCGTTTTCAGCGTGCTGGTGACAGGATCCAATCGAGGGATCGGCCTGGGTCTGGTGAAGAGGTTTCTGGAGCTCCCTTCTCCACCCAAATGGGTCTTTGCTACAACCCTGGACCTGGAGGGAGAAGACAACAAGGTAAGAATGAGCACAGGATGGCTCGGGAAAAGTGGTTCAGGATTTGAACTGAGGCTGAAGTTGAATTAAGACTGAACGTCAAGCTTGCATTCTGAGCCCTCCAGGAATATTGCAACCCACATACAATGACTCACCAATTATATTCTTCTTTTTTTGAAGCAAGGAATGCTAAGCAAAGTACACTTTGAGTTCATTTTATTTATAGAAGTAGTATATAGAATAATGGTTGGAAGGGACGTTGGAGATTTTCTAATCTAACCCGCTGCTTAGGCAGGAAACCCTACACCACTTCAGACAAATGGCTATCCAACATCTTCTTAAAGACTTCCAGGGGGAAGAAGGCGGGGCTTAGCAGTGAGAAGACGGAGTTTCAGGCTATTCCTGAAATTCCCCTATTCCGAAGGATTTTTGGATGGGTCATTGGACCCTAGCTGTCCCGGAGACGACAGTGAAAGGTGAGAGGAGACCAAGTGACCTCAGAGACGTTCGCAAAGTCTCGGGGGGGGGGGGGGGGCTTGGAATTAACCCCTCCTGCCAACTCCTTTTTGGATTAGCTGTATGCTAACTGAAACTGCAGGTTGCCCCTAAGAATGGTAGAAGTGATTTCATCTGGTAAGCTGATTTTATTATTCAAAGAGAGACGGTCCGCACTAAAATTTAAGCTAATTGAAACCAAAGAACAGAAGAACTTAGCGGCGAATTGGTCTTTTTTTTAATGGATTTATGGCCGGTGGTTACTTTATTTCTTAAACGCTTCAAGGAATTCTTTGACATTCCCCCCCTTGACTCTTTCTAAGTGGGTTGTAAAGCTAACCTTCTACTAATTAGCCCTTCACGATCTGACAGTTTTATTGCTTGGCTGTGTCGGTCTAAGATCAGATAAGATCGCACAGCTTCCAGCGTGTTTTTATTTGCAAAAACCTTAGAGTTTCTAACTACGACACAACATGGCGTCGAATTATATTCCTAAGGGCTCACTTCAAATTCTTCTTTCCGCATTTCGAAAGCTGTTTGATTCATTTCAAAAATTTGAAAAAAAAATGGATTACTTGACTTTAAAATATGAAGGAAAAGGTGAGAACGTTGAATGTCTGAATGTTCCTGAAATACAAATGAAAAATGTGAGAAATGATGTCTGGTCTATCTCAGAGGAAGAAAGGAATGCCATGCTGGAAAGGGGGGGAGCTATAAAGAAGATTCATTTTAAGAGACAGAGCGCAGGAGAAATGAAAACTCCACCCTTGAGAATTAAAGTCAATTTGTAAAGTTTTACAAGCCTGGGACAACATTATTATCTCATCAGTGACATTCTGAGCAAAAAGGTACGAAGATATCCCTGTTTGGACTTGCTTATAAAAACATTTGGTAAATTTATTCAACGAATGGCAATAGGATTGAGAAGATTTTGCTATTGGAGAGACATAGGCTGACAGATGGAAGAATATAACTTAAAATTAGCTAAATCTAATTACTCTTATTTGTAATAGATATAGCTGAATAATAATTGATATTGATAGTAATGTATATAATGTGGAGTTGATATGATAAATAATAATTGGATATGAGAAAGGAAGGTTGGAAATACTTTTGGGCTACACATAAAGGTTATTAATCACAATAATTATCACTACTAAAAAATAAAATAAAATATATACAGTTAAATGTTAATTAATATGGGGAAAATGTTATGATATACGATACAACTACATAAAGAAGGGAGAATGATAATAAATTATATTGCATGGAAGATGGAATTCTTGGTATTAAATATTATGGATGTTCAGTTAAAATAGGATATGAGGATTTGATGTCAATAGAGGATTTTACAAACAAGTAAATGAAATGTCAGCATGTAGTTATGAATTAACTTTTTGGCATAAGGTTAAGGTTGAAAGATGTTTAAATAACTGTAGTTAACTAGAAGTGGAGGTATAATGATGTCAATATGGTAAACATTTGAGTTAAGATATTTGAATTAATATGAATTAATGGAAGAGATGCACCAAAACGTATTGTAACCAGCTGATATACTTTTTTTTTATATAATATATACCTGTGGGTTTTTTTCTTTTTTTTTCTTTTTTGTTTCTTCCTCCCTGCCTTGTCTTTTGTTCTTTTTGCCTTCTTTGTTTTTGTCTTTTTTGTTTTTGTTTTTGTTCTTTGTTTTGATTTTTTCTTTTCCCACTGGCGTGGACATGTATTGTTTAAGATTATTATTATTATCAATATTTTCAAATAATAATTACAGTCAAATGAAAATGGATATATGACGATGGTGATATGTATGAATATCTGAGTTAAAATACTTGAGTTAATATGAGCTATGTTTGTTGACTGTGGAGGAGATGTACCAAAGTTTATTTGTGACTGACTGATACATTTTCTATAACATGTAAAGAAAGATATTGTACTTGTTTTAAATTGAAATTAAAAAAAATGATTTAAAAAAAAAAGTCTTCCAGTGTTGTAGTATTTACAACTTCTGGAGGCAAGTTGTTCCACTGCTCGATTGTTCTAACTGTCAGGAAATTTCTCCTTAGTTCTTGGTTGCTTCTCTCCTATTTGAACCATATCTTCAAATAAAATTAAAAAGCATTCCTTTTCTTAAATACTATTCACTTTTTCTTTTATGTTTTAACTCTTTTTATGCCTGTATAATCAGCATTGCTTTCCCTACCCCACCCGTTCTGGATAGAAATATTTTCTTTCTTCAACCAAAAGTATTTTTAAAAAGCAACGCCATTCCAAGCAGAGGAATAAAATAAGCAGGGGAAGTAAAATAAATTACTGTAAGGCATAATGCAAGAGATAAGTGAGATAGTGAAAAGACTACGTAATGAAATTCTGAGTGTTACCTTGCCAAAACTTGCTAATATTTATCTGGCCAATTAGAACCAAAACAGCCCATTAATAGAAAGCCATGTGATCTGCTCACATTTTTGTTGTGGCCTGTTGGCCACCAGCCCTTCCAACAGCCAATCGGAGGAAGAGGCGGTGTGGGAGTCAGGGTTAGCATCAAGGCAACCTGAGAGCTCCAAGGGGGAAGAGGAAATGGAGCTGGCAGAGAGAGAGACAGAGACAGAGGCAGAGCCTGGGCCATCCATCAACTCTCAGATGGAGAGTCAACAGCCCCCAGGTCTGGAGGTGGCTGATGAAGAAGAGGAAGAACAGCTAGATCCAATAACTGATGCACGGCTGCGCAGAAGGCAGAGGAGAGGAGAACAGTGGAAATCTATGGGCCGGTCCTTGGGAAGGAAGAGCCACTGCTGCTAGCAAAGCCCCACTGTAGCTCTGGGGATAAAAGGCAGGGGACAGAGATGAATAGATGTCATGGACAACTATTCATCTTCCAAACAGATGGACGTTAGCTTGCAAGAGAAACTTTTTGCTGGGACTGCTGGCATTCCTAATAAAAGAATCTTTATTCACTTTAGAGGGTTTGTCGTGCTTGGGGAGCTGGGTCAGAACAATTTTGTTTTTTAGGAATACAATGCATAAAAGCAGGGTATTTAGGTGGTGTTGGCAAGGAGGGTTTACAAGGATAAAAAAAAAAAATAGGTGTCCTGAATTTTGTTGATGTTATATTCCAAATCTTCCCATTGTCTCAAAAGAGGCAGGGATTATAATGATGAGCTATTCACCAAGATTTACACCTATATTGAAACCAAAACGTTAAAAAAATGGGTTCCTATGTTAATTAGCTTTGTTTATCTTCAGCAATGGTGTGGCTGGATGGACTTGAATCTTACAGTGAGAGGCTCCACTTAAAAAGCTTTCAACCTGCAATAGAGTTGTAGAGGGTTTTGTGGGGAGCAATACATGGTTCGGTTAAGTTGAATGGACTAAGATACTAAGCTGCATTGAGCCTTAATTTAGTTTCTTTTGTTTTGATCAGTCAGAGATGTTGCACATCTAATGACAGAGAAATCACACACCATTCCTGCTTTTGAGATTGTCTTCTCTGGCATCCAGCTCATATCATTATCTGTGAATGTTAACTCGCAGAAAAATCTAACATCTCCTTTTTCTCCAGGAGCTGAAGGCATTGGCTTGCAAACATCCGAATCTGGTGGTGTTGCAATTAGGTAAGTTTCAAGGGCCATGTGGAAACGAAGCAAATTTGGTGTAACATCATTGGTTATGTTCCTGTAAGTCCACTTCCCACAGAGAAAAGAATTTATGATAACTTACATGCTTCCACATGTAAGAACAACTTTTCACAGAGAATGTTTTGAATAAATACAGTATGTACCGTGATATGTATTTGTGGCTCCACAGTGTGCTGCAACTTTGGTGTTGAAAGACATTACACCTACAGATATGGTCAAATGATTAGCCAATAAATTTCGTTGTTGTTGGTTGTGGTTAGTTTTGAGATGGAGTAGAGTGTTGTGTAACGCTCAGTTAAAAATAGACAAACTAATCCTACTTTCAAGAGGTAAACCTCCTCCATTTATGGGCATCTGACATAAGGTAACATCTACATATCTCTGCTTTGAGAAAGGAAGGAGATTATACCTAGCAGTCTTTGTCAAAATTAGCAGATTTAAGATAGAGAATAGAATAGAATAGAATTCTTTATTGGCCAAGTGTTATCAGACACACAAGGAATTTGTCTGTGGTGCAGATGCTCTCAGTGTGCATAAAGAAAAATAAAATAGAATACATTCATCAAGAATCATGAGTGATAGTCATAGGTTACTAATACGCAATCAAATCATACTAGGAAACAAATAAAACAATATAAATTGTAAAGATACAAGCAACATGGTTATAGTCATAAGTGGGAAGAGATACGTAATAGGGAAGAAGAGAAAAATAATAGTAATACTGTCTTAGAAGGTAATATGACAGTGTTGTGGGAATTAGTTGTTTAGCAGAGTGAGCCTCAACTCCCAAAACTGAACTCCAAACTGTTTCAACAGTCAGTAAACTGATGGAATCTCTTTTCAGCCCTGGTGAGTTGCCGCTGATTATGTATCAGGCAAATTTTATATTAGTTCAAAGAGCTCAGGAAGATTTCATGTTTATCTTTGTATTTTGATTACTGATTCAATTTCTACAGCGACCTGTCTCAATGCAATTGATTGTTATTGGTCTGGGTTCGAGTGTTGTGGAAACAGCTGTGAGTTTATACAATAGATTTTGATTATACAGCCATGACTTGGGTATAATGTGTAAAGATTGTCGGTCAAGCGCCAAAGAAATCAGGCAGTTCAAATGGATGTAGAGATTTATTGCAAACTTAAGCTCTATATAAGAACCTGAATCAAATGTGGGTTCCTACCAGTTCACACCTATTCGGTAGAACCGGTTTATCAAATCTACCAAACCGGTTAGAAGAGGTTCCACCAGTGGACCTGGAAAGCAGGCCACACATGCAGAAGAGGTTCCAAATTTTTTTGAAACCCACCCCTGGTCCTTGGATATGATTATTCTACACTATCATGCTCATATTTATAAAACTCAGTTCCTCTGTGAAAGGTAAGGATGACTACTGCGTTTGTGGTGCAATCAGAACATTGCGTGTGTTGAAGTTGTTTTAACGCAAACCAAAGATGCCTTTCAAAAAACAAGTTTACATCATATTCTTATGCATGCCAGTGCTGTGTGTGAGGTAATTTAAGGTGGTTCTGACAAGTGTCGTCGGCATCTTCATATCTGGTCACATGGGTGGCAAGCTACTCCCATCCGGTCACATGGGGAGCAAGCCATTCCCACAAAGGAGGCCACACCCACAGAGTAGGTTCGAAAATTTTTTGAAACCCACCACTGACCTGAACCATTAACAGCCCAAACAAATTGGCTATAGATAAGAGCCACAAAAATTCAAAGTGGTCTGGACTTAGATCTCTTGTGGGCTTGAAGGAATTCATGTCCGATGATGAGTTTGATCCCTGCCTTGGGTTCAGCCTGGTCATCTCCTATACCGTCTGAGTTGAACTGACTTTAGTCCTATGTGGGACTTAGTTCAAGGCCGTTGACTAAGTCAACTTGTGTGATCATAAAAGTTCTTGCTTTTATGCTCCGCCTTCCTAGATACCTGCTGACGCTCTCCATCCCTGGGGATGAAGCTGTCAGGCTGGTATTCCATAAGACGGTTAGTTGCACAAAGAACACGACGACCTGTGATTTCAGTTAACTCTTCCCTTGCAATTCTGAAACTCCGTGTTGCGGGCGTTGAAATAAAATGGATTTTCTTTAGATGTTACTAATCTTGAAAGCATCCAAGCGGCTCAGAAAGAAGTGGAACAGTATACTGGAGAAAGTGGGCTGACCATCCTATACAACAATGCTGGTATCTGGGTCTTCAACAATCTGCAAACAGAAAATATGAAGGACATGATAGGAGTTTATTCTGTCAATACCATTGGCCCACTGCTGATGAGTCAGGTTCGTCTATTTATTTATTTATTTCTATTTATTTGGTTTGTCATACATGTACAAGGTAATAGGTATAAGTACAAACATGGGCATGAACAATAGAAATGAGTACAAATAAATGGGGACAGTAGGACAGGGACAGTAGGCATGCTGGTGCGCTTGTACACGCCCCCTTACAGACCGCTTAGGAATGGGGTGAGGTCCACAGTAGACAGTTTGAGGTTGATGCTGGCGGGGTGGTGTTTGAGGATATAACAATGGAGTCAGGAAGAGCATTCCAGACATTGGCCACTCTGTGGCTGAAGTTGTATTTTCTGCAATTGAATTTGGAGCGGTTTACTTTATCCATGTATTATTATTTTTTTAAAATATATTTTTCTTTTATTTTCAAAACAAACATACAAATCCTCCTTCTTTACATATTGTAGAAAGTGTATTAGTTGGTTACAAAAGGCTTTCGCGCATCTCTTCCACCCTCATCAAATATAATTCATATTAATTCTAATATCTTAACTCGGATATTTATTATATTACCATCTTCATACCTCCACTTTTATTTGACTATGATTATTTAAACGTCCTTCATCATAAAATATACCAAGATTTAATACATAACCACATACTGGCATTTACTTATTTATAAAATCCTCCATCAACATTAAATCCTCATATCCTATTCTAGCTAAACATCCATGTATTATTGCGGTTGAAGCTGAAGTAGTTGTTGACAGGTAGGATGTTGTAGCAGATAATTTTGTGTACTACTATGCTTAGGTCAGAATGTAGGCAGCGTACTTCCACGTTGTCCAAGCCTAAAATTTTGAGCCTGGTAGCATAAGGGATTCTATTGTGAGCAGAGGAGTGGAGGACTCTTCTCATGAAGTACCTCTGGACTCTCTCAATTGCTTTAATGTCCAATATAGCAATAGCAATAGCAGCTAGACTTATATACCGCTTCATAGGGCTTTCAGCCCTCTCTAAGCGGTTTACAGAGTCAGCATATTGCCCCCAACAACAATCCGGGTCCTCATTTTACCCACCTCGGAAGGATGGAAGGCTGAGTCAACCCTGAGCCGGTGAGGTTTGAACAGCCGAACTGCAGTCAGCTGAAGTAGCCTGCAGTGCTGCATTTAACCACTGTGCCACCTCGGCTCATATCCACAATATACAGTGTGGATTCCAGGGAAATGAGCTGTATTCGAGAATTGGTCTGGCAAAGGATTTATATGTCCTATTTTGCAGTACAATGTTACCAGAGAAGAAACTTCACAAAATTAGGTTAACAACTCTTAATGCCTTTTTGGCAATGCTGTTACAGTGAGCTCTGGGGCTTAGATCGTTTGAGGTGAGTACTCCTGGGTCCTTGGCAGATGAGGTGGTATCCGCCCTGTTTGTATTTGGTGTTCTGATTTATGAACAAAATATATTTCAACGTAAGGAAGATTGATTGATTTAAAGAAAAATGATAGAGCTGTTGAATTCAGTATAACTGGGGAGCAGGATAATACTGAAATGGCCAAGAAAAAGAAGTAGAAATCGTATATTGATTTGGGAGGGGGTTGAGACATGAGGGGTAAGCTGCTCCCTTTTAGGGATCGTTGGGACACAGCAGTTTTCCTGGGTGTTCTCAGGTCAAACCTGATGGGAGGAGGATGGTGAATTCCTAAGTGGGGGTGGGGGGAGGCTATGGAATGCATGAGAGCCTTCTGTTGCCAGCGCAGGCAGTTTTTCCCAAAACAACAGAACTGAACTCAATGGCTTGAACTATGGAATGTGGGTGGCCCAGAGGGAAAAGGTATTTTTTTTTAAATTAACCTATATGAGTTTTTGCGGGGAAATCCCAGAACTGACTTTGCTTCTCCTGTGCCAAATGGCTCTTTCAATAAAGCTACACTCTCGGTCATCCTAAAGAGCCGGGAGTTTCTTTTGTTGAGTGTGCCCAATGGGACGGTTGACCTTAAGTCTATGAAGGTCCCCCTGGAGAAGGAGACAGAAGACCTTTCTCTGTCGTTGCCCAGTTCCTTTCCCTAGACTCATTTTCTCTTTTCTTCTCTCGACAAGGCATTCCTACCCCTGCTGAAGAAGGCAGCCCAGAGAAGCCCATGTCAAGGGCTGAGCATCAGCAAGGCAGCGATTATTAACATGTCCAGCAGTGCAGGCTCAATTGAACTTATGACTTATTGGGACCAGTATCCAGTAACTGGATACCGCTGCTCTAAGGTACCAATTTGCCTGCAGATAGTGGGACCTCCCTTTCCATGCCTGAGTGCATCTGTCCATGCTTGTGTGCTTTTCTAACCAATTGCTGAGATGCATCACTGTTCGGCAATTGTGTGGTGTCCCAGTTCTAGATCAGCAATGTTTTAGTCTCCGGTCCCCTAATTATCTTTGTTACTCTTTTCTGCACTTTTTCTAGAGCCTCAACATCCTTTTAACATCTTTCTAGAGTCTCAACATCTTTTTAACATCTTTCTAGAGTCTCAACATCTTTTTAACATCTTTCTAGAGTCTCAACATCTTTTTTACATTCTTCCTTTTTTTCTTCTTCAATGCATTTCCCCCCCTTATAGTTCTCTTTTTTAAAAACCCATTCAGGCTGCTCTGAACATGCTCACCAAATGCCAGTCTCGTGAATATTCAGCCGATGGGATTATGAGTGTCGCCATCCATCCTGGCTCAGTTGCAACTTATCACGAAACAGCTGTAAGTGTCGGATGTGGGGAAACATATAAAGTATTCTTATATATTCAGACATCTATCAATCCACATAGATAAACACTTTCAAAAACATACGAATTACTGAAAGTTTTTGTATTTTGATTAATTGGCTTGTTAGTGCTTTGTTTGTGCTGGGGTAAAAATAGATATGTCAAATATTTCTGTTGAATTAGGCATAAAGACAAGGAATGGGAGTTTTAACAGAATAAACAGAATAATGTTGCCTCCCTGAAAGTTAAAATCCATTTCCTCTTAAAAGGAAATCTGCTAAATCTCAGCCTCCCCTCTTTGAATTTCTTCCATCTTGAGCTACTGGTGATTCTTTCTATGTACAGAGCAGGAAATGAGGTGCTTATATATGAAATGACAATGACTCAGTCCATCTTATATGTCAGGGTTAACCCATTTATTTTGGAAATCATAACGGGGAGATTCATATATTAAAGCAAACAATAAGAGTTCTTCTTTACAAGTTATTGGAAATAATTTTGAAATAGAATAGAATAAGGATAGAATAAGGATAGGGTAGGGTAGGGTAGGGTAAGGTAGAGTAGAATAGAATAGAATAAGGGTATGGTAGTAGAATAAAATAGAATAAGGGTATGGTAGGTTAGAATAGAAGAGAATAAGGGTAGGATAGTAGAATAGAATAGAATAGAATAGAATAAGGATAGGGTAGTAGAATAGAATAGAATAGAATAAGGGTAGGGTAGAATAGAATAGAATAGAGTAGAATAGAATAAGGGTGGAGTAGTAGAATAGAATAGAATAGAATAAGGGTAGAGTAGTAGAATAGAATAGAATAAGGGTAGAGTAGTAGAATAGAATAGAATAAGGGTAGGGTAGTAGAATAGAATAGGATAGAATAAGGGTAGGGTAGTAGAATAGAATGGAATAGAATAGAATGGCTTTGGAGGTCTTCAAGTCCAACCCCCTGCTTAGCCAGGAAACCCTACGCCACTTCAGACAAATAGTTATCCAATCTTTTCTTTAAAACCTCCAGTGTGTTGGAGCATTCACAACCTCTGGAGGCAAGTTGTTCCACTGATTAATTGTTCTTACTGTCAGGAAATCTCTCCTTAGTTCTAAATCCAGATTTAGGGGTTTTTATGATGCTTTGTGTCATCACTCATCACATGGTCTGTGCTCATATACCTTTATAAGCCAAAATGAGATGGGCCTGTTTAATGCAAATCCATCTCTGTTAGCATTGAACATTTATGGTCAAGAGATTGAAATGCATTCTGCTGATCTGCTTAGGGGAGGGTTCTGGGTTTGGCAGGGTTGATTCTCTAAATTTCATGGGATCCTTTTTCATGGCAGCTGACAGTGAGCGTGGAAGAGAGCACGCAAGGCATCATGACTGTGCTGTCCAAGCTCTGTGAAGAGGACAACGGGACCTTTGTGGATTGGTTGGGTCAACCAATTCCCTGGTGATCCATTGGTCTTAATATCATCAACTCATCATGGAACAAGAACAACGGAGCTTCAAATAAACCTTTGAATGCCATGAAAATATTAGTTTTGTTTTCTGCTTCTTTCAGAAGATTTGTTTAAAAATATTGATCAATATTGGGCAGGTTAGGAAGATTGACTCCAATCTTCAATCTGCTATGGGGTCTCACCATAACACTAGCACTTAGACTTATGCAGTAGAAACTCTGGTCTTGACCATAATTTGTTCCATAACTTTGGTCGCAACCCGATTTGGTCCTGACCTGAACCTAACCAAAATTTGGCGCTTACAAAAAAAATTAGAAAAGGGGAAATCGACTGTGTTTGATCGCTACCCAAGTATGTGTTTGGATTCAAAAAGTTTGTGAATTTTTTTTTATCAGAACTCAATTTGGTCGTGGTCAGAAGCATTCATGACTAGAGGTTCTACTGTATACCGCTTCATAGTGTTTTACAGCCCTCTCTAAGCAGTTTACAGAGTCAGCATATTGCCCTCAACAATCTGAGCCTCTTTTTACCAACCTCAGAAGGATGGAAGGCTGAGTCAACCTTGAGCCAGTTAGGATCGAACTCCTGCATTGAGCAGTGATTTAGCCTGCAAAACTGCACTAGACATCCCACTTTCAGTGGGACAGTCCCGATTTCTAACAATTTGTCCTGCGTCCCGGGGCGTTTTTAAAAAGTCCCGATTTTGGCTTCATGTTGAAAGTGCAGTGGATTTGCTTAAGAAATCCTAACCGATGCAAGACAAAAGACACTCTGTTTAACCCCTCTCTATGTCTCAGTACTTTCATTGAAGATATTAAAATGTGAAAGCAAGAAAACAGACCCCCGCCCCCGCCTCTCTTACTTCCTTTTATAAGAAAAGATGACCCAGTACGATAGAGCTCCAGGAAATACTTTGGCTAGAGAAGTAGCAACTGTTCCTTCCTGGATTTCCCAGAGGGGAGGGGCACGGAGGTTGGAAGTCGGCTCGTGTGGGAAAAATGGTGGCAAGGTTTCTTTGAAAAATATTTCCTTGGGACTAATTTCACCATTTTAATTTGCTCAGTTCTTTGTATTAACATCTACATCATTCTGGATTGACTTGGAGTGCTTCTTAAAGGCAAGCACAGAGAAAGAGTCACTGAAATGTATCATTTTAAAGATCAGAAAGAACAACAAACCCTTCTCAGAGTCAAAATTATAGCATAAGGAAAGAAGAAGAAACTTTTCCAAATCTTTGATGGAAATGGCACCAAACTGAGCAGTAAAAGGCACCGAAATGGAGCTGTGCACTGCACAAAGTTGTTCAGGGGTTCTTTTCAGTGTGGGGGTGGGGGGGGAACCCTGATCCTTTCATTCCCCATAGCAACTGAGGCACAGGAAAAAGGGGGCATTTTCCTTCTGCCTTTCCCTCTTGCTAAATATTTTTAAAGAAAAGTTTAGAGTTTTAAAATGGATGTAAAAAAGGTTCTTCCCTTTTTAATATAAATGATGATAGTCTATAAAGATTAATAGGTGTGAACAGAATTATATGTTATTTATCACAGCAAGATGAAAAGTAGGGATGGTTAAACTGATTGCTTTATTCAAAGAAAAGAACATATCTATTTTAGTTTCCACGTGGAAACCACTTTTAAATTTTGTCCTTGCAGTGGAAAAAATGAAATTGTGATTTTGGTTTTCCTGATTAGATAGTTTGTTGTTATAGAATTGTGTAGTATATATTATTGTGTAAAAGTAAAAAGTTGAGGTTGTAATGTTATTATCTTCTACTGTGCTAAAAAAGAGTCAGAAGTCAATGCCTCCCCCCAGTTTTCCCCTTCTACCACACACTTTCTCCTTTTTCCCTTTTTCCACTCTTAATTTCCCCTTATTATCATTTTTTTTATCTTTTATATTCTGATAAACTAATAAAAATAATTAAGCAGGCGAGAAAGATGAAAAGTAAATGTGATTAAAGTTCACTTTTCATCTTCCTCCACCGTCAGTGCCTTTCCCTCTCACTCTGGCCTTTTCTAGTGGAGCAAAAATAATATTTCTGTCAAAGCTTCCTTCCCAGGGGAGAACTCCCAGAATGCCAAGAGATGGGCATTAAAGCCAACCCAAAAAAGAAAGACCCTATCCCAGAAATCTTGCTTCAAGCCAAATTTCCCCCCATTTCCCTCATTACACGAAAAAAACCCTCTTCCGTGTCTTCCTACTAAATGAGAGCCTTTTGATGTAGTAGTGAAAGGACTGGCCTACACACCAAGGGAAGATGAGTTCGAGTCCTGCTTTTGGGCCAGTCGTTCTCTCTCAGCCCAACCCACCTCACAGGGTTGTTGTTATGTGGAAAATATTAAAAGGAAGATTAGGTATGTTTTCCGCCTTTCAGTTATTTGTAAAAATAAGACAGGTGGGATAAAAATCTAACAAATAATAAAAATAAAAATAAATGAACCATAGACCATTTATTCTATCAGAACATCTTATTCCTACTCAATTCAATTGGATTATTCCTTCATGAGGCTTGAAGGTAGCATTAACTAAAAAGTCCCGATTTTTTTAAATATTTAATCAAGAACACCCCCCCCCCCCCTGGTCAATGGTGTCCCTCTTTACCAATGTTAAAATCTGGTCACCTTAGTAAAGTTAGTATCTCATTTGTAGTATTAATCATGCCATATGTCAGGCTAGTATTGTGGTCTATTTATTTCAACTAGCTTTTCAGAACATATTCTTTAAACATACCCCTATAATATGTGTATGTGTGTATATATGTATATATATATTTAGTGTCACAACCCCTGGTAGGCCCCAATTATGGGAGGAAGCTAACAGCTTCCATTATCTGTCAATCGGCTCGTCACAAGAGTCCATCACGACAGAAACCCAATATTTTTTACTGTTGCCTTTGTTACACATTTTGTGTTATATTTGTGCTGATAAATAAATAAAGGGAGACTAGTATAGATCTATTTCAAGCTATTTAGCTCTCATCAGCTAGCCATACCCTTACTGGGATTCGAACCTGTGCTATATTACATCTTAGGCAAACGTCTTAGCCATTAAGCCACAAGTTCTCCTCCTTATCAGCTGAAGCCAGGGAAGAAGGTATATATTTAGTGTCACAACCCCTGGTAAGCCCCAATTATGGGAGGAAGCTAACAGCTTCCATTATCTGTCAATCGGCTCGTCACAAGAGTCCATCACGACAGAAACCCAATATTTTTTACTGTTGCCTTTGTTATATATATATATATATATAACATATATATATGCGCACACACACACACACACACACACGAGAGATAAATCTTGCGTAGCTTCCAGTAATATTGAACTGCAAAATAGGGCATACAAAACTTTTGCTAGACCAATTCTCAAATACAGCACATCAGTCTGGAACCTGCACTGCATAACAGACATGAATGCAATCGAACAAGTCCAGGGATATTTCACGAGAAGAGTCCTCCATTCCTCTGCTTGCAACAGAATCCCTTATGGCTTTGAAATTTTGAGCTTAGACAACTTAGAACTTTGCCGTCTTCAATCTGACCCAAGGGTAGTACATAAAATTATCTGCTACAATGTCCTACCTGTCAATGATTTCTTCAGCTTCAACCACAACAACACAGGAGCACACAATAGATACAAACTTAAGGTAAACCACTCCAAACTCGACTGCAGAAAATACAACCTCAGCAACAGAGTGGTCAACGCCTGGAATGTTCTACCTGACTCTGTGGTTTCTTCCCCAAACCCCCAAAACTTTAACCTTATACTGTCTTCTGTTGACCTCACCCCATTCCTAAGAGGTCTTTAAGGAAGGGGCATGCGTAAGTGCACCAGCGTGCCTACCATCCCTGTTTGATTCAACCCCATTGATTTGTATCTATTTCATAAGAGCCGAGGTGGCACAGTGGTTAGGGTGCAGTACTGCAGGCCACTTCAGCTGACTGTTATCTGCAGTTCAGCGGTTCAAATCTCACCGGCTCAAGGTTGACTCAGCCTTCCATCCTTCTGAGGTGGGTGAAATGAGGACCCAGACTGGAGGGGGCAATATGCTGACTCTGTAATTCGCTTAGAGAGGGCTGAAAGCCCTATGAAGCGGTATATAAGTCTAACTGCTATTGCTATTGCTAATTCTATTATTATGGTGCCATTTCTGCCACTTTCACAATCTTATTCTGTGTAGTCCAGTATTTCTCCTTCATTGTCCGTATCATGAAAGTTGGATGCCTAGAGAGACAAACCAGCTGTTGCATAATAGGCAGAGAAAGAAAGCAAAGAAGGATCTTGGGTATCTTCTCCCACTGTACCAGATATTATGGAAGATCTGTACATTGACTGTGTGGAAACAGCATTTCACAAAGAACACAGGTTTTAAGGTAAGCCAATTCCTTGGTGACACTTTTCCATGAAAAAAGGTGAGTCTACCTTACCTTCTGGATACATACAGACCATGGCGTGAAGAATGACAATTAAGGCAAGGCATGCCTTTCCACCCTTTTTTGAGTGATGAATTCAGAAACAGGAGTGTCCTACGAAGTATCTTTCAGCTGTAGATGGAAGTAAATCATACCTATATTCGGTAGCTTGTTTCCCTGACTATTCCTTCAGTTACCAGGTAAGCAATGCTGCTTTTGTAATAAGTAAATTTTTTGTGGTCTGCCAGCCAGAGTCGCTGGGAGTTGTCAGCAAACAAATGTAATAATAAATACAATTCCACAAAAGATCTAAAGATGGGGTGTTGTTTGTTCATTGTGATATTATCTCCTGCAGTGAGAAGAGACAAACATTTGAGCAAGTTGGAAGCAGAAGCTGAAAGTCCTTGAAGAGATGGCGCAGCCACTTGATTTCTGTGTTTTCAGCGTCCTGGTGACAGGATCCAATCGAGGGATCGGCCTGGGTCTGGTGAAGAGGTTTCTGGAGCTGCCTTCTCCACCCATATGGGTCTTTGCTACAACTAGGGACCTGGAGGGGGAAAAAACCAAGGTAAGAATCACTCTTGGATGGATTGGAAATAGTGGTTCAGGATATGAACTCAGGATGAATGTCAAGTTTGCATTTCGTACATCCGAGGAATATTCTGACCCAACTTTGTTTACACACCAATTAGTATATTTTCCTTTATCAGCAGGCAGCGCTAAGTAAAATGCAGATGGAATTCATTCTATTTAAACACTATAGAATGTGTTTAAACACAAAGTTCTTTTCTTTTTTTCCTTTTCCTTAAGTTCTGTTGTGGTTATTATCTATTAACTTTTTTTCACTGCATAATTCCCATTGTTTTTTCATCTCTATAGCATAGCTTTTCAGATAATCAATCAAAAAAAAATTTTTTTTTAAACCCAATGCCATTCAAAGCAGAGAAATAAAGTTAAGTAGAGGAAAATGGAAAATAGAAAATAGTAGAACAATTAATCAGTGGAACAGCTTGCTTCCAGAAGTTGTTAGTGCCCCAACACTGGAAGTCTTTAAGAAGATGTTGGATTGCCATTTGTCTGAAATGGTATAGGGTTTCCTGCCTAGGCAGGGGGTTGGACTAGAAGACCTCCAAGGTCCTTTCCAACTCTGCCATTGTATTGTAAAATAGCAAGCAACATAAATTAAGGCATAGTGCAAGAGGTAAGCGAGACAGTGAAAAGAAGATGTAATTAAATCTAATTCACATCCATAACATTTATTACCTTTCTATGATTTGTTTATCCTTTCCCACGTGCAAGCCACCTCATAAATATTCTGCTTTGTGCAGCATTGCATCCCTAGAAAACAAAATGTGAGTAGATCAAGTTGCTTTCTGCTAATGGGCTATTTTGCTCCTAATTGTCCAGATAAACATTGTCTGCTATTTTACAAAATAAGACTCAAGAGTTTAAGGGTGAATTCAGAACTGAGTCATTAATCTTATAGTGAAGGGTTCTATTTAAAAAGCTTTGAATCTGCAGTAGAGTGAGGAAGATTTTGGGGGGAGCAATAGGTGGTTGGGTTAAGTTGAATGGACTAAGATACTAAGCGGCATTAAGCCTTAATGTAGTTTCTTTTGTTTTGTTCAGTCAGAGATGTTGCACATTTAATGACAGAGAAATCATGTTCCTGCTTTCCAGATTATCTTCTGTGGCATCCAGCTCATATCATCATCTGTGAATTTTAAGCCACAGAGAAATCTAAGATCTTTGTTTTTCCTCCTCCAGGAGCTAAGAGAGATGGTTTGCAGATATCCGAATCTGGTGGTGTTGCAATTAGGTAGGTTTCAACAGCCATGTGAAAATGGGACAGAGTTGGTAGTGGAGGAAAGTCCAGAGTAACCAATTCAAAGTTATTCTTGGAACTGACCAAAGCTGTAGATATCATTGGTTGGTTTCATGAAAGTCAGCTCCCCAGAGAGAAAAGAATTAAACTTAGATGCCTCCACATGTTAGAACTGCTTTCTCCAGAGAACCTTTTGAACAAGGAGGTCTCATGGAAATGTTCTGCGGTTCCACTTGAAGAAAGACTCTGCAACTTTGGTGTTGAAAGACTTCACACATGCTGATATAATCAAATGATTAATCAATAATCTCAGTTGGTGGTGGTTTGGGTTTGGTTCACTGTAGTTTCTTTGAGTTGGCGTAGATTATTGTGAGACCCTCGTTTCAAAGAAGATAAATTGCTCCTCCTTCCAAGAAGTGAACTGTCAGATAAAACTCCATTCATGGGCATCTGACATATGGTAACTTCTGCATCTCTCTGCTTTGAGAAGGGAGGGAGACTATATATTTATCAAAATGAGCAGCTTTAAGATATGTGGACTTCAACTCCCAGAGCTGAGCTCCAAACAGTTCCAACTGTCAGTAAACTGATGGAATCTGGTTGCCTTGGATGATTTTAGCAGACAAACTTTATATTAGTTAGACTTTATATTAGTTCACAGGGTTCAGGAAGACCTCGTGTGTATCTTCGTATTTTAAGAGCTGAGGTGGCGCAGTGGTTAGGGTGCAGGCCACTTCAGCTGACTGTTATCTGCAGTTCAGCGGTTCTAATCTCACAGGCTCAAGGTTGACTCAGCCTTCCATCCTTCCGAGGTGGGTGATATGAGAACCCAGACTGTGGGGGCAATATGCTGACTCTGTAAACCTCTTAGAGAGGGCTGAAAGCCCTATGAAGCGGTATATCAGTCTAACTGCTATTGCTATAGCTATTAATTATTTTATTCAATTTCTACAGTCACCTATCTTAATGCAATTGATTCAATTGTACACCCTAGTCAGCCCTTCTTTACTCTGTTACCATCGGGTAGTAGATACAGAAACATAGACAGTCATATGAACAGGCTAAAAAACAGCTTTTATCCATGGTCTGTCAGACTCCTGAATACAACATAATATCATAAGTATGACAGACTTGTAGGGCCAATGCAACATACAACATGTTCATCTTGGTGCAATATATTATACTATGATGTAAGCACATATATGCATAGCGGATTGTGTGTGTTGTTAGCATGATATTTTGGGTTAGGGATCTTCCTTCTTTCACTGTGAGTTATTGATATGTATTTATATGGGGGGGTTGCATTAAGGGAGGCTCAGCCAATCTCATTGTACACTTGTTGTGCATTGACAATAAAGGTTGAATGTAATTGTAGGTCAGGGTTTGACTGTTGCAGAAACAGAGTTAGTTGTGAGTTTGTGCAATAGTTTTTGGTTGTAAAGCCATGCTGTGGATATGATCTGTGAAGATCGTCTGACTTTAACCCTCTGCGTGTGTCAGTTCATAGCCGAGAGAGAGACTAGGTCAACCTGTGGGATCATAAAAGTTCTTCCTTTGAACGTTGAAGGTGGTTAGTGGCATGAAGAGACATCACGATCTGTGGTTTCAATCACAGAACTTCATCTTGCTGAGGTTTCAATAACCTTGTTTTTTCCTTAGATGTTACTAAACCTGAAAGCATCCAAGCTGCTCAGAAAGAAGTGGAGAAATGTGTTGGAGAAGGTGGCCTGACCCTCTTATACAACAATGCTGGCATTTGGATCTTCAACGATCTGCAAACAGAAAATGCCAAGGATACAATGAGAGTTTACTCTGTCAATACCATTGGTCCATTGCTGATGAGTCAGGTTTGTTTATGAACAAAACACCTTTCAATGCAAGGAAGACAGTTTTAATTAAAGAAAAAAAAGATTGAGACATTGAATTAAGTATAACATGAAGGCACAGTAACACTGCAGTGCTTCAAAAGAATGAAGTAGACAGAAACTAACTTGATTCTGCACCTAATAACTGCAGCAAGAGTGTTGGTGGCGCAATACTGGAAGAAGGAAGACTTGCCTACAATCCAAGAATGGACATTGAAAGTCACAAACTTAGCCGAGATGGCTAAAATATTGGCATATCTTAAAGATCACTCAAATGAGAGATATAAACGAGACTGGAAAAAATGGATTGACTATATACAAAATAAATACGGGACCAAGAAATTCCAGTTAGCCTATGCTTAAGATCAGAAATGATTTAAACTGTTTAAAGTTAGTTCAGTAAGAAGAAGCTAAGGTCAATGTAGAATGTCATTAATTTCTTTATTTTTTTTTTCTCAATAGATTTTAGACTGTGTTAGTTAAAAATCCATACCGTGTACGGGTTCTGGGAAGTTGGGGGGGGGAAGGAGGAGGGGGGTTGGGGGGTGGAGGGAGGGAGGGGCATACAAAGAAAATTGTACTTCAATGTTTTAATGATTGACGAATGATGAAATATTTGTGTTTTTTAAAAGAAATAAAACCTTTAAAAAAAAAAGAATGTAGTAGAAATTGTTCATAGATTTGGTAACAGGTTGACACATTAGGGGTGGATGTTCCCTTTTAGAGAGGGTTGGAACATAGCATGCTTCCTTTTAGGGAGGGTTGGAACATAAGTCTATGAAGGTCCCCTTGGAGGAGATGGAAGAACTTTCCCTGTCATTGCAGTGCTCCTTTTCCTAGAAATAACTGCGGCTCCTTCTCTTTTCTTCTCTCTCCAAGGCATTCCTACCCCTGCTGAAGAAGGCAGCCCGGAGAAGCCCATGTCAAGGGCTGAGCACCAGCAAGGCGGCTATTATTAACATGTCCAGTATTGGCGGCTCAATTGAACTCCTACCTTCTTGGCATCAACATCCAATGCTTGGATACCGTTGCTCTAAGGTACCTCATGAGTTTTCTATGTGGACTTGTCTGCGGGTAGTGGGACCTCCATTTCCATCCATGAGGGCATCTGTCCATGCTTCTGTGTCTCTAAACATGCATATTAATCCATTGCTGAGATGCAACCCTGTGTGGTGTCCCAGCTCTGGGTCAGCAATGATGCTCTATTGCTGTCGTCTGTGCTCTTCTACTAGCAGTTTCCCCAATTTGGATGCAGACGTCTTGCATTGAAGTGCTCCCTTCCACCTTTGAGCTCTTCCTCACAAGAACTTGGTTCAAATTCAGTGGGAAAGGATTCTTTGAAGAAGAAATTTCATTCATATTTTTGAGAATTGTAAGGACTGAGATTTAGAAAAGAAAGAAGTGCCTTGAATAGGTTGTTTTTAGTACTACCCAAATGTTACCTTTTCCATTTATTCTATAAAAGTCAACAACTCATCAAGAACAAATATGAGAAAATATAGCAGTGGGAATGTTTGCCTTGGGTTGGTACAAATATTTATTTGCAAAAAGGAGCTATATTGATACCTTGGTACTCAACTGCTTTGAAAGTCATCAAATTTGATGCTCAATGTATTTTGACATGAAGTTTTTGTCCCAGTACTCGTCGTTTGTTTGGTATTCAATGTATAATCTAGAATGTGTTGGTGTCAGCTGCTTTGTGACTCACCACATCAGTCCTAAAGGGAACTGTTTGCCATTCATCATGATTAGCCAAGGTACCATTGTATTTAATGGGAAATTGTTTTGACAGGCCAAACAGGTTATTAAGTTTAAGTTTAAGTTTTATTTTATTTATATGCCGCCCTATTCCCTAAAAGGGACTCAGGGTGGCGAACAACTTAAACGGGAAGGGGAAACATACAAGTACAAAATAAACATATTAAAATGACCAACAACCACACCTGTCGAGAGGGGAGGGGAGCTCATCAACCCCAGGCCTGCCGACACAGCCAGGTTTTCGGAAAGCAGGGAGAGAGGTGAGGGTCCGAATCTCCACGGGGAGTTCGTTCCAAAGGGCCGGAGCTGCAACAGAGAAGGCCCTCCCCCGGGTCGTAGCCAGATGGCATTGGCTGGTGGATGGAACCTGGAGGAGGCCAGCCCTGTGTGATCTAATGGGTCTTTGGGAGGTAAGCAGACCCTGACACAGATTTTACTTGCATGAGTTGCAGAAATATTAAGTCTGTAGAGATTCTCAGTCATCCAGGTTGAGGTTGTCCCAAAGGGGCTTTTTCAGGAGGCAACTGGTCTTTCTTGTTTTTTTTCTTTAAAAACATATTGCTTCCCCGTTCAAGGAGCTTCTTCAGATCTGACTGGATGGTGGGGAATGGAAGGATTTATATTCCTTGCAGACAGCTGTTCATTTGCCTCCTTTTAGAGGGTTGTTGAAGCACTTAGACCAACTGTCTGCAAGGAATATAAACCCTTCCATTCCCCACCATCCAGATAGATCTGAAGAAGCTTCTGGGATGGGAAGCAAGATTTTTGTTAAAGAAAAAAGACCAGTTGCCTCCTGAAAAAGCACCTTAGGGAGAGAATAAATAGGATACAGATTTGTTCCTTTGTGTGACCTCAAATAATTCTTCAGTTGTTATGCCTCATAGGCGTTTCCAGCCGCGTGTAACTTTTATTATACAATATAATATCCTGTTTGTGCTGTTTATGTCCACCGTATCCTTCTCTTTTTTCCTTCAGTGTATTTTAACTTCATACTTCTTCCCCCCACCACCACCACTCTTGCAGGCTGCTCTAAACATGCTGACCAAGTGCCAATCTCTTGGATATTCAGCCGATGGCATCATGAGTGTCGCCATACACCCAGGATTAGTTAAGACTGATCACAGTCCAGTTGTAAGTTTTTTGGGAAAACCAATAAAGGAGAATATTTGCAGTTCTGGGTTGAATTGAGGGGTCCTTGATGGCCTCTGAACTTGGTTGCTTTCTTGTAGACGTTTCGTTACCCAACTAAGTAACATGATCAGTGCTAGTGATGTTGTTTCCCAGCACTGATGATTAGCATTGATGATGTTACCTAGTTTGGGTAATGAAAACGTCTACAAGAAAACAACCAAGCTCAGAGAGCACCAAGGACTCCTTATGGCATGAGAAAAGATGTAACTCATTCATACCTATCTATGAATCATCATAGATAGACATTTTCAAAGACCTATGAATGATAAAAAAGAATATTTGTAGATCAAGGTTGAAATGTGGGTCCTTGGTGGCTTATGAGCTGGTTTTTTTGCAAACATTTCATTATCAAATTAGGGAACACCAGGACACTGATGATGTTACCTAGTTTGGAAATGAAATGTCTTAAAGAAAACAACCAACCTCGGAGAGCATTAAGGGTCCCTCATATATGAACGACTTAATGATGAGTCTCTGAAAGTTTTAGTATTTTGATTTATTTGGGCCTTTAATGCTTTGTTTGATGAAATAATGTGCTAATATAAAAATAGACACATCAACCACTTCTGTTAAAGTAATGAAATTCCAACTGTCAGGGCTCCAAGTAACACACCCATAGCAAACAAAACTTTGAGGCAGGTTGATTCCTCAAAGAATAAGTTTATTGGTTATGTCATATTGGCACAGGCTGGTGAAAACCGACACTGAATATTCCTACGCTTTTCACCTAATTAAAAGTAAAAGTTTGTCATTTTCCCAAAACAACCAATCACATGGCCCAATCAGGATAGAGTCCAGTTGCTAGGTGACATCAGTCCCCTACTTCCGAACATCTGCTGGAATGTCCTTGGTTCCCAAGAGAAAGTATTTTGTTTTGACTATAATACCCCAACTATCTCTATTCCCCCCTTCCCTATCCCTGTCAGTGTGTCAGCATTGAAGTCTCAAAATGGCCTCATTCAGGGCAGCTTCAGGATTGACAGGAACTGCATTCTGCTGATCTGCTGATGGGAGGGTTCTGGGTTGGGCAGAATCCATTATCTAAACTTCATGACATCCTTTTTTTTTTTTTGGTGACAGCCTGAAATCAGTGTGGAAGAGAGCACTCAAGGCATCATGGCTGTGTTGTCCAAGCTTTGTGAAGATGACAACGGGACCTTTGTGGATTATTTGGGTCATCGTCTTCCTTGGTGATCCATCGGTCTCACTTTGATGTCATTGACTCATAAAAAAGTGAGAAGCAACAAACAAACAAATAATAAATAAATAAATAAATAAATAACTGAATTGCATGCAAATCTTGGTTTTCTTTTCTCTTTCAGAAGGTTTTTTTTAAAGTTAAACAGTATTCTTCAATGTCTCATATGCAATGTGAGAGGATGAGGAATTGAACCTTAGCTCAAGCCTCTACATAATCTATTAGTTTCAAACACTTTTCTCAGAACATATTCCTCTCAAACATATCCCTATAAACACACATCTGCAAATACACACACACACAAAAAAGTAGAGAGAAAAAATCAAGTAAAAGAGAAAAGATAGATAAGTAATAAAACAAGAATCAGAAAAAAATAAGCAAGTTCTAAACGTCTTTTCAACAATTATAAAGAACCCCATTGTCCCTCTTATCTCTCTAATATTACAAAAGTCCATTCTTTTTTGAGTCATCAAATCCAGAATTCATTATAATTTATTTTTTTTGCCATTTCCACTAAAAATGTCCACAAGGTTTCCAGCTTTTTATAAATTGTGTCCTTATATACTGAGTATATAGCTTGTATAACAGTGTAATTGTGCTTTCCCCTCAAAATAACGCAACACACAGCCATTAATGTCGCAAGGGCTGGCAACAAAAGTGAGTGCTCACTTTCAAGGCCTTGAGCCAGCACTGTCCGAAAACATTTCCGTGGTATGTGGCTAGCATCACATCACAGACCACTGTTACTTTCCCACTGAAATGGTACCTATTTATCTACTTGCACTCACATGCTTTCAAACTGCTAAGTTGGTAGGAGCTGAGGAGAAGACGGGAGCTCATCCCATGGCATGATACTCAGATCTCAAACCTGAGCTACCTGCTTTCAGGCTGACAAGCTCAGTGTCTTAACCACTGAACTACTGAACTTCCACAGGAAAGCCTATGAGACACACCCGGATGCAACAAAAACATTCCTTGAGGACACAAAAGTGAAGAAACGTGTATTTTAATCATTCTATATCTCATGCACATGAAAATGTGTTTCAGGATCTTTTTAATAACCTGGCTGGCCTGTAAAAACACTGTCCCATGAAATAGTTGGGTTTTTTTTGCAAATACTGTTAAGTTTGCAAAAATAAAACTTCAAGGGTTTTAGCAAAGACCCATTTGGGTGGAGAAGGCAGCCCCAGAAACCTCTTCACCCTCAATTGTTCCCGCTCAAGCGCCAGGCGGTCAGATTGAGCCACTCCGGGTCTGGGTGGATCAGACTCCCCTGGCACACCTCCACCCTCCCCTGTGGAATATGCCAAGGAGGGTGGACTGACAATTTCACCAGGTCCGAGAACCAGGGCCGTCGTGGCCAGTGAGGGGCTATTAGAATGATTTCTGCCCTCTCTGCCACTAGCTTCCTCATGACCCCTGGAATGAGAGGAAGTGGAAGGAAGGCATACAGAAGGCCTGCTGGCCACCTGCAGCAAAGGGAGTCGGTATCCACCGCCCCCCAGGGTGGGGAACCATGATATGAAATTTGGAACCTGAGTGTTCGATGGAGAGGCGAAGACATCCACCATTGGATGACCGAACCTCTGGCTGATCTGTGCAAAGATGCTGAGATGAAGTTGCCACTCCCCGTGGTCCACCGTCTTCCTACTGAGTCAGTCTGCCTGTTGGTTCTCCACTCCGCTCGATGTGCTCCGCTCGAATCGACAGGAGGTTCTGCTCCACCCAGCACCCCAGGGGCTTTGCCTTGTCGCGAAGAGCCACAGAGTGAGTGCCTCCCTGCTTGTTTACGTGAGCCTTTTCCACCATGTTGTCTGTCAGGACCAAGATGTGATTCCTGGTGACCGTCTGTTTGAACCGGCGAAGGGCTAAGTGGATTGCTCTGAGCTCCAGCCAGTTGATGTTCTTCTGCAGGTCCATCGGTGTCCACCGGCCCTGGGCCAACTGCAACTGCAGGTGCCCCCCCCCCCAGCCAAACAGACTTGCATCCGTGGTGAGGACCAGCCTGTCCGATTCCCTGAAAAGAACCCTTTTGCCAGGGAGGGAGACCTCCACCAGCAGAGGGAGAGCAGTACCTGAGGGGTCACTAGGACCTTGCAGCTTGCGTCGGTTGTCCCGTTCCTTGGGTGAGGGAGGAGGAACCACTGCAGGTCTCTGGCGTGAAGGTGAGCCCAGGGGACGATCCCGATGCAGGATATGAGCTTCCTGAGAAGCCTGGAGAGAAGAGCTACGGGAACAGATTGAAGCCTGCGGATCTCCTGAACCAATTCCATGATGCTGTCCCTGCGCTCCTGGGATAGGAAGAGGAAGAGGCTTCCTCTTCTTTTCTGGACGGCAGTGTCCTGTGAGGCTTGGCTTTTGCCCCCCCTTCCACCCAGTGCCAATGTTGCAGGACCTGCAAGGCTGCAACGAGCGCAGATGGAAAAGGGCGCAAAAACCGAGGTAGGAGAGCCAAAAATAAAAAGCTGCAAACAAATTCATCAGGAGGAACAGAGGGAGTGTCCTCAGATTTAGCTCAGTCTCCAGGCAATTGGGCCGTAACAATACCCATTCAATGACTCCTCCCACACCCCACCTCGGAGACTAAACATTTGAGCAAGTTGGAAGCAGAAGCTGTAATCCTGAAGAGATGGCACAGCCAGTTGATTTCTGTGTTTTCAGTGTTCTGGTGACAGGATCCGATCGGGGGATCGGCCTGGGTCTGGTGAAGAGGTTTCTGGAGCTGCCTTCTCCACCCAAATGGGTCTTTGCTACAACTATGGACCTGGAGGCAGAAGAAACCAAGGTAAGAATGAGTTAGCACAGGATGGGTTGGAAATAGTGGTTCAGAATTTGAACTCAGGATGAATATCAACCTTGCACTTTAAACATCTCAGCAACATTCTGATCCACGAATGTTTACACACCAATTATATTTTTTCCTTTTGCATCAGGCAGTGCTAAGAAAAATGCTGTTTAAACAGGATAGACTTCCCCTTTTCTTTTTTCCCTTTCCTTAAATTCTATTGTGGTTATTATGTATTAATGTATTGATTTTGTAAATAACATATTAATTTTGTTCACTGTATAATCCCCGTTGGTTTTTTCATCTGCATAGCATAGTTTTTCTTATAATCAACCCCAAAATTTTTTAAAAAAAAAAAAAAAAAAAAAAACAGTGCCATTCAAAGCAGAGGAAAAAGTTAAATAGAGGAAAGTAGGAAGTAGGCATTGTGTAAGAGGTAAATGAGGCAGTGAAAAGAAGATGTTATTAAATCTAAATCATGCCAACAAAATTCATTACAGCTCTCTATGATTTTTTTTAATCCTTTCTCATGGGCAAACCACCTCATAAATATTCTGTTTCATGTATTGCATCCCTAGAAAACAAAATGTGAGTAGATCAAGTTGCTTCCTCCTAATGGGCTATTTTGCTCCTAATTGTCCAGATAAACATTGTCTGCTATTTTACAAAATAAGACTAAGGGTGAATTCATGACTGAGCCATTAATCTCATAGTGAAGGGTTCCATTTAAAAAGCTTTGAAACTGCAGTAGAATGAGGAAGATTTTGGGGGGAGCAATGCATGGTTGGGTTAAGTTGAATGGACTAAGATACTAAGCGGCATTAAGCCTTAATTTAGTTTCTTTTGTTTTGTTCAGTCAGAGATGTTGCACATTTAATGACAGAGAAATCACATTCCTGCTTTTCAGATTATCTTCTGTGGCATCCAGCTCATATCATCAGCTGTGAATTTTAACTCACAGAGAAATCTAAGATCTTTTTTTCCCTCCTCCAGGAGCTAAGAGAGATGGTTTGCAGATATCCAAATCTGGTGGTGTTGCAATTAGGTAAGTTTCAAGAGTCATGTGAAAATGGGACAGAGTTGGTAGTGGAGGAAAGTCCAGAGTAACCAATTCAAAGTTATTCTTGGAACTGATCAAAGCTGTAAAAATCATTGGTTGGTTTCATGAAAGTCAGCTCCCCAGAGAGAAAAGAATGTAACTTACATGCCTCCGCATGTTAGAACTGCTTTCTCCAGTTTGAATAACAAGGTCTCATGGTAAATATTTGCTGTTAAAGGGTGTTCCCTTTACCGAATTTGCAACTTTGGTGTTGAAAGATGTAATACATATACTGTTGGTATGATCAGATGATTAAGCAATAATCTCACTTGTTGGTGGTGGTTCTGCTTTGGTTCACTGTGGTTTCTTTGAGTTGGCGTAGATTATTGTGAGACCCTCGGTTCAAAGAAGATAAACTGCTCCCCCTTCCAAGAGGTGGGCAGTCAGGTAAAGATGCTCCATTCATGGGCATCTGACATAAGGTAACATCTGCATCTCTCTGCTTTGAGAAGGGAAGGAGATTCTAGCAATAGCAATAGCAATAGCAGTTAAACTTATATACCACTTCATAGGGCTTTCAGCCCTCTCTAAGCGGTTTACAGAGTCAGCATATCGCACAGTCTGGTGTCCTCATTTCACCCACCTCGGAAGGATGGAAGGCTGAGTCAACCTTGAGCCAGTGAGATTAGAACCACTGAACTGCAGATAACAGTCAGCTGAAGTGGCCTTCAGTACTGCACCCTAACCACTGCGCCACCTCGGGTCTTACATAGCAACGTTTGCCAAAATCAGCAGCTTTAAGATATGTGGACTTCAATTCCCAGAGCTGAACTCCAAACTGTTCCAACAGTCAGTAAACTCTATGGAATCTGCTTGCCCAGCAGACAAATTCTATATTAGTTAGACTTTATGTTAGTTCACAGGGTTCAGGAAGACCTCACACGTATCTTTGTATTTTAATCGTTTTATTCAATTTCTATAGTCTCCTATCTCAATGCAATTGATTCAATTGTGGGGCAGTTTTTGAGAGTTGCAGAAACAGAGTGAAAAGATACTGCAGAGTTTGTGCAGTAGCTTTTGGTTATAAAACCATGATTTGGATGTGATCTGTAAAGACCGTCTGACTTTAGCCCTCTAAGGGTGTCAGTTCAGAGCCAAGAGAGACTAGGTCAACTTGTGAGATCATTAAAGTTCTTCCTTTGAATGTTGAAGGTGGTTAGTGGCATGAAGAGACATGAAGATCTGTGGATTCAGGAGGCTCTTTGCCTTGCAATCACAGAACTTTATTTTGCTGAGGTTTCAATAACCCTCTTTTTCCTTAGATGTTACTAAACCTGAAAGCATCCAAGCTGCTCAGAAAGAAGTGGAGAAATGTGTTGGAGAAGGTGGCCTGACCCTCCTATACAACAATGCTGGCATTTGGATCTTCAACGATCTGCAAACAGAAAATGCCAAGGATATGATGAGAGTTTACTCTGTCAATACCATTGGTCCATTGCTGATGAGTCAGGTTCATTGATGAACAATGCAAGGAAGACTGCTTTAATCAAAGAAAAAAAGATTGAGCCGTTGAATTAAGTATAACACAAGGGCACGGAAACACTGCAGTGCCTCAAAAGAACAAAGTAGAAATTGTTCATAAATTTGGGAACAGGTTGACACATGAGGGGTGGATGCTCCCTTTTAGAGAGGGTTGGAACATAGCATGCTTCCTTTTAGGGAGGGTTGGAACATAAGTCTATGAAGGTCCCTTTGGAGGAGATGGAAGAACTTTCCCTGTCATTGCAGTGCTCCTTTTCCTAGAAATAACTGTGGCTCCTTCTCTTCTCTCTCCAAGGCATTCCTACCCCTGCTGAAGAAGGCAGCCCGGAGAAGCCCATGTCAAGGGCTGAGCACCAGCAAGGCAGCTATTATTAACATGTCCAGTATTGGCGGCTCAATTGAACTTATGTCTTATTTTGACCAATATCAAGTAATTGGATACCGCTGCTCTAAGGTACCTAAGGAATTTTCTACGTGGACTTGTCTGCAGGTAGAGGGACCTCCCTTTCCATCCATGAGGGCATCTGCCCATGCTTCTGTGTCCCTAAACATGCATATTAATCCATTGCTGAGATGCAACCCTGTGTGGCGTCCCAGTTCTGGATCAGCAATGATGCTCTATTGCTGTCGTCTGTGCTCTTCTGCAAGCAGATTCCCCAATTTGGATGCAGATGTCTTGGATTGAAGTGCTCCCTTCCACTTTTGAGCTCTTCCTCACAAGAACGTGGTTCAAATTCAGTGGGAAAGGATTCTTTGAAGAAGAAATTTCATTCATATTTTTGAGAATTGTAAGGACTGAGATTTAGAAAAGAAAGAAGTGCCTTGAATAGGTTGTTTTTAGTACTACCCAAATGTTACCTTTTCCATTTATTCTATAAAAGTCAACAACTCATCAAGAACAATATGAAAAAATATAGCAGTGGGAATGTTTGCCTTGGGTTGGTACAAATATTTATTTGCAAAAAGGAGCTACATTGGTACCTTGGTACTCAACTGCTTTGAAACTCATCAAATTTGGTGCTCAATGTATTTTGACATGAAATTTTTTCCCGGGTACTCGTCATTTGTCTGGTACTCAACACATAAGCTAGAACCTGTAAGTGTCGGCTGCCTTGTGACTCACTACATTAGTCCTAATGGGAAAAATTTGTTTGGTACTTTCATTCTCAATCATTCAGGTTGAGGTTGTCCCAAACGTGGTTTTTCAGGAGGCAACTGGACTTTCTTGTTTTTTTCTTCGAAGACATTTCACTTCCCATTCAAGAGGCTTCTTCAGATCTGACTGGATGGTGGAAATGGAAGGATTTATATTCCTTGCAGACAGCTGGTCATTTGCCTCCTTTTAGAGGGCTGTTGAAGCACCTGGACTTCAAGGACTGCAAGGAATATAAATCCTTCCACCCAGTCAGAGCTGAAGAAGCTTCTTGGATGAGAAGCAAAATGTCTTGAAGAAAAAACAAGAAAGTCCAGTATCCTCCTGAAAAAGCACCTTTGGGAGAGAATAAAGAGGATACAGATTTTTTCCTTTGTGTGACCTCAAATAATTCTTCAGTTGTTATGCCTCATAGGCCTTTCCAGCCCTGTGTAACCTTTATTATACCATATAATATCCTGCTGTGCTGTTTATGTCCACTGTATCCTTCCCTTTTTTCCTTCAGTGCATTTTAACCTCATACTTCTCTTCCCCCCCACCACCACTCTTGCAGGCTGCTGTAAACATGCTGACCAAGTGCCAGTCTCTTGTATATTCAGCCGATGGCATCATGAGTATCACCATGCACCCTGGAGTAGTTAATACTACTCAAAAGCCAAATGTAAGTTTTTCTTTTTGGCATGGAAAACCAATAATATTTGCAGTTCTCGGTTGAAATGAGGATCCTTGGCGGTTTATGAGTTTTGTATATGTAACTTACAAGGCCTGCTTATTCATGGTCAACTTAACTAACCCAAATTTAGGGATTTACACGATACTTTGCATCATCTCCCATCATAGGGGCTGGGCTTTTACACTGTATCTTCATAAGCCAAAATGAGATTGGCCTGTTTTAATACAAAATCCTTCTCTATGTTACAGTTGAACATTTGTGGTCCAACTCCCAGGCTCTAAGTAACACACCCATAGCAAACAAAACTCTGAGGCAGGTTGATTCCTCAAAGAATAAGTTTATTGGATATGTCATATTGGTACAGGCTGGTGAAAACCGACACTGAAGATTCCTACGCTTTTCATCTAACTAAAAGCAAAAGTTTGTCACTTTCCCAAAACAACCAGTCACATGGCCCAATCAGGACACAGCCCAGTTGCTAGGTGACATCAGTCCCCACCTTCCGAACACCTGCTGGAATGTCCTTGGTTCTCAAGAGAAAGTACTCTGTTTTGACTATAATGCCCCAACTATCTCTATCCCAATCCCCCTGTCCCTCAGCTCCAGGGTGTCAGCACTAAAGTCTCAAAATGGCCGCATTCAGGGCAACTTCAGGATTGACAGGAACTGCATTCTGCTGATCTGCTGATGGGAGGGTTCTGGGCTGGGCAGGATCCATTTTCTAAACTTCATGAGATCTTTTTTTTTGTGACAGCCGGGAATCAGCGTGGAAGAGAGCACTCAAGGCATCATGGCTGTATTGTCCAAGCTTTGTGAAGAGGACAACGGGACCTTTGTGGATTATTTGGGTCATCGACTTCCCTGGTGATCCATCGGTCTCACCTTGATGTCATTAACTCATAAAAAAGTGAGAAGCAACAAACAAACAAACAAACAAACAAATAAATAAATAACTGAATGTCTTTTTGTTTTCTCTTTCTTTCAGAAGGGTTTTATTTAAAAAATTAACCAGTATTCTTCAATGCCTCATATGCAATATGAGAGGATGATTAATTGAACTTTATATCAAACCTGTACATAATCTATTAGTTTCAAACACTTTTTCCAGAAGACAACATTTCTTCCACACTTGCCATTTTCACACTCCATTCCTCTATTGTGGGTGTTTCAGTATTGATCCATCCTTGTGCATGTTACAATCTTGGCAAAACCAAGGTATACTGTATACCTGTCCCTGAAATGGCCATGAGAATAATCATTCCAGGTAGAAAAAAGGAACGTTCTTTCATTTGAACTTTGAATCTGGTCCTTCTTTTAAGGTCCTTTCTAGTCTGGGTGTTTTGAGAAAGAAAATAGGCAAACCCACAGTTCTTTTGCGGACACCAAAGTACAGTTTAGGTAGTGAAATCATTTTCCCCTGACTTCCAGAGCTTTTCAAACATGCCAAAGACTGCTGTCTTATGATCTCCTTATGGGGAGCCACTGTATGGAGAACTTTGGGGCAACCCTGGTCCTATCCTTGCTCCAGAGAGAAATTCTGGGGAACTTATCTATTCTCCAGCTCCTCTTTCCATGCAGGCATCAGCTATGTCTTCAATTTGTCATGGATTCACCCAAAATCACAAATCCTGTAAGGTATGTTGATGGTGTGGATGGAAGTGGGGACCACAAATACCTTCTTAGGTAATATATTTTTCCCTCTTATTCTGCTGATTACTCTTTTGATTAAAAGAAGTAACGCTGCTCTTGAAGGCAGGCTATTAAGGTTTTTCAACAGTTGTAAAAGTCGGTGTGTCATGTTTCTTATTATTGTCCCTCCAATGAAAGGAAGAAATATTTGAAGAACATTTACCAAGAAGATGGGAAGCAGAGCTCACGGAGAGAAGGCAATGTCAGTGAATTTCTGCGCTTCAGCATTCTGGTGACAGGATCCATTCGGGGGATCGGCCTGGGTCTGGTGAAGAGGTTTCTGGAGCTGCCTTCTCCACCCAAATGGTTCTTTGCTACAACTCTTGAAGTTTTATTTTTGAAAGCTTAATAGTATTTGCAAAAAAAAACCAGCTAGTTCATGGGACAGGTTTGATGGATATGGCAAAAAAAATGAAGTAGTAATGAATTCTAGTTTTGATGACTAAAAAAAGAATGGACTAAGGGATTTTGTAATATTGAAGAGTAAGAAGGACAATGAGTTTCTTTATAATTGTTGAAAAGAGGTTTGGAAGTTGCTTATTTTTTCTGATTCTTGTTTCTTTAAATATCTTTCTTTTCTCTTTTACTTGATTTTTTTCTCTACTTTTGCATGTGTGTGTGTGTGTGTATTTGCATATGTGAGTTGATAGGGATACGTTTGAGAGGAATATGTTCTGAAAAAAGTGTTTGAAACTAATAGATTATGTACGGGCTTGAGCTAAGGTTCAATTCCTCATCCTCTCACATTGCATGTGAGACATTGAAAATACGGTTATAAAAACCCTTCTGAAAGAAAGAGAAAACAAAAACAATGACATTCAGTTATTTATTTCTTTGTTGCTTCTCACTTTATTATGAGTCAATGAATCAAGGTGAGACCGATGGATCACCAGGGAAGTCGATGACCCAAATAATCCACAAAGGTCCCGTTGTCCTCTTCACAAAGCTTGGACAACACAGCCATGATGCCTTGAGTGCTCTCTTCCACGCTGATTCCCGGCTGTCACAAAAAAAAGGATCTCATGAAGTTTGGAGAATGGATCCTGCCCAACCCAGAACCCTCCCATCAGCAGATCAGCAGAATGAAGTTCCTGTCAATCCTGAAGCTGCCCTGAATGAGGCCATTTTGAGACTTCAGTGCTGACACCCTGGAGCCGAGGGATAGGGAGGGGGGAATAGACATAGTTGGGGCATTATAGTCAAAACAAAATACTTTCTCTTGGGAACCAAGGACATTCCAGCAGGTGTTCGGAAGGAGGGGACTGATGTCACCTAGCAACTGGGCTGTGTCCTGATTTGGCCATGTGACTGGTTGTTTTGGGAAAATGACAAACTTTTACTTTTAGTTAGGTGAAAAGCGTACTAATATTCAGTGTCAGTTTTCACCACCCTGTACCAGTATGACATAACCAATAAACGTATTCTTTGAGGAATCAACCTGCCTCAGAGTTTTGTTTGCTATGGGTGTTTTACTTAGAGCCCTGGGAGTTGGACCTCTTGATCATAAATGTTCAACTCTAACATGGGGAAGGATTTGTATTAAAACAGGCCAATCTCATTTTGGCTTATGAAGGTACAGTGTAAAAGCATAGCCTCTATGATGGGAGATGATACAAAGCATCGTGTAAATCCCTACATTTGGGTTAGTTAAGTTGACCATGGATGAGCAGGGCTTGCAAGTTGAAGATACTAAATCATTAAAATTATTTCTAACATTTTTAAAGAGGAACTCCTATTATTTGCTTTTCTACGTGAATCTTCCCCTGTTACGATTTTCGAAACAAATCTGTCAACCCTGCTTTGAATCTCATGTATGACATGGACTGAGTCCTTCTCATTTCATATATAAGCATATGTTTTCCTGCAGAAAGAGTTTTCTGCAAACAGGGAGAATCACCAATAGAAGGGATTCAAACACGAGAAGGTCAGATTTAGTAGATTTCCTTTTAAGAGAAAATGGATTTTAACTTTTATAGGGGAAGATTGTTCAGTTTGCTGAGTTAAAATGTCTGTTCCTTCGTTGTCTTTACACCTCATTCAATGCTCTAATTCAACATATAGTGTAACTTTAAGAGAAGTTGTTGATGTGTCTCTTTTTATATTAGCACATTATTTCATTTTTAAAAAAACCACTAAAGACCCAACTAAATCAAAATACCAAAACTTTCAGAGACTCATCATTAAGTCGTTCATATATGAGGGACCCTTAATGCTCTCCGAGGTTGGTTGTTTTCTTTAAGACATTTCATTTCCAAACTAGGTAACATCATCAGTGTCCTGGTGTTCCCTAATTTGGTGATGAAATGTTTGCAAGAAAACAAACAAGCTCATAGGCCACCAAGGACCCACATTTCAACCTTGATCTACAAATATTCTTCTTTATCATTCATATGTCTTTGAAAATGTCTATCTATGTTGATTCATAGATAGGTATGAATGCGTTATATTTTTTCTCACATCATAAGGAGTTCTTGGTGCTCTCTGAGCTTGGTTGTTTTCTTGTAGACGCTTTCATTACCCAAACTAGGTAACATTATCAATGCTAATCATGAGTGCTGAGAAACAACCTCACTAGCACTGATGATGTTACTTAGTTGGGTAACGAAATGTCTACAAGAAAACAACCAAGTTCAGAGGCCATCAAGGACCCCTCATTTCAAGCCTGAACTGCAAATATTCTCCTTTATTGGTTTTCCATGCCGAAAAGAAAAACTTACAACTGGGTTGTTAGCGGTATTAACTACTCCAGGTTGCATGGCGACACTCATGATGCCATCGGCTGAATATCCAAGAGATTGGCACTTGGTCAGCATGTTTAGAGCAGCCTGCAAGAGTGAGGGGAAAAAGAACTATGAGGGGAAAATGTACTAAAGGAAAAAAGGGGAGGATACGGTGGACATATACATTACACAAAGGATATTATAATGTATATTAAACGTTACACGGGGCTGGAAAGGCCTATGAGGCATAACAACTGAAGAATTATTTGAGGTCATACAGTAGAACAAATCTGTATCCTATTTATTCTCTCCAAAAGGTCTCTACAGACTTCATTATTCTGCATCTCATGCAAGTAAAATCTGTGTCAGAGTCTGCTTAATAACCTGTTTGGCCTGTCAAAACAATTTCCCATTAAATACAATGGTACCTCGGTTAATCATGATGAATGGTAAACAGATCCCTTTAGGACTGATGTGGTGAGTCACAAAGCAGCTGACAGCAACACATTCTAGATTGTACATTGAGTACCAAACAAACAACGAGTACTGGGACAAAATCTTCATGTCAAAATACATTGAGCACCAAATTTGATGAGTTTCAAAGCAGTTGAGTACCAAGGTACCAATGTAGCTCCTTTTTGCAAATAAATATTTGTACCAACCCAAGGCAAACATTCCCACTGCTATTTTTTTTCATATTGTTCTTGATGAGTTGTTGACTTTTATAGAATAAATGGAAAAGGTAACATTTGGGTAGTACCAAAAACAACCTATTCAATGCACTTCTTTCTTTTCTAAATCTCAGTCCTTACAATTCTCAAAAATATGAATGAAATTTCCTTTTCAAAGAATCCTTTCCCACTGAATTTGAACCACGTTCTTGTGAGGAAGAGCTCAAAAGTGGAAGGGAGAACTTCAATGCAAGACGTCTGCATCCAAATTGGGGAAACTGCTAGTAGAAGAGCAGAGACGACAGCAATTGAGCATCATTGCTGATCCAGAGCTGGGACACCACACAGGGTTGCATCTCAGCAATGGATTAGGGACACAGAAGCATGGGCAGATGCCCTCTTGGATGGAAAGGGAGGTCCCACTACCTGCAGTCAAGTCCACATAGAAAACTCATGAGGTACCGTAGAGCAGCGGTATCCAATTACTTGATATTGGTCAAAATAAGACATAAGTTCAAATGAGCCGCCAATACTGGACATGTTAATAATAGCCGCCTTGCTGGTGCTCAGCCCTTGACATGGGCTTCTCCGGGCTGCCTTCTTCAGCAGGGGTAGGAATGCCTTGGAGAGAGAAGAAAAAAGAATGAACCACAGTTATTTCTAGGAAAAGCAGCACTGCAATGAGAGGGAAAGTTCTTCCATCTCCTCCAAGGGGACCTTCATAGACTTATCCTAATCTGAGCATAGCCAGGAAAACTGTTATATTCCAACCCTCCCTAAAAGGGAGCATCCACCCCTAATGTGTCAACCTGTTCCCAAATCTATGAACAATTTCTACTTCATTCTTTTGAGGCACTGCAGTGTTTCCATGCCCTTGTGTTATGCTTAATTCAATGGCTCAATCTTTTTTTCTTTGATTAAAACAGTCTTCCTTGCATTGTTCATCAATGAACCTGACTCATCAGCAGTGGACCAATGGTATTGACAGAGTAAACTCTCATCATATCCTTGGCATTTTCTGTTTGCAGATCGTTGAAGATCCAAATGCCAGCATTGTTGTATAGGAGGGTCAGGCCACCTTCTCCAACACATTTCTCCACTTCTTTCTGAGCAGCTTGGATGCTTTCAGGTTTAGTAACATCTAAGGAAAAAACAAGGTTATTGAAACCTCAGCAAGATGAAGTTCTGTGATTGCAAGGCAAAGAGCCTCCTGAAACCACAGATCTTGATGTCTCTTCATGCCACTAACCACCTTCAACGTTCAAAGGAAGAACTTTCATGATCTCACAGGTTGACCTAGACTCTCTCTCGGCTTTGAACTGACACCCGCAGAGGGCTAAGGTCAGACGATCTTTACAGATCACATCCAAATCATGGCTTTATAACCAAAAGTTACTGCACAAACCCTGCAGTATCTTTTGACTCTGTTTCTGCAACTCTCAAAAACTGCTCGACAATTGAATCAATTGCATTGAGATGGGCGACTATAGAAATTGAATAAAGCAATTAAAACACAAAGATACATGTGAGGTCTTCCTGAACCCTGTGAACTAACATAAAGTCTAACTAATATAAAGTTTGTCTGCTGGGCAAGCAGATTCCATCAGTTTACTGACTGTTGGAACAGTTTGGAGTTCTGCTCTGGGAGTTGAAGTCCACATATCTTAAAGCTGCTCATTTTGGCAAACGTTGCTATGTAGAATCTCCTTCCCTTCTTAAAGCAGAGAGATGCAGATGTTGCCTTATGTCAAATGCCCATGAATGGAGCATCTTTAACTGACTGCCCACTTCTTGGAAGGAGGAGCAGTTTATCTTCTTTGAAACGAGGGTCTCACAATAATCTACGCCAACTCAAAGAAACCACAGTGAACCAAACCAAAACCTCCACCAACTGAGATTATTGATTAATCATTTGATCATATCAACAGTATATGCATGAAGTCTTTCAACATCAAAGCTGCAGAGTCTTTCTTCAAATGGAACTGCAGATAATCTCCATGAGACCTCCTTGTTCAAAAGGTTCTCTGGAGAAAGCAGTTCTAACATGTGGAGGCATCTAAGTTAAACTCTTTTCTCTCTAGGGAGATAACTTTCATGAAACCAACCAATGATATCTATAGCTTTGGTCAGTTACAAGAATAACTTTGAATTGGTTACTCTGGACTTTCCTCTACTACCAAATCTGTCCCATTTTCACATGGCTGTTGAAACTTACCTAATTGCAACACCACCAGATTCGGATATCTGCAAACCATCTCTCTTAGCTCCTAGAGGAGGGAAAAAAAGATCTTACATTTTTCTGTGAATTAAAATTCACAGATGATGATATGAGCTGGATGCCACAGAAGATAATCTGGAAAGCAGGAACGTGATATCTCTGTCATTAAATGTGCAACATCTCTGACTGAACAAAACAAAAGAAACTAAATTAGGGCTTAATGACGCTTAGTATCTTAGTCCGTTCAACTTAACCCAATCATGTATTGCTCCCCCCAAAATCTTCCTCACTCTACTGCAGTTTCAAAGCTTTTTAAATGGAACCTCTCGCTATGAGATTAATGGCTCAGTCCTGGATTCACCCTTGAACTCCCTTGAGTCTTATTTTGTAAAATAGCAGACAATGTTTATCTGGACAATTAGGAGCAAAATAATCCATTAGCAGAAAGCAACTTGATCTACTCACATTTTGTTTTCTAGGAATACAAAGCACAAAGCAGAATATTTATGAGGTGGCTTGTCCATGAGAAAGGATAAAAAAATCGTAGAGAAGTGCAATGAATTTTGTTGATATGATTTAGTTTTAATTACATCTTTTCTCTGTCCCACGTACCTCTTGTATTACGCCTTAATTTATGTTGCTTTCTACTTTCCTCTACTTAACTTTATTTTTCTGCTTTGAATGGCATTAGTTTTTTTTAATTTTGGGGGTTGAATATAATCCAAAACAAAGTATACTATAGCAAAGAAGAAAACCAATAAAAATATACCTTGAAAAAAAGTTAATACATAATAACCACATTAGAATTTAAGGAAAAGGAAAGAAGAAAAGGAGAACTCTATGCTGTTTAAACAGAATGAATTCCAACTGCATTTCACTGAGCATTGCCTGCTGCAAGAGGAAAGACTATACTAATTGCTGTGTAAATGTATGTGGGTCAGAATATACATGCGATGTTCAAAATGGAAGGTTGCTATTCATGCTCAATTTAATTCCTGAACCATTATTTCCAAGTCTTCTTGTGCTAACTCATTCTTACTTTTGTTTCTTCCCCCTCTAGGTCCATAGTTGTAGCAAAGACCCATTTGGGTGGGGAAGACAGCTCCAGAAACCTCTTCACCAGACCCAGACCGATCCCTCGATCGGATCCTGTCACCAGGACACTGAAAACACAGAAATCAAGTGGCTGTGCCATCTCTTCAGCTTCTGCTTCCGACTTGCTGAAATGTTTGTCTCGAATGTCTCTTTTTATAGCCAGAGATAATGTTATAATGAACGGACAACACCCCATTTTTTGATCTTTAGAGGAATTGCATTTATTACTAAATGTGTTTGCTGCCATCTCCCTGCGACTCTGGCTGGCACACCACAACCAATTTCTTATTTTAAAAAGTAGCATTGCTTACTTGAAAGTGAAGGAACAGTCAGTAAGACAAGCTGCCACTTTATTGAATCTATGTACTGTAAGTATATATCAGGATTGGGTTGCTGCCGGTATTACTACCAATTCCAGGCATGCACATTTGACCATCAATGCAATAAAAATTTCTCTGCGCATGCGTAGAAGGAAAAAACCAGAGGAGGACCAGTTTGGGGGCTGGCAGGCCTGTGTTGCTACCGGTTCCAGCAACTCAGGCTGCCAAACTGCTACTGGTTTGGCCGAATCAGTCTGAAACACTAGGAACCCACCACTGGGATATATGTATACATACATACATACACACATACAGAGTATATACTATATATGTCCTAGAGGAGATCAACCCTGACTGCTCTTTAGAAGGCCAGATCCTGAAGAGGAAACTCAAGATCTTTGGCCACCTAATGAGAAGGAAGGACTCACTGGAGAAGAGCCTCATGCTGGGAACGATTGAGGGCAAAAAAAGAAAGAGACGACAGAGAATAAGGTGATAGGATGGAGCCACTGAAGCAATCAGCATGAGCTTAAATGGACTCCAGAGGATGGTAGAGGACAGGAAGGCCTGGAGGAATATTGTCCATGGGTTGTCATGGGTCGAACATGACTTCAGAACTAACAACAACAACAACAACAACAACAACAACAACAACAACAACAACATATATTCGGTAGAGTGGTAGCTTGTCTTCCTGAATGGTGCTTCAGTTACATGTAAGCAATGCTACTTTTTGTCATAAGTAAATTGGTTGTGGTGTGCCAGCCAGAGTCGCTGGGAGTTGGCAGCAAACACATTTAATTACATTTAGTAATAAATATAATTCCTCAAAAGATCTAAAGATGTCTGTTCATTATAATATAATTTCCGGCAATAAAAAGAGACATTTGAAACAAACATTTGAGCAAGTTGGGAGCAGAAGCTGCAGTCCAGAAAGATGGCAAAACCAATGGATTTCTGCGTTTTCAGCGTTCTGGTGACAGGATCGGATCGAGGGATCGGCCTGGGTCTGGTGAAGAGGTTTCTGGAGCTGCCTTCTCCACCCAAATGGGTCTTTGCTACAACTATGGACCTATAGGGAGAAGACAACAAGGTAAGAATCTCTTTAGCAGAGGATGGCTAATCGTGGTTCATGATTTGAACTCAGGATGAATGTCAACTTTGCATTTTCAACACCTCAGGAATATTCTGACCCACGAATGTTTACACACCAATTCTATTTTTTTCCTTTTGCAGCAGGCAAAGCTAAGTAAAATGCAGATGGAGTTCCCCTTTTCTTTTTTCCTTTTTCTTAAATTCTATTGACTGCGGTTATTATCTATTAACTTTTTCCCCTGCATAATCCCCATTGTTTTTTCATCTCTATAGCATGCTTTTTTTTATATTCAGGCCAAAATCTTTTTTTCTTTTGTAAAGAAAAGTAATGCCGTTCAAAGCAGAGGAATAAAGTTGTGGAAAATACCAAGCAAAATAAATTAAGGCATAATGCAAGAGGTGTGTGTGACAGTGAGAAGAAGATGTAATTAAATCTAAATAATATCAATGAAATTCATTACAGCTCTCTATTATTTTTTATTTTTTGGGATGCAGTGGCTCAGTGGCTAAGATGCTGAGCTTGTCAATCAGAAAGGTCGGCAGTTCGGCAGTTCAAATCCCTAGTGCCATGTAATGGAGTGAGTTCCTGTTACTTATCCCAGCTTCTGCCAACCTAGCAGTTCGAAAGTATGTAAAAATGCAAATAGAAAAAATAGGAAACTCCTTTGGCGGGAATGTAACAGCGTTCCATGCTCCTTTGGCATTTAATCATGCCAGCCACATGACCACGGAGACGTCTTCGGACAGCACTGGCTCTTTGGCTTTGAAACAGAGATGAGCACTGTCCCCTAGAGTCGGGAACAACCAGCACATATGTGCAAGGGGAACCTTTACCTTTTAATGATTTTTTTACCCTTTCCCATGGGCAATCCACCTCATAAATATTCTGCTGGTGCATTGTATCCCTAGAAAACAAAATTGGTTGTTCTAATTAAGAAAATCAGAGGTAGCCATGAGATGTGGACTGTTTGTTGGGGACTCTGAACTGAATGGATTTACACATTATGTTAAGCTTCAAAGTGGTTTGTTTCCATTTGTTTTATTGGAGCTGTAATATTGCACAGCTGGCATTTAATGAAAAAGACACTTCATACTTTTCCTGGTTTGTCCATTTTTTTTCTTTTTTTTTTAGAATCTTGCTCAGCTTGTTACTTGCTCATATGTATATATGTGTGTGTGTGTGTGTGTATATGTATGTATGTATGTATGTATGTATGTATGTGTGTGTGTGTGTATATATATATATATATATATATATATATATATATATATATATATATATATATATATAGTATTTGTGCTACAAATGTAACAAAAGGCAACAGTAAAATATTGGGCTTTCTGTCTGGATGGTCTCTTGTGACGAGCCGATGGACAGAGAATGGAAGCAGTTAGCTTCCTCCCATAATTGGGGCATACCAGGGGTTGTGACTTTAAACATATACATACAAACATACATACATACAAACATACATACATACATACATACATTTAAAGTGACAACCCCTAGTATGCCCAAATATGGAAGGAAGTTCACTGTTTCCATTTTCTGTCCATCGGCTCGTCATAAGAGACCATCCAGACAGAAACCCAATATTTTTACTGTTGCCTTTGTTACATTTGTGTTGTATTTGTGCTGATCAATAAATAAAGGGAGACTAGTATAGATCTATTTCAAGCTATTTAGCTCTCATCAGCTCTCATCCAATCCCAGTAAGGGTATGGCTAGCTGATGAGAGCTAAATAGCTTGAAATAGATCTATACTAGCCTCTCTTTATTTATTTATTAGCACAAATACAACACATATGTGTTTGTGTGTGTGTGTGTTTGTTTGTTTGTATGTATGTATGTATATATATATATTTACAAATGTTGTTCAGCTAGTAAAATTCTACAGCTGCCATTTGGTAAAGAAGAAATTCCAGTGGTGGTGTCAGATCCCTAAACATGATACTGCCATTCAATTGGGAGGAGGGGAGCCTCGGAGTTAAATCATTAGCTACATCTAAAACAACTGAGTTTTACAACTCTACAACTGGTTTCCTGTCACCGGGAGACTGAAGGTCCCAACATCTCTGGAGGGATGTTTATGGTAGCCATGTGGGATATATAACTTTGATGTCTAACTAGAGATAGCCATGGGAACATGTACTTTATTGACTCCCAGGGCAGAAGAGTTAAGGAAGCATCTTCACACATGTGTCTATTGGTCAGAATCTGCATTGGACAAAGGGGAGGGGTCATTATCAGCTTAATCCCATTTTCATGGCCTGAAGGTTTTCAGATGCTGCTTTGCTTCTAATGGTTTCCATCCTGCTTGATTAAAGGTTCCTTTTGAAATAATCCGTTTCAAGAGTCTTTACTTTCTCAAGTTAGGAGAGGAGCCATTACAGGTGGGTTTTTAACCGGTTTACTACCAGTTCACTGAGAGAGAGCGTTTTGTGCGTGCACAAAAGATTTGCGTGCACACTGTGCGCAGCACTAACATGTGCATATGAAATGCATTGCTGCACATGCACAGTCTACTGAAAACTGTTCTGCTCATGTGCAGAAACCTGCTGGCGATGGGAGAAGAGGTCAGCAACAGGAGAAGAGAACGTGGAACTGCTTTGGGGGCGTGGCAGGCGTGGGGTGCTTCCGGTTCTAGTGACCCAGACCAGAAAACTACTACCGATTCAGCCGAAATGGTCTGAAGCTGTAGGAACCCACCTCTGCTCCCGCCGCCGCTGCCGTTATCAGTTCAGCCGAACCAGGGTGAACTGGCAGAATATCACCTCTTATTGTTCTCTTTGCTATCCTCCTCAAATTATTATCTGATTCTTATACATCATTGTGAATTTTAACTGACCCCCAAAAAACCTATGATCTTTTTCCCCACTTCTAGGAGGTGAAAGAATTGGTTTGCAAACATCCAAATCTGGTGCTGTTGCAGTTAGGTAAGCTTCCAGAACCTGTGCAAATAGGACACATTTTGCACTACACAAATGTGCAAAGTATCAAGTTAAAAGCCATTCTTGGAACTAATATGACTTGCAGAGTCAGTAGCGGTGAATCCAGCTAGTGACTCTGCTGGTTTTCTTTTAATGGTTTGGCTGGTGTAACTACTAACTTTGTGGTATTTGTTTTAGGATTCAGCTGGTGTGTGTTAAGTAAATGACGCCAGTTGTGTAGTTTGTCAATTAGCAGGATGTGTTACAGTATAAGATCTGGGCTGCAAAATACCCATGAGAATGACATGTCAGGAACAAGAGAGAGAAAACTGCTGAAGATGTGGAGACTCTAGAACAGTGTTTCTCAACCTTGGCAACTTGAAGATGTCTGGACCAACTCCCAGAATTCCCCAGCCAGAATTCTGGGAGTTGAAGTCCGGACACCTTCAAGTTGCCAAGGTTGAGAAACACTGCTCTAAAAAGAGTGCAGAGAAGAGCAACAAAGAGGATTAGGGAACTGGAGGTTAAAACATATGAAGAAGGGATGCAGGAACTGGGTATGTCTCGTTCAGTGGTTCCCAACATGGGGCTCATGCCCCACAGGGAGGCAGTTTGATTTAAAATGGGGGCATTTTGAACCTTGATTAAACCAGGTTAATGGCCTTTTAGGCTCCTTCTTTGTGAGTAGAGTTCACTTTTTGAGTAAAGTAAGAATTATATGTCACGGATGGAGCATCAGGTTTTTAAAGATGCTTAGATGGGGCATGGTCAAAAAAAGATTGGGAACCATTGGTCTAGTTTTATGAAAAGAAGGACTAGGGGTGACATGATAGCAGTGTTCCAATACGTCAGGGGCTGCCACAAAGAAGAGGGAGTCAATCTATTCTCCAAACCCCCTTGGGGGCAGGACAAGAAACAATGGATGGAAACCAATCAACGAGAGAAGCAACCAAGAACTTTGAAGAAATGTCCTGAGAGTCAGAACAATTAACCTGAACTTGCCTCCAGAAGTTGTGAATGCTCCAACACTTCTTCTTTTAAGAAGAGATTGGACAACCATTTGTCTGAAATGGTATAGGATTTCCTGCCTGAGCAGGGGGTTGGACTAGAAGACCTCCAAGGTCCCTTCCAATTCTGTTAGTCTGTTCTATTCATTGCCGTCCTAATAGGATAGTCACAGGTTATTTGTGCAAGAAAACTTTATATCGGTATCAGTCTACCTCCATGTGATAGTTTGGCCTAGGTTATTGGATAGGTACAGTACAAGATTTGTGTGTATTCAATTGGTTTGGGGTATAAAGCTATGACTTGTGGATGATGAGCCGAGGTGGCGCAATGGTTAGGGTGCAGTACTGCAGGCCACTTCAGCTGACTGTGATCTGCAGTTCAGCGGTTCAAATCTCACCGGCTCAAGGTCGACTCAGCCTTCCATCCTTCCGAGGTGGGTGAAATGAGGACCCAGACTGTGGGGGCAAGTTGCTGACTCAATTTGCTAAAAAAAAATCTGTAAACTGCTTAGAGAGGGCTGAAAGCCCTATGAAGCGGTATATAAGTCTAATAAATAAATAAATAAATAAATGATGTCCAAAGATGCTCTGCGTCACAATTGATCTTTGATCTCACTAATCAAACCCAACTACCGGTAACCGATTTTGGTTCAGCTGTGGTTGGAGCCCAGTTTTTAAGCAATGTTATTGTTCCACAGATGTCACTAAACCTGAGAGCATCCAGGCAGTTCTGAAGGAAGTGGGAAAGTGTGTGGGGGAAAGTGGTCTGACTCTCCTCATCAACAATGCTGGCATTAGACTGTTCACTGACCTTGAAACAGAAAACGCCAAGGATATGATGAGGGTGTATTCCATCAACACCATCGGCCCTCTACTAATGAGTCAGGTTTGTTAACTTTTCATTTAAGTTTTTGGAACTACATTTCAAGGCACGTTTATTAAATAAGTTTGAAATACGAAAGAATTAATTTTTATACAACTAAAGTCATCACAGATAGAAAATGTGCACGGATGTGTACACTTGACCAATCAAGAAATTCTATTCTATCTCTCTTGAATAGACAGATCTAGCTCTAAAATGAAAGACTGAAATTAAGAAAAAAATGTATGACTTGAATGTATGACTATTTGTTGGTTTGTTGAGCTGAAAAACTCTGCACATGGAGACTCAAATCTTCCTCTTCTTCATCTTCATCTTCATCTTTCATCTTCATCTTCATCATCTTTCTTCTTCTTCTTCTTCTTCTTCTTCTTCTTCTTCTTCTTCATGTGTGAATACACATATCTAGCTCTAATATGAAAGACTAAAATTAAGAAAAAAAACTATGTTAAAAAGGTGGCTGTTTGAAGATTTTTGCAGAGATTGATGGTCCCAGAATTCTAACCCTCTGCATTTGAACTGTAAAAGTGCCCAAGAAGTTTTAAGAGATTGAATTCATTATAATTATGAATTATAATTCTATCCGTCCATCCACCCCCCTTTGTAGACAGCTGAGCATTTTGTTAGTTCTTACCCCAATTATTTTAGGGGGGGGGAAATAGATTTAAATAAAGCTGTGGCAACTTTGACATTTCATTCCTGTCTCTTTGCAGTTGCCATGACCTTTGGAGTCATGGGGAGATAACTAGATAAATTCTGAGTAGCTTCCCAACAGTGCTTTTTTTTTCATTCAAGAAGCTTCTTCAGCTCTGACAGGATAGTGGGGAATGGAAGGATCTATATAGAAGCTTCTTGGATGAGAAACAAAACATCTTCAAAAGGAAAAACAAGTCCAGTTGGCTCCTGGGGGAAAAAAGGGCACCATGACTTGGATGACTGAGAATCTCTATAGACTTTTGAAAGGCTTCCTGCCTCTTCCATTTCCTGACCGATACACCTAATATCCTGTATTAATTCATCATATTTTTTTCCTTCTATCTATCGTCTCTTCATTGCCTTCCCTGCTTGTCCCCAACAGGCTGCTTTAAACATGCTCACCAAATGCCAGTCACTTGAGTATCCACGCTATGGGATTCTGTCCGTCTGCATCCATCCTGGCTGGGTGAGGACAAATGACAAAGATGTAAGTGCTTCAACCTGGGAAAAGGAAAACTTATTCAGATATGCATCAATGACCTAATGACGAGCGCCTGTTGGTTTTGGTGATCTGATTATATTTGTGTTTTTAGTGTTATGTTTGATATTATATTAATTAGGACAATATACTAAAGCAGGGGTGAGCAAACTGTGGCTTTGGAGCCGTATGTGGCTCTTTCATCCCTTTGCTGTGGCTCCCTGTTGTTCCTAATATGTGTCACAACTGCCAATGTGCGACACCCACCAGAATGTGATTTATTGAGATCTTTGACCCCGGAAGGCCAACAATGGATAAATGAATAAATGGATAAATCGTAAATGGATAAAGAAAAGTTTCAGAAGAAAACAGAACGTTTAATAATACAATAATACAATAGCAGAGTTGGAAGGGACCTTGGAGGTCTTCTAGTCCAACCCCCTGCCTAGGCAGGAAATCCTATACCATTTCAGACAGATGGCTATCCAACATCTTCTTAAAGACTTCCAGTGTTGGAGCATTCACAACTTCTGGAGGCAAGCCATTCCACTCATTAATTGTTCTCACTGTCAGGAAATTTCTCCTCAGTTCTAAGTTGCTTCTCTCCTTAATTAGTTTCCACCTATTGCTTCTTGTTCTGCCCTCAGGTGCCTTGGAAAATAGCTTGACTCCCTCTTCTTTGTGGCAACCCCTGAGATATTGGAAGACTGCTATCATGTCTCCCCAGTCCTTCTTTCTCTTAAACAAGACATACCCAATTCCTGCAACCGTTCTTCACATGTTTTAGTCTCCAGTCCCCTAATCATCTTTGTTGCTCTTCTCTGCACTCTTTCTAGAGTCTCCACATCTTTTCTACATCGTGGTGACCAAAACTGAATGCAGTATTCCAAGTGTGGCCTTACCAAGGCCTTATAAAGTGGTATCAACACTTCACGTGATCTTGATTCTATCCCCCTGTTTATGCAGCCTAGAACTGTGTTGGCTTTTTTGGCAGCTGCTGCACACTGCTGGCTCATATTTAAATGGTTATCCACTAGGACTCCAATATCCCTTTCGCAGTTACTACTGTTGAACAAGGTACCACCTATACTGTACCTGTGCATTTCGTTTTTGTTGCCTAAATGTAGAACCTTATTCTTTTTACCATTGAATTTCATTTTATTAGATAGTGCCCAATGTTCAAGTTTGTCAAGATCCTTCTGTATCTTGAGCCAATCTTCTAGAGTGTTGGCTATTCCTGCCATCTTGGTGTCATCTGCAAATTTGATGAGTTCCCTATTAATTCCCTCATCCAAATCATTGATGAAGATGTAGAAGAGTACTGGGCCTAAAACAGAGCCTTGGGGTACTCCACTGCATACTTCCCTCCATGTAGACTACACGTTGAGTGTGTTGGTCAGCCAGTTACGAATCCATCTGGTGGTGTTGCTGTCTAACCCACATTCTTCTACTTTATCTAGTAGTAGGTTATGGTCTACCTTATCAAATGCCTTACTGAAGTTCAAGTAAACTATATCGACGGCATTCCTCTGGTCCACTAATTTTGTCACATTATCAAAGAATGCAATAAGATTAGTCTGGCATGATCTGTTTTTGACAAACCCATGTTGGCTTTTGGCTATTACTTTGTTTGCTTCTAGGTGTTCGCTAATTCGTTGCTTGATTATTTTGTCCAGAATCTTTCCTGGTATTGAGGTCAGACTGATAGGTCTGTAGTTTCCTGGATCTATTTTTTTTCCTTTTTTGAAGATGGGAACTACATCTAATTAAACTACATATGCTAGCTTTGTGGCTGCTCAGGAAATAGTCAGGCATGGGAAGGGTTTTGTGGCTCCCTGTGTTTTCTTTTCTGTGGGAAACAGGTCCAAATGGCTCTTTGAATGTTTAAGATTGCCGACCCCTGTACTGAAGCAAACTCATGAATGTTAGGCAAATGCTGCTTATCGTACAGGCTAAATTAGGGATTTAACCTGTATATGTAAAGATGACAGAGGACTGGCAACCTTAATGATGCAAATGGAATATAGATTCTAAACAAACTTTCCTTCCCATTTTTCTTAGAAAGAAAATGTACGTCATCTCTTCCAAACTTCCTTTTCATGGAATCTCTGCCAGTTTGAGCTACTTAAAGAGTATTCCTATAGTCAGAAAACATGAGTAGGTAAATCTTACCCTAAAGCAAAAATCATACCGTGGAGCTTTTAGAAGCATCAGAAGTAAAGATAAAGATAAAGGCTTCCTTTGCACATATGTGCTAGTCATTCCCGACTCTAGGGGGCGGTGCTCATCTCGTTTCAAAGCTGAAGAGCCAGCGCTGTCTGAAGATGTCTCTGTGGTCATGTGGCTGGCATGACTAAATGCCAAAGGTGCACGGAACGCTGTTACCTTCCCGCCAAAGGTGGTCCCTATTTTTCTATTTGCATTTTTGTATGCTTTTGAACTGGTAGACGGTTCTTCCTCCTGTCTCCCCAGAGTTAAGCTATGCTGATGAGGTTTTTTTTTTTGTTACAGGCGGATCTCTCGGTGGAAGAGAGCACAAAAGGCATCATGACGGTGCTTTCCACGCTGTCTGAGAAGGATAACGGGACCTTTGTGGACTGGTTGGGTCAACAAGTACCCTGGTGATCCATTTTCATCTTAATGCTTGGACAATGGACACGAATGCTTCCGGTCCAAGCTAATATAACACTAATGTCACACTATATTCCCAGGTTATGAATCTCCAATAAATCACTGGTTGTCGTGGAAATCTTTTCTTTGTTCCCACTCTCCCCTTCATTGTATAGTTTGGCCTTTATTGCTTTTGTACATTGGGGGCCCTCAAACTTTTTAAACAGGGGGCCAATTCACGCTCCCTCAGACTGTTGGCAGGGGGGTGGACCGGCTGGGCGGGTGTGGCCAGGTGTTCATGTGACTAGGTGGTTGTGGCCAATTTAACAGTCCATTAAACAATGCACACAAATGAAACTTTGTTTTGCTCCTGCGGGTGTTTTATTCGCTTTTGTTTGCATGTTGCTCCTTTGGTTGACTTTTCTTTTTACTAGATCATTTTTCAGTTGTTTAGGAATCTAGTGGTCCATTTCAGGAAACTCAGTTTTGCATCAATTCGTCTCAGCCCCAAGGAGCTTACAATCAATAAGTGTCTCTCTCTTTCTCTCCGTCCCTCCCTCTCTGTTTCTTTCTCTTTCTCTCTGTTTCTTTCTTTCTTTCTTTTTATCTATCTATCTATCCATCCATCCATCCATCCATCCATCCATCCATCCATCCATCTATCATCTATCATCTATCATCTATCATCTATCATCTATCTATCATCTATCTATCTATATCTATCATCTTCTGGAGGTGGTAGAGATGAAAAATGGGCTGAAAGGTAAGGCCATTTTTGCCCTCCCAGGGCATCTGCACGCCCCATTTTTCACCTCCCCCACCTCCAGAATGTCTCTGGAGGCCAAAATTGGCCTTACCTTTCAGCTCCAGCCCATGGAGCTCGTGAAGGCAAGTCCAGCGCTCTGCCGAAGGGTGGGGAGGTGATGTGGGTGGGGCAGCCTCGTGGTCCTGTGCAGGCTGGATTAATGGCTTCAGTGGGTCACATCCGGCCTCCGGGTTGTAGTTTGAGGACCCATGTTGTACATCATGTATACAAAAAAATCGGTTATTGTATTGTATTTGAAATTGTACGTTGTACACAGAAAGTGTACGTTGTACACAGAAATTATATATCTGTGTGACATTTTCACTATGCACTATGAAGCGGCATATAAGTCTAAGTGCTATTGTTATTACAAAATGTGGATGAGAATGATGTATCAGGAACAAGATACAGAAAACAGATGAGGTCTCTTTGCAGCCTCAACATGGCAATCCCAGTTTATTTATGTAAATTATTTATTTATTAGAGCCGAGGTGGTGCAGTGGTTAAATGCAGCACTGCAGGCTACTTCAGCTGACTGCCGTTCTGCAGTTCGGCTGTTCAAATCTCACCAGCTCAGGGTTGACTCAGCCTTCCATCCTTCCGAGGTGGGTAAAATGAGGACCCGGATTGTTGTTGGGGGCAATATGCTGACTCTGTAAACCGCTTAGAGAGGGCTGAAAGCCTTATGAAGCGGTATATAAGTCTAACTGCTATTGCTATTGCTATTTAGACAAGCATAGTTTATTTTGGGATTGGTTCAGAGATGTCAACAACATCATGTGTATCTTAATATCATATCTTAATGTGATAGTTTGGCCTCAGCTATTGGATAAGTACAATCAATTGTGGGTTTCTTCAGTTGGTTTGGGGTGTAAGGCTGTGAATTGAGTGTGATGTGCAAGGACAGATTGTGTCATGGTTATAGTTAATTTCACAAACAACCCAAACTATCCAACTAATTTTGTTTAAATCCCATGTTTTTAAAAGAGTGGCTAGATCTCAAAAGTTCTTCTTTTTGGACGGCGACTTCTTTTTTTTAGAAATGGTTTTTATTAAACATTTTCAAGTTTAAAAAAAACCACAAAAAAAAGAAAAAGAAAAAAGAAAAAAAACAAGAAAAAATACAAAAACAAATACAAACAGATAAAAACACAAACAACATAACAATATAATATAATTTTACAGCTTCCCATATCAGCATTCTGCTTTTGTAGCTTACTATTCGATTATTGCCTTCTCGTAGATTTTAACAATTCTAATACTAATATAATGATTATATTGTAATAGAATAGTATAATACACATAATCAGATTTTACATACATACATTTTTCTTCATATTATAATCAATAGTTTTAAAAACTTTTATTTCTTGCTTTGGCTTGTATTCTCTAGCCACTTGTAGAGTCTACTCCAAATTTTGTAATAGTCCAACTCTTCCCTTTCTTTTAAGTCCATAGTCCATTTTAACCATCCTGTCCATTTCAGCACATTCGAGTATCTTCCTAACTTACCATTTCATCAGGGTGGGGGTAGTTTTTTTGTTCCCAATTTTGTGCAAAGGCGATCCTAGCCGTGGTTAGTATGGGTAATATTATATATTGATATTTCTTCTCCATCTTTGTATACCTAATAAACATAATTCTGGACCACGACTTCTTATGCATCTGCTGATATTGTCATGCAGTCACTGAAGTCATGAGACTCAACCATTGGGGCTTGGAAGCTGACTAGATGCTCCTGAGGAGGTGATGAATTGCATGGATTAGCGCCCAGATCTGATGTTCTAAGAGACTAAAACAAGCTGAAACAGCGTGTTGTTGTTGTCGTTACCTAAATAATGTGGTGGTTTTTCAGAAGTCGCTGATCAAAGCAGTTTATTACATAAAATTGAAATACTGAACAATTAAGTTCAGACTAAGTGAATACAGAAGAGCAATAAGGCAGAAAATGGGTCATCAAAAGTTTGGTCCATGCTGTGTGTGTGTGTGTGTGTGTGTGTGTGTGTGTGTGTGTGTGTGTTACTCTCATTTTATCTTACACCAGAAAAAATTCAGACACAACACTAACCTGTCTGTGAGACACAATAAATCATATTGTTTACTCATCTAATTGTTAGGGCATTTTATTGACATGCGGTCAACCCATGAAAAGGCATCCCTTTGATCCTTGTCGCCCTGGTAGATCTCTCCAGCAGACACATGGAGCGTGTCTGTGGTTCACTTTAGGACTAATTAAAGCTCTAAAGCTAATTCATTATTAGCTTTAATAATAATTTATTTTAGCTTCAAAAGTAAACTGCCTAGCTGCTAGCGTAGATGATTATAGAACAGATGTCACCTTTGGGACCCCACTTAAAAATAGTTGTCCACAGGGAATGTGATCCAATAAAGTCCCTGAAGATTAAGGATACATTCCCCAGCTTTTATTACCTTTTAGCCCAACAAGAGTGTCAGAATATTCATGAACTGGCAGAGGCATGATAACAAAGTCAGCCAATGTATAGGCATGGCAACTGGGTTAGCCAATGGGAACTATTTGGTGACTGAAAGCCATGCCAGATGGCTCAGAGCCTGGGCATGGCTTGCCTATGTAGTTCTGAGACTGTGCAAGAGAACTAATCTAGTCTAAGCTCTGAACTATGAACTGAAACCACTCTTTCCTCTGCCTGTGTTTTGCCTGTAACTACTACCACGTTGGAGATACTATTGGTATTGTACATTAACTCATGTGTTATGATGTACATAAAGAAGTTAATGGATCCTGCTGAATCAATTATCTGTGTGTGCTTTCTGGATCTGAAGAGCCAAGGTGGAGCAGTGGTTAAATGCAGCACTGCAGGCTACTGCTAGATCAGCAGGTCAGCGGTTCAAATCTCACCGGCTCAGGGTTGACTCAGCCTTCCATCCTTCCGAGGTGGGTAAAATGAGGACCCAGATTGTTGGGGGCAATATGCTGACTCTCTGTAAACCGCTTAGAGAGGCCTGAAAGGCCTATGAAGCGGTATATAAGTCTACTGCTATTGCTATTGCTATTGCTATTTTGATTTTTGCAACAAACTCTAACAAAGAGTTGGCAGATGGTAGCGGTTTTCATTAACGGGCTTGTTCTCTCTCTTCCTAACACAATTGCATGCAGAAACACGGACATATAATTTGAGTGTCCATACGTATACTGATCCTCCAAAGGTATATCTCAGCAACATAGGTCTGGAGCAGAGGTGAGTTCCTACCAGTTTGCACCTATTCGGTAGAACCGGTTCGTCAAATCTACCAAACCGGTTAGAAGAGGTCCTACCAGTGGACCCGGAAAGCAGGCCACACCTACAGAAGAGGTTCCAAAAATTTTTGAAACCCACCACTAGTCCTTGGATATGATTATTCTACACTATCATGCTCATATTTATAAAACTCAGGGCCTCTGTGAAAGGTAAGGATGACTACTGCGTTTGTGGTGCAATCAGAACATTGCGTGTGTTGAAGTTGTTTTAACGCAAAACAAAAATGCCTTTTAAAAAACAAGTTGACATCATATTCTTATCCATGCCAGTGCTGTGTGTGAGGTAATTTAATGTGGTTCTGACAAGTGTCATCGGCATCTTCATACCCGGTCACATGGGTGGCAAGCCACTCCCATCCGGTCACATGAGTGGCTAGCCATTCCCACAAAAGAGGCCACACCCACAGAGTAGGTTCGAACAATTTTTGAAACCCACCACTGTTCTGGAGGCTCCAATGTCAACAAAGAATTTGCTGGGATCATCTAAATATCCAGGATCTGCATCAACTGGGTATTTTGTTGGCTATGGATCACCATGGACATCAACTAAAGTGAATGTAAGACCTTCTAATATCTGAAGAAGGTAACCCAGAGAAAGCAAAGGCTAACATGCACCATTATATTCTTTTAACAACTCCATAATCCCCATGGGGGTGCTTAGATCTGTCCCCTTGGGCCCACGTTGCCTCTGCCAGCAAAAATGGGTTCCCAAGCTCCATTTCGCTGGCAGAGGGTTGCAGGAGGCCGTGGCAGCTGAAAACGGAGCTGGGGAGCAGAGTGCTCGGGCCACCACAGATGCTCCCAACACGAGTGATGTCAAGCTGGCCACACACACCCCAGCCCCCCCCCCAGGTCAAATACAACCCTGATGCAGCCCTCAATGAAATCTAGTTTGACACCTCTGTTATAGGCACTTAATGCACTGAGATGTATTTGCTAAAAGGCGGAAATACACCACGTAAAATAGAGAATGGAAGGGAGACAAAGAGAGGGAAAGAGGGAGAAAGGAGACAGGAGAGAGGGAAGGAGAAGGGAGGGAGAGAATAGGAGAGAGGAAAGGTATGGAAAGAGAGGAGAGGGAGAGAGCAAGGAGAAGTAGAGAAGAGAGAGATGGCAGGGGGAAGAAAGGAGGTAGGGAGGAGGAGAGAGGGAGAGGAGAAGGGTGGAAGATGAAATAGACTATAATACGGTGTATGGAAAGCAGAAGAGCAAATAAAAATTGAAGAGGCTTGATGGCAAGAGGAATTGATATATTACTGAATATTAAAAAATGTTTGTTAAGATGTAATGGTATACTTTGGATTTTATTATATGTATGTTAAAAAATAAAAAACTTATGGCAAAAAAAAATACACTGAGATGTATTATCCAACAAACCATTGAATCGTATGAAAATCTTGGTCTTTTTTCCTCTCTTTTAGAAGGTTTTAAAAAAACTGCCACTTAATGTGAATTATATTAATAAACAAACAAACAAAATGCCTAGTTTTTTTCCCTCTTATTCAGGCGGTTTTTAAAAAGTGAGCGATACTAGTAAAAACAATACTAGATACTAGTAAAAACAAATGAATGTATATAGATTTTTTTTAATGATATGCTGCTCATATTTTTATGCTGTTACTGAAGTATATGAGAACGAGTTTTGGAAGGTGTTAAGATGCTCTTGAGAAATATTTGTCTTATCATTGTGTTTCTCAACAGCTGTAATGAAGTCATTATTGTTTGTCAAATACATTTTTACATAGTTGATTTTATCTATGAAAATTTTACCATTGAAAATTATTATTTGATGCCAATATTGCTTTTTTTCTTCTTCTGTCAAGTTCAATGTCAGCATTTAAGATTTTCCTTATTAAATTAGAGTCATAGCCTATTACTCTTGTAATGGGCTCCAGAAATCAAATTAAAATGTCTTCAGATTAGTAATTTTAATCAAAGCGCCAAGCGCAACAAATTTCAGATTACATTCTTGCGCTTCTGGTCTGACTCAGGGAATTTTATTCTGGAACTTTATCAAAAGATTTTAAGATGGGCGCGGTATAATTCCCCATAATTGTGCTTCATGCAATGAGAAGAGAAGGCATTTGAAAGAAGCGTTCAAGAAGTTTGGAAGTAGAAGCTTATATTGCCCTTTGTAGAAGGGGAAGAAGCAGTTGAAGCAAATCTTCAAGAAGTTTGGAAGTAGAAGCTGCAACTCCTGGAGAGATGGCGAAGTCAATGGATTTATCCATTTTCAGCGTTCTGGTGACAGGATCGGATCGGGGGATCGGCCTGGGTCTGGTGAAGAGGTTTCTGGAGCTCCCTTCTCCACCCAAATGGGTCTTTGCTACAACCCTTGATCTGGAGGGAGAAGATAACCAGGTGAGCGTTCACTTCAAATAGCAGGATGGTGAGGTGGACCTCCAAAGACAGCAGTTTAAGCTTTTAGATAAAATGTGGCAGAGAAATGAGACCCAGATTACTTACAACAAACAGTAAACTATGACATATTTTAATTTGACTTTTTGTGTAACTTTCTATAGCCCAGGTTGACGCAAAGCTCTAGGCGTCTAACATAATCCCAGGTATAAGAACATGCTCACCACAATTTTGGAGATCTACCAGGTAGTCTCCTTTGCTTATTTTTTTTAAATGATTGTTTAATTTTAAAATTCTGTGAAAAAGGAGGTGCTGAAATTAAAGCACCAATTTCAATGTTGCATTTCAAACCCCTTATGACATTTTGGTCCATCTCCAGCCAGCCAGTCAGGATTGAGCTCATTCTGTATTAATATTATATAGATTCCTTCCCTTCGAGATGTATATGTGTAGGACTGAATCATGACTGAAGTGTTATATTTAATAGACAAAATATACTATTTGGTATATTTTGGATGATATATGCAACCATTGTTAAATAAGCAATGGGTGAGGCTGGGCTGCTTCCTACCAAAAGGGTGGTTTCTGATTGATCTCCAGCCCAAACCAAGAGACAAGACAGTGAAAGCCAATTAAACTCGATCTTTATTTGGTTACATGTACTAGACAGAATCTTGCCAGAGTAAATCTATAATTTTCTAAGCTATTAGGTCTATTCTGAGAGATTCTAGGTTGTGATTGCCCTGAAACTCTTCTTCCCTCCTTCCAGATTAGGACTTTTCAGTCTCTTTCTCTTGGGGCTCTTTCTTGTAAAGCTCTGAGATAATCAGCTGCTGCAGGTGCACAATCGCTGACATCAGCCATATGAAGAATGATGATTAGTTTTCAAACTTAGATTCTAATATTCATAGAGAATTCCAAATATGGCCACTGGCTATTAGGAGTTGGGGGTCCCCTGTTCTGAACCATTAACTGTGTTTAACAGGTTGCAATAGCTATGTGGAAAACTGACATGATGGCTTCATCAAGCTATCCTAGCCAACGGCAAGCATAGCAAAGGAAGGTTTGAGAAAACCATGTCCTCGGCAGCAAAGACGTTGGTTCCTGGTTTTTCCAGTTTAAAGGTTGGAAGCAGTAATAGAGAGTCCTAACTAGTTGAGTTAAGCCATAATTCCTGGGTTCTTATTTTGCGTTTAGCCTAAATGTGGTTTGTTGAGTCTTGCTTGTTGATGAGTAGAGTAGAGTGGAGTGGAGTGGAGTGGAGTGGAGTGGAGTAGAGTAGAGTAGAGTAGAGTAGAGTAGAGTAAAGTAGAGGAATGGAATAGAAAAGAGAATAGAATAGAATAGGAAAAGGAGTAGGATAAAATAAAATAGAATAAGAGTAGAATAGGAGTAGAAATGGAAGAAGAGAAGAGAAGAGATGAGAAGGGAAGGGAATGGAATAGGAGTAAAAATGGGGAAAGAAAAGAATATGAATAGAAATGGAAGAATAGTAGGAGTAGAAATTGAAAAAGAAGAGGAGTAAATGGAAGAATAGAAGAGAAAAGAATAGGAGTAGAAATGGAAGGATAGGATAGGATAGGATAGAGTAGGAGTAGGAGTAGGAGTAGGAGTAGGAATAGAAAAGGTAGAATATAATAGGTTTATTGGTCAAGTGTGATTGGATAATATAATATGGGCCAAATGATGTCTTTTTTTCCTGCTTCATCTTCCTTTTGATATTGTCCTCTTTGGACTTCAGAAGAACTCCTCATCTGTATTTTTCTGTGCAATGCCAAGTTTTACTCCAGAGGAAAGCTGAAACACTGATATTTTCTTCTTCAGGAACTGAAGGAATTAGCATGCAAATATCCGAATCTGGTGGTTTTGCAATTAGGTAAGTGTATTATTTATTAACTTAGTTCATTTAGGCAGCCGCCCATCTCACATAGGTGGGACTCCAAAAGGCATTCAAACTTTAAAAATTCAAAATAGTCAACACACTCACAGAAACAAGAAATAACCAAAACTATCCTGCTAGATGCCGAAGGCAGAAAACTTGCATGTAAGCCCATGGTGCCTCCTGGCTTTCCAAAGGTAGGACACTCCCGATGAACGTGGCATGTGCATGATGTCTTCAAAGAAGTGACTTGCCCAAACTATCCCTTGCAGACCTGGGGAGAGTTCTACAAAAATTGGACCTTTCCACATGTGCTTTTCCTTGGAGGTCAACTTTGCCTTCCTCCTAAAATTTTACTTTTCTCCATCAAACTTCATCTCAGGCCTGGAAAGACAGAATATTGTTATAGGGAAGATAATCTCATGTCTAGTTTAATAAAAAGAAGGACCAAGGGAGACATGATAGAAGTCTTCCAATATCTCAGGGGCTGCCAAAAAGAAGAGGGAGTCAAACTGTTCTCCAAAGCATCTGAAGGCAGGACAAGAAGCAACGGGTGGGAACTAATCAAGGAGAGAAGCAACTTAGAACTAAGGAGAAATTTCCTGACATTAAGGACAATTAATCAGTGGGACAACTTGCCTTCAGAAGTTGTGAATGCTCCAACACTGGAAGTATTGAAGATGATGTTAGATATCCATTTGTCTGAAGAGGCATGGGGTTTCCTGCCTAAGCAGGGGGTAGGTCTAGAAAACCTCCAAGGTCCCTTTCAACTCTGTTATTCTATTCTATTTTTTTGCTTTGGGGGAGATGGGTTTTATTATGTTTAATAATGTTTGTAGCGAAAACAGATGGCAACCAAACTTTGCTATCATTTGGCACAAGGCCGCTCCCAGGGAGTAAGGAGGATTTAACCTAGAATTGTTCAACAATAATAAAACAATCCGATTTCTGCCACCAGGCCATGCCCTTACAGATTGAGTGGTGACCCTGACCCAGATCCCTCAGGGATGCTATTCCTGTCTGCAAAGCTTCAGGGTCACCATGAAGCATGGTTCCAAGAACTCCTCTCTAGCAATTCTGAAAGAGCCCTTGGCTGATATTGGAATAATATTGTTTTCCTCAGATGTCACTAAACTTGAGAGCGTCCAGGCGGTGGTGAAAGAAATGCAGAAGTGTGTTGGAGAAAGTGGTTTGACCCTCCTTATCAACAATGCTGGCCTTACGGTGGGCAACGATCTGGACAGGGAAAATGCCAAGGACATGATGAGGGTGTATTCTGTCAATACTATTGGGCCCCTGCAAATGAGTCAGGTTTGTCCCGTTGTTCATTTATATTTTTGGAATATCTTTCGAGATTTTTCAGGATTTCACCTGGATGAGACTGCTAACAGAGACAGGCGCCATAGTAGCACAGTGGTCTGAATGCAGTATTTCTGGCTAACTCTGCCCACTGCTGGGAGTTCGATCCTGACCAGGTTACGTGTTGTCTTTGGTCAGCACATGTTACACCTCTACTTCGGGAACTGCTGGAGAACAGATCCTTTTCCTGGATCTAATTGCAGCCCATTCTCTCTTTTCTTTCCTCTCACAAAGGCCTGCTTGCCTCTGCTGAAGATGGCAGCCCGGAGAAGTCCATGTCAAGGACTGAGTGCCTGCAAAGCAGCCATTATCAATATCTCCAGCATCTTAAGCTCAATTGAACTTATGGAACGTTGGGACACTATAAAAGTGGTTGCCTACCGCTGCAGTAAGGTAATGGAACTCAATTTGGGGTTCAGGTAAACTTTCCTGCTGGAGAGAGGGAGACCCTGAAATTTGAAACGAAGGGAGGATTTGTTCTAAAACTCAGTTTTGCTGATGCAAGCCAGGTATCGAACCGTAGCAATGCTCAGGGTAGAAGTTTTCTCAGGAAATTCCAGGGAACTTCTTTGCATGAACTCTGCCCAAATTCAGATCTGATTCTTCTTCTTCTGGAAGGTTATCTGGACCTCTATCTAGGGTCTGATGTAAAGACTGAAATTAAGAACTACTTTGAATAAGAGAGGGTGCGATGGCTCAGCAGCTAAAGATGTTGAGGTTGTCAACTGGAGAGCTGACAGTCCGGGTTTGAGACCGAGCACTGAGAAACGGGGTGAGCTCCCGTTCCTACCCCAGCTCCGGCCCACCTAGCAATCCGAAAGCATTCAAATGCGAGTAGATTAATAGGTACCACTTCAGTGGGAAAGTAACAGTGTTTCGTGTGCCTTTAGCGTATAGCAATTGTCTTCGAACAACGCTGGCTTCCTTGGCCAAGAAATGGAGATGAGCACAATTCCTAGAGTATGACCTGAATGGACAGGGGGAACCGTTACCTCCTCACCTTGAATAAAGTGCATTTTACTTCTTTCTTTATTTTTGCATACGTTATTACCATTTTCATTTATTGTACTCAACTCAAAACACACATTTGTGAGAAAAGAAATAAAGCATTATGTTTATCAGTAAGAACATTTGTAATCTTGTGGAAACCAAAGACACTTCCCAAAACAAATTAATAGAGGTTTATTACGGTACCTGGGACAGGCTGGTAAAAATAGTATGACAGATATTTTCACCTGGATGAAACTGCTGTTAGAGACAGCAAAGGCAAAGATGATCCCAAACATAGACCTCTTACATATGTTAGAGCATGCTAAAACTTTTGATAGAGATTGAAAATGCTTTATCTACCCCTAGTTTTCCACACTGTAGATGGAGAGGTATCCAAAGTCAATTATAAGAGGATTAATGACTGGATCCAGAAAATGCAATAAAGAAAATAATGGTTATGTTTCTTTGTTAGCCAGAGATGTGTGCATGTTTTTATCCTCCTATCCATTTTCTGAGAAATAACCAAAAGGGAATTTTGTTCCCACCTTAAATATTTCATATCTGATTCTTTGCAGTTCTTATTATCTCAAGTCATAAAGAAGCTGCCTAAAGAAAATTAGGACCAGGGTGCTTCCACTTCTCTTAGGGTCTAATATCTTAAAATGTATGATTCATCATACTTTTATAAATCTTCCATTGTCCCTTTAATGCATTCCCTGCTCATCCTTGTTTGTCCTCAATAGACTGCTCTAAATATGCTCACCAAATGCCAGTCCCTGGACTATTCAGCTTATGGAATTCTGTGTGTCGCCATCCATCCTGGTCGAGTGAAAACATCTGAAAGGGAAGTAAGTGTTTTAACCTAACAAAAAGGACAACTCACTCATATATTCACACCCGTAAATATGGATGATCTAACAATGAGTTGTGGTGGTCTCATTATTTGAGTGTTTAGCATTTTGTTTTACTGTCTTAACGATCCATCCAATATACGAATGCAGCAGTGGTGGGTTTCAAAAATTGTTCGAATTTACTCTGTGGGTGTGGCCTCCTTTGTGGGAGTGGCTTGCCACCCATGTGACCGGATGGGAGTGGCTTGCCGCCCATATGAAGATGCCGACGACACTTGTCAGAACCACCTTAAATTACCTCACACACAGCACTGGCATGCATAAGAATATGATGTAAACTTGTTTTTTAAAAGGCATCTTTGGTTTGCGTTAAAATAACTTCAGCACACGCAATGTTCTGATTGCACCACAAACGCAGTAGTCATCCTTACCTTTCACAGAGGCACTGAGTTTTATAAATATGAGCATGATAGTGTAGAATAATCATATCCAAGGACCAGTGGTGGGTTTCAAAAAATTTGGGAACCTCTTCTGTAGGTGTGGCCTGCTTTCCGGGTCCACTGGTGGAACCTCTTCTAACCGGTTCGGTAGATTTGACGAACCGGTTCTACCGAATAGGTGCGAACTGGTAGGAACCCACCTCTGGAATGCAGTGTTATAAAAGTCGCATGACCATTAAGCAAATATGCATATTGTCGTATCATTTCTCTGATCACCTTGGTTAAGGATCTCAGGCTATGCAAAGGGGGATTCTTTTCTAAGTTTGTGAGATCTTTCTTTGTGACAGGCGGATTTATCTGTGGAAGAGAGCACGAAGGGCATCCTGACTGTGCTGTCCATGCTTTCTGATGAGGACAACGGGACCCTGGTGGATTGGTTGGGCCGCCGAATTCCTTGGTGAATACTCATCTATGTAATCCCATGGCTACAATATATTAACAAGGGACAAATCCTCAATAAATCACTGGGCATCATTTTTTTGTCTTCGTTGTATGCCGTCTTTCTCCCATGTGACATTGAAAGGAATCTGCCATTCTTTCAAGTGCAAACCAGTCCTAATATGAAACATTTCTACCAAGATCAGGGGCCTTAATTCATACAAACACACTCAATTGACACACACACACACACACTCAAATGTGGTGGGTTTTTTTTTTTTTTACATTTCTTTCCCTCTTTCTTTCAATTCTGGTCTTGTCCACTGTCAAAAAAGCTGAAGCATCTCCCATGAATAGAAGGATAAAGAGTCACAAAGATCTTCCAAAGTACAAACCATAAGTTTGAAGGGTCAGATCCAGTATTTTGAATCATCTCAGATCAGATACAGATGGAAAATGGAGAGCCAAATCTCTAAATTTCTGGAGGTTTTCTTGTTTGTGCCATGCAAATGGACCAAAAAGTACAATTACCATCATCGCGCTGTTCCTAAATGTGAGTGGTGTGTATGTCTGAAAAAAAGAACCTGGACAGATGAGATTTAGCAATAGCAATAGCAATAGCAATTAGACTTATATACCGCTTCATAGGGCTTTCAGCCCTCTCTAAGCAGTTTACAGAGTCAGCATATTGCCCCCAACAACAATCCAGGTCCTCATTTTACCCACCTCGGAAGGATGGAAGGCTGAGTCAACCCTGAGCCGGTGAGATTTGAACAGCCGAGCTGCAGAACTGCAGTCAGCTGAAGTAGCCTGCAGTGCTGCATTTAACCACTGCGCCATCTCGGCTCTGATCAAATCCAGATTTGATAAATTATCATTCTTCATCACATTCACAATGATGTGCCCAATCGATCTGGATTCATGCTGAGGGTCAGCTTGCTCTTTTAACCTGATGGATTAGTCCATTTATAACCCGCAGCCAAAAGTATGCGAGGTTCGCCCTGCCCAAGGGCAATATTTTCAGCATTCGCCTAAGACATGGAAATGGGCCTCCAGAGATATTGCTGCTTTATTTGCATATTCAGAGCCATACACTACGGAAAATTGAAACAGAAGTGAAGATTTTGCAAATTTATGCAAATATTGTAACCTTTACTGGGGAAGGCTGCTTGCTACAATCTTGTGCATTATCCTTGTTTAGAGATAGAACTTAAGTTTTTTCCACGCAGAAGCATGCAGGTAGTCCTCAGCTTACAACAGTTCATTTAATGACCGTTCCAAGTTCCAACGACACTGAAAAACAGTGTCTTACAACTATTTTTCAGTTTCCTTTGAAGCATCTCTGTGATCATGTCATCAAACATCAGATGCTTGGCAACTGGTTCATACTTATGACTGTTGCTGTGTCAAGACCATATGGTCACCTTTTGCAACCTTCTGGCAAGGAAAGTCAAGGGGGAAGCTAGATTCACTTAACAGCCAGGTGATTAACTTATCGACTGCAGTGATTCACTTAACTGTGGCAAGAAAGGTGATAAAGTGGAACAAAACTCATTTAACAAATGTACCATGTAACAAAAGAAAGTTTGGGCTCAATCATGATCGTAAGTCGAGGACTACCCGCCCTAGATTAGATAAAAAAGATGATAGAGAAATGATAGATACAGATGTTTAACAAATTCCTTGTCCTGTATCTATGAGCAATCAACAACCACACCTAGCATTAAAAATGGTTGTTGAGGTTTTCTTTCTGGTTCTAAGAACCTTCGCCGTGGCCCAAAGTATGCCAGGCCACAAAACTGTAAAATCTCTTATCAGTCAAGCAGCCTCACCTAGTATTATGAAGGGCTGCTTAGACTTTCTTTCTGCTTCTAAGAACCATCGCCATGGCCAAAGTTATGCCAGGCAGAAAACGATTGTATCTATGTTTAATCAACAGCCACACCTAACATTAACCATGGCTGCTGAGACTTTCTTTCTGCTTCTAAGAACCTTCTCCATGGCCACAATTACGCCAGGCAGAAAACTACTCTCATGCACCGCCACACCTAGCATTAATGTGTGTGGTGTTTTGTGTTAATGAGAATGACTTATGCCTTGGGGGATACTTCTACTGGTTTGATGAAGTTGTCGTCTTGATGAAGATTGTATTCATTCTTCTCTTCCATTCCTCTTCCCTTTTCACCAGCAACTGCAAGTTGAGAGCTGACTCTTCTGTCTTCCAAGACGCTGTCCTACATGCCTCTGGGGGGGGGGGAAAACAATGCTACTTCAACTGCCACTGTAGGTTTACTACCATGAATATGGCTGCTATTACCTCAAACAGAGGTGGAGACATGGTGGAATTAGCTTACTCCCTAGGAACAATGGACCCCCAGTTAGTGAAAACCATCCATCCCCCCCCCCCAGGCGCATGATACAATTTTAAAAAATAGGTGAGCGGTGATATTGGAGTCCTTTAAATAAGGCACCGTTGAAATATTACCTCAGGCTCAGCCACCCCGGGCATTCTACTCCGAAGAATACACGCCGTGGTTTAAATTATGATTTAAATTATCACAGGTGTTATCCTTGCTCCCCGAGAATAGCCTATTAATTATCTCCTCTCCGCATCCCACAACGTCTAAGAATTTCAGCAAGAATTACCTCAGACTGCAAAAGGCCACGTCTCAGCCTGAGGCTGCGGAGGCACAGTCGGGAGAGATTTTTTGGCTCTCCCGCGCCCCGCAGCACCGTCTCTTTCGAAGGAAAAGTGACGCAGCGGTGTCTGCTGCTTCCGCGGCCTGCTCGCTTTTTGTTTGCTTCAGCTGAGGAGCCCGCCGGCTTTTTAAATTGTCCCCGCCCCTCGGGGGTGGGGTGGGGAGAGGCATCCCAGCCAATCCGAGGGAACGGGTTTCCAAAGCAGCCAATCACAGCGAGGGTGTGAGGGTGTGAGAAAGGAACGGGAGGCCGTCCGAGAGCGCTTGGCGGCAAAGGCGCGCGCGGGATCGCTCGAGCGCGCAGGCGCACGTGCAGCTGTGTCACCTCGTCAGGGGCCCCGCCCGGCTCCCGGAGCGGTTGCCATGGAGACGGCGGGGCTCATCATCACGGCCAGGTGTGCGGCGGCCACACAGGTGAGGGCGATGCACGCGGTCTGCGCGCGTGTTTCTGAGCGTGTAAAACGCCTTCTCCTCCAAGATTCCGTTTGCACTACAAATCCCATCCGCCAGCCAACTAGCTCTCAGCCTTTTGCATGAGAGGCCGGGGTAACTTTAGCTTTTCTTTCTTCTCCTCTCTCCACCGTCTGCAAAGGGTCAGGTTTTAAGTTATCTTTAATCTCTTTGCAGAGGTGATTTGAGGGCTGAGAGATCAGAAGGGGCATAGGCCTTATGCTGGGGGTGCTTTGGATTACAAATCCCATCAGCCACCTTCGGGGTGAGGATGTTGATAGATTTATTTATTTATTTATTTATTTATTTATTTATTTATTTATTTATTTATTTATTTATTTATTTATTTATTTATTTATTTATTTATTTATTTATTTATTTATTTATTTGACTTATATACCGCTTCATAGGGCTTTCAGCCCTCTCTAAGCGGTTTACAGAGTCAGCATATTGCCCCCACAGTCTGGGTCCTCATTTCACCCACCTCGGAAGGATGGAAGGCTGAGTCAACCTTGAGCCGGTGAGATTTGAACCGCTGAACTGCAGATAACAGTCAGCTGAAGTGGCCTGCATGCACCCTAACCACTGTGCTACCTCGGCTCTTCTTGCACGAGACATCAAGAAATTGAAAAGATTCCCCCCCCCTTAAATACTCATTGTTTAAAGAAAATCTGAAAATTTAATTAAAAAATAAAATTATACATACATACATACATACATACATACATACATACATACATACATACATACATAACACATATACTAGGAGATGCTTTGGACTACAGATCCCATTAGCCAGCTTCCGGAGTGATGACTGATGGGGATTACTTCTCTTGCAATAGATTAGCCTCTCTAGTTGTTGGGTCCTCCATACCTAAAATTCAAGCCTTCTTTTTCTGTGTTTTTGTGTTTTGCTTGCATCTTCCCCAATCTTGCCAAGGAGCCCTTGGTTTTATTTTGTTGTGCAAATATTGAATTTGTTATTTTTAAGATAAACAAAATTCCAGGACTGCTTTGCTTTGCTTTGCTTTCTAAGAATTCTGCTTCAATGTTATTAATGGAGTTTTTGATACATGATGTCTTACTGCCTGAAAGTGAAAGAAACTGAGCCAGATTTGAAATTGTTTCCTTCTTTCTTTGTTACAGGAACTCTTGTTGCTCAGAAAAGGATATGAAGGTGTGGGAAGTTATCACCCAGCCCTCTCCCAGAAAAATGAAATATCCTAGGAAATATTGAAAAGGCAGAATATTTATCTGGATGTGAAAAGAAAGAAATATGCTTTAAGAAACAGAATAGTTGCCTGTAGCTTCCTGCCCATCCCCACTTTGTCAATGGGTCATTGAGAAGGCCAGCCTAGTCACTTTACATAATAAAGACTTCACCAGCAGCTACAACAGGAAAGCATGATAATATTGGCCCTTTACTCAACTGGCCCCATGGCATCTGAGAACTCATCCGTACCTGGATTCAAAACACAGCCTAGAGAGTAGCCCCTGCATGGCCCCATGGGAATCTGACAACCAATCAGAATACATTTCTTACACAACAGGAAACAGAGAGGTGGGACTGAACAGGTTATAAAAAGCCTAGCAAGCCCCTCTTTCAGCTCTTCTCTTCTTCTCCACCAACATTGAAGCATGTGATCACCTTTTCTGTTCAGGGCTCAAGCCATGTGGTCCTATCCAACAATAAACCATCTTTCCAAGCAGCCTCCATGTCTCCAGTGTCTTTTTCCCCACTTGGAGCCGAACCCAGAAGGACATTTCTTTCAACAAAGGAATGAGTAGCATCATGGCCAGTCTGGTTATGCTCTCTCAACATGCTACACCATGTTTCTGCTTTGCCATTCATGTATTGTGTTGAACCCAATAAGCCATAAATAAAAATGGTTTAATGCCACATGTAATCTTTAGCTATTAGCTTTTTTTGTACCTAAAGGATAAGTTTCAAATATTCCAATTGATTATATTTTCTGCATATTCAAATGCAAGTGTCTGAAGCAGAGAAGAATTGTTTCTGGCAGCAACTAAGCAACAATATAAATCTACATCAGTTACAAGAGGAGGTTCTATCTAGAACTAGATGCAAAAAAAAAACCAACAAGAAATGGCTGAAAAGGAGTTGGAAGGCTTGCAAAGTTTCTAGATTCTCTGGATCCTAAAGACCCAAAACATCTAACTGTATGGCTTTCCATTTTAAAATGGATTGCTTTCTTTTTAGCTAGGACCTGTCACTGTGAAGAAATTCAACTGAAATTTTGAATTAATTTCTTTAGGTTTTTGGCAACTATGTCATCCAGATGCTTCTTTATATTGCCAAAGTCCAATTGGTCTGTCAGAGGTTTAAATTCAATTTTGCCTACTCAGAGTTTCATTAGCAAAGGCAACTTTCATTAAGTGAAATCATTTTTTTTTTCTTATCAAAGAGAGGAGCTACCTAAAGAAATCAACAGTGAGAACAATTAACCAGTGGAAGATGGCCTCCAGAAGCTGTTGGTGATTTATCATTGAAGGTGTTTAAGAAGAAAATTGACAGCCACTTGTCTGGAATGGTATAGGGTTTCCTGCTTGAACAGGGAGGTGGACTAGAACAGCTGTTACCAACTGGTAGTCCATGGACCACTGGTGGTCAGAGAAAATTTTGGTGGTCTGCAGAAAAATTATTTTCATTTTTTATATTGCACTAAATACTATTTATCTTTTTTTTTAAATTAATATTAGTGGTCCGCAGGATTTAAAATTGTGAATTTAGTGCAGTAGTGGGTTCCGGACCCCGTCGCAACCAATACGCTGCGACGGGGCCGAGCGTCCACCTTGGGCATGCGTGCTGCACACGCCTGCGCACCCACTGTCCTGCGACACTCCAACTGGTTGTGCAGGCACCGTACGCTGCGTGTGCATGCACAAATAGCCTGGTTGGCTTAAATACAGATAAGGAATGTACCATTCCGGTACAGTGGCCGCTGCTCCCAGCTGCCAACGGTACGCTCCTACCGAGGCATACCACCCGGAACCCACCACTGATTTAGTGGCCCCTGAGGTCCAAAAGCTTGACAACCCCTGGACTAGAAGACCTTCAAAGTTCCTTCCAATTCTGTTGTTCTGTTTTATTTCTTGTGTTAATCTCATGCAGTCTCAGAAATACACCACACTTCACATCTGCTTGGCAAGAAACAACACTTTTTTTGCCAACTACCAGCTTCAGGAGACAGGTGGTGTTTTATGCTCTCGCCTCCTTTAATTTTACAAATTAACAGCCTATAGTTCCACGAGTGAGATTTTAAGATTATTCCTTGCTATCGATAAAACCCATTATCAGCCAGTTGTCTTGGATTCTTTCTGACTTTGCTTGTCTGAAGAGGATCACAAAAAGTGCAACTGTTGTAAATTGCCAAGCATCCAAATTGTGATCATGGGGATGCTGCAATGGTCATAAATGGCCGTTAAAATTAGGACCCAAATTGTTGGGTGAAATCTGCTGATTCCATAAACCGTTTAGAGAGGACTGTAAAGCACTGTGAAGTGGTATATAAGTCTAAATGCTATTGCTACCGGTATATCCTAAATACGTTCTCAGACAGTCCTTTGGACATCAAGTAGAGACTGATGGAATGAATAGAATAGAATAGAACTCTATTGGCAAGTGTAATTGGACACACAAGGAATTTGTCTTTGGTGCATATGTTCTCAGTGTACATAAGGAGAATAAATTCATCAAGAATAAAGAGATACAACACTTAGTGATAGTCAAGGTTACTAATGAGCTATGAAATCGTACTAGGAAACAAAAACAATATAAATTGAAAGATACAAGCAACACGGTTATAATCATAAGTGGGGAGAGATAAATATTAGGAAGGAAGAGAAGAATAGTGATACAGTTCTAGTAAATTATTGACAGTGTTGTGGGAATTAGTTTTTAAGCAGAGTGATGGCATTCAGGGAAAAAATAAAATTAAACATTTTGCATGTTGATCTACCCTTTCTCCAGGAGCAGATTCAGGAGCAGGAGGAAAATACCACACTCCTTCCATTTTGTTTTGACACGCTCACAACAGCCCTGTAAAGTAGGGCTTGAAGGTGTGGATAGAAATCAACAACACAACATGGTTATAGAGGGACAGATCGCCCCCTGCTGCCCACTGTCAGTTATAAAGCAGCTAATGTTGCCTTCTGCAACATTTAAACGAAGCTTTATAAGGAGGTCATTGTGGTGGCGCGTAAATCAGTTTAGCACCTTCTATAATGGGGGAAAAAACGAAGGAAATACTGAATCCTATTGGAAAACAAAAACTCAATGAAATTCTCCAAGTTCAGCATCCTGAAAGCAGAAGGGGGAAGGACGCAGCTCTTTGTTCTGCCCCGCCCCGCACGTCGGCGCACGCGCAGAGCGCACCTTTCTTCCCCCCCCCCTCCCCGGTGGGAGGAGGCGGCCGGCGGAGCGCGCCGCTCGCGAGAGGGGAGGCGTGCGCGGCGCCGCCGCCGTCGGGAGCGAGCCAGCAGCGAAGCCGGCCGTGGCGTTGCGGCCCTCCTTCGCTTCTTCTTCTCCGTCTCCGTCTCCGGCTGAGCCGGAGAAGGGGAGGACGGGACGTTGAGGGACTTGAGGTGAGTGTGGGAGAAAGGGAGAGGAGTGGGTAGGGGAGAGGTCTCTTGGCAGGTGCCCGTGTGAATGTGCGTGCACGCATTGGTGCGTGCGTACGTGTGAATGTCTATGTCTCACCACCTCCTTCTAGTGATCTCTCTATGCCCGAGTGTGGACTGTGTGTGCCTACGGTTTGTATAACCTTTATGGTCATAGTACATCATGCGAACAACGGAATGGGTTACAGAGGTCTCTGTCTCGGCTTTTGTGTCTACACGTGTCTTGGTCCATAAGTGGGTGGGTGAGCATTTGTACCACCCAGGAGGAGGTTTAACCCAGGCGTGTCTGTGGGTTGATGCTGCGAGTTATAGATCAGGGATCATCCCTCCCAGGCACCCAAGAAGGAGCTGCCTCTGAGCCAACACACCCATCAGCTGCTTCTTGGGGTGCCCTTAATGCAAAGCACCCCAATGAGTGACAGGGGTCCTAATGGTCCCCCCACCCACTCACCCCGTTTCGCAGGGGTTGCTGTCCAAGGCATCTCCCTGAATGTTTTATTTATTTATTTCAGTGGTTCCCAACGTAAAATTTGATTTTTTTTAATGGGGGCAATTTGAACCTTGTTTAAATCAAGCGAATGGACTTTTAGGCTTCCTCCGCCTGAGTAGAGTTCACTTTTTGAGTAAAGTAAGAATTATATGTCATGGTGGGGCGGGGGGGGGGCATGATTTTAGAGGATTTTAGAGATGCTTAGGTGGGGCATGGCCAAAAAAAAAAGGTTGGGAACCACTTGAGTTTAGTTTGTTGCTCATGTACAAGATAACAGGAATAGGAATAAACATGAGTAAGAACACAGGAAATGGATATGAATAAGTGGGGACAATAGGACAAGGGCGGAAGGCACGCTGGTGCGCTTATTCATGCCCCTTACTGACCTCTTAGGAATGGGGTGAGGTCAACCATAGATAGTTTAAGGTTAAAGTTATGTGTCAGATCCTTTTTTTAAAGCACGGGGCTCTAAGGCTTTGTGCCTGACCAGTTCTGTCTGAAATGGTGACAATAAAGATCTTGATCCATTCCACCTTGCCTTCTAATCCCAAAAGCTTTCTGATTGCTTTGGCCACGGATATAAAACATACGGGAGCAAGTGGCCTTCTACTCCTCTTTGTGACCTTCTTGAGTCTGGAATTCTGGGCCAGGGTCTCTCTAGGTTGGACCACGGAGTAAGAGAAGGGCCAGTGGCTTCGCTCTTGCTTAGAGGAGAGAGCTTAAAAAGCAGTGTGTTTCGTAGAAGGGATCTGTTTTGAGCCCCGTGGTCATCGTTAGCCAATGTGTGGATCCTTCCACATTCCCCATTTGGTTTGTAGCTACATGAAGCTCTGCTGGGCCAAGGCCCTTTGGCAGGTTGGCTTGAGATGTGATGAATGCAGTGCTGAGACACAGCTCCACTAATTTAAGAACCGCAGTGATTCACTTAACAAACGGGTGGAGAAAATCCGTAAAACGGGGCAACATTCACTTAACAAATGTCTCACTTGGTTCCACCACAAAACCGCAGTAGACAAAAGCGCGCTCGACGAAAGCGCGTATATGACGTCATCACAGCGGGATGAAAACATCGCGCTGTGAGCGGTAAATTTAAAATTAAAGCGAAAACCTTACCCTAACCCCCCCAAACCTAAACCTAAACCTAACCCTTAACCTAACCCTTAACCTAACGCTAAACCTAACGCTAACCCTTAACCTAACGCTAAACCTAACCCTAACACTTAACGTAACCCTAACCCTAACCCTTAACCTAACCCTAACCCTAACCCTAAACCTAACCCTTACCTTTATGTGAATCGGCTTGCTTTAATTTTATTTTAATTTCAATTTAATTTATTTTTAATTTTTTTCGTCGCGCTGCTGATGACGTCAGGTACGTGCTTTCGTCGAGCGCGGTTTTGTCTACCGCGGTTTTGACGGGTCACGGTCTCACTTAACTACTTAAATTTCAGGCTCAATTGTGGTCAAAGCTTTAGGGCTACCCCTAATTTCGTAGAGGCAGGTTTAATATTTAAAAGTATATAGAACGGCAGTCAAATTGAGACACTTCCTCAGAATCGGATGTTGAATAACTTATCTTTAGGTTAAGTAGGAAACTAGCAAATCAAGCATGTGTTTTGTGAATGATCCATTCCCCCCCACCCCTCTCTCTCTCTTGTAGACACGATGAATGAACCAAGATGCTGTGCTGAAGAGATCGGCTGTTCATTGGGAGCTTTGCGCTGCGGGACTGGAGTGTGAAAGGAGCACAAAATGAAAATGCTTCCCGGTGTCGGGGTATTTGGGACTGGGAGTTCGGCCCGTGTGTTGGTCCCTCTGCTGAGAGCCGAAGGCTTCTCCATTGAAGCTCTATGGGGGAAGACTGAAGAGGAAGCCAAACAGCTAGCTGAGGAAATGAACATTTCCTTCTACACCAGTCGAACAGATGATGTTTTGCTGCACCAGGATGTAGATCTGGTTTGCATCAACATTCCCCCTCCGCTAACGCGACAAATTGCAGTGAAAGCTCTAGGTACTGTGTTTTCCCCCGTAGCCAGTTTTGGGCATTGTATAAGATTTCAGTTTTTTCTTGGGTGGACGCCAACTGGAAGACGGTCATAGTCGTTGAGTAATTAATAGCAGAAAATTGAACATTTCATCCTGGAACAAATTGTATCAGGGAACTGGGAATTCTGTTGTTTAAAAACCCTCACGCCTGCTGAATTTTCAGTTGGTAAAGTAAAGGCCCTGATATTTGTTTCTAACCACAAACTTGGAGGACTATTGTTACTCCAAAAAGAACAGATTGCATGAGTCTCCCATAGGGGGAAAAATGATCACACCACCACATGCCTTGCAAATAAATAAATTATGGGGAACATAGAAAAAAAATGCATAGAACTTTTCCTGCAGAGGCTCAAATCCACATATTGAAAATGATTAGGCCATAGGACAATTAGCTTGTGTCCAGATATCTTTTATTTCAGGGTTTTGCTTTTGAAGGTACAATTTTCTGATAAACATACTTGGCTAGGTTGGATTTGCACAGCAGATGCCACATATTAAAAAACAAACAAACCCCTGGGAGCCGAGGTCTTCTTTTCATTTTTGACAGCCAGCCAGTATTAACCCTTTGTTTAAACCCAAATGACAGATAGTCCTTGTTTAGCAACCAACAACTGAAATTGGCAACTTGATCATTAAGCAGAAGGTGGCTGAGTGAAGCTGTGGCTGTGCTTACAATCTTACTTCACCTTTACAGACCTGCAAAAATTGTAAAATGTGAGTCTTGGTTGCAAAGTTACTTTTTCATCACCGTTACAACTGCAACAGACGCTACAAAAGGACTACCCGTATTCCTGCATGGATTTATTTTGATGTATGCAAGACGAAACTTTTCTATGTTTCAGTAACAATATTGTTGCATGGTCTTTTCCTAAGCAACATAGCAAAAAAATAGTTATGTTGACTGTTGAAAGAGTATTCAGGGCAATTTGCTTGCCTGTGTGCATACAGGCCAAGTTATATATTTCAGAAGCATTATATGCTGTTTTAATTCTTAGCTTGACTTGGCTTTCCCCTTCTTCCTCATGCAATTCTCTCAATTGCGGGCTTGTACTCCTACTCAAGATTAATTCAGCATTCCACCCTTGCTGCGTCTGGCAATATTTTCTGCCCAATGCCTGGGAGAACAGCCAGGTTTTCAAAGACTTATTTGTGCATTCACTTTCTTCTCCCTCTCTCCTCCCCCTCCCTACCTCCTTTCTTCTCTCTATCATCCTTCCCTTCTCTACTTCCCCTTCCTCTCTCCTGCTCCTCTCTCCCCTTTCCACTCCTCATTTCTCTCCTCCTCTTCCCCCTCCTACCCTCTCTCCTATCTCTCTCTTCTTCCCTTACCTCTGTCCTTCCCACTCTTCATCTTATTTGCTTGGTGTATTTCAGCTTCTGAGCAAGCTCCATTTTATGTTGATGGTATTTATAGTTTCTTTTCAATATATATATTTGATTTTAAACATATGTTCTCTTTTTTTAAAAAGAAAAATAGAACAAAAAAGTATACATATTTAGTCATTGTACTTTTAAGCCCCCCCCCCCCTCCCCTCAGCCTAATTTTGGTCGAGATGTTCACCTGGTTACAACCAGCATGTTGCTGTAGCATTGCTATGCATTGGAAATCTACAAAGATTGCGACATCTTTAACCCTTAAACGGTAGAATAAACAACTTCAGATGTCCCGAAAAAAATGAATTCTTAACCACTGCTTTTCTTGTTATCAGTTCATCTCGCTGCTATAACATGTATTACAAAAACAAGCAGACAAGTTCATTTTTCATGGATGAATTTCTAAAAATAACTAACATTACTTCCTGCTGAATCAACACAACCAGTTTAGGAGGCTCTTGAATTACTAAAAAGATGTCAGGAGGAATATATAGACAAAATATAAATGAAATGTGAGCACCTGTTACAGTGCGCTTTATCCTCCAATCTAACAGGAAACATGAGAAATAGTATAAAGCCCTGACAATCCCTTGTAGGCAGCAAACAACAACAACAACAACAACATAGCAGAATGTAAAATAAAGGCAAAATTGTTGGAAATTGGCCAGTTGCAACCGCTCTGCTTTCGAAGGCTTCATTTTTCTCATTGTTTGGGTGTTGAATAGGGTTCCATCACAAAACCGTGTTCGACTAAAGCACGCTCGACGAAACCGTGTAGCTGATATCATCAACAGGGCGACAACAGCGCGGAGACAGAAGCACGCTGTAAACGCTAAACCTAAAATTAACCCCTAAACCTAATCCTAAACCTAACCCTAAACCTAACCCTTAACCTAACCCTAAAACTAATCCTAACTCTTAACCTAACCCTAAACCTAACCCTAACCCTTAACCTAACCCTAAACCTAACCCTTACCTTAAGTTGAAGCAGCGTGCTTTCAAAGCGCTATTTAAAGCGCCCTTCTTTCTCCGCGCTCACTGTTGTCGCCCTATTGATGACGTCAGCGACGCGGTTTAATCGGGCGCGGCTTAGTCGAGCGCGGTTTTGTCGTGCCACGGTTGAATAGAAAGTCCCCAAATTGAAATGCTGTCCTTTTTTTTTGCAGGAATTGGAAAGAACGTAATCTGCGAGAAAGCCGCTACCTCTCTCGATGCTTTTAGGATGGTCACGGCTGCTAGGTATTACCCCAAGCTCATGAGCATCGTGGGCAACGCTCTGCGCTTTCTACCCGCGTTTGTCAGAATGAAGCAGTTACTCGACGAACACTATGTCGGCAGCATCCTGGTCTGTGACGTGCGAGTGTACTGGGGCAGCCTCCTCAGCCAGAAGTACAACTGGATTTGCGACGAGCTGATGGGCGGGGGCGGCCTGCACACGATGGGCACTTACATCATAGACCTGCTGACCCATCTCACGAGCCGAAAGGCCGAGAAGGTCCACGGGCTGCTGAAAACATTCGTCAAGCAGAACTCGGCCATCAGCGGCATCCGCCACGTCACCAGTGATGACTTCTGCTTCTTCCAGATGCTGATGGCGGGAGGCATCTGTAGCACAGTGACGCTAAACTTCAACATGCCCGGGTCCTTCGTTCACGAGGTCATGATCGTAGGCTCAGCTGGCCGCCTTATTGCTCGCGGGATGGACTTATATGGACAGAAGAACGCAGCTCCCCAGGAAGAGCTATTATTTAAGGACTCCCTGAATGTCCATGCGGAGCTGTCCGAAAAAGAATTCAAGGACATCCCTCTTCTGTACCTCAAAGGAATGGTCTACTTGGTGCAAGCTCTCCGCCTTTCCTTCCAGGATCAGGAGGACCAGAGGACCTGGGATCCCAAACCGGTGGCAATGGCAGCTTCTTTTGAAGATGGCCTCTATATGCAAAGTGTGGTAGATGCCATTAAAAGGTCCAGCAGGTCTGGAGAATGGGAGACGGTGGAGGAGATGATTGAAGAGCCCGATGCCAACCAGAACCTCTGTGAGGCGCTGCAGAGAAATAACCTATAATGCAGAGACTCCTGCAAAACGGAACCATTGGAAGCAGAAGGGGTGGGAGGGTGGAATGGAAGCAGGGGAAAAAGAGGAAGGGTATATGTGTGTAAAGGGGGAGTCTGTGTTTTTTTTTAATCTCGGAGAATTTTAATTGTTGCAGACGTACGTGTCTCTGGTTACTTAAAATTTAATAACTTGTGTATTGTTAGGAAAACTTGAATTGCCAGTTGCACTCAGCAGACAACAGCTCTGTCCCCCCCCAAAATCAAGAGCTTTTGGGGTGCCAAGCTCTCTTCTGTGCCCAGCTCACGTATTGATGCAAGTTGAACCTAATTGGCATGTAGTGCTAGAGAATGCTGATTGTTTTTAAAATAGGAATCGAAGTTATTTTTTTTAACAGCCCTTTGAGGTGGGGAAACAGCGTCCCCAAAGGAATACAAAGGAGGTCCTTTTAAGAGGATTAGAAGGGACAGGTACAGGTATCTCTTTGCAGAGACACAAGACTTTGCTACAATTCAGGGAGCAACCAGTGAACGATCATGTTCATTCATTGGGTTTCCCCAACTCTCATATGAAGCCCATCTGTACCGAAAGACTGAAGCATGGATCTGAGAAAGCTTGCATTGAATTAACCCAGTCTAGAACTCCATGCCTAGATGCTCCAGACACTTTCCGGCATTTTTCAGTCTATCCGTGGCAGTAGAAATGGGAAAAAGAAGATTAGCGCCCAAGGCCCCCCCAAAAGTGAAATGGGATATCCCATTTCACTTTTGGGGGGGCCTTGGGCGCTAATCTTCTTTTTCCCATTTCTACTGCCACGGATAGACTGAAAAATGCCGGAAAGTGTATATATATATTGCGAACTATCCTAAAAATACAAGTTCCAGGCGTAGCTATAAAAGAAGAGACAGACAGGCATCACGATCTCCGGAACTTAAAACATATTATCCACTTAGCTTTCGTTAGCCTCTGCTAACATCGTCAGAGTATAAAAACTACCATTGAAGAGATATTTGCCTTTATACATCATTGATGAATTTGGCCATTGCGTGCGTTGATAGACCCATCCACCTGCCTCCAACCTGTAGTTAGCTCTGTCGTTTTTGCTTCAGACATGTTAATCGTTGGAGGCTTAGCTCCTCTGTCATGCTTGGACTGCTCATCCCCAGGGAATGACGCTGAGCTGCCAGATATATTCTAATTCTTATCTGCCTTCACATACCCCATCCCATATATGGAAGGAAGGAAGGGAAGGAAGGATGGATGGATGGATGGATGGATGGATGGATGGAAGATTGGGATGGGATGGGATGGGGTATGTAAAGGCAGAGAAGATTTAGAATTAAATTCCTTCCCTTGGAAAAAACACACACACCAAAAACTTCCTGTTTTTTGCATGAATAGTTTGAACTTAGAAGTGACTTTCTATGGTCATTTGCATCTTCCCCTGGAATGCTCTTGCTTCATTTCATCTGACAAAAACACCCGATGGAATGCAGTTGCTGTTTCTGGATCTTCTTACCCTTGTTGGTACGAGGGTTCTACAGGACTTGGTCCTTTTCTTCCCATCCAAATTTTTTTTTACCATGCTAGCCAATCCCACCAATGTCGATTGCTTGGCAGTGCAAAAAAAACACCATGCCCCGTAGCCAGCTTTGTTGGTGAGAATTTCTGGCATGCTTCACGAAGCAAGCATTCAAACTGTCCGAAGGGAGGGAAGCTGACCTTGAAAACATAAGTTACTCTGAAGTGTAATCTGGCAGGGCTGGGCATTTGTTGGAGACAATCCAAGATAAACAGCAGTTTATTGAATTGAAGCAAACTGGTTCCTTTGCCTTTCTCCCATTTTTTTATGCTGTAAAGATCTTTGGAGGAGATTTTATGAGCAGAACTCGGAGAAAAAAATAACCCCAAACTTTTTAATGAAACGTTGTTTACTTGAATGTTATTTTATTTTTCTTACATTGTTTTCCTACTGGGTTGTAATCCTGTAAATTAAGATAAAGCATTAACAAGCCTGACTCCCTTGTGCTCTTTTAAATGATAGTCCATAATGGAAACTAAGCACAGATACAATCAAGGATCAGATCAGCTGCTCTGCTTCCCCAAGGGGGGAAAACAATCTTCTTTTTCTTTTTTGTGACTTTGAAGCTATTTTTAGGTGCCACGGCTATATCTTAATGATTAGCATTTCAGTTGGACTAAGGAGGTCCAGGATTTATACAGCTTTTAGAGCAGCGGTCCCCAAGTGGTGGTCCGTGAGAAAATTTTGGTGGACCACAGAAAAATTATTTGCATTTTTTATATTGCACTAAATCAGGGGTCCTCAAACTACGCCCCCTGGGACGAATACATGCAATGAACGTTTTGTTGCTGCAGAGTCTCTCCCTCTTTGGGGTCTTTTTGTGCAGGTTAGAAGGGGGAAGAAATTCCAACTTGGGGTCTGCTTCGGCCTCCTGGTGCGGGGCTTTGGGAGAAGGCTGGAGGGAAGCAGCGCTGGTGGAGAAGAGCCGGAGGGCCTCGTTCCAGTGGGGACTGCATCATGGCCTGCAACTGCCTGACCATCTCAGCTCACTGAGCCTCCAGGCGCCGGTACCTGGCCTTGTACTTTTGCAGGTCTTCCCTCTGCTTGGACAGCCTATGTTCGTATTCCTCAGTGAGGTGCTTCTGCTGAGCCTCCTTCTCGGTCAGATCCAATTTGAACTGAGCTGTTTTGCCAACTCTTTCTCATGGGGGCTACTTAGCTCCAACAACTGCTTCCTAAGGAGCCCAGGCGGGCAGGCAAGGAGTGGCTGGGAGGGGAGGGATGAGTAGAGGCCGTCGAGGTGCCCCTCGACATGAGTGACATCAAGTTGGCCACACCCACCCAGTCATGTGACCACCTAGCCATGCCCACCCAGCCAGTCATTAGGCAGATCATATTAGTGTTCTAGAGTAAAGAAAAGGCAAAATCTTGAATGGTGATTTCCCCCTCCCCTCCAATTTTTCTCCCCAATACAGGTAGTCCTTGACTTACAACAATTTATTTAGTGACTATTCAAAGTTAACAGTACTGAAAAAAGTGACTTATGACTGTTTGTCACACTTAAAGGCATTGTAGCGTCTCTACATGATCCAAATTCAGACCCTTGGCAACTGACTCATATTTATGATGGTTGCCGTGTCCCAGGGACACGGGATCCCCTTTGGCAACCTTCTGACAAGCAACATTCGTGAGGAAGTCAGATCTACTTAACAACCCTTTGACTACCCTAACAACTGTAGTGATTCACTTAGCAACTGCGGCAAGAAAGGTCGTAAAATTGGGGCAAATTTGACTTAACAACTGTCTCAGTAGCAGGAATTTTGGACTTAATTGTGGTCAAATGCTACCTGTACATGTTTTGACAAGGACTGTTAGGTTTAAAGCTTCACAAAGCCTGGGATGATCGAATTGTGTGATTAGATTTTGTGATAGGACACCGATAGCTCTGGGATACAAAATGGTGCTTAATTAACCATCCCCTTATGGTTATTTTATGTTTCTCCTATCATCCTGATATTTGCAGATACCTAAAAAGAGAGAAAAGTTTTAAAACATATCCCACAACCTATAGTTTCTTTTCAAAAGCTGTGGTTATGAAATCTGAAGTCCAGAAGACATTGCGTTGTGTATTAAAACCTAGCTGATAACCCGGCGTTGCCTGGGTATTTATTTGTAAGGGGAAAATGGAGTACTGTGAAGCCAATGGCAACTCCGCTGAGTAGTACAGTAGAAGCCAGTATAGCACAACAGGCTGTATCTTAACAGATCATACACCCTGAGAGATGTTAGGGGTGTCTTACCCCCCATAATATTTTTCTCCAGAGGATAAGTCATCTGTATACCAAGTTTGGTTGAAATCGCTCAAGGTATTCCAGAGTGTATGCAGGAACACACATACACATACACAGAGAGGGTGGGGGGAGAGAGAAAGAGAGGTATTTTTATATATATAGAAGAAGATGAACCGCGCAGGAACATAAGATTTGATCCCAGGAATTCAGAGATCTGGCTTCTGAATTTTTAAAGCATATCCTGTTTATGTTCTTTCATAGTAGGAGCCTTAGGATTTTATTTTTATTTTTTTTCAGATACAAGCTGATAGCCTCTGTCAAAATAATACATTAAATTGTATTGCTTGCAAATGTGCAAAATATATACACAGCTCCAGGTGGTAACCTGTTTATATTTTGCCATAGTCAAAAGAACTGATTTTCCTGAAGTCATACTTCTTCCTTTTAACGCAGACCATCTGATTAAGTAAGAACGCTCAATGCCTTTGTACTTCAGCATTAAGGAATCTTGTTTGATCTAGAAAAAATGCTGGTGATGGAATTCTCTCTAAAAAATTCAGGATTCCTCCGAGATCTTTTGGGGGCCTGTATTTGCAATCCAGTGATGGGAAAATGGACAAAATAATTTCACCCGAAGTTTCCTTTGAGTAAATACATTTTTATTGGCAAAGGACAATGTACTCCACCACCCTCTTCCCATATTTTTAAGTCATCTTTCCTTGTTTATTTTCAGCGAATCAGAATATCCTTTTCTTCCTTAATTCCCTCTGTAAGATCACATTAGGATTCAAGGCTAGAAATAACAATTTCTGTTCTTTGGGGCGTTACTTGGGATATGTAGCCCAACAAAGCAACCCCCCTTTTGTATGTGTGTCTTTTTTACTTTGTAAAGAGTAAAGTATAAATAATATGCACTTGACGAGGCTGCAAAATATACATAAGAACAGCCATGCCATCTAGTGATGTTCTGGAAACATTAGCCAAATCTTTTGGAGGATCCCAAAGCTAGGTTAGATGGACAAAGCCCTTCCCAGCTGCTATTAAAAAATGCATAGAAATTAAGGTGTCATCCGGAAGAAGTAGATACAAATAAATAAGTTACTATCCTTGCTGGGACTAACTATTCCCTGTTATGGGAATAAAATGTGGGAGAAACCCGACTTAAAATATGGGAAGAGGGTGGAGGAGTGGTCATTGGTTGTAATTACTCAGAAATATCAAGGAGGCTCTTAAGATGAATGGACTATACTTCTCTCTCTTTTCTAACACTCATTTGATCACTGGTTTACGGGCTTTAGACAAAAGCAATTCCATTCCTGCTTAGACTGGTCCCATTTCTCTCTCTCTATTTTACAGCAAGGAACAAGACAAATACTTTCGACAAAGCTTAAAAGAATCACACCGATGGCCTTCAAGGAGGCATATTCCAGCTTCTTTGGCGGGGTGCGGGGGAGCACTGTTGATCTCTTGAGGGAAGAGCTTGGCCTCCTATCAGATAGGATTATTTGTTCTGCGGTGACAGTGGTGGGACTAGGTGAGATGCACAGACGCTGAGCATCTTATCAATGTCCACTTGAGTAGACTTATCCACCTCTGTTTTCACTACGGCTCCAGAAGTGGCATTAGGCAGATTCCTCAGTTCCTTGCCTTTCTCTTCTGCAACTGCAACAGAAAAACAGAGGATCAATATGGACAGAGGTGGGTTCCTACCAGTTCGCACCTATTCGGTAGAACCGGTTCGTCAAATCTACTGAACTGGTTAGAAGAGGTTCCACCAGTGGACCCGGAAAGCAGGCCACACCTACAGAAGAGGTTCCAAAAATTTTTGAAACCCACCACTGGAGGAGAGAGATACAGAGAGAGACAGACAGACAGACAGACAGATAGACAGACACAGAGAGAGAATCACATAGAGAGACACAGAGGGAGGGAGGGAGGGAGAGGCAAAGAGCCACACACACACACACAGAGACTCACACAGAGAAAGAGAAAGAAAGAAAAAAAGAAAGAGAGAGATGAAAGAAAAAAAAGGGACAGAGAGACAAAAGGAAGGAAAGAGAGAGAGAGAGAGAGAAAACACATGGCCGGCAAGCCGCTCCCACCAGGTCACATGGCCGGCAAGCCACTCCCACAAAGAAGGCCACACCCACAGAGTAGGTTCAAAAAATTTTTGAAACCCACCACTGAATATGGAGTAATTTCTGACCTAGGTAGACAAGGAAAGGCAACGATAGCAAAGAAAGTGACTTTTTGAGTTCCATAGCATAGATATTTCAAAATGCATCAAAACTTCAGGGGTTTTTTGAAAAAGGAAGAACATAATACTTCACATCAAGAATAGGTTTAGCCAATCACTCAGAGCACCAAACTATTTTTTCAATTCCAGCCCCTCTGTGTTCCCAGGTTGTTACCTATTGATGGAGTTGTTCTCAGCTCTGTGGCGCCTGTCTTGTGTTCTTGTGTAGAAGGAGCCTCCACTGGGGGCAGATCATAGTCCTTGTCCGATGGCCTGTTCATCTCTGGGTTGTCGTAGTTAATGTATTGATATAAAGGACGCAAACGCTGGGATTTTTCTAGAAGAAATGAGACGGTGAATGTTGTAGAGCAGGTAACTTCTGAAGTATAATGATCTGTCACTCAATCCAGCTGCAGTGCTCTCTAAACGTGACCCATCAAAACCGTGCTCGACTAAACCGCGCCCGACTAAACCGCGTCGCTGATGTCATCAACAGGGTGACACCAGCCAGCGCGGAGAAAGAAGGGTGCTTTAAATAGTGCTTTGAAAGCAAGCCGATTCAACTTAAGGTAAGGGTTAGCTTTAGGGTTAGCTTTAGGGTTAGCTTTAGGATTAGGTTAAGGGTTAGGGTTAGGTTTAGGGTTAGGTTAAGCGTTAGGATTAGGTTTAGGGTTAGGTTAAGGGTTAGGGTTAGGGTTAGGATTAGGTTTAGGGGGGTTAGGTTTAGGAGTTAATTTTAGGTTTAGGGTTTACAGCGTGCTTCTGTCTCCGCGCTGTTGTCGCCCTGTTTACAAATGCAACCCAATTTCGACGTAGTGGTGAAGGCATCAGGCTATAAACTCTGAGATTGTGAGATAATTGATAGATGAGAGAGAGGGAGAGAGAGTTGACGGATAGATTTCCTCTTTCGTTAAGGTGGAAACTGAGGTAGATATTGTCCCTGCATCTTTATCTGACCTATTTAGGTACACACCTTGAGAACCTGTCCAACTGGTAAAGCCATAAACACCTTCAAACATTCTGCTTATGATTTCTAATGAAAAATTTCTTCATTCATTCATTTATACTTCCATGCATCCATTCATTCTATATGGCACTCCATTTCCTTAGTTTTTGAGTCATCACACCCTGCATAAGGAACCAACCAGAGGTGGCTTCCTGTACTGGTTGGTACTGGTTTGCTTTGCGCCCGCTGTGCATTACTCACCCATGCTCAAGTTAAGTGTTATTTGTTCTGCGGATGTGGATGCGCAAAAACATGCCAGCAACGGCAGAAGAGACCGGGGAACTGGCTCGAGGGCGTGGCCAGCCTGGGTTGCTGCTGGTTCTGCGACCCAGGCCAAATCACCACTACTAGTTCTACTGAACCGGGTCGAACCAGGAGCAACCCACTCTGGAACAAACACTTTAGAACTGGAATTCCCATTCTCCCATGAGGGAACATATTTGAGAAAAATGTTCTTAGTTATCCAAACAAGCGGGAACTCAGTTCTTTCTTTTTCATATCTGCTTATACATTTCTTGAAAAATATCACATACATTGTGGTACACTAGTCATGGAGCTGAGAGCAAGCATTTGCTTCTGTCTGTCTCTTTCTCTCTCTCTCTCTCTCCTATCCATCTATCTACCTACCGTATCTGTTCTGCCTCCCACTCTTCGCTCGTTCACAGACGACAGTCAGACAGAACTTCAAAGGAAATATCTTTATCAGTCCTGGCTCAAGCTGGCTGCGAGCCCAAAAATAAACGTAGATAAAGTCTCTGGCAAAAAGTTACACAGCAAAAGCAAAAACAAAAAGCTCTTACAGCAAACCAGGTTTACAGAAAGCAAATCACTTATCCAAGTGCCTCTTTGAATCAGGTTTACAGAAAGCAAATCACTTATCCAAGTGCCTCTTTGAATCACGAAACTGAACTCACGAACAAACAAATGATGAACCACGAACGACGAACAACATTGACTTCTGCAACTAAGGCGTGGCACCATCCATCTTTTATCTGCAGAAGACAACCCTAACGAGCAACAGCTGCTCATTATTCCTGCATCCCGATGCAACTCACAGTAAGCATCTGCTGAGTCACAACATGTATCTATCTATCTATCATCTATGTCTGTCTGTTTCTATACTGAGAGAGACAGAGAAAAAGATGATACAGAATTGATTAATTTTGTAGGAGGCGTTCCTTATTTACAAATGAAAAGGGAATCACATTCATAACATTTTAATCAGTAGTTATTTAATATTGATTTAATCTCATTTATGTTTCTTTTTTCCTGTCCTGGCCTTCCTGCTTTGGGACTCCTGAAAGAGCAACAATTAAGTCAACAGCTAATAGGGCTCAATTAAGAATTGTGCATCCATAAACTAAAATGCTGTCTCCTCATTTTCAGACCCTTGCAGAAAGTAATACAACGAAATATGGACGATCCCAAGCATTTCCAACCCCTCCAATCCATGCGCCAATGCTCTTCTGTTCACTCACTCTCTGCCGTTGCAGATTCTGGAGGCAGGGAACTCCCTGGGGTGGTGGGTGGGGCTGGGGGGACCTCTTGAGTTGACTTCCTTTTCTTAGATTTCTTGGGCTGCTTCAGCACAAGAGAAGCTTCAGCTTTGGAGCTCTCAGCCTCTTCTGCCTTCGGAGGCAGCTTCTTGAAGTCTGCATGCTGAAAAATGAGCATGTCAGAATCAGTTCTGTGGGGCAGAAAGAAGACAGGAGAGGAGCAAGAAGGAAGGTCCGGTCTCTCTCCCTTGACCCTGATCCAGAGGTGAAATGCTCTGAAGTCTGTTACCAGTTTGCTTCCCTTTGCTTCGCTACCGGTTCGCTTCGCGCAGGCATGCTACCTGTTCGCCTGAACCGGTAGTAAAAAAAAATGCTACCAGTTCGGGTGAACCGGTAGCTCCAACAATCAGCTGTGCAACAATCAGCTGTGCCGCATTATTTCTAATCACACAGCTGATTGTTGGAATGTAAAAAAACGCTACCGGTTCGCCCAAACCAGTAGCATTTTTTTAACTACAGGTTCAGGTGAACTGGTAGCATTTTTTACTACTGGTTCCGGCGATCCGGTCTGAACCGGTAGCATTTCACACCTGCCCCAATCCCATCTTGGAAACCAACATAGCTAGACCATAATTATTGGTTTGAATTGTTGGTCTCCTCCATGCCTTCTTCTTGCAAGCATCCTTACAGAGGGCAGAAGAAACAGTCAGTTAAGATGAAGTCCCGTTCCAAGAAACCAGACCACCTACAACTAGTCTCAAAAATCTTAGAACAAGAAGGCCTTGGGGCTTTACAGGAAGTCCTTGACTTACAACAATTCATTTAGTGGCTAAAATAAATCTAAATCTAAATCTAAATTTAGTGGCCATTTGAAGTTACAATGGCACTGAAAAAAGTTACTTTTTGCCCACTTACGACCATTCCAGCATCCCCATGGTCATGTGGTCAAATCTGGACACTTGGCAACTGACTCGTATTTATGACAGCACCAGATTTCCCATCACTTACTTGGTCATCCTTGCCTTGAAGCCATAATTCGTCAGCCAAGCTTGCAAAACTGAAGCAGATTTCAGATTCTTGAGCTCAGGAAACAAGTCTTGCTGTTGCTGGATTTCTTCCTCATACAGCTTGGCATGCAGGTTAATGCCCTTGCCGTCTTCATGCCACTGCAAAGAGGAAATGAAGCGAAATGTTGTAAATGGAGGACTTGCCTGTATCTGATGCTAGAAGTAGAATCTTTTACCAGCACCATGCCAGATGGCTGTTTCTTTATTATTAAAAGTGCTTTAAAAAAAAAAGGCTACAGTAAGGAGTCTGGAAGTGTCAATGAAAGTGTATGAGATGTATACCAGCAATACCTGATCTTGGGAGAAGAGACATATTTTGGCAAAAAATAGTGTGTAACAGTGGTGGGTTTCAAAAATTGTTCGAACCTACTCTGTGGGTGTGGCCTCCTTTGTGGGAGTGGCTTGCCGCCCATGTGACCGGATGGGAGTGGCTTGCCGCCCATGTGACCGGATATGAAGATGCCAACGACACTTGTCAGAACCACCTTAGATTACCTCACACACAGCACTGGCATGCATAAGAATATGATGTAAACTTGTTTTTTAAAAGGCATCTTTGGTTTGCGTTAAAACAACTTCAACACACGCAATGTTCTGATTGCACCACAAACGCAGTAGTCATCCTTACCTTTCACAGAGGCACTGAGTTTTATAAATATGAGCATGATAGTGTAGAATAATCATATCCAAGGACCAGTGGTGGGTTTCAAAAATTTTTGGAACCTCTTCTGTAGGTGTGGCCTGCTTTCCGGGTCCACTGGTGGAACCTCTTCTAACCGGTTCGATAGATTTGATGAACCGGTTCTACCGAATAGGTGCAAACTGGTAGGAACCCACCTCTGGTGTGTAACCTTTCAAAGTTGTAATCCCGTGATGGCGAACCTATGGCACGCAGAGGTGGCACGCAGAGCCCTCTTTGTGCGCTGTTGCCCCAGCTCAGCCAGCTAGTCATCAGGTTTCCGAGGCACATAGGCATGCTGGCCATCTGGGTGTCAGGTTTCTGGTGCTCTAGCACACATGCGCACAAGCCCACCTTCCAGTTTGGCCACTGTGTGCCTAAAAGGTTTGCTATCACTGTTGTAATCAATACTTCTAGCATTGATTGGCACATTCCGCTCTCCTGCTCATTCCTGCATCAAGTTATCCATTCGTTCCACCGTTTCAACATACAGGTTTTGCCAGTGTTTATAAGCCATGCGCCCTTTTGTTTTCCTTTCCTGTATTACTCATCTTTTACCTCCAGTGACTTGATGGTGGGGTTTTCCAAGGCTGCAGCCAGCTGGAACAGAAAATGTGGGATGTTGGTTTTCCCTCCCTGCTTCTTCTCATTGGGGCTTCTGGCAGAGGTTGCCATCATCTGCCAGGTGGGAGAAGAAGAAATAAAAACCAGAAATGGCACTGGCTGTTGTATGTATTTTCTGGGCAAATAAAATAGCAGGTTTACAGTTTATTTACAGTTAGAAATAGTGGCATTTCCTGCTCTCAGGGCACCACTGTTTGAATTGTGGAGAGAAATGGAGAGTTAGAGGGACTGGATTGATGCAAAAGTTAACAAGGTTAACAATTTTTCAGAATTGTACAGGGGAAAAAATTGGAAAGCAAGATTTTTGGACCCATTCATGATCAGCTTGAGTATAACAACTGGTTACTAAACTGTTTATATCTATGGAGATTCTCAACCATCCAAGTCATGGTTGTCCCAAAGTTGCTTTGGAAAAGGCAACTGGATTTTCTAGGGTATTTTTTTTTCCCTTTGAAGACTTTTCACTTCTCATCCAAGAAGCTCCTTTAGTTCTGAGCTGAAGAACTGAAGAAGCTTCTTGGATGAGAAGCAAAATGTTTTCAAAGAAAAAAACCCAAGAAAGTCCAGTTGCCTTTTGGAAAAAGTTGGGTAAACTGTGGTTACCAAAAAGCCAACTTAGTGCAGCCTTAGAGAAAAATGGCTCAGTTCCCATGGAAGCTCTGGGTAAAAAAAAATCTACTTATTATAGCAATAACTAGCAAGTGATGCCAACTGAATTATAGAACAAAAAGCAGATACTTCTGATGTGCCATGGACAGATAGCTTTTTGGGGGTCCTTCTGTGTCAGGGGTTGGCAACCCTTTCATCCCTCTGCTGCGGCTCCCTGTCACCAGTCGGCTCCACAATTGATAGGGCTTTCGGTTAGCACAGGTAGAGGAAAAAGGACGCCACACTAGGAGGAGACTCAATGGTGGGGGAACTGGACTTCCGGTTGGCTCCAGAATTGAACGGGGGAGGGGGGGACACTTCCGGTTAGGACCTTTGTGGCTCATTGAGTATTTAAGGTTGCCGACCCCTGTTCTGTGTCCTTCTCAGGACCAACTAATTGATGTTGGCAATTCAAAAACAGATAAATAGAGTTCTCACCACAGCTGTCTGTGACAGTATGTCAAGACTAATGTGTTGGTGGACTTCCACTGCTCTGTCCAGGAGTGATTGGTTAGTAGGCCTTGGAGATATTAGCTTGTCTTCTTTAGGACCAGTTGCTAAGATACCAGGCTCATAGCATTCTGCTGCCACTCCATCAATGGCTGGGAATCTAGATCCTTCTTTTTGATGCATCTCCAGAAATGCCTGCTAGGTTCTCCATCAATTAGCTTCTTGGAGTAGTGACTAAATTGCTTAATATGTTAGCTACAGGATACGTAGCTGCCCTTCTGTCTTTTGCCAAGGCATTTCAATTGTGCAAGATCAATCATTGTGGGAGGACATTGAACATGGGATGAATAATAAATTAATTTTTCACTATAAGTCACAAGTAGGATGTTTTCAGTGGACCTTTTTATTTACCTAAACCTCGGCTCAATCCTTCCGAAGAAGGCATTAATGCTAGGAAAGGTGGAAGGAAGAGGGGGAAGAGGATAAACAGCAGCCAGGGGAATGGACTCAGGTACGGCAGCAATGTCTACCCTACTGGAAGATCAGAAAGACCAAGTTAGGGACAGACCTTCATGGAGGAAATCTATACAGTCACTAATAGTCAACAACAACTACAAACTGATGGCACATAATCAATATTCTGGCAAATTAATGGGCAACAAAATGAAGATAGAGATGATAGGTAGGTAGGTAGGTAGGTAGGTAGGTAGGTAGGTAGGTAGGTAGATAGATAGATAGATAGATAGATAGATAGATAGATAGATAGATAGAAAGAAAGAAAGAAGAGGGAGGAAGGAAGAGAAAGAAAGAAAAAGAAAAGAGAAAGAGAAGGAAAGAAGGAACAAAGGAAGGAAGGAAAGAGAGAGAGAAGAAAGGAAGGAGGGAAAGAGAGAGAGAAGAAAGGAAGGAAAGGAGGGAGGGAGGAAGTAAAGAAAGAAGGAAAGAAAGAAAAGAAAGAGAAAGAAGGAAGGAAGGAACAAAGGAAGGAAGGAAAGAGAGAGAGAGAAGAAAGGAAGGAGGGAAAGAGAGAGAGAGAAGAAAGGAAGGAAGGAAAGAAGGAGGGAGGGAGGAAGTAAAGAAGAAGGAAGAAAGAAAAAAGAGAGAAGGAAGGAAGCAAAGAAAGAAAGAAAGAAAAAGAAAACAGAGAAGAAAGGAAGGAAGGAAAGAAAAGGAAAGAAAGAGAGAGAAAGGGAAAGAAGGAAGGAAGGAAGGAAGGAAGGAAAGAAAGAAAGAAAGAAAGAAAGAAAGAAAGAAAGAAAGAAAGAAAGAAAGAAAGAAAGAAAGAAAGAAGGTGTCTGAGATGTAGGGAAAGGAAGCTCAGCGTCTTTCAAAACACTCCCACTTGGAACCGTTCTAAGCCAGTCCGGTGCAGAGAAAGGAAAACTACAATTCCCAGCAGCCTCCGGAAAACACTGTTGCTAAGAGACCGGAGGCGGGGAGTCCAACTGTCCGCCGCCGGATTTTTCTCGGCATCGCAGCGCAAGAAGCGCCGCGCGGGGCTGCTGGAGAGGATCGGCTCCAAAGGTGAGTGGGGGGCTGGAGACGCGGGTGGGAGCGCCCGGGGCAGCTTCTCCGGCAAAGGGGGTCTTTTGCTGGCATGCACCCAAAGTAGGGAGCAGTTCGCGTCCAATGGAGGGAGGAATCGGGGTCCTTCGGGGCGGTGGGAGCTGGGGGCGGCGTTCCCTGGGCTTGGAAGGATGGAGGGGGGCTGTTGGGGGAGGGGGTTCAGTTGCTGGTGACACGTGGATTTTGCATGTTCCCTCCCGGAACCGGAATTGAGATGCCTGGCGTTGCAATTTCTTATTCACAACAACCCTGTGAGGTAGGACTGCACACAGGACTGGTGGTCCCAGGACCCTCAGCGACCTGGGTGGGGGAAAACCTGAATCCGGGTTGAAAGGCTGAGCCCTGCATTGCAGGACTTTTCGGGCTACCCACAGTTGTTGAGAGTTCAGGGACAGACAAATTTAATAAATGCTGGTTGTTGTTGTTGTTATATTGTGTCATGTGTTCAGTGTTCCCCAGATATTGTCGTTGTTCGTTTTGAGTGCCAGGATCAAATTGGGGCTGTATCTAGAAAAGGAGCCAAGGATGAAAGTTTGCAACTGTTTGCAATGTTCCTCCTTCTTTGCATTTCTTTTCTCTCTGTGTGTCACTTGCTAAATTCACTCAAGGGGCTCCATTCATGCAACATGCTGAACAATATATACTTACTAAACTAACCATACCAACTAAGTTTTCCTGAGCCACAAACCCCTGGATTTCCCCCTGGATATCTGGACCAGGAGAATTTGGCAAAACTCCGCTGCTAGCATGTTTTTTATGACTGGGATGTATTATTTATCTTTGTTGATTCAGTCATTGAGATCAGGATGGGAAACATTAAAAATGCAAGACACCACAAATTCTTTTGCTGACTGATTTCGTTCTGAGGGGTCCTTGATGGTCTCTGAGCTTGCTTGGGTTTTTTTTTTTGTGTGTGCAGATGTTTCATTACCCAAACTGGGTAACATCATCAGTGTTACCGGTAGTAAGGAGTGCAGTTTGCTGTCACTTTATATTTTGGTGGCTTCTTTGGCAGTTTCTTGCTTGGGGTATTGATTGTGGGTCTGATGTTAATTTTTGGAGTTAATCTATGCTGATCTGGGTGCTGATTGCTGGTGGAGAGGTGCTTGTATCTTTTTGTTCCCCTTTTGAGATGGTTGATGGTTTCCTTTGAATAATCTATAGATGTTGCTAATGCTATACCTGTGCAGCTGTGCTTTCCACCTGCCTCATAGCAAACCTTAGGTAAGATTCCAAATGCACCCATTAGCCCTTGCAAGATAAGGACTCCTGTTGCATCCCCCAACATATCTGAGTCAAGGTTCCTGCTAGATATTTAGGGGATTTTTCTTGTTGTTGTTAGTTGCGAATTTGTGTCTGACCCATCGTGACTCCATGGACAACGTTCCTCCAGACCTTCCTGTCCTCTACCATCCTCTGGAGCCCATTTAAGCTCATGCCTACTGCTTCGGTGACTCCATCCAGCCACCTCATTCTCTGTCGTGCCCTTCTTCCTTTGTCCTCAATCGTTCCCAAAATTAGGTTCTTCTCCAGTGAGTCCTTCCTTCTCCTTAGATGGCCAAAGCATTTGAGTTTCATCTACAGGATCCGGCCTTCTAAAGAGCAGTCAGGGTTAATCTCCTCTAGGACTGACTGGTTTGATCGCCTTGCAGTCCAAGGGACTCGCAGGAGTCTTCTCCAGCACCAGAGTTCAAAGGCCTCAATTCTTTGGCGCTCAGCCTTTCTTATGATCCAACTTTCACAGCCATACATTGCAACTGGGAAAACCAGAGCCTTGACTAGACGCACTTTTGTTGGCAGGGTGATGTCTCTGCTTTTTAGTCTGCTGTCTAGATTTGCCATAGCTTTCCTCCCCAGGAGCAAGCGTCTTTTGATTTCTTGGCTGCCGTGGCACGACAAAACCGCGAAGCCCTTATCCGCGGAGACATAAGCGCGTCGCTAAAGCCGCGACGTCATCATCGCGCGTCATCACCGCCGCGACAACAGCGTGGCAACAGAAGGGTGCTTCTGTTGAAAGCCAATTTCCATTAAGGTAAGGGTTAGGATTAGGTTTAGGGGTTTGTTTTAGGGTTAGGTTTAGGGTTAGGTTTAGGGTTAGGGTTAGGGTTAGGTTCAGGGTTAGGTTCAGGGTTAGGTTTAGGGTACTGAGTGCTTGGGAATACGTGGATTTGCCCTCCGCGATTATGTCATCGCGGTAGGGCCGCGTTTTTCCTTAGCGCTTTGAACGGCGCGAATTAGTCTTCGCGCTTATGTCTCCGCGGATAAGGGCTTCGCGGATTTGTGGTGGAACCCTTGGCTGCAGTCCCATCTGCGGTGATCTTGGAGCCCAGGAAAATCAAATCTGTCACTACTTCCATTTCTTCCCCATCTATTTGCCAGGAATTGAGAAGCCGGATGCCATGTTCTGGACACTTACACCAGCGTAAAGTTGGCCTTCCCAGCAGGTTTCCCAGGTTGGAACCACCTGCCCTCCAAACATCCATTGCAAAAGGGCCTTTTTCCTTCCGCGTTTAGCTCCTTGCAGTTCCATGATTTCAAGCCAACCAGCCTCCCAACTGTATGTTTGTACTGTAGTTTCTTAAAACAGCCGTTTGCCCTTCAAGCTGTCAGAATAAACATCTCTATGCTGGGCCTGGAATGATGCCAAGCGTTAATACTCCTACTCCTACTCCTCCTTTCTCCTCTTTGTGAGAGAAAAGCACTTGGCTGCTAATCTTGAGACTGGCCTGATACTCTGCCAGCCACTATTGTCTTTATGCAAAATCAGGGATCATCCTTTTGCATTTTGCTTCTCCTAGGTACAGAGGAAGGCATGGAAGATTTTTAAAATTTGCTTTCAGAATGTTCCAAGGGAAGTTCAGAGACAGATGTGGTTTTGCTCACTGTCTTTATGCCTAACTGCATAGGCAGCTTTCTGATATAGCAATAGCAATAGCAGTTAGACTTATATACCGCTTCATAGGGCTTTCAGCCCTCTCTAAGCGGTTTACAGAGTCAGCATATCGCCCCCACAGTCTGGGTCCTCATTTTACCCACCTCGGACGGATGGAAGGCTGAGTCAACCCTGAGCCGGTGAGACTAGAACCGCTGAACTGCAGATAACAGTCAGCTGAAGTGGCTGCAGTACAGCACTTTAACCACTGCGCCATCTTGGCTCTGATATCCGCTGACAGATATACCCATCGCAGATATGTGATTGTTTTAGGAATCTCCTAACTTTAAAGAATGGCCCCTGAGTCTGTTATCAGGACTAGAACTTGTGAATATTGGATTGAGCTGCACCTGGAGGACCATGGGAGGTTCATTTGCTATTCTGGACATGATTGTGACACATAATGTATGAATAATACGATAGAAGAGAAGAGAAATATATCTAACTAGCTGGATACCCATGCTTCGCTACGAAACTATGTGATCGGGCTCGATAAATTGGCATTTAAAGCTTGAAAATTAATGTAGAATGGGTAACTCCTTAGCACCCGAGCGTGTTAATATAAGGCAACTGGCAGTTGGAACGGAGTTCTTTTCAGGTGGGGAGGGGGTGTAGAATGTCTAAATTCCCAGCCCGCAGGCCAGATGAATCACGCGCTGGCCACACCCAAATAAGGCAATTGGCAGTTGGAACAGAGTTCCTTTCAGGTGGGGAGGGGGAGTAGAACACCTAACACCTTATCATCAATGTCTGTTAATATAATACTGTATAAAAAATACTGAATTTCAAGTTTTTAGGCTTTACAGTTCTGGAGATTTCGTGATGAGTGAGTGGTATTTGGCTTTTATATATATATATATAGATTTGTGCCTGACAGTTTCACTCCTTAATGGTACAGTGGTTGATAATTGCATTTTTTAAAATTCTAAACTTCTTCCTTCCAGCTGCCCACTCACACATTATCCATGGTTCCATAGCAAACTCAGTTCTCATTTGCAACAGTCCCCCAAAAGATGAGATTTTGCGTTCCTGGTTAGAATCTACGAAGTAAGATTGCGATGTCGGAAGGTCCCTCCAGGATCACAGGTCCCATTCCTCCGGATCCTACCCTGTGTCCGGATTATTACAGACGCCCACTATCAGGTCAGTGTCTGGTTGTGTCTGGGATTCTTACAAAATCTGTTCACCGCAATAAACCTGTCCTCCATCTGTAGGTTGCATGTTTTGTCTTCCTACATCCGAAAGGGGCGTATGACTCAGTGATTAAAGATGCTGAGCTTGTCAGCTGGAAAACCGACAGCTCTCATTCGAGACCCAAGCATTGGCGATGGAGTGAGCTCCCGTTCCTTACCTCAGCTCCTGCTCACCAAGCAGTTCGAAAGCAGGCGAATGCGAGTGGATAAATAGGTACCACTTCAGCAGGAAGTCAACAACGTTCTGTGCACTTCGGCATACAGTTATGTTGGCCACATGAAGACAGAAAACGTCTTTGGACAACGCTGGATCCCTCAGCCAAGAAGCGGAAATGAGCAACATGCCCAAGAGTCAGTCACAACTGGACAGAGGAAGCCGTTACCTTCCTACATCCACTAAGAAACGGAGGGAACTCTCAGATAGTTTGCTGAGAGCGTGATCTCCCCACTTCCTTTCTCCAAAAGGATACCTTTCAAACTGCTGAACTGAAATGTCCATCATGCCCACTCTGTATGAACATCTGTACGGCACTTTTTACGGTGCATTTAATGTCTTTTGCCTGTTCTGTGTCCTTGAGGATTCTGTTGTGGCCCACCAGTGGCCAGCAGAGCTGGCAGCAGATTCAGACAATGAGGAGGTTGGGGAGGAACATGGGGCAGTCCTGGAGTCTGGGGAAGGCTCTGATGAGGGCTCTGTCGGAGGCAGAGAGGGGGCCAGGGCCGTCCGACATTTATCAGCTGCCTTTGGAGTTGGATATCATTGGGCAGAAGAACAGCTGGAGCCTGTTCCCAGTGTGCACGTGCGCAGAGTTGCCAGAGGAAGGGAACAGCTAAAGAACAGGGGAGTAAGGCTACAGGTGGATGATGAATGGCCCCTCCCAGAGGAAATAAAAGAGGAGCGAAAGGGGAGTGGAGTTTGCAGGAGACAATTAGTTCACTTAATTGGCTCGTGACTCTCCAAGACTCCTTGCCAAGTTTTGCAGATATCGGCCTGGCAGCTCTCCAAGCCAGATAAGGTCTGTGACACTGAAAGACTTTGCTGGATGCGAAGGAGCAGAATTCACAGTAACGTAATAAAAAGGGGCTTTTGTCGGGACAAGGAATCCGCTTCGTGGTTTGGGGAACAGAACAGATTCTGAGAATTTTCTGCAGCTAAAGCCGCTGGTTCTGCTCTTAGGCCACTGACCCTTTCCTGATTGTTCTCTTTTTGTGTCTTTAGCGCGAGGGAGGCTGGAAGGGAACTCCTTGAAGTTGGATTTGCTTCCTGGCCCCATCCCGCCAGAGTTCAGCCTCTATCCCGGGTGCTACAGTGCTCGCTGCTCACCACCTCCACGGATTAAGCCCAACGCCAGGGACATCTTGGAGAAGGGACAAAAGGGCACCGTTGGAGTTCTCCTGAAGCTAGATGAGATCTCCTTCTTTGAGGAACTGAGGCCTAAACGTAAGTGGAGGATAGCTGGAGTCCACAGACGTCGGTAGAGTTTTGTCTAAGCTGCCAACTACCGCAGTTCCTCAGGCAAGCTCTGCCATCTGCTCTGTGGAGCAAGTTATGGCCAAGGGGCCTTCAGAGGACACCCCAAGAAGCTTTCTTTTTCCTCTGGGGCAGGCCGGGATCACAAAGACCACGAAAAGGAGAACCTGAGGCGCATGAGAGAGATCCAGCGGAAGTGCCGAGAGAAAGAACAAGCCCGCCAGCTGAGCCAACCCAAGCCAGTGAAAGCCCTGTGGAAGTCCCAGAAGTATGAAAATGTGGAATCCAAAGTCAAGGCAAAGTTGCAGGTGACGTTCCTTCCTTCCCCTTCATTAATGCAGTCGAGAAACGGTCCAGCACATCGGTTAAAGTCATGGGTGAGCTGCTACAGGTTCACTCAGATTCAGGAGAACCCGTAGCTAACATTATGGCCAGTTTGGAGAACCTCCAAATCCCACCCCTGGCTGGCCCTTGCGGGGTAGAGTTGGGGCAACTGAATGGAACCAAGCGTTGACTGGCCGGATGCCTTTCCTGTCACTAATGCAGAGCTTTGATCAGCAGATATACTGTATACTGTAGAAGATGAACCTTTTTCCCTCAAAAAAAGAGGCTGAAAATCTGGGTGCGTCTTATATTCTGAATATAGCATTTTTTGCCTCCTGAAACTCCACCCTCTTCACCAAAATGGCCGTGCATAGCCTTTAGGAGGCTTCCAGATTGCTCCTAGGGGCTGGGAAGGGGAAAAAATGAGTGGAAAATGGGCCGTTTTTTGCTTAATTTCCCCCCCCCCCCAGCCCCCAGGATTACTCTATAAGCCTCCTAAAGGCTATACATGCCCTTTTTTGAGACAAAAAATGGGCCCGTTTTTGTGAAAAATGGACCATTTTTTCCTCGTTTTGGGCGCCCACCACCACCACCCAGGAGCACTCAATAAGCCTCCTAAGGGCTATTCATGCCCTTTTTTTGAAAAAAAAAAAAAAAACTGTCCCAGTTTTTGCAAAAAACAGGCTTTTTTGGGGAGGTCTGTAGAGGGCAAAAACATTTTTTTTAAAATTTGCCTCTTCAAAATCTTGGTGCGTCTTATACTCCAAAAAAAACCCAGTATTCTTCATTGTGCCCAGAGAGAGAAATATCTGCCTCTGCCTGGGATCGAACTCACAGTCTCCTGATTATGAGGGGAGAGCTCCACTTTTAGGCCACCGCACCACATAAAGGTGTGGAGTTTCCCCATCTTTTCTTCCTTCTCTTTCGGGGTTTCGTAGGAGGGTCCCAGCCCGCCGCATCCAGAAGCACAGAAGTACTTGAGAGCCTATTCGCGCTGTGGCACAGGAATTCGCCCACGCCCCTCGCCCTCCCCGAACCCTTTCCAGTCGCGCGAAATGTATTCAGGAGCGGCCCCGGTTCAGAATGGGAACGGCAAGGTAAGAGTGTGTGTATGTGTGTGTGTACACAAGCAGTCTCCAAATTACAACTGTTCATTTAGTATCTGTATTGTTTTTACGAATGCAGCCGTCATATTCAATCCACTGAATGAGGATGGGTGAGCCCGTATTTGACACCCAGACCTCCCAAAGACCTTTTGTGCAGCCCCTGACTCCCAGGCCATGATCCTCCCCTGCAGGAAACCATGATTAAACAGCCATGCCTTGGCCCAGTGGGTGGAGGTAGCCATTTCTGGGATGCCACCGTCCAGAAGCTCCCGGCTTGTTATCGTCACCTTCTTTCTTTCCATTCCAGGTACCAGAGAACAGCAGCAAGGTGGATTTTGTCAGCCACAACGCCCAAAACGCGAAACGCGCTTCCATGCAACGGTCCCGCTCTCTGCAGTCCATCAACAAAGCCCTGGAGCAGAAGCAGAAAGATCTGGAAGAGTACAACACCAAGCAGAAAGGCCACGTGCCCCACTAGTAAGCTCGCCAGGCAATCCAGAGGGTGGCAGGGGGGAGAACGGCTGTGCTGTCCTTCGGCAGTGGGCAAGCAGGCACCTCCGGGAAACTTCAGAGAGCCGCTTCCGGTCGAGGATGTCAGTGGCTCAGAGCAGGTCGAATTCAGCTTTGGGAACATCAGGTCTGGAAACCCACATTGACAAAGCAATGAAGGTCAGATTCTTCTGGTCTTTTACTGCCTGTTTAGGTATAATGAGGCTGGAAAGTAAAATCCAGTTTCAAAAAGGTGCTTCAGAACAGATGGAACCTTTTCTTGTAACTCTGGCTTTCTCTGAATTTCATTGCTGAGAGGCTGGGTGGATGACCATGCCAGAAAGAGAAAGCATTTTGGCTGGAAAAAGGCCCGCCCTTCCTTCCTTCCTTCCTTCCTTCCTTCCTTCCTTCCTTCCTTCCTTCCTTCCTTCCTTCCTCCCTCCCTCCCTCCCTCCCTCCCTCCCTCCCTCCCTCCCTCCCTCCCTTCCCTTCCCTTCCCTTCCCTTTCCTTTCTTCCTTTTCTTCCCCCTCCCTCCTTCCTTCCTCCCTTCCCCCTCCCTTCCTGCCTCCTTTCTCCCTCCCTCCCTTGTCTTCCCCCTCTCTCCTTCCTTCCTCCCTTCCTACCTCCCTTCCTGCGTCCTTCCTCCCTCCCTCCTCTTTTCTTCCCCCTCCCCCCTCCTTCCTTCCTCCCCCCCCTTCCCCCTTCCCTCCTTCCTCCCTTTTCTTCCCCCTCCCTCCTTCCTTCCTCCCTCCCTTCCCCCCTCCTTCCCTTCCCCCTCCTTCCTTCTTTCCTTCCTCCCTTCTTCCCTTTTCTTGCCCCTCCCACCCTTTCTTTCCCCTCCATCCGTTCTTCCTCCCCCCCTCCTTCCTCCCTCCCTACCCTCCGGTCTCCACTTTATCTATTCTTATAAGTGACTTCTACTTTTCTGCTGTATGTAGCCTGATTGAGCGGAAGGACCACTGGCGCAAAGAAGCCGAGGAACGCCTGCGGAACGCACCTGATCCTGACATGCCACCTGGCCATGCGATGATGCCCGAGAACCAGCGCCTGGAAACCCTCAAGAACCTCAAAGAGAGTAAGAAGGGCGGAGGTGAAACACACACACACACACACACACACACACAACCAGGATAAGGAAAGAGCTTGGGGTTATGCTAAGGGCAGGATTAGGTTCCAGGTGCTTCATTCTCCTCTTCCTTGCTTTCTTGCCTTACTGAGTTTTTATTCTCTTGGAATTTAAATAGTGGGTAGATTTACCGGTACTCTTAAGATACAAAGAACGTGTTTGCGGCAAACCAGATTTTTTCAGAACCCCGATGTTATCTTATAAGCATCGTAGGCAGCCAAGGATTGGTCTCATGCCTTGTGCTGAGCCATGATTCATGCAGTCGTGGCTCATTGAACATCACATCTCGCTGCCTGGTGGGGTACAGTACGACATGGCAAACCATGAAACCCGGCTCACAAATCCAAATGGCTGAGTTCACACAATCAATGACACTAGAACTAAATAAACCCCATTATGGCTTGGTGCGAAGGGACGCGGTGGCCCAGTGACTAAGTTGCTGAGCTTGTCGATCACAAAGGTCGGCAGTTCGGCGGTTCGAATCCCTAGCACCACATAACGGAGTGAGCGCCCGTTACTTGTCCCAACATCTGCCAACCTAGCAATTTGAAAGCACGTAAAAAATGAAAGTAGAAAAATAGGGACCACCTTTGGTGGGAAGGGAACAGCGTTCCGTGCGCCTTCGGCATTTTGTCATGCCGGCCACATGACCACGGAGACATCTTTGGACAGTCCTGGCTCTTCGGCTTTCAAACGGAGATTGAGCACCGCTAGAGTCAGGAACAAGTAGCACATATGTGTGAGGGGAACCTTTACCTTTATGGCTTGGTGCAACATGTTGATGGGTCAACTGGGGTCGCTGAAGAAGACCGACTATCAGAATTGTCCACTGATGGTGCTCCTTTTTCTCCCTCATCTCTTCTCTGTAGGCCAAGAGAAGCTCTTGAAGGACCTCCTGTTGCTTCCCGTGAGAGTCGATACTCTGAGTGTCCAAACCCGGCGTGTTTCTTTAGAGAAGAAGCTGTCCCAGATCGAAGAGGCTCTCAAAATCTTCTCCCGACCCAAAGTCTTCGTCAAGTTGGACTCCTAAGCACAGAGGCCATTTTGCCTTTGGCCTTTCCAGCCTCTTCTGCTCAAGTCACAGGTGGATTTGCTTCCTCCCATGGGGGCTCCCACAGTGTAGGTTTGTCTTGTTGCGTTGTCCGTTGTTCTTGCTGTAAGCCCCGATTCTTTTCGGCACGAGGAAGCAAAGCCGTGTGTCTTGTTCAGGCTTGGGAAACCAAAGCAAGCAGTAAGGGTGAAGACCTGGGAGGATGAAAACTGGAGCCCTAGAGCTTTTGATGGGCCAAGACAGCTGTTTCCCAAATACAGTAAACCTTCTCAAGATGGTCTTCTCTTTCAAGCAAAGGCAATGTTTTATCATTATTATTATTTTTTAAAAAGTACACATCCTCAGTGAGTTTTTAAATTGAAACGGTTGGACAGTTTTAAATAAATAAAGCACGTTTTGTAAGCTAAGTTGGAAGTTGTGAAGGCCTTCCTAAGTAATTCTGAACGATTCTTCAACGTTGGCCATCTCAGTCTTTTCTTCTTCTTCTTCTTCTTCTTCTTCTTCTTCTTCTTCTTCTTCTTCTTCTTCTTCTTCTTCTTCTTCTTCTTCCTCCTCCTCCTCCTCCTCCTCCTCCTCCTCTTCTTCTTCCTCCTCCTCCTCCTCCTCTTCTTCTTCTCATCAAAAAGTTCCCTTTAATTGCAAATTTCAATTAGTTTAGTTTTAGTTTAGTTTTATTATTATTTATAGGCCGCCCTTTTCCCTGAGGGGACTCAGGGCGGCTTACAAAATATAGGGAAGGGGGTACAAAACAGTAAACGTGAAACAATACATGAGTAAAAATAGTACTCAACATTCATTCATCATTCGGGTGGGGACAGATTACGATCTTTATCCCCAGGCCTGACGGGATAGCCAGGACTTGAGGGCTGTGCGGAAGGTCTGGACGGTGGTGAGGGTACGAATCTCCACAGGGAGATCGTTCCAAAGGGTCGGAGCTACTACTGAAAAGGTTCTCCTCCGTGTGGTTGCCAGTCGACACTGACTGGCAGATGGAACTCGGAGGAGGCCTAATCTATGCGATCTAATAGGTCAATTGTCTTAAGGCAATTTTCTCCTTTGAAAGAACTTTCCAAAGTACCATTTTATTTTATTTTTGCAACTCACTAAGGCCAACTTGCGGGATGCGGTGGCTCAATGGCTAAGACGCTTAGCTTGTCGATCAGAAAGGTCGGCAGTTTGAATCCCTAGTGCCGCGTAACAGAGTGAGCTCCCGTTACTTGTCCCAGCTTCTGCCAACCTAGCAGTTCGATAGCACGCAAAAATGCAAGTAGAAAAATAGGGACCGCCTTTGGTGGGAAGGTAACAGTGTTCTGTGGGCCTTCGGGATTTAGTCTTGCTGGCCACGGAGACGTCTTCGGACAGCGCTGGTTCTTCGGCTTTGAAACGGAGATGAGTAGCGCCCCCTAGAGTTGGGAATGACTAGCACATATGTGCAAGGGGAACCTTTACCTTTATGGCCAACTTCCCACAGCCAATTTGTTGCATCCAACTCACCACGGGGCAAGAATGACACTAATATCAAAGAAATGGTGGCATCGAATCACTAAAGAAAGGATGCAGAAGGAGGGGCAGAAGGAAACGCGAATGACAAAAATGAAAATATTTTTAAAAATTTATTTTAAATGTTTAGATTGAATGCTTAAATTGTCCCACTGTTGGTTGTCGAGTTGGACATGGTGAGCTGCCTGCATCAAGTGGGCTGAGGCCAGTTATTTGGAACAAGAACTGGTGGTAGGAATTCTCCGGATTTCTCGGCCCTCGGACAAATTCATATCTCAGCTTTGGTGATCTGGTTTGTGCTGCCATCTACCGATGGGTCCGATAAATGCTTGAAGAAAGTTCACTGCACATGAAGGACTAAAACAAGCCAAGGGTTTATTTTAAGGTTAGTGGACCTTGGCAAGTCTGGCATGACTTAAGCTGACAACTGTTTACCCATTGCATTTTCGGTTGACGCCAGGCCAAGGTTTGCAATGAAGATCACCCTTCCGTAATCCAGATCGGGGGTCCCCAACCTTGGCAACTTTTAAGACTCGCGGACCTCAACTCCCAGAATATGAGGAACTCTGGGAGTTGAAGTCCACAAGTCTTAAACGTTGCCAAGGTTGGAGACCCCTGGTCCAGATAATCCTGCATCAATAAGCTATTTGGACCCACTGAAACATTCACTGCTTGGAGAAGTTAGTAATCCAGCTTCTCCCCTTGACTTTGGGTGGGCTGGGAAAGTCCTAATTGGTGATCACATGACTCCAGGACACTGCAGCTATGGTTAATAAATGCTGGCTGGTTGGTTGGTTGGTTGGCTGGTTGGTTGGTTGGTTGGTTGGTTGGTTGGTTGGTTGGTTGGTTGGATGGATGATAGATAGATAGATAGATAGATAGATAGATAGATAGATAGATAGATAGATAGATAGATATACGGGGGGGAGGGAGGGAGGGAGGGGAGATACCGGTAGATGTAGATCAGAGGTGGGTTCCTACCAGTTCGCACCTATTCGGTAGAACCGGTTCGTCAAATCTACCGAACTGGTTAGAAGAGGTTCCACCAGTGGACCCGGAAAGCAGGCCACACCTACAGAAGAGATTCCAAAATTTTTTGAAACCCACCACTGCCACACATACACACACACACACACACACACACACACACAGAGAGAGACTGACACAGAGAGAGAGAGAGAGAGAGAGAGAGAGGAAGAAATAAATCAAAGAAAAAAGAAAGAGTGAGGGAGAGATGAAAGAAAAAAAGAAAAAAGGGACAGAGAGAGACAAAAGAAAGGAGAGAGAGAGAGAGAAAACACATGGCCGGCAAGCCACTCCCACCAGGTCACATGGCCGGCAAGCCACTCCCACAAAGGAGGCCACACCCACAGAGTAGGTTCCAAAATTTTTTGAAATCCACCACTGATGTAGATAGATGATAAGAGATAGACAGACAGATAACAGACAGATATAGATGCTCGGCCACATTTCTCTTAGGCCTGAATGACTCAAAAGAACAAGTACCCCAAACCTACGGGCCGTGTCTCGGCTGGTTGAGCTTTAACGTGAGCAAGAGGAATCTTGAGTGCCTGTAATTTAAAAAGTAAATGAAGTTTCTGCATGACCAGTCATTCAAACCTGTGCCGTTTGCTGGCTGTAGGAGAGAAACAGTCCTGACTTGCTACGATCAATACGGTAGCTTTTGCTTGAAAGCATCGCTATGCCTCTTCTTCTGTTTCTGTTTTCTTTCGTTGGGCTGAAGAGGATTGAAGTCAGTGGGTGGCAACCCTTTCCTCATTGTTAATGGAAAGACAGCAGGAGGACGGCTGGCGCGAGAGGGGAGTGTCCACCTCGCAAAGTCCCATACCTACACCAAGAACACAATGTATACCTCAAAATCTGTCGCCTTAATGAGGAATCAGAGAGTTTTCCCAACCTGGTGCCCTCCAGATAGATGGAACGACTGCAGTTGGGCGGATGGCTGACGTAGAAGGTCAGCGTTTAAAAGTGTTCGAACAGTGATGGCGAACTTTTCAGCACCCGAACCAGAACGTCTGGGCATGTGCATGCATGTGTGCACGCCAGGATGCTGGAAACCTGAAGACCAGCTTGCTGGTGCACACACAGGCCGGCTAGCTGGTGTTTGCACATGCCAGACCATCAGAAACCCGAAGAACAGGTGACTGGTGTGCGCATGCCTGTTTTTTGGCATTTTTGGCTATTTGGGGGGCTGTTTTTCGGCCATTTCCAGGCTGGTTTTTGAGCATTTTCAGGCTTTTTTGGACCAAAAAGAGCCTGGAAAAAAACGTCAATATGGCCCAAAAATGGTCTGAAAAGCAGCCTGAAAATAACTTGAAATCAGCCCCAAAACAGTGAAAACAGCCGGGCAGATTTCTTTGCTCCCTTTCTAAAAGCCCTGGGAGTGTTGTTGGCTAATGGGAGGTGCTTTCCCCCCTAATCTGCCTGCCATAGAGACTGAGGAAGGGGTGTGACTGGGGGGGGGGGATCCCCTCGGCTGAAATTTGCCAAGCAGCCACTTCAAATGGCCACAGATGCCCACCTCTCAGACAGGCAGAGCAAAAAAATAAGCCACTGTACCCAAAACACAGGATGATATTTATAACTTGGGATCTGGTTCTGCCAAGGGGCTCCATTTAGGCATGGCCATCTCCCTCTCCCTCTCTCTCTCTCTCCCTCCCTCCCTCTCTGTGCCTCTCTCTCTGTTTCTCTCTCATTCTGTGTCTTTTTTTCTCTCTCTCTCTCTCTCTCTCTCTCTCTCTATCTGTCTTTGTCTGTCTGTCTGTCTCTCTCTGTCTCTCTCTCCCTCCCTCTCCCTCTCTGTTCTTTGTGTCTCTGTCTCTATCTCTTTGTCTGTTTCTCTCTCTCTCTGTCTGTCTCTCTCTCTCTCTCTGTCTCTCTCTCTCTCTCTCTCTATCTGTCTTTGTCTGTCTGTCTGTCTGTCTCTCTCCCTCCCTCTCCCTCCCTCCCTCTCTGTTCTTTGTGTCTGTCTCTATCTCTTTGTCTGTTTCTCTCTCTCTCTGTCTGTCTCTCTCTCTCTCTCTGTCTGTTTCTCTCTCTGTCTGTCTGTCTCTATCTCTCTGTCTGTCTCTCTCTCTCTCTCTGTCTGTTTCTCTCTCTGTCTGTCTGTCTCTCTCTCTCTCTCTGTCTCTCTCTCTCTCCCTCCCTCTCCCTCTCTGTTCTTTGTGTCTCTGTCTCTATCTCTTTGTCTGTTTCTCTATCTCACTCTCCTTCTCTGCCTCTCTGCCTCTCTGTCTCTCTCTGTCTGTCTGTCTCTCCCTCCCTCCCTCCCTCTCTGTTCTTTGTGTCTCTGTCTCTATCTCTTTGTCTGTTTCTCTCTCTCTCTGTCTGTCTCTCTCTCTGTCTCTCTGTCTCTCTCTCAGTCTCTCTCTGTCTTTGTCTGTCTCTCTCTCTCTGTCTCTCCCTCCCTCCCTGTTCTTTGTGTCTCTGTCTCTATCTCTCTGTCTGTTTCTCTCTCCCTGTGTGTGTGTCTGTCTCTGTCTCTCTGTCTGTCTCTCTCTGTCTCTCTGTCTCTCTCTCTGCCTCTCTCTCTCTCTAAATGGTTTCCTTTTGCTGTCGTCTCCTAATCCTCCTGCAGGTTTCTTTCAAAATAATAATAAAATAAAATAAAGCAATGTGAAGGAGCACCGCTTTAAAAAAAAAGCCATGGTTTAATAGTCTGTTGCAATATATTAACTGCGACACATGTCATCGTAAAAACACCTAAAATCAAACACTTCATGAGAAGTTGCTGGAGGCAGAGCTTGGGGGATGAATGAGGCCAGCCCCCCTACCTGGAATACAGGTATAGGCCGAAAGGGAGAAAGTAAGAGGAGGCCCATCCCTTTCGCTCCCTGGACACGGGAAGGAGAGAGCCTCTGGGGCAGCCAAGGGTTGGAAGAAGGTGGACCGGTCCCTCCCCTTCCAATGCCCCCTGTCAATTTGGTTGCAAGAAGCACCATTGGAACATGAAGGGGGTGTGCAAGTCCCAGTCAACGAGGGTGAACCTTGGTTCCAATCTCCAGATTTGGCCTCCGATGGTCAAGGATGGTGAGGCTCTCCCACGCTGACCGCAGAGACAATGTTTTTCAAGTAAGAACGGGAAGGATAGAACCATGGCACCGAAGGCTATAGGGTGATGATGGTGCCATCCTCCTGGAGGCTGCCCGTTCGGCTGCCCCGCATGGGGCTCCCGCTGCCACTGTGACTGTTCAGGGAAGGCAGGGAGCCTTGGGAGCTATAGAGCGAGAGGCTGTGCTGGAGGCTGTCAAGAAGACCCCCGTTGGGGCAGCTGGCAGGCAAGTCACTCTCAATGACCAGGTCTCCCTCTTCATCGCTTTCCCCCTCCGCCGTGCTACAGTTGCTCAGGTACTGGGAAGCCGGGCTGGGCGTCTGCTGGCTGGGCGTGCTGTCCGTGGACATGCCAGAACTCCCGGAAGCCTTGCTGCTGCGGATGACGTTGTTGCGTTGATTGGCCGGCTTGACGGTGATGATGAGATTGTGGCTGTTGGCCACCATCATGTCGGTGACCTGGTCCAGCGACTTGCCCGCCACGTCGATGCCGTTGACTTCGAGGATCTCGTCGTTGACGGCCAGCAGTCCGGTGCTCTCGGCCAAACCTCCCTTGACCAAGCGGGAGATGAAGATGCCGGGCACCTTCTCCACCCCGTGATGAGCCACTCGAACACTGACCCCATCCCGGATATAAAAGCCCAGGGGCTTGTTGGAGCCGTGTTTATGGAGCCGCACCCGCCGGTGGGTCTCGGGCAAGATGTCCACGTCGATGATGGAGGAGATCTGGCGGAAGTCCTGGGGCATGCCGATCAACAGGTGGGGCTTGGCCCGTTGGTGCGTCGGCCTCAGCAGTCCCTTTTTCTTCCGCTGCAGGGAGTTGGAGGCAAAGACGCTGGCGTTGGCTTCTGCTGCAAGGAATAAGAAAACAAGAAGGTGTCACAAGGGGAAGTTCTCTTCTCCAGCGATAGCATCCTTCAGCTTCACCCCTGGTTTTCCCGAGCTCCTTGTTGGCTCTTCCCTATTCTGAACCACAGTAACGTTCTGACCCAGGCTTCCTTAGAAAGCAAGAACCAAAGTCTTGCTCCCTGCAAAACCCCTTTTATTGACAAGGCTGTGAATTCCTTTCATTCACAGTCAGCAAGGCTTAGCAAACAAGTCTTTCAGAGGAATATGTATTCACACGCACCTTATCTCACTTGGAGCGCTGCCAGATAACTAGTCTCCAAACACAGGCCAAAGCAAAACTTGGCAGCGTCTCTTATAATTAAAACTTTCCACTCTTCAACTGACCAAATGAACAAATTGTCCCCTGCAAAAGCCCACTCCCTGTTCGCTCCTCTTTTGTTTCCTCTGGGAGGGGCCAATCACCTCCAAGGTGTGGCTTTACTCCCAAGTCGACCCTGCTTTCTTAGTTGTTCTTGTCTTCTGGCAGCTCGGCGCATGAGCACACTGGGAACAGGCTCCAGCTGTTCCTCTGCCTCACTGCTGTCTAGCTCCCTCTCTGCCTCTGACACAGAGCCCTCATCTGAGCTTCCCTTAACCCCCAGGATTGGCTCATGTTCCTCCCCAACCTCCTCACTGTCTGAGTCTGGTGCCCAGAACAAGTAAATCTTAGTCTATGGAAATTCTCAGTCATGTAGGTCACGATTGTCCCAAAGATGCTTTTTCAGGAGGCAACTGGACTTCCTTGTTTTTCTTTGAAGATGTTTTGCTTCTCATCCAAGAAGCTTCTTCGGCTCCTTACGGTTGGGGAATGGAAGGATTTGAAAAAGCCCCTTTGGGACACACAGAGAGTAATACAATAATACAATACAATAGCAGAGTTGTAAGGGACTTTGGAGGTCTTCTAGTCCAACCCCCTGCCAAGGCAGGAAACCCTATACCATTTCAGACAGATGGCTATCCAACATCTTCTTAAAGACTTCCAGTGTTGGGGCAGTCCTTGACTTACAACTGCTGATGTGACAATGGACCTTCCTGAATAGTTATGACCCAATTCCAAAGTTCTGATAGCTACCCTCCCAGGTCCCATGGCCGCATTTCAAGTGTTCAGCAACTGGCCCTCATTCACCACTGTTTGCTGCAATTCACAATACATGACTCTGTTCTTTTCCCCCCTGAAAACCAAGCCATTGTTTTAATCACCGCAGCATTTGAATAACGGATTAACAGACTTGGAAGGGACCTTGGAGTAATAGCTAATTTGCTTAGCGCAAAAAAAGCTCATAAAATTGAGCCGGTCACGTGGCTGAGCCATTTTATAGCCATCTGCATTGTGTGGGCACATTCCCTAATAGTTGTAAATAGAGGATTACCTGTAAAGGTTTTTTAAGTCACCTTTTTTTTAACATTGATCCCAAATCTATGGCTTTCCAGCCACATATCACCTCCCATACTGTATGTATATAGGCATGCATGTATAATTGTTCACAAACGAGTGGTGGGATTCAGCCAGTTCGCACCTATTCGGGAGAAACTGTTGGTAACTTTTTAAGTAGTTCAGAGAACCGATTGTTGGAAGAAATCTCCTTTTGTTTTTTCCCACTTTACAGGGCTAATCCTGTAAGGAAGGCAGGAAGGGAACATTCTGGTTTGTTGCCCTGCTTACAGAAACTGCCTCTCTGGTTAACCCTTATTACATTATAACAGCTAAGGCGAAGCGTCCATCGACCTGAGTGACCTTGAGTTGGCCACGGCCACCCAGTCACATGACCACCGAGCCCCACCTACCCAGATGGTCATTAGGGCAGAGAACCGGTTGTTAAATTATTTGAATCCCACCACTGACACAAACACACCTATGTTACCCATTTGCCTATCTCTCCCTATCTACCGAGCAATACTAGATGCTAAATTCTGGGTTTCCATCTCCTGATGCATTCTTTTGCAATCATTTAACAAGAGATTGGATAACCATTTGTCTGAAGTGGTGTAGGGTTTCCTGCCTGTCAAAATCTGGCTTTGCCTGGCTTTGCCGGCAGGCCTGGGGGTGATGAGTTCCCTCCCCTCTCGACATGTATGGTTGTGCGACTGTTGCTTATTTTTATTATTTGTATTTCATTTTTATGTTCCCCCTTTTCCCTTTTGAATTGTTCGCCGCCCTGAGTCCTCCCGGAGAAGGGCGGCATATAAATAATAAAATTCCATTCCATTCCTAAGCAGCGGGTTGGACTAGAAGACCTCTGAGGTCTCTTCAAACTCTGTTATTCTATTCTATTCTCTCTGTGGTTTGACTCTGTAAATGTGCCTTTGGCTCACCAAGCGATCTACCTTTTCACAGCTCTGTCCTTCTCCCAACATTGGATACTTTGAAAGTGCTGGATGGTTTAATGATGCAAAAAACGATTTAGCCTTGTGGGATGTACAGTCTCTGAAGGCCAAGGTGGTGCCTGTTTGGCAAGGAGAAACATCAGCCAGATGTGTCGTTTCTGAGTTTCTCTAAGCAAAGGGACAACAGCACCAGGCCACATGGCTTAATCACCCAAGGATAAGCCTCTTATCTATGTTACATAATGGAATGTTAGAATATGAGTTATTCTCTTTGTGGAAAACTGCCTGATTGGGGTGGGGATTAAGAAACGCTGAGTTTTGATCATGGGGTGCTATGATAGTTACACTCTGGATTACTGACAATACCATGGCCAACCTGAGGAATTCTGGGAGTTGAAGTCTTAAAGCTGCTCAGCTTGAGAAGCAGTGCTATAAGCACTAGAGGATAAATCCAAAATTTTTATCCTGCCCAGAAGGGTCACTTCCTTCTTCTCACCCTACTTCTGAGTGGCATTTGCTTCTAGGATTACAGAGCACAGCCTGGGAGGATTACAAAGGGGTATGAATAATTCAGTTTTAGTCACACTTTGAGTTATGCCCTGCATGCATCATTCTGTGGATCTTGGCTAGAAAACACACAGACAAAGAAGGCAACCAATGTGTTTGAATCCTGCAAGAATTCATTAGGAATAACCTGTGCAGAAGCCCCCAAAATACACATGTTTAGGCTGCCAATTCTTCCATATTGAACAGGGATGTGTGTGTGTGAAGGGAGGAGTGTTTTGTGCCATAATGCCATGGGATGACTAAGTTACATGTTTGCTGATATAAGATAATCTACATATTAGCATTTAATGTTAAGTAAAAGACACTAATGCACACATTCATTGAAATTATTTAGAATTGACATGTTCCAATGGTAAATTTAAAAAAACACAACATTGAGTGCACAAAGGTAAAACCACACTTGGAATATTGCATCCAGTTTTGGTCACCGTCACAATGTAGAAAAGATCAGAGGTGGGTTCCTACCAGTTTGCACCTATTTGGTAGAACTGGTTCGTCAAATCTACTGAACCAGTTAGAAGAGGTCCCACCAGTGGACCCAGAAAGCAGGCCATACCTACGGAAGAGGTTCCAAAATTTTTTGAAACCCACCACTGGTCCTTGGATATGATTATTCTACACTATCATGCTCATATTTATAAAACTCAGTGCCTCTGTGAAAGGTAAGGATGACTACTGCGTTTGTGGTGCAATCAGAACATTGTGTGTGTTGAAGTTGTTTTAACGCAAACCAAAGATGCCTTTTAAAAAACAGGTTTACATCATATTCTTATGCATGCCAGTGCTGTGTGTGAGGTAATTTAAGGTGGTTCTGACAAGTGTTGTTGGCATCTTCATATCCGGTCACTTGGGCAGCAAGCCACTCCCACAAAGGAGGCCACACCCACAGAGTAGGTTCGAACAATTTTTGAAACCCACCACTGGAAAAAGATGTTGAGACTCTAGAAAGAGTGCGGAGAAAAGCAACAAAGATGATTAGGGGACTGGAGGCTAAAGCATATAAAGAACAGTTGCTGGAATTGGGGATGTCTACTTTAATGAAAAGAAGAACTAAGGGTGACGTGATAGTAGTGTTCCAATATCTAACAGCCTGCCACAAAGAGGAGTCAAGCTATTCTCCAAAGCACCTAAAGGCAGGACAAGAAGCCATGTATGGAAACTAATCAAGGAGAGAAGCAACTTAGAACTAAGGAGAAATTTCTTGACAGAACAATTAATCAGTGGGACAACTTGCCATCAGAAGTTTTGAATGCTCCAACACTGGATGTTTTTAAGAAGAGATTGGACAACCATTTGTCTGAAATGCTATCGGACTCCCTGCCTGAGCATGGGGGTTAGACTAGAAGACCTCCAAGGTCCCTTCCAACTCTGCTATTTTGTTAAGGACTGGGGAAGGAGAAGAGAGAGTTAGTTTTGTAACTAACCCAAATATAAGCTGCCAAAAAAGTTAACAAGACCAAGTACATATCCTTGAAGCCTTGATCCCCTCCAAAGCAATAAGGTAAAGGTTTCCCTCGCACATATGTGCTAGTCGTTCCTGCCTCTAGGGGGCGGTGCTCATCTCCATTTCAAAGCCGAAGAGACAGCGCTGTCCGGAGACATCTCCGTGGTCATGTGGCGGGCATGACTCAACATCAAAGGTGCATGGAACGCTGTTACCTTCCCACCAAATATGGTTCCTGTTTTTCTACTTGCATTTTTTACATGCTTTTGAACTGCTAGGTTGGCAGAAGCTGGGACAAGTAACGGGAGCTCATTCCGTTACGCGGCGCTAGGGATTCAAACCGCCAAACTGCCGACCTTTCTGATCGACAAGCTCAGCCTCTCAACCACTGAGCCACCTGTTCAAAAGCAATGGGAAGGTGCAGAAGGAAAACATAAACAACTCTCACACTTCTGCCAGTTTTTATACCATATGCCATCCAAAGAGAGGGATGCCAGAACGGAAAGGAGCTGGCAGGACCTGGAGGCTCCGTGTAAAAGAATTCCTTATAAGGAAGGACACGGGAGCTGTTTTCTGGGCAGAAGCCTCAGGGACCTGTCACTTCACATTTTCCACGCCTCGGTGAATAGATGAACTACAATGGCCATCACTCAACCTTCGCAGTGAGGGTTAGTTTTTGGGAGGACTAATCAAATGCATACGAAGGATGTCAGAATGGAGAAGGTTGTCCTGCTGATCCATGAAGAACTCTGGAGACAAGGAACAGAGAACAGTCTATCCATCTTTATGACTTAGTGCCATACATAAATTGAATGGTTCTTTCTCTCGGCCAGCCTAACCTACAGCCGAACTGGTTTTGAGAACAAAACACAAGCTAAAAACAGCTAAATGTCCCACAGAGAAATAACAGGTAGCCAACAGAAGCAGCATAGTGTGATAAGATTGGAATTTTTTTTTTTTTAATCGTATTTATTGTATTTCCCAACATTTAAAAGACAAAACACAAATTTATACTTATAACAGCTTTTCCATATCGGTATCAATCTCTTTCGTAACAATCCTATTTACAAATATTCTATCTCAATTTCATTCTCCTAAGTTATATCCTTATTTAAGGTATAATAACATGTTATTATATAGAGCCCAGGTGGCTCAGTGGTTAAATGCAGCACTGCAGGCTACTTCAGCTGACTGCAGTTCGGCTGTTCAAATCTCACCGGCTCAGGGTTGACTCAGCCTTCCATCCTTTCGAGGTGGGTAAAATGAGGACCCAGATTGTTGTTGGGGGCAATATGCTGACTCTGTAAACCGCTTAGAGAGGGCTGAAAGCCCTATGAAGCGGTATATAAGTCTAACTGCTATTGCTATTGCTATATAGTAAACATCAAGTGAATATCATATATATCTTATATCTTTTACATTCTATATACTATACTTTAACATTTTATACCCTAAGTTTGACATTTACTGTCAAGCTGGGAATATCATCTATTCCAAATATGATAGTACTCGGTTCCCTCCCGCTCCTTCATTGCCATAGACAGTCTATCCATTTCTGTGCATTCATACATTTTCCTTCTTATAACCGGATCTGGAGGAGTATCTGTTTGTTTAAGATTGGAATATTTCTTAAATGGACAAGCCACCGAGATACGGGTAAGATACAATTTATGAATGAAACCTCGGTATTAAGCCAAAGTCGGAATCACATACAAGCAACAGAGGGGAAGGTTTGGGTTAAGGGCTCTCTCATAAGATGGATTTGAAGCCTACGAATGGCCTGGCTGGATGACCCCAAAGGTAACTGGACTTTCTTGTTTTTCTTTGAAGACGTTTCGCTACTCATCCAAGAAGCTTCTTCAGCTTTGACTGGATGATGGGGAATGGAAGGATTCTGACCATCCTGTCAGAGCTGAAGAAGCTTCTTGGATGAGAAGTGAAACGTCTTCAAAGAAAAAACTCCTTATCTAACAAGAAAACTGTACTATATAAGCAAATATTTCAGATCAGCAGGTTTCTATCTAGCAGTATTCCAGTATTGGAGAGGCTGCCACAAAGAGGAGGGGCGGGGGGGGGGGGTCAACCTATTTTCCAAAGCACCAAAGGGGCAGGAGAAGAAACAATGGAATGGATGGAAACTAATCAAGGAGAGAAGCAACTTGGGAAGAGAAACTAACCGTGAGGACAATTGGTTCCACCACAAAACCGCGGTAGACAAAATCGCGCTCGACGAAAACATCGCGCTGTGAGCGGTAAATGTAAAATTAAAGCGAAAACCTTACCCTAACACCCCCAAACCTAACCCTAAAGCTAACCCTAAAGCTAACCCTAAAGCTAACCCTTAACCTAACCCTAAACCTAACCCTTAACCTAACGCTAAACCTAACGCTAACCCTTAACCTAATGCTAAACGTAACCCTAACGCTTAATGTAACCCTTAACCTAACCCTAACCCTAACCCTAAACCTAACCCTTACCTTTATGTGAATTGGCTTGCTTTAATTTTATTTTTATTTCAATTTTTAATTTTTTTCATCGCGCTGCTGATGACGTCAGTACGCGCTTTCGTCGAGCGCGCTTTTGTCGACCGCGGTTTTGACGGGTCACGAGGACAATTAACCAGTGGAAATCCTTCCATTTCCCCAGCATCCCCAGCATTCCACCTCTTAGCCTGGGGGGGGGTGAAATTATACACCCCTCAGAGAGGGCCCGCAATTTGGGTGTCCTCCTGGACCCGCAGCTGACGTTAGAACACCATCTGTCAGCTGTGACCAGGGGGGCTTTTGCCCAGGTTCGCCTGGTGCACCAGTTGCGGCCCTATCTGGACCGGGAGGCACTTCGAATGGTCACTCATGCCCTCGTCACCTCAAGACTGGATTACTGTAACGCGCTCTACATGGGGCTGCCCCTGAAGAGTGTTCGAAGACTGCAGTCGGTCCAGAATGCAGCCGCGTGAGCGATACTGGGTGTACCTAGATACACCCATGTTACACCCATCCTCCGCGAGCTGCACTGGCTCCCTATTGGTCTCCGAACGCGCTTCAAGGTGCTAGTCGTTACTTTTAAAGCCCTACATGGTTTAGGACCTGGCTACCTGAGAGACCGCCTCCTGCCACATACCTCCCAACGACCAACAAGATCGCACAGGTTGGGCCTCCTCCGGGTACCGTCGACCGGACAATGCTGGCTGGCGCCCCCCCCCCGGGGGAGGGCCTTCTCTGTAGCTGCGCCGGCCCTGTGGAACGATCTACCCATAGAGATCCGGACCCTTACCACTCTCCCGGCCTTCCATAAAGCCACTAAGACCTGGCTGTTCCGGCAGGCCATGGCACGACAAAACCGCGCTCGACTAAAGCGCGCCCGATTAAACCGTGTCGCTGATGTCATCAACAGGGTGACAACAGCGAGCGTGGAGAAAGAAGGGCGCTTTAAATAGCGCTTTGAAAGCAAGCCGAATCAAGTTAAGGTAAGGGTTAGGTTTAGGGTTAGGTTTAGGGCTAGGTTTAGGGTTAGGTTAAGGGTTAGGGTTAGGTTTAGGGTTAAGTTAAGGATTAGGGTTAGGGTTAGGGTTAGGGTTAGGGTTAGGTTAAGGGTTAGGATTAGGTTTAGGGTTAGGTTAAGGGTTAGGTTTAAGGTTAGGTTTAGGATTAGGTTTAGGGGGGTTAGGTTTAGGGGTTAATTTTAGGTTCAGCGTTTACAGCGTGCTTTTTTCTCCGCGCTGTTGTCGCACTGTGATGACATCAGCTACGCGGTTTCGTTGAGCACCCTTTAGTCAAACACGGTTTTGTGGTGGAACCCCGGCAGGTCTGGGGCTGTTGATCAATGTCCAGCCCCACTTAGACTGAATGGATGGTGTGTAATTTTAACAATTGTATTTTTTTATTTTTAAATTTTTAAATGCTTTTTTATCTGTCTGTAAGCCACCCAGAGTCCCAAGGGAGTGGGCGGCATACAAATGTTATTAAATTGAAATTGAAAATTGAATCCAGTCAGAGCTGAAGAAGCTTCTTGGATGAGAAGTGAAACACCTTCAAAGAAAAATCAGAAAGTGCAGCTGCCTCTTGAAAAAAGCACCTTAGGGACAACCATGACCTGGGGGGCTGAGCATCTCCATAGGGATCTGACTGGATCAATCCAAGTCCACCTCAGTTGTGCATTTTCTTTCTTGTGGAGCCAATGAATTACCGCTGGATCCTCACAAGTAGCCGATGAAGACCTACAGGTAGTCCCCAATTGACAACAGTTCGCAGTTGCAACGGCACTGAAAACGTACGATTGCTTTTCACACGCACGACCATTGCAGCTTCCCTATGATTACGGGATCAAAATTCAGACGCTTGGCAACTGACTCAAATTTACGACATGTACAGCAGCCCGGAGTCGCACGGTCCCCTTTTGCGACCTTCTGACAAGCAAAGTCCGTGGGGAAGCCAGATTCACTTAACAACTATACTCCTAGCTGCAATGAATTTCTTAACAACTGTGGCAAGGCATGTCATAAAGTGGGACAAAAATCATTTAACCAACGGTTCACTTTGCAACTGAAAATTCGGGCTCACTTGTGGTCAGGCGGAGGACTACCTGCATCCCTGGGGTGGGTTCCTGCCAGTTCTAACCTCTTCTATGGAAGAGGTTCCAAAAATCTACAGTGCCGTTTAGAACCGGTTCCAGCTCCCTCCCCCCACCGCTAGTCCTCACATCATCAAGATGAAGAGCGAGAGGAGGAATTCTGGGAGTCCACAAGTCTTAAAGCTGTCAAGATTGAACACCCCTGGGTTTTTTTTTCTAAAGGGTTAGGGGTGCAAGGGTCTTGTAACTTGACAGCTTTAAGACTTGCATCCTTCAAATGCCAGAGTTCCTGAGCCAACGTGACTGGAGGAGGAATTCTGGGAGTTGAAGTCCACAAGTCTTAAAGCTGTCAAGTTTGAACACCCCTGGGGGGGGGGGGAGGTTTCCTAAAGGGTTAAGGGTGCAATGGTCTTACAACTTGACAGCTTTAAGACTTGCGCGCTTCAAATGCCAGAGTTCCTGAGCCAATATTTTGGTTGCTAAGCAAGAGTGTTGTTAAGTGAGTTTCACCACATTTTACAAGCTGGCCACGCCCACCCAGTCACATGGCTGGCAAGCCACTCCCACCTGGTCACATGGCTGGCAAGCTACTCCCAAAAAGCAGGCCACACTTACAGAAGAGGTTCTAAAAAATTTTGAAATCCACTACTGACTGCATCCCCCTCCTTCCAGGAGTTGGAATTACGCCGTGACCTTGAGTCTTCAAAACCAAGCGTGCTCATCAGATCTGCCCTGGGTGAAATGATCCAATCCCCTATCCAATGTGGCCATCCCCACATTGCAGGACAATGAATTCCACACGTTCGTTATCACTGTGTAAAACTGAATCAGAAATCCAGCGATCCCCATATTAAGAGTAGGCAAGAGATGCCTCCGAGGCAGTGGTGGGTTCCGGATCCCATTGCACTTGGTACGGTTGCAACGCGGCCCGGCGTCCAGCACATGAACGCGCATGCACACGTCCTTACCTCTTGCAAAGCCTCCGCGAGCCTCCGTGTTGCTCCAGTTGCTCAGGGGGAGCGTCACGTAGGTGCTGTGCGCTCCGTAAGCAGAAATCCCAAAGAGCTCAAATACAGGTAAGAAGCTCGTGCAGGCGGGTGGGCCGTCTGGAGCATACTGGAATGGGTTCCACCACAAATCCGCGAAGTGCTTATCCGCGGAGACATAAGCGCGAAGACTAATTCGCGCCGTTCGAAGCGCTAAGGAAAAACGCGACCCTACCGCGATGACATAATCGCGGCGGGAAAATCCACGCATTCCCAAGCACTCAGTACCCTAAACCTAACCCTAACCCTAATCCTAACCCTAACCCTAAACCTAACCCTAGCCCTAACCCTAGCCCTAACCCTAACCCTAACCCTAAACCTAACCCTAAACCTAGCCCTAACCCTAAACCTAAACCTAATCCTAAACCTAACCCTAACCCTAAACCTAACCCTAAACCTAACCCTAAACCTAGCCCTAACCCTAACCCTAAACCTAACCCTAACCCTAACCCTAAACCTAACCCTAAAACAAACCCCTAAACCTAATCCTAACCCTTACCTTAATTGAAATCGGCTTTCTGCCGCGGCGCCGTTTTAAAGCGCTCTTCTGTTGCCGCGCTGTTGTCACGGCGGTGATGACGCGCGGTGATGACGTCACGGCTTTAGCGACGCGATTTTATCACCGCTATTTTGACGAGCGCGGTTTTGTCGTGCCACGACTGGAACGGTATCCAATGCTTCAGGCAGGCATCGTATGCCCGTATCGGGGCGTACCGCCTGCAACCCACCACTGCTCCGAGGTGCCATGCATCTCAACCCAACCAGAAAGATTAATGGTAAGGGACCGCAGACTATGCTGTGTCCAACAGATGGAAGCTTGGCAGGTTTTCTAGGCCTCATTTTGACTCTCCTGCTGTTTACAATTCTTTTCTCTCTCAAAGTGTGAAGTAGGAGGACAGGTTAATCAACCTGAGACCAAGGGGAGTATTTGTGACAAATTGCATGTTGTTGGGGAGAAAACAGATTGGCCAAGTCTGAACAGGTTGCTGCCTTAGCTGGAGAGCAAATGGCCCTTCACCATCTAGGCCTACGTTGAAATGTAAGAATGGGAACCTCAGGGTTAAGCAAACGGATACCTGGAATTCATATACATGATTCCCCTAGTGGGTGCCTCCTCGTTTCCCAAACAGAAGCAATGCAATGCAGCCTAGCACTGATGATGTTGCCTAGTTCGGTAATGAAAAGTCTGCAAGAAAACAACCAAGTTTAGAGAGCACCACCACACAGCCTCGCAAATTCATGTCCCCAAAGGAGATAGCTGCGATTGCAAAGATTTTAATGCTCTCAGGGCATTGTTTTCCCCCCTCTTTCATCCTGAAAAAGGGGAGAAGAATAAAGTACCAGTTGTTCTGACCGAGGCTTCCCAAGAGCATGAAGCAAACTCCTTGTCCCAATAAAAAACCCTTTTGTTAGTTTACTTTGAATTCTGCTCATTGACATCCAGCAAAGTCTTTCAAGGGAGGATTTACAATCACAGACCTTATCTGGCTTGGAGAGCTGCCAGGCTGATATCTGCAAAACTTGGCAAAGAGTCTCTGAGAGTCACAAACCAATTAAGCGAACTAATTGTCTCCTGCAAACTCCACTCCCCTTTTGCTCCTCTTTTATTTCCTCTGGGAGGGGCCATTCATGGTCCACCTGTGGCCTTACTCCCAAGTCGACCCCTGTCCTTTAGCTGTTGCCTTCATCTGGCAACTCTGGAACAGGTTCCAGCTTTTTGTCTGCCTCATTGATGTCTGATTCCGAAGGCAGCTGATAACTGGCATACGGCTTTGGCCCCCTCTCTGCCTCCGACACAGAGCCCTCATCAGAGCCTTCCCCAGACTCCAGGACTGGCCCATGTTCCTCCCCAACCTCCCCACTCCCCGAATCTGCTGCCAGCTCTGCTGGCTGGCCACAACACATACCACATTGGAAATAGAAAACATAAGTAAGGGAGTTAATCCTCAAGGTTTGTCCTACCTCTCTTCTGGATGATGATCCGGAGAAGAGGATTGGCTGAAGACAGAGCCTTGTGATAGTTATCATCATTGTTGATGGGAAGCAAATCTCCATGGATGTCTGTGTATCCCAGGAGAACCTCCGAACAAGGGATCTGGTGCACCCTCTGGATCAGCTGGTAGAATTCCTGGAAACCACCCACGCTGGATCTCTTCATGGCAAAACGGCGAAACTCAGCTTCGAACTGCCAGGAAGATAAAACAGTCTCAAAACACAAAATAATAGCCACACTGATAAAAGCCGCTCAACCAAGGCAGGAAAAAAAAACCCTGGCCTTGGGGTTAAACTTTCCAAAGCAGCAAATAAAGTTGAGATCTCTTTGACTTTGGAAGAGGAAAACCTAACCCTAACCCAAAGGCAAAAAAATATTGGATAAAAATATGAAAATGACTAGGAGAAATAATAAAACAATAAATAGACTTAAAACCAGAATTATTTTTATTGGATATCTTAGCAGAAAATTACAACAAAGGAAATACATACTTAATTTTACATGTTTTAACAGCAGCAAGAATTGCATTTGCACAACATTGGAAAAAATGAAGCTATTCGTGCAGAGGAAAGTGTATAATAAAGAAAATATTAGAATGTGCCGAGATGGATAGATTAATAATGCAACTGAAAGATAAGGAGGAATACTTTTAAATACCAGAGACATTTGATCAGTGGCTAGAAAATCAAAGCAGAAGTTAGAAACTTAAAATTGAAAATAATGTTTAATTAAATAATGTAAGGGGAATAATTAAGGATAAGCAAATGTGCTGATGAATTTGTTTTGATGGTAATTGTTATAAATAGCACTGTTAAATTTTTTGTTATCATTATTCAAAATCAATTGTACCCAGACAACACACTGTCAATGTGAATATTGAGTTTTTAGGTATACCAAACGAAAATGTATAAATAAAATATCTATGTAGAAAAAAAAGAAAGTTGAGATCTCTTTTAATTCATCATCCCCCTGCCCCCCTCAAATGAATACTGACTTTTACACTGTTTGGAGAAAACACACAATAAAGCACTATCTGCGCTGACACATCACAACAAGCCATAATGGGCTTGTTTGGTTTTGGCTTAGTGGAAGGGGTAAGCAGGGTGTGAAGACAATCCATTCAAGTTTGTCAAACTACAAAGAGCACAAACCAGGGCTTGGTGCGATATAAACAAAACACACTATGGCGGTCTTAAGAGTTCACCCGGAAAATTACAGCCCTTAATTGCTTCTGAAAGATTGTCGAGGGCAAGAGGCTGACTCTGTAAACCACTTAGAGAGGGCTGTAAACAGAGGTGGGTTTCTACCAGTTCGCACCAGTTCGGTGGAACCGGTTCGTCAAATCTACTGAACGGGTTAGAAGAGGTTCCACCAGAAAGCAGGCCACACCTACAGAAGAGGTTCCAAATTTTTTTGAAACCCACCACTGACACACACACACACACACACACACACACGCAGACAGACTCACACAGAGCGAGAAAGAGAAAGAAAGGAATAAAGAAAAAAAGAAAAAAAAGAAAAAAGAAAGAAAAAGTGAGAGATGAAAGAAAAAAAGGAAAAAGGGACAGAGAGACAAAAGGAAGGAAGGAGAGAGAGAGAGAGAGAGAGAGAGAGAGAGAAAGCACATGGCCGGCAAGCCACTCCCACCAGGTCACATGGCTGGCAAGCCACTCCCACAAAGGAGGCCACACCCACAGAGTAGGTTCGAAAAAAATTTGAAACCCACCACTGGCTGTAAAGCACTGTGAAGCGGTATATAAGTCTAAGTGCTATTGTTATTCAGGATTGTTTTGATAGTTTGGGCCTTCTGCTAAATACTATACAGGTAGTCCTCGACTTACAACAGTTTGTTTAGTGACCGAAGTAACAATGGTACTGAAAAGAGTGACTTACGATCATTTTTCACAGTTAACACCCATTCCAGCCTCCCGGTGGTCACGTGATCAAAATTCAGATGCTTGGCAACTAACTCATAGTTATGACGGTTGCAGTGTCACGCTTTGCGACCTTTTGGCAAGCAAAGGCAACAGGGAAGGTAGTTTCACTTAACCACCGCTTACGAATTTAAGAACGGCAATGATTCACTTAACAACTAACTTGTGACTAACTTATCAACTTCAATGATTCACTTAACAGTGGCAAGAAGGGTCGTCAGGCGGGGCAAAGCTCACTTAATAAACATCTTGCTTAGCAACAGAAATTTTGGGCTCAATTGTGGTCGCGAGTCAAGGACAACCTGAACAGACATGTAGTCAGTTTTGAGTTGATACATGACTTTGTACTCAAGGAAGAGAATGAAAGTTGTTCTCAGGCAGCAAATATGTATAACACAGCGTCTTCCCTTTTATACTTACAGCTTAAATGGAAAAATGGATACAGTGGCCGAGCATGTCATTAGAATTAGCTCATTTCCTGCTCTCAAAACCTTTGATTTTAATCTCAGCTAACTGCGAATTCATGCCTTGAATTTCTGATCTTCCCAGCCTGAGTTGAGCCCAGCAATCAACAGAATCACCGAAATGGAAAAGAAACTTTTTCCTTGACAAAAGCTTTTCTAACTAATGCCCTCGGGATATGTTAAGACTGTGTTCGAAGACAATCTGGCAGCCAACTGCTCGTAATTGGGAAGGTCATACCTCCAACACACCTGGAAGGCACCTGTCAAGCTTTAGCAGCTGCTCACCAGCTAAAAAATAGATATAGGTAGGCTTCGATTTACAACAGACCATTTAGTGGCAATTCAATCTTACAACAGCACTGAAACAGGTGACTTATGACCGTTACAACCTTTTGCAGCATCCCCATGGCCTTGTGATAAAAATTCAGATGCTTAGCAACTGGTTCCTATTTATGACGCTGGATCATGTGTTCCTCTTCTGCGACCTTCTGACAACCAAAATCAATGGGTTAGCCGGATTCTGGTTGCTAACTTAACAACTGCAGTGATTCACTTCACGGCTGTGCCAAGAAATACTGTAAAACAGGGCAAAACCACTTAACAAATGTCTCACAACAGAAAGGTTAGCCTCAATTGTGGTTGTAAGTTGAGGACTACCTGTATATTGAAAAGTTATTAGGTAAAAGAAATCTTAAGGGACGCGGGGGCTCAGTGGCTAAGACGCTGAGTTTGTCGATCAGAAGGTCAGCAGTTTGGTGGTTCAAATCCCTAGTGCTGCGTAACCGAGTGAGGTCCCGTTACTTGTCCCAGCTTCTGCCCGTGGCACGACAAAACCGCGGTCCCCTAAAGCGCGCTCGACGAAAGCGCGTACCTGACGTCATCAGCAGCGCGACAAATACGACCACGGAGAAAAAAAGGCGCTTTAAAAAGCGCTTTTAAAGCAAGCCGATTCACGTAAAGGTAAGGGTTAGGGTTAGGGTTAGGTTAAGGGTTACGTTAAGCGTTAGGGTTAGGTTTAGGGTTAGGTTAAGGGTTAGCGTTAGGTTTAGCGTTAGGTTAAGGGTTAGGTTTAGGGTTAGGTTTAGGGTTAAGGGTTAGGTTTAGGGTTAGGTTTAGGGTTAGGTTTAGGGTTAGGTTTGGGGGGGTTAGGTTTAGATTTACGCGTTAATTTTAACTTTACCGCTCACAGCGTGCTGTTTTCGTCGCGCTGTGATGACATCACGTACGTGCTTTCATCGAGCGCGCTTTAGTCTACCGCGGTTTTGTGGTGGAACCCTTCTGCCAACCTAGCAGTTCAAAAGCACGTAAAAAATGCAAGTAGAAAAATAGGAACCACCTTTGGTGGGAAGGTAACAGCATTCCAGGCCCCTTCGGCATTTAGTCATGCCAGCCATATGACCACGGAGACATCTTCGGATAGCGCTGGCTCTTCGGCTTTGAAACAGAGATGAGCAGCGCTCCCTAGAGTCGGGAATGACTAGCACATATGTGCGAGGGGAACCTTTACCTTTACCTAAAAGAAGTCTTGGCAAATGGATACATATGCATTCACAGTCATTTTGTTTCTAAGTTTGCTAGGGATTTTCTTGGTCCTCTTGCTAACCACTTGTTGATTTCCCGGTGAGATGGCAACTCCTTTTCCAAAAGCATATTCTCCATATACCTTTGATATTTTACAAATCAGTTGGCTCTTCCCCAGGTTCTGAGAAGCCCATTAGTAACTACCTGGGCAAGTTTTATGTTGGATACGCCTGCTCTAACACATTATCTTCTTGAAAACAATCACATTCAGTCCTTGTTAGTGTCCTAATTATGAAATGTTTTTATTATACTATTTATGGTTACATTTGTGTCTCTTTCATTATGAAGATTGTATTTTTTTTTTTCATCTGGAGAACTTCGTTGAGTTCTCCAGAGGATCAAAACAACAGAAGACTAAAAAAAAAAAAAGATTTGCTTCCCCTGTTGCGAGAAGTTAAATTTTATGCTCCCCAAAGACAGATATGAACAAAGAGCAACATATGGTCCATTATTACAATCACTGAGAGTACACAAGATTTTCATGCAAAGTCTCAGCTCCTCCAGCCTAATACCATACAAAACTAGGTTCCTTGTTCGGTGCTACTTCTAATCACTACAACGATCAATAATAACACCTAGGAGCAGCATACATTAAACAGGTTGTATTCAAATACCAAGCTACACCGTGATTTGTTTAACGCTGCTGCATTTGAACAAACCACACTTGCTTAATACCACGTATCAAACCACACACCCCAGTCTCTTAGTTCATCCAATATGCTAAAATCAACCCAAGTAAGCCACTGGAGGGTTGTGTGAACCAGATCGCCAGTGCAACAGCCTTTCTTAGAAATATGGAAATGCAGCTTCCATTAACTGCAATCAATATAAAGGTAAAGGTTCCCCTCGCACATATGTGCTAGTCGTTCCCGACTCTAGGGGGCGGTACTCATCTCCATTTCAAAGCTGAAGAGCCAGCGCTGTACGAAGATGTCTTCGTGGTCATATGGCTGGCATGACTAAATGCCGAAGGCGCACCGAACACTGCTACCTTCCCACCAAAGGTGGTCCCTCTTTTTCTACTTGTATTTTTACATGTTCTTGAACTGCTAGGTTGGCAGAAGCTGGGACAAGTAACAGGAGCTCACTCCGTTACGCAGCGCCAGGGATTCGAACCGCCGACCAATATAGACAACCATATCCATATACAGGTAGTCCTTAACTTACAACAGTTTGTTTAGTGACTGTTCTAAGTTTCAATGGCATTGAAAAAAGTGACTTAGAACCATTTCCCACCCTTATGGCCCTTGCAGCATCCCCATTCTCACGCAATTTACATTCGGATGCTCGACAACTGACTCCCATTTACGACGGCTGCAGCGTCGTGATGTGTTTCCCCTTTGGCAACCTTCTGACCCGCAAAGTCAAGGGCGAAACCAGATTCACTTAACAAACGTGTGACTAATTGAACAATGGCAGCGATTCAATAACAACAAGAGTGGAAGCGAGGAAGCGACAAAAGTCGTAAAATGGGGCAAAACCTCACTTAACAAATTTCTCACTTAAATTTTGGCCTCAACTGTGGTCGTAAGTTGAGGACTACCCATACTGGTTGGAGAGGACCGGGAGACACCATTGCACCTCTGTCCAGGGTCCCAGATGTGTGTGGGGGCGGGAAGCTTGGTTTTTCCTGACCAGGATACATTTTTGCACAAACTTGTAGGGTTGAGCTATTCCAGTGGAGAGGGTGGCAGAGCAGGGACACCTGATCCCTCCCTATGCCACTGCCTTGGTCCAAGGTGGGAATACCCCTTTCCAACCCAACCCTATTCTAAGGCAAATCAATGCTCCCCCTGTTTTTCATGCCTAGTGGTGTCCTGTGTTGTGGTATCCACAACAAAGGTTAACACACAGACACACACACACACACACATCCTTTGATGAAGGCTCCCAGAAGAAGCAAAACCAGCAGCAGCTCCGAATTAGGGATACCTTGAGGGGGTGGGGTGATTTGCCACACAGAGCCATCAGCTCAGCCACCACCCCCTCCCCATTTCAAAACCCCCCACTATTGCATAACCTGGCTGCAGCAGCCTGTATGTGTGTGTTGTGTATATGTTGTGTATGTTGTGTGTTGTGTGTATTGTGTTCTGTGTGTGTTGTGTGTGTTTTCCGCCTAGGAAGGAAAAACTCCAGCCGATTTCTCTCTCTCCCGTTCAGGCTGTCCAGCACCAGCAGCAGTAGCAGCGGGGAAATCCCTCCAGATCGGAGCAAATAATAATCCCCATCTGGCCGCCGACTCGAGGCACCGCCGAAAGACTGGCGGGGAGAGGCGGGTATGGTGAAACAATCAGCCCGGCCACTGCCAACCCGTTAGGCCAGGGCTTAAGCACTCGGCGCCGCGCCGCATCCACAATAACCGAGATGCGTCGCCCCCCCCCCCCCATCTCGCCAGGCAAGAGATCGCCGGGTCGAGCCTGGAGAGAGACCCAACGCCCGTTTGGGAAGAAGAGGAAGAAGAGGAGGAGGAAGAAGAGGAGGAGGAGGAAGAGGAGGAGGAGGCTGCTCCCCGGTGCACCTGCTGCGCGGCCGATCCAACATTCCGCCGCTGTGTGCCTGGGCCCGGCTGCTCTGGGGCCGGGAGGGAGGGAGGGAGGGCGGATTGCCGCAGCCTCCTCGGAGGGTTTCTCCGCCCGCCGATCCCCGATCTTTGGCAAGCTCCCCGCTCTGGCTCACCTTGCTTTTGACCTCAATGACCGGCTCCGAGCTGCGCGCCGGTGTGCGGTGGTTCTTAGCCATGCTGCGCCGGCCGGGCCGGGTCGCCTTCACCGCCCCGCGGGTTGTCTCGCCGCCTCCGTCTCCGCCGGCTATTATTGCTGCTGCTGCTGCTCCGCCGCCGCCCGCCGCCGCCGCCGAACGGGGACAGACAGCAGGAGGGGAGGAGGGGGGTGTTGGAGGAAGAAGACAGGAGGAGGGAGGGGGGGAAAACCTCACCGACTATGACGTCACCCCAGCAGTCGGCGAGGGGCCCCGCCATTGGCTCCGGCGGGCCGAAGAGGGCGGGGTTCAGAACCTCCGCGGCGTTCGGATGGAAGGTTGCTGACAACGTCGTCTAGGTAACCGGGCTGCGGGTGGTCCAAGGTGTATCCCGCGGCGGGAGATCAAAGGGAAAAGGGAGTTTGGACCATTCGGCCGTCGGTCAAGGAAAAATAGAGAGAGAGCGTGAGTGAGTTAGTGAGTGTGTGCGGGTTTGCGTCTCAAGAGGATTATTCAGTGCTGGAACAAGACTAGTCTGGAGCCCCCGCTCACCTACACCTGGACACATCGAATCAAGAATGTCATCATTGTACATTTGCAACGTGCAGCGGGTTTTTTTTTTTTTTTTTTTGGCGCTTCCAGATTTTGGAGATGACATTTCATCGCCATTCATCAACTGAAATGAAAGATGAAACCTATTTGTAAACGAAATGAAACCAAACGTGCAAGCTGAAATAAATCAGTAAAGGAAATTAAAATTCCATCAATGACATAAATTACGGTTCACTGAGTTTTGGATTAATAAAGGCTTGCGCTATGCACAGAGTTTGAAGTGTATATCCAAGATTGTTTTTCTTTTTAAAAATTTGGTTGTGTAATTTATTTATTTTTTAAATTTGAGCTACATGGGCCCTGGAACAATGTACCCGCTGCACTCCCCTTTCCTCAGGCCTGTCTGTGTGTGTGTGTGTGTGTGTGTGTGTGTGTGTGTGTGTGTGTCTGTGTGTGTGTAAACTTACCTGAGCCTTTGGAGTCACCTCCTGCTAAGAAGGAGGTGATTTACCCTCTTCCCTTTGGCGGCTAGTGGTGTGTGTGTGTGTGTGTGTGTGTGTGTTTGAGCCACTTGCTCTGTGAGGCTGCCTGGAGGACGAAGCTAAAGGATTCCTTTGGGAATCCAGGCTGAACCCCTCGGCTTCTGTCCAAGCAGAGATGAAGTCAAGAGTGTGGCACAGAACAACATGGAAGAGAGGGAGCCAACGGGGCTGGAGTGCCTTTTAGGGGGTGCATCAGAGGATGAGTGGCCCCCTTGGGGTAATTAATTGGGTGCAGAGAAACCTTCCACTCCCCAAACCATACACGGAGACTGAGAATCCACAAGAGTTGCAGTGCAACCTAGCTATTTGACAGCTCCATATTAACAGTATTAGAGTTGGAAGGGACCTTGGAGGTCATCTAGTCCAACCCCACACAGGAGACCTATACTAGGGATTCGAACCGTTGAACTGCCAACCTTTCTAATCGACAAGCTCAGTGTCTTAGCCACCGAGCCACCTAGCCAGATATTGTGGAAGCCCAGGGTAGCAAGCAGGTTAATTCACTAGTATGATTAGGTTAATGCCGTGAAGCATATCGTGCAAACGCAGCTGATGCCTATCACCCTATCTGGATCTAAAGTGCCCTTACTCCTTTCCCTTTAAGATGTGCGGACCTCAACTCCCAGGTTTCCTGGCTGGGAAATGCTGGGAGTTGAAACCCACACATTTTAAAGGTTCAGAAACATTGCTCAGTGCATCAGCAGCTGTACTTGTGCTATCTTATTCTCTGTAGGTGTCCCAACTATATTCAGACAGTAGAAGTGCCTGGGAGGAAATGGATGTATGTTTCTATTTTGAACTGGAGTTGTCCCTAAAATCTAACAAAAATAATTACATTATTTTTTTTTGCATCTTTGTAATTAAATATTATCAAGTAAGGATGGAGCTACATGTGAGGATTTAATTAAAGCTCACTCACTGAATTGATTTTTTGAGCAAAAAATAAATAAATTGAGTGAATGTACTAAAGGGCTGGATAATTCTGTCTTTCCAAATGATCCTATTTTTAGCTTCCTTTTAGACTAAGCAGTGAAGCCTGTCAAAAACCTGGGTGCTGTCTTGGAGCTTTTTTAAAAAAAATTCCTGCAACTTATAATGGTTACCAAAGGAAAAAAACCTGAATTTTGTAGTTACTTAAATTAAATCATGGTTAGAGGCTGCTCTGCCCCTGCCCCCCTCCCACCCACTTCTATTTTTAGGAGTGATCTTAAAAACAGTTCCGTTTCCCTGTTTTAACTATATTATTCTTGAAGTAATTTTGGGGTCACAGACCATTCGGAACTAATTCCTTCTAGATTTTGTTTTGCCCACTGTTTCTTAAAAGAATAGGCAAGGCAATTATAAACTGTACAGCTGAAAGTAATGCATGTAGAAGCTCATATATGTTTATCTAAAGCCGCAATGTTTCTCAGCCTTGGCATCTTCAAAAAAATAGATGTAATTCAACTCCCAGAATTCCCCAACCAGCATTGGCACAATTGTCTTTGGTATTTGCAGCTTTAAAAACAGAAATGAAAGAAAGTAGAGAGTGTAAAGCCTCCGAAACCTTGGTTAAATCCACTCTTCCCAAACTCCATGGATTTTTTCCCCCCCATGTCATATTTAACATCTGAAAAAAGTAGTTTTTGATGTTATTTCTTTTTTTGTTATGGATTAAAGACTTTATATTTTTTTTTTCCTTTGGCCAGTTTTTCTAACACAGAGAGATTAAAGAGGTTTTTTAAATTTGGAAGGTTTTTTTTTTTTTGCAGTCTTATGTTTTATTTTTATAGATTTGAAAAATAACCTTAAAGGAATCTTTGAGCTTGGATTAAAATTTGCAGGAGCTGTTAACAACAGTGTGAACTTTCTGTATCAATTCGGCCAGTGTTCAAAGTATTTTCACATTTTTTTTTATCTTTGTTCTTTAAAATGTAGGACAAGCTATTTTGAATGAAGCCTGCTTCCAGCAGAGACTAATACAGTGCTTGTAGAAAGCCTATAAGCAAGATATTAAACATAGATTAAATATACACTCTCCTCTGTTTCTATCCTCAGCAACTGATATGCAGTGATATATAGCACTTAAACTTTCCATGCCAAGATAATAAATTATTTTGAAGACTTCTAATCAAGTGACACCTTGTAGCACTAATTTGTTTGAAGAAATCTTTCAAATTATTTGAGCTGAATTTTACTAACTGGTGAGCATAAATTCTACTATTATGGTCTAGTGCAGGGGTGTATAGCACGCATTGGCACAGTGTTATCAAGTGACATATCGCGAATTTCCCCCCTTCGCTAAACTGGGCGTGGGCATGGCCAGCTTGCAACCCAGTTGGCCCGTGGGCCATGAGTTTGACAGCCCTGGTCTAGTGGTTTAGGCACCAGGCTAGAAACCAGGAGACTGTGAATTCTAGTCCTGCCTTAGCCATGAAATCAATTGGGTGGCTTTGGGTCAGTCTCTCTCTCTCTCTCTCTCTCTCTCTCTCTCTCACACACACACACACACACACAAACACTCTCTCTCTCTCTCTCTCTCTCTCTCTCTCTCTCTCTCACTCCCATCTCACAGCGGTGGTTGAGAGGAAAATGGGAGGAAGAAGAAGTGTGTTGAATATGTTCTCAACCTTGAGTTGTTATTGTTAGTTGCTAAGTCATGTCCGACCCATCTCGACCCCATGGGCAACATTTCTTGAGGCCTTCCTGTTCTCTACCATCATTTGGAGTCGCTTCAGTGACTCCATACATCACCTCCTTCACTTTCGTCCCCGTCTTCTTTTGCCCTCCATCTTTCCCAGCATCAGGCTCTTCTCCAGGGAGTCCTTCCTTCTCATTAGGTGGCCAAAGGATTTGAGTTTCCTCTTCAGGCTCTGGCCTTCTAAAGAGCTGTCAGGGTTGATCTCCTCAAGGACTGATTGCTTTGATCGCCTTGCAGTCCAAGGGACTCGCAGGAGTCTTCTCCAGCACCACAGTTCAAAGGCCTCCATTCTTTGGCACTCAGCCTTTACTACCTTGAGTAAGTTGTAAGAATAATAAAGATGAGATACAAATAAATGTGAGAGAGGGGAAAAATGTCTGCCCAATATTCTTGATCACACATACATTCATGTAACTCTATCCCTGCACCCCTTACTTCCTTTATAAATGAGTTCTGACAATGCCCAGTAATCTGTTTTAAGAAGGCAACTACGGCTGTCGTCTTTGAATGGGCATACTTTGCCCATTCAAAAATCCCAGAGGTTTTTTTTTTTTTTTTAAATGTGTGGGAGGCCTTTACTAATTTTGCTCTGCGGCAGCTTCTTTGGGTGTCCTTGGCCGGCTTAACCTTCCTTTTGTAAGGAGTGCCTTCCGAAAGAGGCTCTGTGCTATTCAGAAGGCGTGGGGCACACTGGTGATTCAACATAAACGAGAACGTTTTGGTCTATTCCCTGCAGGATTTACCACCAGCTGGTCCAGCTGATAGTGAGTAGATGCAAAACGTGAGCTGCAGGTTCCCCCCTCCATCTGTGCTTTGAAAAGGCAATTTGGGTTTCCAATGTTCTTCACTCCTCTTTTATGACATCCATGCTTTAATCAGTCCTGATTACGGGTGACAACGAGGGACCGGTCCCTGCATGTACATTTAATAAATAAAAGTAATAATTTTTGTGGGCAACATTCCCAGTATCTTTTACCTAGGGCTGACAGGGCATGACTAAGTCCATAATCATCCATCTGGTTTTGTGCCTAAGGCAAGACTAAACTCACCGTCTCCCGGTTTGTAATCCAGCACCATATCCATTTTTAGGCCAAATTGTTTTCATAGCTCCCAGCAGTGTGTCCGCTCAATTCTGCCAAAGCAGAATGAGTAGAAGGACATAGGCTACTTCCCCAGTGGCATATCAATGCAACTGTAGAAAGGACACACCTCTGGTAACAGAATAAGAGAAGAGTCGGAAGGGATCTTGGAGGTCTTCTAGTCCAAGCCCTGGCTCAGGCAGGAAACCCTACACCATTTCAGCCAAATTATTGTTCAATCTCACCTTTAAAACTTCCAGCATTGGAGAACCCAGGACTTCTGGAGGCAACCTGTTCACTGATTAATTGTTCTCACTGTCAGGAAATTTCTCATTAGTTCTAGGTTGGTTCTTTCCTTGATTAGTTTCCACCCAATTGCTTCTTGTCCCGTCTTCAAGTGCTTTGGAGAATAAATTGACTCCCCTCTTCTTAGTGGCAGCCTCTTAGATATTAGAAGACTGCTATCATGCCACTCCTAGTCCTTCTTTTCATTAAACTAAACCTACCCAATTATCCCTAATCATCTTTGTTGGTCTTCTGTATACATAGTGCCACTGTAAAAATAAATTGAAATAACTAACGACAGGTAGAAAAACGATCTAGCAATTTTCACCCAATTTTCAGAAATAGAATTTGCTTTAGAATGTTTAGAACGAAGATAATTATACAAAATGTTTGAGGTGTATTTATTTAGTACTGAAAGACTCTGTCTGAATATCCTGTCCTTGTTGTGTTTATCCTCTCTTCAGTTGTCTACGATCTTGCAAGCTTCCCATTGTTCCATTAATTCCCCAGGAAAATTCTAATGAAGTGACTCATTCTCTGTTGAGTTTCTTCAATAACTATTCAAGTTATTCACTATCACAGAAGAAAGTTGCTCTTCTGAAACAATCTAGCCAATGAGAGGTTCATTGGAGAACACTGGGGGGAAAAACAAATCACTCCCTTATTTTCTCTGTACATCAATTAAATAGAGGGTTGAAAGACAATGTGTGTTTGTTTCCTTTAAAAACCACAGCATCTAGTAGCTGAACTGAAATTCTAGTCATTTTGTCTGAAGGATCCTGGCCATTTCCCTTTCTTGAGGATCCCTGGTTTTCTGAATCTGCTTCATAACTTGAATTGCTCTTCCTAAACTCTCCCGCAGTCCTGTTCTATAACAAAAAAGCCTCATCTGCCAACTGAGCTGAGTTGAGATTCGGTTACAAGCAGAACTAGATTCTGGAGGTAGATTGAGGTCCCAAAGGAAAGTGTCAACTGTGTATATAACCAGCCAGGCTCCTGAATGCCATGATTTGTGATGGAGAAGAGCACAAAAAATAGGTTGGCGTATTTGTGGTTTCATGGTGAGTGAGGATTATTGTGTTCTAAGCAGCTGATTTTTTGTGGCTGGATCTGCCCACCTTTGGTTTATGCCTGCAGAATTCAGGACAGACAGTCCATTTTTTCATGTTTAGCCAGTAACATTATCATCTTACCAGGCTGATGTTTTTTTTAAATTGCTCGATACATTTTTAACAACCGAGCTGGGGTGTAAAACACAGAAGACAGTCCCTCCTTGGCAACTTGTCCAAGGTCTTATCGCTTCTGCCGAGAATGTGAATTGCAGAAAACCCGGTGGCTATCTTATGTCACCAGGCTGGTGCTGAGCATGTTTGCATGTTCTGCCCTGCCAGATGTTCTGTCTGCTCTTAATCAGCCACTTAGCAGATATCTGCAACAGCTAAAAAGTTCTTCCCCTAATGTTGTTCTCCCTGGGTGCGTACCGGGTGCATCGGAAGATCAAATTAGATCTTGGTATGCAGGAAGGGACGTAGTGGCTCAGTGGCTGTGCTTGTCAATCAGAAAGGTAGGCAGTTCGGAGGTTCGAATCCCTAGCACAGTGTAACGGAGTGAGTTCCTGTTACTTGTCCCAGCTTCTGCCAACCTAGCAGTTCGAAAGCACGTAAAAATGCAAGTAGAAAAATAGGGACCACCTTTGGTGGGAAGGTAACAGCGTACCGTGCACTTTCGGCATTTAGTCATACTGGCCACAGGACCACAGAGACGTCTTCAGACAGTGCTGGCTCTTCAGCTTTGAAACAGAGATGAGCACTGCCCCCTAGAGTTGGGAACAACTAGCACACATGTGCGAGGGGAACTTTTTTCAGTGCCATTGTGAGTCTCAACAGTCACTAAACGAACTGTTAAGTCAAGGACTACCTCTATATACTGCCTTTCCTCCATTCTACAACCTCTGTGGGTGACAAAACAAATGCGGACAGCCATTCACCCAGAGTGACTGATATTTCTATAAATCTGGCTGTAGGGGTGAACTGTATTAATCCAGGGTGATGAAAATCCAGCAGAGTTTCATAGCACCTTTTCTGAGTAACCAATTTCATCGAAAGGCATAAACTTGACCTTTGCGTCTCCTTGCCTCCAGCTCTTCAGTTAATAGATTTGCACCTTGCTGTACACAACATACATCCTGCCAGTTCCAATTATTCACATCAGTTCACAGGGCCATCCTGCGAGGGTAGACTCTTTTAATATAATTTTTAGCAGCAGATACATGCTTTGGGAGCGGTGGCATTTGCATCCCATTTGGTAACTCAGCATGGTGCCGAGCCCTGAATTATGATGGATTACAGTTGGGTGCCACTTTGTCCCAAAAGGGTCCCTCCCCTTCCTTTTCCCCTGTGCCCAAAGCTAGCTAGTTTGAAATGAGCAAGGTGTCTCAATAAAATTCAGTACAACAGTGCACTGCTCGTAATAAAAAGCATATTTTTCAAGACACGCCAGATGCACTTTCAGCTACTAGGTTAAGCCATAATTTAACTGCAACGTCTAGCTTTGTAAAATCAAAAGCCACAGTTTCCAAACAATGTGTTTTCATTGTTCAATAAGATGAAACCAACTATGGTCCATTGTGGTTTATATTACATTCTACAATGCCTGGGTTTAAACACAGCTATAGACAAGCCTGTTGGGTCATATTTTCTTACCAGATCCAGGGAGATCTACCTGCCTCGAAATTACCCCACGTTAAATTGGACAGCACAAAAATCAGGAATTGCTTTGTGCCATAGAATTTTTATTATCTGATAAAATGCTTTGGGATATGTTTTATGTCATCAATGTTTTTTTTTTTTTCAACATTTGCCAAATTTCAATTCCATAGGAGTCAGTGTTCCCAGATTTTGGATGCATTCTGTAAATTAGCCCACTTAAGGCACCTTGGTTTAAAAAATGTTGTCTTATAATGCAACGGTTTACACAGTTAAAGGTAACAGACAGGAGAGTTTTAGTAATATATACATATTAAGCCAAAGGGGGGGAAAATGTGATAATGGTTGTCTGGGGTAAGATGAACAAACACACACAAAATGAAAGCCCTGCCAGTGTGATGAGGTCATAATTTTAATGTGTCTTCTGTGAACCCCCCAAAAACCGGCCCGATTAAATGTTGGTTACATTAATTGTAATCATGGCTAGATCATATCAGCATTAAAATAACCTTCCTCCAAGTACATGTCTCCTCCAGATGTTCAATTCCCAAATCAGCGCTGGAACAGCCAGAAACACTGTAATTCCAGGCACAGTAATCTGAAAACCACCCAATCAGGTTCTTATTTTGCAAACCCAAAAACGGGTTTTAAGTGCAAAGGATAAGATAAAGATATGGTTGGAAAGGATGATAAAACAACGTATTGAGTTAAAACCAGAAATATTTTTGTTGGGGATATTACCTGAAACCTAAAGAGAATACATATTTAATTATTCATATATTAGCTGCAGTTAGAATTGTATTTGCGCAATATTGGAAATGTGAAGGGATTCCTACTGAAGAGAATGGGATTAGGAAAATATTAGAATGTGCAGAAATGAATAGACTAACATTGGCAATTAAGGAAAAAGAACAATCTGACTATGATATGATATGGGAGGTGTTTTATCAATGGTTAGAGAATAAAAAAGGAAATTGGAAATAAAATAAAAGAATAGAAAATGTATGAAGATAGAGATAAGAATAAAATGATCATTGTTAGTAGGCATATGATGAAAATAACTATAATCAATGTTATTATTGTGTTGTATTTGTGCTGATAAACAATGTTATTATTGTATACATAAAAAGAACGTACGTGCCAAATTTCAAGTTTGTAGGCTTTACATTCTAGAGATTTGGTGATGAATGAGTGGTATTTGCTATATATATATTTAAAGTCACAACCCCTGGTATGCCCAAATATGGGAGGAAGGTCACTACTTCCATTCTCTGTCCATCGGCTCGTCATAAGAGACCATCCAGACAGAAACCCAATATTTTTACTGTTGCCTTTGTTACATTTGTGTTGTGTTTGTGCTGATAAATAAATAAAGGGAGACTAGTATAGATCTATTTCAAGCTATTTAGCTCTCATCAGCTAGCCATACCCTTACTGGGATTCGAACCTGGGCTGTATTGCATATTAGGCAGATGTATTAACCACTAAGCCACAGGCTGTCCTCCGTTATCAGCTGAGCCAGGGAGAAAGGTATATATTTAAAGTCACAACCCCTGGTATGCCCAAATGGCATATATTGGTATATATTTAAAGCCCAAACCCCTGGTATGCTTTATTTATCAGCACAAACACAGCACAAATGTAACAAAGGCAACAGGAAAAATATTGGGTTTCTGTCTGGATGGTCTCTTATGACGAGCCGATGGACAGAGAATGGAAGTAGTGACCTTCCTCCCATATTTGGGCATACCAGGGGTTGTGACTTTAAATATATATCTTTCTCCCTGGCTCAGCTGATAACAGAGGACAGCCTGTGGCTTAGTGGTTAATACATCTGCCTAATATGCAATACAGCCCAGGTTCGAATCCCAGTAAGGGTATGGCTAGCTGATGAGAGCTAAATAGCTTGAAATAGATCTATACTAGTCTCCCTTTATTTATTTATCAGCACAAACACAACACACACACACACACACACACACACACACAACTATAAATTAATGGAAAGTGCATGTAAAGGGGGAAATTGTATTTTCATATGTGGAGGGTGATTACGGAGATCAGAGAAGATACACTAGAAGGTATGTTAAGAAGGAAATGACTGGTGGGCTGGCTGCTAAAATAAAGCAACCTCATGGCACACACTTGAAAGTAAATCAGGAAGACTGTAATTGGGGGAGGGGTGTCTGTCTGCCAAGAATGTTTATCAACAGGAAATATGCATTTGTAAAGCTTGTAGAAATTATAGGTAGCTAGAAAGCTGATAAAAGGTAACAAGAATTAGACAACTTGCAGACCTCAGCTAAAAGTTAGAAATAGAGAAGGCCTGCGCCAAATGAAATGTGCATTAGATAATTCCTAGGGCATTCATTAACCAAGGGTTAGGAATGGGATAGCTATAGACCAATAGAACAAATTGTAGAATTATTACTAAAATGTTTATTAGATGATATATCTTGTTATCTCACCTTGTCCCACCTTCTCCTTTAGTGAAAATGTATAAAACTCACTTAATCCTTTGTTCTTGGCCTTTTGACCAGGAACCTTTTTTCTTGGGAGTACTCCAATAAAAAGCAAACAGAAAACCTGCACCTCTTGTCTGGCGTCCATCATTGGCTTCGGCACCAGGCTCAGACCCAAATTGGGGACAAGAAGACTTACAAGATTTAATTGTATAATGCATTATAATTTATGGAAGAATGTTGCAGAGATATTTGCGCCCAGACGACACACTGTTTAAGGAAAGAAAATGTACGTATTTAAAAATGAAAAAATAAAAAGCTTTTACCAAAAAAAGAGGAAAGACTTTATTTAAATATTCCCGTTGTGATTGTTTTCGTGGGTTAGTGGGTCCTTATTCCCCCGTCCCCAAAAAAAATATTTGTACCCAGTTTTGGGTAATTTACCCATATTTGGGAAGCACTGGTCTATTAGAGCGCAGGCTGAGCGCAACAGAGGTCGCCGCCAGGTCACTCCATCCGCGCCAACTGTTTCCCGGCCGCGCTCAAGGGAGCGCTCCCGATCCTGGCGCGCCCCCAACCTTTCAATTGGGACTAAACATCGGCCTGCGCGTTAAGGCTGCAAGCGGCAGGCAGGCGTGCGCAGGCCTTCGCAGTTGGCGGCCGTTGAACCGAACGGGGCTCTGCGTGCGCCTTTGTTGCCTTTCGGCCGCCTGGCTTGCCATTTGCAAAAACGAGGCGCGCAAAAGGCTCCTCCCGCCACCGCCTTCGCCTTGCCCTCCCGAGAGCGGGCTGGCTTTGTCGAAAGGAGGAGCCCCGGCTGTGACGCTGAGACGAGGCTTCTCCAGTCGTAGCAAGGAAGACGGGGACGGCCTGGGGCCGCCTTAAGCCGCCATCCGCATGGATCAGGGCCAGGAGGTGCCGTATGATTTGCGCCGAAGGAATGCTCCGCGACGCGGGCAGCCCGGCAGGTGAGCTTTGCAAGAACGGCGGGGAGGTTGCAAAAAGGGCCGCTCCCGCTGGAAATTGCACTTTTCCCAACTGCCCAGGATCTCTACCGCCATTCCTGGGATTTCTGGGATTGGGATGAGGTGGGAGGGAGGGGTCTTCTACATTGCCCTGGTCTGTTGTCACGTTTCCGTCTCCAAGCCTGGCTTATCCGCTCTTGCTTTCGCTTTCGCTTTGGTGGGGTTCTTTCAAATCACTTTTAAGTCGGATCGGGTTGACTGGCCCTAGAGTGGCCGCAGAGGAAGGTTTGGCTGCCAGTCGCCTTTGCGATGCATCCGACAGGCTCTGGACCCCCGAGGTAAAGATTAGAGGCTGGGGTCTGGGGTGTGTGTGTGTGTTTCGTTGCATTACGATTGCAAATTGATGGCCAAAAGGAAAATTGATTGGACAGGATAATAGCATACATATTTATTAAAATGTGGTCTGCAGGGGGATAAACTATAAGGAGAAAGGTTGTTTAGGGTTCACAAGAGATAAGCCAGATCAATTTGTACTAACAAACTTTTCTTATCAGGAACTAATAGCTTGTTTATCAGTTTAGGGATGTTAAAAGCTAATAAACCTTGAACATCACTTTAAAAGAAAGAATATAATTCAGATTAAAATACAAACTATGTTAGTTAACAAATAACAAGAACCATGTTATTTGCCCCTCAATACCAAGGAAATGTGGTATTTCAGCATCAAGTGGTCGGTTTAGCATTGTGAATTTTTAGGGCAAGCTTCTTTGGTTGCAAGTTTTATTACACGACTTCTTGTTCAGAGTATTATTGAGTTTATCAGAAGGATGTCATCAACATAGATTTTGCTCCTTATTGTTTCCAAAGCGGGGAGGAGCTGTTGAAAGCAAGTTTCTAAGGGTCCCTTCATCTAGGTGGCATGTACCCTTGGGCATGTCTCTACACGTTTTCTATTCAGATCTTGGTTGAATACAAGCTTCTCCTTGCCTGGCTTGTAGAGCAAGCAAGAAATCTTGACCCACACAGATTGTCCGTATGGTGAAAGAAGAATAGCCAGATATTTGAATAAGTAGGATGGCAGGATTTATATACTGCTCATCTTAATTGGGCCATAAGAAAGGCCGAGACCCAAAGAATTGAAGCCTTTGAACTCTGGTGCTGGAGAAGACTCCTGCGAATCCCTTGGACTGCAAGGTGATCAAAGCGATCAGTCCTAGAGGAGATCAACCCTGACTGCTCTTTAGAAGGCCAGAGCCTGAAAATGAAACTCAAATACTTTGGCCACCTAATGAGAAGGAAGGACTCACTGGAGAACAGCCTAATTCTTGATTAAGGGCAAAAGAAGAAGGGGACAAGAGAGAATGAGGAGGCTGGATGGAGTCACAGCAGTAGGTGTGAGCTTAAATGGACTCCAGAAGATGGTAGAGGACAGGAAGGCCAAGAAGAACGTTGTCCATGGGATCGCGATGAGTCGGACACGACTTCGCAACTAACAACAACATGTTAATTTATCATGATTTATTAAATAACTAGATCCATACAGTATAGTGGGCTAAGTAGAAAACTAGATTGGGGAAGTGGTTAAGGTATCAGGCTAGAAATTGGGAGGATGTGAATTCTAGTCCTGCTTTAGAATGGGAAGCTAGCTGGGTCCCCTTAGGCCAGTCACTTTCTCCCAGCTCTAGGAAGAAGGTAACAACTAAATACTTCCCCCCAAAAATTGCCAAGAAAATTGTAGAAACTAATCCAGGCCATTGCCTAAAATAAAAGCTGACTTTTATCCCCCCAATTAATAATAACAAGCAATCATAGTTTTGCGTCTCATTGTTAAGCCAATGTTATTTTGCTTAGATTGATACATCCTCATGGCTAGTACTGTGGTTTTCCCTATCCTCCTCTCCAGATGATGCTGAGTTGAATTGATGCTTCTCGCCATTTTTACAGAAGCTTTTTGACTTTGCTTACGTTTTTCCCCCTAGCTCAGACCCTGATAGCCTGGCCAGCAAGAACAGACCCGATTTATCGTATATAGACCCTTGGATTGTGACTCTTCTGTTGGAGTACAAAGAATCTGTAATCAAAACAGATGCCCAGCTTGGACATGTCCTGAAGGTGGAGTTTCAAACTTATTTATTTATGTTGTCCTTCCTCCCCCTTATTCAACTTTAGGAATGCAGACCTGTCCTGCGTATCCTTGCTTTTTTGGTTTGTTTTTATTTTGCAACAGACTTGACACAGTTCAGAGCAGTTACGGGCTTAACATTTGGGATGTTGAGAGTGTGTCTTGCACGCAACTACAAAAATTGCATAAGGAAGGTTTTTTTAAAATTATAAAATGACTCATGTCATTGGCCTGGCTAATTACAAAATATGGTACCTGTTTACCAAAGGAAACTGGTATCTTATTTCCTGCCGCTTGCTTAACAGCAGTGTTTTTAGACCTGGCTGGGCAATTCTGGAAATTGGTTCACACATCTTAAAGTTGCTAGAGTTGAAAAACATTGCTGTCGATGTCTGGGGAGTTCCTATCTGAGCACCATGTTCCTTCTGTGAAATAACAGCAGCGCCTCTAAACAAAACTCGAGATTGCACTGGGCTATCATCGCTTCTATCTTCCAGTAATTATTATGGAGTCCCCAAGAAGCATCATTGTTGTTAAAGATTGCAAAACTTATTTTTTCTATGCCAAGTTCCTGTACTACTACTTCTGTTTTAAACTAAGATAGACACACATGAAAGAACCCGATAGGCAGCTCAAAGAACTACCTGCAGATATTGTAGTGTCTGAGATACCCTTTGGCCCATCTCTACTTTACACTGATGGAGAATAGTTAGTCCACGTTCCCCAATAAACTTGGTTTCCAAATGTGTTGGTTATGGTGTAATTTTTTTTTTGCCTCTTCCCCAGGTTTTGAACGAGCCAAGGGTTTACCAAGATGCTGACCAGGAACCAGAAACAATCCTACATATTGGAGATGGACTTCACTATATTGAAGTGGTGGTTGCAGGCGAAGCAACTAAAATGACAGAACAGTAAGTTTTACTTTGAATTTATTTTGGATTACAATTCAATATATGAATTTTTACAGCAACCAAAATTTATTTCTCTTCCAAGAACTCTACAATTTTACAAGACCCCTGCATTGCTAGAATCAGAATTTATTGGGATTTATAATTTCATTTTACGATTTATGTGTGCTGTCCATGACCTTTGATGTCTATGCCTTGTTTTGAGTTTAATAGAGATCTTCAAGCAATAGAATAATAAAATGTATTCTTTCCTTTACACACTATTAATGATACCCTAGAAAATTCTAATCTCTACATTTGTAAATCCTTTATTTACTCATTTGTTTCTACTCCTTTATTCTTTTTATTCTCTTTCCTTTTTCATTTACATGTTTCCACTAAAATGTCTGATAAATATGTGTGTATAGGTGGTCCTTGATTTACAATCACAGGTAAGCCCAAATTTTGCGTTGCTAAACATGACAGTTGTTAAGTGAATTTTGCCCCATTTTATGTCCTTTTTACCTCCATCGTTATGTGAATTATGGCAGTTATTAAGTGAATCACATCATTAAGTCAATCTGGCTTCCCTCATTGACTTTTGATCATGTTACCAGGGGGAATGCTGCAATGTCATAAGTGTGAAAACCAGTCGAATCACTTTTTGCAGTGCCATTATAAACAAATGGCTGTAAATCAAGGACTGCCTGTAATATAGCATCCATAAGGATTAATTTATAAATTTTGTGCTTCTACAGAAATTATCATAATTATCTCAAAACCTTCCCCCCCATCACATTTTATCATTCATCTGTAACAAAATATGGCAATCTTGTAGGGATTTGATAATTCCGTATTCAATATTTTTTTTTTAACATCTTTATCAGGAAGCTATATTTGAATAGTCCTTCGGGAATGGGTGGCATACAAGACCAATAAAACTCAAACTCAAACTAGTATTTTGGATTCTGGAATTAACGGTTACGTTTTCTTTTAAAGTTGCCAACTTTTTACATGCAGTTTCAAAGTCATCTTTTCTTGGGAAAATCTATTCTACAAGTTGGTCAAAACAATTTACGAGGAGGTTGGGGGGGGGCTGTAATCCTTTTTTATATGTGCTGACATAGAAAGTTAGACTGTGAAAATGTATGTCGACTTGGTTGATAAAAATTGGATTCCCAGCACTCTAAAGAAGCTTGTGGAGCTTTTTAAATTATGTACAGAATCCTGCCTTTTGCTGATCAATGTGGAAAAATATCAGCTGTACGAGACAGTTTGATACTTTTAAGATTTGCCAATATATTTCTTCCTGTCTATTTCTCAGATCTATGGCTCAGTCTGGATTATCTGGTATTGTTGACCAGTTCATCATCTTGCAGAATTATAGAGTCAACTTTAAAAGAGCAACTAAAATGGTAAGGTGCACAAAATGCTCTCGTTTTAGTGTTTTCTTTGGAGGAGCACATGCTGATAATGCAGTTTGACCCTCTGAAATTTATTGATTTAGAAAATGTATATTGCCGCCTACTCGCACATGATGAATCAAGGCGGCTTACAGGACATAAAAGCATAATATTAAAGAAATAAAAATAATAAAATAATAATGAAATACTAACACATAGTCCTCAACTTAAAATCACATTTGGGAGCAGAATTTATGTTGCTAAGCAAGTTGTTAAGTGTCCAATTTTAAGATTATTTTTTTTTGCCATGGTGGTTAAGCAAATCACTACAGTTGTTAAGCGAATCATGGGTTCATTAAGTGAATCCAATGTCCTTCATTGACTTTGCTTATCAGAAGCTGGCTGGGCAGCTCACATGTGGCGATAATGTGAATTTAGGACACTGTGTCCATTTAAATACAAGCCAGTTGGCAAGCACCTAAATCTTGATCACGTAACTGGGGGGATGCTGCAACTGTTTTAATGCAAGGATTGTTCATAAGTGCCCTTTTTCAGAGACGACATAATTTCAAGCAGTCACTAAATAAATTGGTTGTAAGTCGAGGACAATCCTTATTGTCCTCATGCCATTTTAAAATGCCTATATAGGAAATAGGAAATCAAAATGAGTTTACTGAAGCATATCGTAATTGGGAAAGAAAGACTAATAATGGCTGAAATCATACAGTTTACTAACTCAAACTAGAGTGTTTTTTTTTAAAATAACAGATTTGTAAAAGGTGCTAAGCACTTTTCCTGCGCTGGTGATAATAGTTGGCATTGGAGTGGCATGTCATTTCAATTTAAGAAGCATTAAATTGTAATGATTTACTCTGCAGTCGTGTTGAATTTCAACTTCTCCCTTTTTATCACGCTACAAATTAAAATTCGCTATCAACTTTTGAAAATCACTGGAGGGGCTTAGTTATGGCAGCCAGACTGTAAAATAAAATTAAAAATAAAGAAAAGGGGCCAGACCATAAGGAGGTCTGATTGTGAGATTAAAAAACCCAATTATTAAATCCTCACAACACACAGACAAGCCTGGTTTATAACTCAAAAAGGTTTATTTACAGAAAAATAAAAAGCGTTTCCAAAGGCGGCCTCCAAGCCTTCTCCCAAGTGGATCGAGCACAAGGAGAGCAAAGAATAGCATTCAAACAATACATATATAATAAGGAAAAAAAGGTTTCTTTATTTATTAAATTTATATTAGCTTAGTCTCAACCCTGGGGCCCCTTTGGGCCTGTGGCTCCAGATGTGGGACAAAGCCCATTTTCTGTCAGAATCAAATATTTTTTTATGATTCTCTGACTGTTGTGCCTTTGACTTAATAGTGAGTTTGTGTGTGTGTAAAAACCTTTATGTTAGAAAGCTGCCCTATAGATTTATTCACATATTTATTTATATGTTCATTTGCAGCTGTCCTTTAGTTTTATTTACATTTCAGATATGGTCCCTCAGGGAGGCACCGAGAACCCCCTTAAATGAAAATGTCCTCCTTCCTATCACAATATGTATTTTTTTTAAAAAAAAAATAGTTAAATTGGTTTGCTGCCTATCTGAGGCAATGTGAGGGTGATATCCTGTGAAACGTTTATTTATTTAGCGTATGGCAAGCCTGTCAAATGTCTCTAATACAGTGTTTCTCAACCATGGCAACTTGAAGATGTCCGGACTTCAACTCCCAGAATTCTGCGAATGCTGGCTGGGGAATTCTGGGAGTTGAAGTCCAGACATCTTCAAGTTGCCAAGGTTGAGAAACACTGCTCTAAAAAAGAAACGGGCCTATCTTTGATCAAATTATTTGAGGCTTCTCTCTCTCTTTTTCTCTTGACTTCATTGGCAATTTGCCCTATTTTTGAATCTTGACAGACACTCCTGCAAGTCGAGGGTCACTTTATTCTTTAAAAGGGATAAAATAATTCATCCCCCGCCCCCCCTGTTTGAGGGAGGGAATCCACCTTTTTTGAGGTTTCCCCTCAAAGTAGGCCTGTTGCCAGGCAGAATATATGTATCCTTAAACATGCAGCCTCCGATATTTAACTCGCCAGTGGTTTCTGGCCTGAAATGTAGCTTTTTGTGGCCTTTTTGAAGCCTCCCTGAGGAAACATCTCGGCCGCTTGGCAGCCATTAAAAGCCCTTTTGGGGCTCTGAAAATCTTCCTCCTTGAGGAAAGGAGGACAAAATAGATCCCCACAAAACCCAACTGCTGTTTTTTCTTCCTCTCTCCCAGTGGGGTTTTTGTGAGTTTCGGGAGACTGTTTCCCTCCGAGGAAAACTTTGGATATTCACGAAACCCTCTTTGCCTTTCAAAAGCCACAACGAATCTCTCTCCTGGGGCCTTTTATTGTTTTATTTGTTACTGCCAGAGAGAGGAAGGGGCTTCATTGGGCAGGGCGGGCCCCTAAATGTGGGAACAGGTTGAGGGTCGCTTTTCCAAGCATCAAAATGTCCCCAGTTGATTTTTCTTGCTTCTTTCCTTCATCGAAGACAACAGAGAGAGAAGCCCCTTCCCTTTTGTAGCTTATTCATTTTTATTTTTATTCATTTATTTTATTTTTATTCATTAAGGGTTCATTTTTTTTAGGGCTGGGGGATAATAATTTTAAAGCATCTCATTTGAGCGCCTTCCACTTCTCGAATTCTTCCATTTTTTTTCAGGCCTGGCTCAGGAATTCTGAGGGTGGAAGTCCAGAGATCCTTAAATTGCCATAGTTGCTCAACTCCTGCTTTTAGGGCATTTCTATCTTCATTTCGGTTTGAAAAGTCTCCTAATTGGATCCTTGCCACCTCTTTGTGTATAGCTGGATAGGGCTGAGAATCGGACCGGCCTAAAGTCACCAAGGTCGCTTTGGATCCAAGCGGGGATTTGAACCGGGGTCTCCCCAAGTTCAAATCCCACCCTTTCTAACCATCAATATGTCCTGGATCTTGAATTCCACCTATTGGGTGGAGGCCACCTCAGTTGGAGAATCTGCCTTGCTTTGGTGGTTTTTAATCACTGGCCGTGCTGCTTTCTCTCCCATCATTGAGATCAAGTACAGTGTGAGATTTCTCCTTGAGCATCGTTCATTGTGCTTGTCTTTCACTCTTTTCAGGAAGATTGTCGATTTTATCTCATCCTTGAGTGTTTCCAGGTCATGGCCATGAAGAGAGAGGGGGAAAAAGTGCAAAATTGGTGAGACACACAAGAACACTGATCTTAGTTGTGTAGTTGGGGTATCTACTGGGAAGACGGGGGGGGGGGGGCTAAACTCAAACCCTGAAGATTGCAGAATTGTCTGCATCCCATCCAGCATGCATCCTGTTTTAATCAGGCTTAGAAAATTTAACATAATGAATTCTTTATAAACACTTAACTGCCGCTCAATACCTGCTGTTGTCTGTCGTTGGCTGTCCAACTCTTGCTGTAGAGTTGAGAAGACTTACACATCTAAAAATAGTTAAATTTTGGAAAGAGGAAGGATTGAACATTACAGCAGCACCTAGGTGCCCTTCTGATTTTCAAAAAGCTAAGTTTAGTTAGATTTGATCTTTGGATGAAAGATCGCACACAGGTCCCAAGGATGTCAGTTAAAGATTGGAAACATGTTCTGCCAGAAGACAGCACTTCTGTTTTCTGCCACATAGTTGTGTCCATGGTCACCAGCAGCTGACTTGAACTTGAGAGGGAATTGACTATCATATTTACCTGGGGATTAAAATGGAAGCACTAGGCCCTCAAGAGAACTATTTTTTTTGTAATTATCTGATTCAGTTGCTCTTTATAAGGACACTCCGCTGGGTAGTAGTTTCAGGGATATTTCTTTACCAGATTCCTCCAAACAATGGTAGAGCTGCCTTCACTGGAAAAGCTACATTACATTCAGAAATGTATCTGAATATATCCCGTGTTGAAGTATAGACCAGAGGGAAAACATCAGCATAGGAAATTTTTTATGACAGTTGGTATCACGTCGTAAACTGGTTTAGAATAATGTTTATGTCATAAAATGTTTACCAAATTAATGAGATGCTTGAGGTTCTCCATATGTCAACAATCTGTGTCACTGACCTACTGATTGAATGTAATTTTACTATATGAGTTTTTCTACTGTGATAAAAAAATAACTGAGGATGTTAAATGTCTTTTTATATAGCAATCAGGAGCTGTCAGTCATACAAAAGATAAAGGACCTATGGCAGTAAGTACTTGGTTCTATTCTGTGCACGATCTTAAAATTAGCAGTTTTAAATTTAGGTCTGTTCATAGCAACATTATAAACTTTGTAAAATCTTTCTATGTATCATAGAATATTCCAAGTTCTTCTCACATAAATTTCAATGCATAATCCAAGGACTTTAACTTTTTACTGTATTTGACCTCATTATGCATTATGTGAATGGCAGCCTGCCTTCTCATACTTTGAAAAACAGTAGGACATTTTCTTACTGTGTATTAATAATAATTAATGGATAATTAATGAATAAGTCAATAATAAGCAGGATAGTTCTTGTCTCCAAACATAACAGATTTGTCTTTCTATTTCCCCAAGAAATGCAACATTAGCTGATCCACCAAAACAATTTTAGTTCCATTCTCATGACCAATTAGTAACACATCATAATCTAGGACTCATAATGGCTGTTTGAAATGCCATTTTCATTTTGATTAAAAGGGAAGATAAAGAGATTTTTTTCCATTTAGCACAATGTACAAGTCAAAATGTGGTTTAGCTCTAAGAAGCACCTGGCTATAATTAGTAAACTGTGATTTTAGGGCATAACTTAATGTAAAACCACAGCCAAATTTCATTTATTTGGTTAAGAACTTGGTTTAAATATAGTTTAAAGCAGGCATATCCAACAGGCAGGCCATAGTCCATATGGGGCCCTGGACAGCTAGCAACGCGGCTCCACAAGATACAACAAAAATATTAAAAAATAAAGGAAGTTTGCTATTTATGTAGATAAACTATATTAGATACTTTATATGCAGCCCAAGACAATTCCTCGTCACTCAGTTTGACCCACAAGCCAAAAGATTGGCCGCCTGTGGCTTAAAGCAAAGTACAAAATCAGTCAGCTACATTGATAGCTTGTGTTGGCAGTTGAAATGCACATTGATGTTCAGAGTTGAACATCTTATGTACCATTTTTATTTGCTTATGCTCATACGAGGTGATGATGGATACCCATCCCGATGAGCTGCCATTGAGGAGAGAACAGAAAAATCTCAAAAGTTACATTCTTGGAAGGTTGAGATTGGGTTAGTAGAAGCTTGGAGAAAGCAAAAAGAATTTTCTATAGAGAGATTCATGATGTTAATTGAAGAAGAGGTCTGAAGGCTTGACAAGTTACTGTCATGCTTAACTCTTGATGCAGTTTGATTATATATTTCAGGAAAGGTTTTGCGACGCAGATGTGGTTCAACTCAGGTACGTTAGATTAAATGTTGGCGGCTTTTAAAATGAAATTTAGTGAAAAGGGGGATCAGTATTAAGTGGGTTCCTCTGATTTTCTATGTTATATTTCATTGTAGAACAAATCTTGTTTGTGTTTTATATCTCCCAATAGAGAATTTATTCAGGCCACTTAAAGGCTAAAACATTTATAACAACTCCTTCCTAAATTGTAGTTTTTTCATAACATAACTTTTTCACCTTGTGAGATAACTGTTTACCTTCAGGCCGGAATGGATACAAAAATGATGCCAATGCATTTCTGAAAATGACATTTGATTAAAAAAAATTAGTTTAGAATCGCCAGTCCCATATCAGGATTGTCAACATTGAGGGCAGCATCAGGGTTGTGGTTGACCTCAGGGTGGGCATGGCTGATTGGGACAGGCCAGCTGGGTGGGTGTGGCCAGCTTGATGCCACTCACTGGGCATGGACATCTGAGTGGGCAGTGCCAGACTGCTGGCATGTTTCCTCTTCACACTGGGTAGACCGGGCCAAAGCCATGCTGGCCTGATATTTCCTCTTCGCATTAGGTAGACTGGGCCGAAGCGGCGTGAGCCGGACCCTTACATTTTTCAGGCTGGCCCCACAGGCCACCTCCAGTCTGCAGGCTTTGTGTTTGACACTCCTATTCTATATCATTCAGTCTTAAAGCGAAATGTTATGGGATCTTGCTTGTAAACCTATTGTCTATTTACAATATGTTTTTTCTTGTTCAGGACAAGAATCACAAACGGTTTCCCAAGTATTGAAAGATATAAACCATGATCAGCTGAACAATTTGAAACAAAATGCTAAGGATTGTCTCAACTTATTAGGCACCAGCCAACTGTTGGACTCTGCGCAAGTGGCCATGTATTCAGACACTAAGTGGCAACTGGAACGGAAACAAAATAAGGTTGGTGTTTACACATCTTCTGTGCCCTGGTTATGACACCACAGTTAATTGAAATTGAAGGTAATTCAGTAAATTCCTCTCTGGCGAAGGAATGCATAATGGAAAATTGGGAAACATAAAGAAGGAAATCTGTTAGAATTTATTCCTTATTTATTTATTCATTCATTCATTCCTAACTACAGGAATTACTGTGGTCATATGATTCAAATTTAGGGACTTGGCAACTGGCATGTACAGTTGTGGTGGGTTACGTGATCACTATTTGCAGTCTTCCAAAGGGGCTTTCATCAAGGAAAGCCAATGGGGAGACCTGGATTCTCTTAACAATTGTGTGATTCACTTAATGACCATGGCCCCAAAATTCATAAAATCAGACATGTCTCATTTAACCACAAAGCTCCAGTTCCAATTGTGGTCTTAAATCAAGACTCCCTGAACTAGGCTTTGAGTTCTCAAAAATTATTTTCTATTATTTTTAGAAGATTTAAGATTTAGTTTATTTGTATGCCGCCTTTCTCCGGGAGGGACTCAGGGCGGCGAACAACTCAAGGGGGAAAAAGGGGGAACATAAAAACACAATACACGTAATTAAAATAAACAAGAATCATACAACCATACAAGTCGAGAGGGGAGGGGAACTCATCAACCCCAGGCCTGCTGGCACAGCCAGGTTTTGACGGCTTTCCGGAAGGCCTGGAGAGAGGTGAGGGTCCGAATCTCCGCGGGGAGTTCGTTCCAAAGGGCTGGAGCTGCCACAGAGAAGGCCCTCCCCCGGGTAGTAGCCAGGTGGTATTGGCTGGTGGACGGAACCCGGAGGAGGCCGACCCTGTGTGATCTAACGGGTCTTTGGGAGGTAATTGGCAGCAGGCGGTCTCTCAAGTACCCAGGTCCAATACCATGAAGGGCTTTATAAGTTACGATTAGCACTTTGAAGCGTATCCGGAGACCGATCGGTAGCCAGTGCAGCTTGCGGAGGATAGGTGTAACGTGGGTGTACCGAGGTGCACCCACAATCGCTCGCGCGGCTGCATTCTGGACGAGTTGGAGTCTCCGAATACTCTTCAAGGGCTGCCCCATGTAGAGTGCATTGCAGAAGTATTTTTAGAGTTACTTGATTCCTAGGTTAAGAATGAAAGCAGCAGAAATTGGAAGAACTTTGCATTTGGCTATGAAAGAGCAGCTCAGAATACTTATATATTGTTTAAAGCAGAAATATTTTGATTTCAGATGCACCAAGATACCTTCACAGTTCCTGCTGAATACCTGGTAATCAGTGCAGAAAATGAGGCATCACTTTCCCAGTCCTACATATCAAGTGAGTGCTAGAATCGGGCCAGATTTATGGATGAAAATGGATTGGTTTGGAACCCCCCCCCCCCCCCCCGCGGCAGTATTCCTGATTTCTAACTACAGGTAGTCCGCAACACAATTCATTTAGTGACTGTTCAAAATTCCAAATGCAGCAGTGGTGGGATTTTGTGCGCGTGGCTTGGTGGGTGTGGCAGAGGAAGGCTACTGCAAAATCCCTATTCCCTCCCCACTCCTGGGAGAAGGATACTGCAAAATCTCATTCCCACTCCACTCCAGAGGAAGGATACTGCAAAATTCCCATCCCACTAAACTGCTCTCCAGCTCCATTTATTTGTTGGAGGGCAACAAAAGAAGACCCAGCCGATCAGCTGGGACTCAGGAGGCAGCGAATAGATGGGGGTGGGGCCAGTCAGAGGTGGTATTTGCCGGTTCTCAGAACTACTTGAAATTTCTGCTACCGGTTCCCCAGAACCGGCTGAATACCACCTCTGAACGGCACTGCAAAAAAATGACTTATGACCATTTTTCATACTGATGACCTTTGCAGCAGCCCCATGTTCACATTCAAAATTCTGATGCTCAGCAACTGCTTTGTACTTATGACCGTTGCTGTGTCCGAAGGTTACATGATCCCCTTTTGCAGTCTTTTGACAAGCAAAATCAAGAGGGAAGCCATATTCACTTTAAAACCTTGTTACTAATTGATCAACTGCAGTGATTCACTTAACAATTGTGGCAAGAAAAGTCGTAAAATTGGGCAAAGTTCACCAAATATCTCGCTTAACAACATACATTTTGGGCTCAATTGTGGTCATAGGTCAAGGGCTACCCTGTATACAAGTGTTGTTGAATGTCACAATTGTGGCAAGTAGTGGCATACCTCAGACTTGGAATTGAAGCTGAAATTTTGCTTGCATCTATCCAGCTTTTTATATAAGATGGCTAGACATAAAACTGTAAATGGACTAGGTTTTGAGTTCACAAGATTTTTGTAGTTTTTATTGACTGCTAAGGATTGCCCATCCTGCAGTCTTTAGCATCAAGAGGTATGTATATCTTGTGGATTCAGTTATAGTATCATGTGGATATTTTTTCTTTTGAAAAAATCAAGAATAAAAAGAAAAAGTAAAGAGAATTGGATATACTTGGAAAACAGTGGCTTCTAGCAATTTAGGTAGCTCTCTTAAATCAATGTTGGGTATCACAAATGTATAGACTTAGACTAAAACAAAGGAATTCCCAGGCCCAGTTGGTTAAATTAAGCTATATTGCATTCCTTTTAATTTGTTCCTGAAGCACCTGCAAAGTATGTGTTATTATCTATTTTGGATTCCAACATTGGCTGTTGCAAAGCCACAAATTGAATCCTTAAGTTCACTTGTGTTAGTGATGGTGAACCTTTTTTGGCTGGCGTGCCAAAAGCGGGGGAGCACAGGAGGGGAGTCGTGCAAGGGTGTGCCACACCCATAATGCTATGTGCACAACCCCAGCGCACAAGCACGCACGACCAGCGCTCCCCCCTGTTTTTGGCATGCTTTTTTCGTCCTCCCCAAGCTCCAGAGGCTTTATAGGAGCATGGGAAGGGCGGAAACAGCCTCCCCCCGTCCCGGAGGCCCTCCGGAGGCTTCAGGAGCTTCCCTGAAGCCTCCGGAGTGTGAAAAACCGGCCCTACCTGCAAACCAGAAGTTCAGGAACTGGCTTTTTATGCTGTGGAGACCTCAAGGAAGGCCTCCGGAATGGCCTCAAAAGAAGGCCAAAGTCCGCTGGCCAGCTGACAGGGCAACACCTCGCGTGCCCTGACAAATGGCTCCGCGTGCGACTTGTGGCACACGTGCCATAGGTTCGCCATCATGGATCTAATGTGATACCCTTTGGCAGGGAGTGGGCGCTGATAGCTAAACTCTCCTTTTTCTCAGGTAATCCTCAAGCTGTTCCTGAAGATGATGAAAACGTTCAAGAAGATGATGAGAGCACTGTATCGTTTTTCAGTGGTGAGTAGCATTGGTTGTCTTTTGTGAACTTGCAAGTGCATTTTAAATTTTTTACAAAAAGGAATATTAACCCCAAAGACTTGGGAATCAACATTCAGAAAACTTCTTTAAAAAAAAGGTTTTCACAGAGGTTGATTATCCAAGCCAATCAATATTTTGTAGTTATTATTCGTGTTTGATGTACTTTTTAAATCATATGTACGCCAAAGAAAGCCATTCTGTTTCTGTTCTCATCTTTTTTCTTTTTGTACTTTTATTTTGCTTTTTCCTGATCTTCTGTTTTTTCAATTCTTTTTTTCTGGTTCATTTTCTGGAGATCAGCACCGCCCGCTAGAGTCGGGAACGACTAGCATATATATATATACGAACTTTGGCATGTATGTTCCTCTTGGCTTCTAGGTGTTCACTAAGAAAGGGTTTTTTTGAAATGACCATTAGATCATTAGTATTTCTTATACAGTAATTAACACGATTTGACGCTAGGGAGTTCTACTTCCCCTCCCCACCTGAAAAGAACTCTGTTCCAATTGCCAGTTGACTCACATTCCGTTACCTTAGTTCGAACTGGGGCTCCTTACACTACTAAACATCAGTACCTCACCAAAATGTCTACACCTTCCACCTCTGGAACTGCTTCCGGACTCAAGGCGGCAGGAGCGATATTCCCTTACGTGTTTCAATCACCGACCACCATCATATATAAATTATTAATGCCTAGAACCAACAATAACTTATTTAAAAGACTGAACTTCAAAGTCTGCACAATTGTATCTCCTAGAAAAAAAAGTGACACGGATTGTTGCAGAATGGTATATATAGGCCATTAAGCCTTTAGGGACAGAGTTGCTCAAATATTACATTTTGTCATGCTCCCGTATACAGAGTGTCACATGATTTCCACCTGCCCCTGTTTTTACACTGTGTATCCTGGGTGATGTTTTTAGTTGCATTGACCGCCAGGAGACACCATTCAACCAGGTTCGCTACCGCCTCTTCCAAAGGACCGCAAGTAAAACCTTGAATGTAGGGGGCATGACATAACATGACATCTGTTTCTCTCTCTGAGAGCATAATGGACGACATAAAGTATATGGTATAATGAATAAATATAAAGAGTATAAGAAGATCATATGGTAAGTCAGTTTGGGCTAGTGATTAAGGCACTGAGCCAAAAACCAGGAGAGCCATGAGTTCTAGTCCCATCTTAGACCTGAAAGCCCCTGGGTGACTTTGGGCCATTCAGTCTTTCTCAGCCCAACTCATCTCCCAGGGCTGCTGCTATGGGGAAAATAGGAGGAGGAAGGAGGAAGCAAACAATATTGGGCTTGTGAATCCGGGTATTGTAATACAGACCAGTAACTCTACTTTCAAAACCTAACACTGTTTATGAAGTCTATTCAGAAAACCTTCCTAAATCAGCTTTTGAATGAGCTTAGGTGAATTTACACTATATTGCCAAAGGTATTCGCTCACCCATCCAAATAAGCAGAATCAGGTGTTCCAATCACTTCCGTGGCCACAGGTGTATAAAATCAAGTACCTAGGCATGTAGACAGTTTTGACAAACATTTGTGAAAGAATGGGTTGCTCTCAGGAGCTCAGTGAATTCCAGCTTGGAACTGTGATAGGATGCCACCTGTGCAACAAATCCAGTTGTGAAATTTCCTCACTCCTAAATATTCCACAGTCAACTGTCAGCTGTGTTATAAGAATGTGGAAGTGTTTGGGAACGACAGCAACTTGGCCACGAAGTGGTAGGCCACATAAACATGCCCAACATCAGTGTGTGACCTCACAAATGCGTTTCTGGAGGAATGGTCAAAAATTCCCATAAACACACTCCTGAACCTTGTGGACAGCCTTCCCAGAAGAGTTGAAGCTGTTATAGCTGCAAAGGGTGGGGCGACGTCATATTGAACCCTATGGATTAGGAATGGGATGTCACTTACAGTAAGTTCATATGCGAGTAAAGGCAGGTGAGCGAATACTTTTGCCAATAGAGTGTACTTCCTATTTCTTGAACTCTTCATTCTGAACACAGGTCCATCTGCTTGAGATACTGACAGCATTTGGGTCAGAATGGATTCCTATAATCCTTTGCAATGTTTCAATATTGCTGCTCTTTATGACCTTATTTTGACTTTCTCTGCCTTTTTTAAGGGGGAAGATGTTAATTTGATTTTCTTTCCATAGCAGATTCTGCAAGCTTGGATGGTTCTTTAGAAAACCCCTGGGATGCGGTCCCTGGGATAACCTTGAGCGCCTCCAGTGGTGAGTGAGATCAAAAGCTAACCATCGCCTTTAATGACTATTTTTCCATAACATTAGGAGGAAAACATTACAGGTATTCCTCCACTTACAACCGTTCGTTTAGTGACTGTTCAAAGTTACAACAGCCCTGAAAAAAGTGACTTATAAAATCATGTGATTTATATTCGGATGCTTGGCAACTGACTCACATTTATGACAGTTGCAGTGTCCTGGAGTTACGTGATTCCCGCTTAATGAATTTCTTACTTAACATAAATTTTGGGCTCAATTCTGGTTGTAAGTTGAGGACTCTACTTGTTTCTGCATCCCCCTTGAAAAAACCTGTTAAATCAAGTGTTTAATAGGGGCTATTGGCTTTTACTATTCGTTTCAACACCCTACCCCTTTTCTAGCAACAGGCTAATATATATTTTATTTATAATATAACAATATTTTTCAGAAATTTCATGCAAGAGTAGGAGGGGAACCATTATTAAACATGGCATAGCCAAAACTTTGATGCTGCTCGTGTTTTCTTAAGACCGATAGCCAATTTTGTTTGATTCTAGAATTGAAATCATGTTTAATGAATACGTTACATTGGTTCACCCGCCACACAAACTGAAAGCAAGTGAGCCCATTTTAAAGGTTATCAAAATGTCTGAATCTTAAAATCAAAACAGAAGCAACAAAAAAAAGTCACCAAACAGCCATACCGAACCCTTTGCAAATGAATCTGCACCCCTCGGTTATGTGTCTTACATTGATCTAATCTTCCTTTTATGCTAGCCTTTGTACCTCTGACCGAAATGATGATGAGAATGGAGGTTAAGGTTGCAACACAAAGATCCCAGCAAGTTCCTCAATTCCTAATGAAACGTTTAAATATGGGCAAATTGGATGCAGTAAAATCTCATGCCGTTTAATCTTGAGAAGAGGGCAGGGAGCAATGTTTCGTTTGCAAAGGTGTTCCCTATTTAGATAACCGTCGGCTGCGCTTTGATAAAAGTATGAGAAGCTTCCTAGTGGCGCATTCGTCTTCTTCTTAAAGTTGTTTGTGCGCTAGATGTAGGATATCTGTTTCCAGGTATTGTGGCTCCATGTTACATGTCCCAAAGGTGTTTTTTCAAAAGATGACTGGACTTTATTTTTTTTCCTTGAAGATATTTCACTTCTCATCCAAGAAGCTTCCTTCAGTTCTCAGTGGAAGAAGGCAACGACTGCTTCAGAATTGAAGAAGCTTCTTGGATGAGAAGTGAAATGTCTTCAAGGAAAAAAAATAAAGCCCAGGTGCCTTTTGAAAACACACCTTTGGGACAACCATTACCGTGGTGATTTAGAATCTCCATAGACTTAAAAACAACTGATTTTTTTTTCTCTCTCTTTTTTTTGCACTTTGACAGAAGCTTCTGGCACATCCCACGGCCTTCCCCAGATGCAGCAAATGCTTTTGGCCAGTCCTGCTGAGGAAGCAAACCCAGACTCCAACATTTCACATTTCCTGGAGCCTCGTGATTATATGTTTTGCCCTAGGTCTTATCCCGCCCCACCACCGGACTGTCCGTCACTGTTTCATTATCAGAGCATGGAATTTCTCATCGAACCGGCCAATCCGACACCTGACCTGGTGACGTCAACCACATCAGGCCAGGCCAGGGAATTGGCAGACAGCCTTCCTTGTGGGCAGCTGTTAAATAAATCCCCCCTTCATAATTCTGGGTTTCCTTTTTCTCCTGTTCGTCATTCCAACGAGGACGACTTCTCCTTAGAGCCGGTGTCTGAAAATAGGGAAGATTGTCTGTCCTTTGCCCACAGAGCTAAAGGGATGGCAATTAGGTCGAAATACTTTGAAATGGAGCAAGACACATCAGCTCAAACGATACGGCTGTCAAATAAAGGAGGACCTTCCAAAACGCCCAGTTGTAGTGGTAACAATCTGGAAGATGGAGGGCATTGCTTTACTGAGACTATTACAAAAACTAGTACTCCAAATAGGAGATGTACAAATCAGTACTTTGCCTTGAAATTTTCACGCATCCCCAAGAAAAGGCGGTTGGAGGAGTTTCTGCATGAGCAGTTGCAGCTATCTGCCAGTTGTATAGAGAGACATCTGGAAAAAAGAAGCGAGCAGGAACCAACAGGAATTGTCACCAGGCAATCAAAGCAAACTGGAGTTCAACAAAAGGTAAATCTGCCCTCCGAGGGAAGGAAAATAATAATAAATCTCTCGATAGCTTTGTTTCATGAACCAGAGTCAGAGTGGAATGAGAGGAAATTCCTTTGCAAAAGAAATTCCACTCTTCTCTCTCGGCATAGTTTTGCGTGTATGTTTTGGTTGCCGATATAAATTTATATTGATCAGTAAAACATTGCCGATGCAGGTAATCCTTGACTTTGCCACAATTGAGCCTGGCAAATGACAACCTAGATTTTATCACTTTTTCGAGGTGGTCCTTCAAGTGAACTCATTGTTTACTAAGAATGGAGAATCGGAATAAAACCTTGTTTTTCTGCAAAAACATCAAAAATTGGGGTTGTATGACTACAGGACACCTGCAAATGGCCATAAATGCTGACTGGTTGCAAGCACCCAAAATAACCAGTGAGTAGTTGTCAGATGCAGTTAGTGGGATGCAGTGGGTAAGACACTGAGCTTGTCCATCAGAAAGATCAGTAGTTCGATGGTTCGAATCTTTATCGCCGCATAACTGAGTGAGCTCCCATTACTTGTCCCAGCTTCTGCCAACCTAGCAGTTCGAAAGCATGTAAAAATGCAAGTAGAAAAAATAGGGACCACTTTTGGTGGGAAGGTAACAGCGTTCCGTGCACCTTTGGCGTTTAGTCATGCCAGCCACATGACCACAGAGACATCTTCGGGTTGCGTTGGCTCTTCGGCTTTGAAACAGGTGAGCACCGCCCCCTAGAGTCGGGAACGACCAGCACATAAGTGCGAGAGGAACCTTTACCTTTAGTTGACACAACTTCAGAATAACATCGTAAGTACTTTTTGGGGGGAAGGTGTCTATCATTAATTCAAACAGTCACTGCACCATTGTAGTAAGTTTAGAACTACCTTTAATTATATTTAGTGAGAGACCATAAGGTGGCAATGTTTAACATAAGATTTTCTCATTTGTGGAATGCCAGTCCTCAACCTACGACCACAATTGAGCCCAAAATTTATGTTGCTGAGACATTTGTTAAGTGAATCACTGCAATTGTTGCAGTGCCTAGGTGGCGCAGTGGTTAGAGTGCCGTACTGCAGGCCACATCAGCTGACTGTTATCTGCAGTTCAGCGGTTCGAATCTCACCGGCTCAAGGTTGACTCAGCCCTCCATCCTTCCGAGTTGGGTGAAATGACCCAGACTGTGGGAGCGATATGCTGACTCTGTAAACCGCTTAGAGAGGGCTGAAAGCCCTATGAAGCGGTATATAAGTCTAACTGCTATTGCTATTGCTAATTGTTAAATGAACCTGGTTTCCCCATTGACTTTGCTTGTCAGAAGCGTGCAAAAGGTGATCACATGACCCTGGGGCACTGCAACCATCATAAATATGGACCAGTTGCCAAGCGTCCGAATTTTTATGATGTGACCATGGGGATGCTCTAGTGGTCATAAGTTTGTAAAGCAGCTGTCCCTTTATAACATTGAACGGTCGCTAAATGAGCTGTTGTAAATCGAGGACTACCTTTAGTTGAACTTGGGTGAGCACACTTTGGATACCTGTGGGAAACCATATTGCTGGTTTCTTACTCAACTCCTCCTAAGTCTTCCCTCATCCTCAAATTGTTCCAAAATAGCGATTTAAATATGACTAGAATTTTTAAAAATAACAAGGATTCATTTTGCTTCTCTTTCTCTCTCCCTCTCCCCCCCTCTCTCTTTCACTCTTAGGAGAATGAGGAAGGAGACAGTATTAACCATCTACATAACCCATCTACATCAGAACTCTGCTCTCAAGTGCTGTCTGCAAGGTTAGTTTCTTTCTTAGCTAGTCACACATATCATGGGAAGGGTGCTACATGTGCTGGGCAGGGGTGGTGTTCACTTAACTTCCCTATCGGTTTGCAAATGTGAGCACACACCTTTGCTTCGCTCACACATGCCACATCTGTGCATGCGCTCAGCCTTTCACGTGTGCGCTTTGGCTAAAAAAAAGGCCTAAATGGGATGCCATAGAACCGGGGAGGGTGGGCTGGGCCACCCATGATTTGTGCAAACTTGTCTGAACCGGCAGAATACCACCTCTGGTGCTGGGCCAGAAGAACCATATATTTATGGAGAACAATTTGTGGAGCAACTGCCGCTTTCCATAAAATCATCCTATAAATAACCCCACATTTTCGCTCCTGAGACCTAACACATTTGAATATTTGCTTACCTTCCAGTCTCGTGCTTTCATGTTTCTTGTTTTTGATCTCTAGGATCTCGAGAACGTTACTGGAATGGGCACGCTGGGTTTTCAACAACTCCGAGAAGCAATAAACTTCCCAAAGCTTTTTTGATCTCAGGCTGAGTTACCTAGACATTTTTGTTATTGTTAAACTGTTTGGTGTTTTTTTGTTGTTGTTGTTGTTAATTCTGTTTTTCTGAAGATAAGATATGTTGTTCCGATTTCACATGCAGAAAAGGAAGGATCCCATCACCTTTTCATCTGATTGGATGTCTCCAGCAAAGATTGCTTTGATTTTTTGATAATGAAGATGTGCCACCTGCTAAGTTATGGGGAAGCTGTGTTTTTTTACAGTTGGTTATAAATACAATGCAAAGAAATTTAGCCTTTAAAAGCTGACATATGGAAACTACAGTTCCTAAGCTGGTGTGCTTGCTGGCATGCAAAACCTGTAAATGTATCTGCAATAAGGGATTTACAGGTATTTTAAGGAGTATATCCAGTTTTGAAGTTAGAGAGGATCTGTAGCCTACGTGCCTTTAGAGCTGGTCCATTTTGCTCCCTTAAGAGACTTACACTTTAGATAGAGAAATTTATTCTGTGTTACATGTTGCACAATTCACTTGCACCTTAAATTTCAGGAGTTTGTCCAGAGTTAAATCCACAAAGCATCAGCACGTAGCTAGAACCACATGGTGGTTTTCAATGCAGTGAAGTCTAGAATACAACATTTCATTCATGGGTCTCCTTCCAGTCTGGTTTGTTGTAGTGAGTGAGATTCCAGTAGTAAGCCTACAAACTATGACGACAAATAACTCTCTGATGTTATTCTCCAGCGACAGAATTTATATCCTCATGCTTCTAAAGTGGCAAGTTCCAGTACAGGTTATGCTTGATACTCATGAATCTCTCTTATCTCTGTTACAACATGAAGAAATGGAAGTAATTGCTTCTTGTAGCCTTCATAGTTTAGAATTTTATAAAGAACTTTCTTTGTCTGTTGTCAGTCTGCTATCCATTTCGTTAGATAACTATGCAGGAAAGCAATACTAAAATTTGTAGAGCATTGCAGGAGACACACATATGCTGTGTGTCATTAAGGTAACTTGAGGGTCGCATTGAGAAAGACCATGGAAGAAGGTAAAACGCCCATTATTCTAATAGAAATTCATCTAGTGAAATGCTACACAAATTAAAACATTTCTTGCTTTAAGGGGTGAATGGTTTCTACAACGGTATATATTTGTTAAAAAAAAATTGCCATAAAGTTGTTAAACAATTGTAAGCCAACATCAGTATGCATTAAAATGTTATTTTTAATCATTTTTGTCATTTCCTCCTTTCATTTAATTACAAAATACTTCATATAGCTTACATGCTTGATAAAATGTTTTGAAAATTAAAACAAATTAGGAAAAATACAACAGCACAGCTCTCGATAAAAAATATACCTTGTGTGCCAATTTTCCAAATTCGAGCACAGTCACTCAAACATAGTTTGAAAGTTAAAATAAAATTCTGTGATTCTTTGCTTTAAAATAAGGACCTTAATGTAAATAAGTTGGCTGTTTGTGCTAGAATATTTTTTAAAAGATGCATGCAATAATCACCTGGTACTAGATGGCAGATACCCAAGTACAGTTACAAGGAGCTCAACTCCCACTGAGCGTCTCTTGTGGTTGAGGATGATTGGTAATTGAAACCATTATGCCAAAATGTTATCTGTGTGGAAACAGGTTCGTGTGTATGTGGCGTTGCGCTAGTAGACACTGTTGTGAGAACTCTACATCTGCATATATCCTTCATTTATCTTAACTGTGGTGTGGTTCATAAGTCTTCCTTCTTCTGTCCATCCAAATTCACCGATAGCCGGAAGCAAAAGCTTTTTTTCAGTCTTCCTCAAAGAATGCCTTCAGATGATGGGATTCTGAACTTTCCCCAATGGCCGGAAACGTCTCAACTGAAAGTTAGATAACCTTTCCAGTCCTCTGGAGAATATAACTCACATTAGCTGAGCACCACATATTTTTTCCTTCCAGTGTCTGAAAAAAAGGCTAGTGGTGAAAGTACCAAATGCTCTACGAAAAAGCTGCAATTTTTCTTTTCAGAGTATGTATCTATATTTAACACAGTGTTTAGTTGCAGGCTATCAGTGTGGAGAAATATGTACTTACCCTTTCGTCTATGTGCTAGTGCTTCGGATGTAAGGAGCTTGTAACAAGTTAAGCGATTCATATTGTAAAAACTAACTATTTCCTAGAGCCTCCTTGAAAGCCAATGGATTTAGGGTAAGGTGTTTGCTTTAAGGAGAAGGCCGCAGATCCTGATTCGTGAGACAAGGCTACGGGTTAAGCATCTTCACAATGAGTTTGAACAGAAACACCAAGCTTGGTGTGATGCCACGATCGATGAAAAGTCTTCTCCATTCCTCCCATCTTCTCTGCCACAGCAAAGCACTTCTGAATCTTGGAGCAATGTTAACGGAGCCGAGAGGGGAGGCCTAATCACACCAGAATAAACGAGATGGGAATGACTGCAAATTCGCAGATTTAATCGTGGACAGGAGGAGCTGCCACCTGCTTTGGGTTAACCTGGCTGAAAGCTGCTACGATGCACACTGCGCCTCATATCTTGTTCACACCAAACTTCTTGTTGGTGCCAGCAAATATTGGTTTTGGCATGACAGTATTGTTCCTAGACTGCAAAAGGATGTGGACAGAAGGAAATAAGACCTTAAGGACAAATATGGTGTAGGATAGCAGCGGAGTAAGTTTGCTATGAGAGACATGTACCTGGTTTAACTGAGTGCCTGCTTTTAACTCCCCCCTACAAACCACACACTAGCCTAGTCTCAAACTTCCAAAACATACAATGCAAGGCAAGCAAGTTTAGTGTATGTAAAACAACCCCCATCCCGCCTGCTGGTGGTTCTCTGTTTCTGGCACTATCAAATTTGTCACATCTGGTACCAACTGTACAACTTCTGCTGGAAAAGACCCGTCTCCTGCAGACTTGAGATTTTGGCTTTTCTCACACAAACCGTTAAGAATACTGGGCACTTTGATGAGCGTGTACAAGGATGAAAGATGAAACGGGGCGATCCAGAAAGACGTGCAGGGGATTAGATGCCACTATCCATCACTGGAAATCCCAGTTCTTCCAGCCAAGGAGCTATGGGAGGGCCGGTCCCTTGTTCATCCTTGTACCAAAGAACTTGCACCCTCGCCGCTGGCTGTTGCTTCAAACCGTAAGCCTTCACTCTGTCCTCCTTCAATAGAGCAGCCATCATGCAGAATCATTCAATGCTCGTGTATTGGAGACTTGGAGAGGGGCACAGCAGTTCTTTGGTCTAACGCTGTATTTTGTGCATTCTTTAGAGTTTGTTCTATAGCTTGGGGCAGCTCTTCTGTTTCTTCTCTTGAGTCGGAGTCCACCACATTCTGTTCTTGTGGGGGAGGGCCTAGAAAAAAGTCCCCGCAAATGGTCAACACAACTGGATTGATTGACAACAGCCCAATTCCCAGAAGCAAGGGGACCCCAAGAAATCAGAATTGAGAGAACCTCTTGCAAAGGATGTTTTAATGCTCTTCAAACAACTAAATGGAGGTTGGCTGACCATCATAAGTTCTAGGAGATTCTACCCCTGCTTTGATTATGAGCCGTAGTGGTGCAATGGTTAGAGTGCAGTACTGCAGGCTACTTCTACTGACTGCCAGCTGCCAGCAGTTTGGTAGTTCAAATCTCATCAGGCTCAAGGTTGACACAGCCTTCCATCCTTCCAAGGTGGGTGACATGAGGACCCAGATTGTTGGGGGCAAGAGGCTATGTAAACCGCTTAGGGCTGTAAAAGCGCTGTGAAGCTGTATATAAGTCTAATTGCTAATGCTGTTGCCCATCCATCCATCCATCCATCTATGATGAGCAGTGGTTAGAATGCAGTATTGCAGGCTAACTCTGCCGACTGCCAGCAGTTAAATTCTCACGGCTCAAGGTTGGCTCAGCCTTCCATCCTTCCGAGGTTGGTAAAATGAGATTGTTGGGGGCAAGAGGCTGACTCTGTAAACCGCTTAGAGAGGGCTGTAAAAGCACTGTGAAGAGGTATACAAATCTAAGCGCTATTGCTATTAACAATGATCAATGTAGTCCTGTCCTAAAACTTTGGAATGAATGCGAGAGATGTTTACAATTCAGAAGATGAGTTTATATCTAGGAAGAGTAAAGTTGGGGTACTTCTCTTTCTCTTACCTAGAGAATCCGAGGGTGCAGTCTCCAACAGCAACTTGGGTTTAGTCTTCCATTTCAGAATAGGGGAGCGTTGCAAACAAAGAGGGATTTTTGCATCTGTAAGGAATACAGGCCATGTGAACTAAATCCAGAAAGGACACCTTGCAATCCAGAACAAAAGTATGACCGGCAGTTTTGCTGTGTTTTATTCAGGATGTACGGCAGACAGTGATGTAAACCATGCTTCATCAGAACTGGGGGGGAGGGGGAGAGGGCAAGACACCTCACTTTTACCTGCTCCTGCTTTGAGGCTATAGCAGCAGCTGCAGGCCAGAGCCTGTATGCTTTAGGATACAGTTATATTACTTTGAATTCCTGCACTTTTCTAGGTCTATACCTGAATGAAAATAAACATGCACTACAAAACCTATGTCTTTGTTTCCAGCTATTTATCATGGGTAAATGATGTTTTCCCCAAAATAAGACCCAACGGGAAAATAAACCCTAGCATGATTTTTCAGGGTGCTCGTAATATAAGGCCTACCGCAAAAATAAGCCCCAGTTAAGGTCATCAGCTAGACAGGTGCAATTAGTACCGTATTTCCCCCAAAATAAGACCTAACCAGAAAATAAGCCCTAATGCGTCTTTTGGAGCAAAAAAAATAATATAAAACCCTGTCTTATTTTCGGGAAAACATGGTAGAAGTGAAAAGTTAACATCTTTAAGTTGGATTTGCTTAAGGACTCCATGATTAACTGAACAACTGCCATGGCTCGCTTAACAACCATGGCAAAACTCATAAAAGGGGGCGTGACTCACTTAACCTTTGCTTAGCAATGGAAATTCTGCTATCCACTGTGGTCATAAGTCAAGGACTATCTGTATTTCAGGTTCCTATTATTGTCTGCTCATCTATTATCAACAGGTAATTGTACTTTCTCTTCCCTTCACCTGTCCATCCTTCAGCCTAAAATGCACAAAGGGCAAAGGTGAAAATGAATTGCTCTGCCAATTTATATTCTGTGATACAATAACAATACAAAGTGTCCAACATGTGCCATCATGGCAGTGTCATGTGATGTATCATGACTTCCTCCGTTCGCTAAACCGGGCATGGGTGTGGCCAGCGCATGACGCATCCAGCCCGCGGAGCGCGAGTTTGACAGCCCTGCAATAACCCATAATAAGAATGGCAAATTGAAGTGGCCCAATAGAAATCTTTCCTCTAAAAACAGGGGTCATCAATCTTCAGCTCTGGAGCTGCATGTGGCTCTTTCATTCCTCTACTGCGGCTCCCTGTCACCGGTTGACTTCACAATTGATAGGGTTTTCGACAGGTACAGGAAAAAGGATGCCGTGCTAGGAGGAGACTATGGTGGGGGAACTGGACTTCCAATCGGCTTCAGGATTGACTAGGGGGCTTCCAGTTAGGACCTTTGTGGCTCTTTGAGTGTTTAAGGTTGCCGACCTCTGCTCTAACAGATACCACACTATGGCTCTGCACTGTTCCCGCCCCCCCCACTTCTGATTAAACATCGTAAATTTCCATATTGCCCCTCCCCTCCCCTTTGCATGATTGCAAGGAAGCCATTTCAGGCAATATAGACATTTCTTCTTAAACATTAACAACATCTGAAATGACAGGAAAACATTGACTTGGAAAGGGAATTCTATCCCAGGTTTTCTTTTGAATCAACATTCACCCTCCCCTCGCTTTTTAGAAGTCTTTCAAGAACTTCTTTGTCAGTCTTTACTTACGATGAAGCTCGGCCGCACAAGCCTGCTCCCTGAGCTGCTCTTCATGAACAGACATGGCCCTTCGGTTGACCGCTGGCTTTAGACGAGGCTTGGGTTTGAACTGATTGTCTGAAAAGCGGAAGCAAACAAAATCATAACGGTGGTGCAGGCAAGCATCAATCCGTTGCAGGTAAATAATTTTGGGGGGGCTTCATTTGCAAAACGGACATGGTGGCTCAGTGGCTAAGATGCTGAGCTTGTCAATCAGAAAGGTCGGCGGTTTGAATCCCTAGCACCGCGTAACGGAGTGAGCTCCCGTTACTTGCACCAGCTTCTCCCAACCTAGCAGTTTGAAAGCATGTAAAAATGTATGTAGAAAAATAGGGGCCACTTTTGGTGGGAAGGTAACAGCGTTCCGTGCGCCTTCAGCGTTTAGTCACGCCGGCCACATGGCCACAGAGACGTCTTTCGACAACGCTGACTCTTCGGCTTCGAAATGGAGGTGAGCACCACCCCCTAGAGTCGGGAACAACTAGCACAGATGTGCGAGGGGAACCTTTACCTTTACTTTTGCAAAAAAAATAAAGGTATCCAGCAAATTGAGATATAAAGGAAGTTCCTGACTTAACACAATTGGGAGCGCAATTTCCCATCTGCCAGGCAGTTAAGTGAGTCACGCCTATTTGTACTTAAATATCCGTCCCTGACTTAACGATCACAACTCAGCAAGACAGCGGCTGAGTGAGTTTTGCCCCGTTTTATACTCTTTCTTGCCACAGTGGCTAAGTGAATGGCTGCAGTTGTTAAGTTAGGAACGGGCTGAAGTTGTTGTGAAGTGAAACTGGCTTCCCCACAGACTTCGTCACAAAGCCACAAAAGCCACAGAGTGATGCCATCACTCTGGGACACACTGCAATGGTCAAACTCTCTACATGGGGCAGCCCTTGAAGAGCATTCGGAGACTTCAACTCATCCAGAATGCAGCCGCGCGAGCAATTGTGGGTGTACCTCAATACAACCACGTTACACCTATCCTCCGCGAGCTGCACTGGCTTCCAATTGGTCTCCGGATACGCTTCAAGGTGCTAGTCATTACTTATAAAGCCCTTCATGGTATTGGACCTGGGTACTTGAGAGACTGCCTGCTGCCAATTACCTCCCAAAGACCCATTAGATCGCACAGATTAGGCCTCCTCCGGGTTCCGTCTACTAGCCAATGCCATCTGGCTACAACCCGGGGGAGGGCCTTCTCTGTGGCAGCTCCGGCCCTTTGGAACGAACTCCCCGCAGGGATTCGGACCCTCACCTCTCTCCAGGCCTTCTGAAAAGCCGTTAAAACCTGGCTGTGTCGGCAGGCCTGGGGTTGATGAGTTCCCCTCACCTCTCGATTTGTGTGGCTGTTGGCTATTTTTTAAATGCTTGTCTTGTATTTTTGTGTTCCCTTTCCCGCTTGAGTTGTTCGCCGCCCTGAGTCCCGTTGGGAATAGGGCGGCATATAAATAAAACAAATCTCAATCTCAATCTCTCATACATACATGCCAATTGCCAAACACTCCCGTTTTGGTCATATGACCATGAGGATTTTGTGAGAGTCATACGGGCCATGACAGGTTGTAAGTGCCTTTGCAACCTCAAACAGTCACTAAATAAATGGTTGTATGTTGAGTCAACACACACACACAGAAATATACACACTGCTGCAAATAGCCATAAAGGCATGCTGGTTGCCAAACATTCAAAATGCAGTCCCAATGACCATGGTTTGGGGAAGTAGATGCTGGAACTTCAAAGCCAGGTTGCAAATACAAGTAGTCCTTGATTTACAACAGTCCATTTAGTGACCGTTCAAAGTTACAATGGCACTGAAAAAAGTGACTTATGACCATTTTTTACACTTAGTGATCTTTGTAGCAGCCCCATGATCATGTGAAGCTTGGCAACTGACTCATATTTATGACGGTTGCAGCGACCTTTGGATGAAAATTTGCCAGATTCGCTCAACAACCTTGTTACTAAATGTATCGACTGCAGTGATGCACTCAACAACAGCGGCAACGAAGGTCTCAAAATGGCGGGGGGGGGAAGCTCACTTAACAAACATCTCACCTTTAGCAAGAGAAATTTTGGGCTCTATTGTGGTCATAAGTTGAGGATCACCCATATTTTTGGGGGGAGAGGGGGTGTCGTAGGTTCGGTCGCTAAACAAGCCGTGGTAAGTTGAAAATACGCAGCCTCCGTTTCACCTACCTCCAGCAACCGTGTTCAAGTGAGCAAAGGAATTCTGCAGTTCAACAGATGCCCGTCCTTCGCCCGCATTGCTGGTCCTCCTGAGGGGAAGAGGGGCAGCCGTGCTTCTCCCAGTTCTGGGCAAACTGCTGCTCCAGCTCTCTCTCCCTTTTGGCTCCCGGGCTCCGACCGGGTCCTGATTGACAAAACCTCTTCTTGGCGAAGGGCTGAATTCTGAACACTTGCCCTTAAACTCGGCGTTCAGCTGCTTCCCGAGAACCTTCCACGAAAGTCGGCCCTCAAGGGAGCCGCCGCTTGGCTCCGTACCTGCTCGGCCAATGGGATCCGCAGATCCCGTGCGGACGGAAGGATCTGCAAGAGAAGGGCCTGTGTTCTCAAGCTCATTAAAAAACAACAAGCCCGAATCAACGTTCCCACTTCACCACCTGCATCAGCTTGAGTTGCCCTACCAAAATAACAGATGGAAGGAACCTTGGCGGTCTTCTAGATCAATCCACTGCTCAAGGAAGAGACCCTACACCACATCAGACAAATGGTTGTCCAATCTCTTCTTGAAAACCTCCAGGGATGGAGCTCCCACAACTCCTGGAGGCAAGCTGTTCCACTGCTTAATCATTCTCACTGTCAGGAAATTTCTCCTTATTTCTAGGTTGCTCCTCTCCTTGATGAGTTTCCATCCATTGTTTCTTGTCCTACCCTCAGGTGCCTTGGAAAATAAGTTGACCCCCACTCTTCTTTGTGGCAGCCCCACAGATATTGGAACACTGCTGTCATTTCTACCCAGTTCGTTTTTTTCATTAAACTAGACCAGAGGTCGGCAATCTTAAACACGCAAAGAGCCACAAAGGTCCTAACCAGAACCCCCCCTCCCCCGATTCAATTCTGAAACCGACTGGAAGTCCAGTTCCCCCACCATAGAGTCTCCTCCTAGCGTGGCGTCTTTTTTCCTCTACCTGTCCTAACCAAAAGCCCTATCAATTGTGGAGCCGAGAGGGAGCCGCAGCAGAGGGATGAAAGAGCCACATGCAGCTCCAGAGCCACAGTTGCTAACCGCTGAACCAGATCTACCCAATTCCTGCAACTGTTCTTCATATGTTTTAGCCTCCAGCCCCCTAATAATCCTTGTGGCTCTTCTTTGCACTCTTTGCAGAGTTTTAACACCTGTTTTTGTATGGTGGTGACCAAGATGACCCAAGATACTAGGATGGCTCTACATCCACTGGTGCTGTAGTCATGATGTGTTTCAGCTTTTTAACATCTCTGAAGCTCCAATCAAAATAGGCAAAGGAATCAGTTTGGGGATGGTTGCTGCACATGTGGTTATTTATCTCCCCATTAAACCACAATATCCATCAAGCCCCAAGCATAACACTTAAAAATTATAACACTCTTCCCCCATCCACTGGTCCAATCCTTGATTTCTGGGTTTTGCATATTTGTCTAAGCTCAAATGTCAAATGCTAATCGTTCAGGGAGGGCAGTAGGTTTGGTGGGAACAAATTTTTAATTAAATTGCTTCATTAAAATTGGCATATACATTGACCAGTCTGCCTAAATGGCTCGCATCTATTTTGGGACTGTGGGTTTGCAGGGAAAGGTTCATTAGCAAGCAACTGAACCCACAGGCTTCGCAAAGAAGAGAGAATGAAAAAAATTAGGTACCAAGGAAATGAGATGGTCTGCATCTCCCAAGCTCACCTGTGGATAAGGAGTGTGTTCGTGATTTCAAAGAGCATGGAGGAGATTCTGCAGAACAATCTACGATATCCCCTAAAAACAAAAATCCAACAGTCATATTTCAGGGAGTAGGATGAATCAAGCAAAAGAGAAGAGCGTCTTTGGAAATCTATCTGAAGGCTGATCAAACTAGTAGTTGTCTACATCAACTACATCAGGGGTGTCAAACTCAATTTCATTGAAGGCTGCATCAGAGTTGTGTTGGACCTGGGGGAGGGGGGTGTTGTGTGTGTCTAGGTGTGTGTGGCCATCTCAATATCACTCGTCTCTGGGGCACTTGTGGTGGCTCCGTTTTAGGCTGGGACAGCCTCCTGCAGCGCTCTGCCAGCAAAAACTGGCATGCTCCCCCCCACTCTGAGCTCTGTTTTCGCTGGCAGAGGCATCGCGGGCCGGTCCTTCGCTGTTTCCAGGATGGCCTTGCAGGCCAGATCTGAGCATCCTGTAGCCCCCCGGGCCCTGAATCTGACACCCCTGGTCTACACACAGCTGTTCGCCAAAGGGGATTTTAAAGTTAGCCTGCGCAGCACTTGGGTCATTTGAGAACACAAGCGAGGATTCCGAGGACAGAAAACTGGCATGACTAAACCTTAGTTAGTCTGTATGTGAAGGTATGCTTGGATGTGGCATGGCTATCTTATTAAAGATTAAACCAGTTTGGGTCTAAACAGCGGTGAATTTGAAGGGCCCTTGGTGCTCTCTGTGTTTGCTTATTTTCTTGCAGATGTTTCATTACCCTAACTAGGTAACATCATCAGTGCTAAGGGTGAATAAGTGCTAAGAAGCTCCTTGACTTGATTTCTATAACAATGGGGGAAATGCTGGGAATGAATGAGATTAAAAATAAATACCATCCTATGATTCTTATTCATAGTGCGGAAGAGTGCAGTATATGGGTTTCAACTGATCCCTTGGGTAGATTCCTACAAGCTCATGATATTGTCTTACCCACAAACCACAGCCCATCTGCATCCCAGCACTGCTTAAGATCTGGATTCACGTGGCATGCCTAATAATAAAATCTGTCCTGGGATGTGGCTTTAATGAGATACTGACAGTCCTTGATTTACAACCGTTTTGTTTAACGACCGCTCAAAAGTTACACTGGCCCTGTAATTTGGGTCCATTGCAGCTTAAAAACTTAGAGAAGGCAGGCTTTTCTTGCTAGAAAGTTCATAAGTGGATCTCGTGTTATTGTGGTTGCCCGTTTCAACCCAAAAAGGCACATCAAGGACTCTTTCACTGGGTAGCAGCTGTTTAAGCTTCCAATAAAGCTTGAACTCTAGGTCAGAGTCCCCAACCTTTTGGATCTTAGGGACCACTAAATCTATACTTTTAAATCTCGCGGATCACTAATATGACCTGCCTAATGACCGGCTGGGTGGGCGTGACTAGGTGGTCATGTGAATGGGTGGGCGTGGCCAACTCGATGTCACTCACGTTGAGGGCGCCTTGCCAGCCTCTACTCCCCACTCCTTGCTTCCCTGCCCAGGCTTCTTAAGGCCCCAACAGGAAGCAGTTGCTGGAGCTAAGCAGCCCCCATGAGAAAGAGATGGCAAAACAGCTGGCTCAGTTCAAATCGGATCTGATCAAGAAGGAGGCTCAGCAGAAGCACCTGAGGACTACGAGCATAGGCTTTCCAAGCAGAGGGAAGACCTGTGGGAGTGAAAGGCCAGGTACCGGCGCCTGGAGGCTCAGCAGGCTGAGATGGTCAGCCAGTTCCAGTCCCATTGGAACAAGGCCCTCCGGCACTTTGCCACCAGTGGCGCTTCCTTCCAGCCTTCGCCCAAAGCCCCCCACCAGGAGGCTGAAGCAGACCCCAAGTTGGAAATTCATACTCCCTCCGACCCACACAAAAAGACCCCAGAGGGGGAGACTCTCTGCAGCAACACAAACATTCATTGCAAGTATCCATCCCAGGGGCCGTAGTTTGGGGACCCCTGAATTAGTGCAATATAAAAAAATGTGAATATTTTTTCTGCAGACTACCCAAATTTTAACCAGTTGGTGACTGCTGCTCTAGGTAGTAAAGAGAGGGGGAAAAGAGCATTGATCATTACTCACCGTCAGAACCGGCCTTTTTGATTTCCCCATCTTTGCTCTGTAAAAGAATGCAAAATAATACAAGCACTCAAGGTGGGGGGGCATAGTTTCTAGTAAACGTTTTACTTGTAAAATAAGCTCTATCCAAAACAGGGGCAACGAAGCCCCCACAACTGGGCCTGAAGTGAAGAAGCCCTCAGAGGAAGAAAAGCAAAAACTATACTTTAATTGGACCACGTCGAAAAGATATAAGTGTGGCACTTAAATCAGTTTCTTTATAGAAGTATTTCTAGCAGGACGACCAGATCCTGGAACAGCTTTACTCCCTATGCCATCCGTCCGTTTGGTAAACTCACAAGTTTCGTTTCTCTGACCATGTACAGGTTTACATTCAAACCAGACTGTGTTGTTTCTCTGTGTTGCATATATGTAGCAGAGGTGGGTTCCTACCAGTTCGCACCCATTCGGTAGAACCGGTTCGTCAAATCTACCGAATCAGTTAGAAGAGGTTCCACCAGTGGACCCAGAAAGCAGACCACACCTACAGAAGAGGTTCCAAAATTTTTTGAAAACCACCACTGCCACACACACACACAGAGACAGACAGACTGACACACACACACAGAGAAAGAGAAAGAAAGGAAGAAATAAATAAAGAAAAAAGAAAGAAAGAAAAAGAGTGAGAGAGAAATGAAAGAAAAAAAGAAAAAAGGGAAAGAGTGACAAAAGGAAGGAAAGAGAGAGAGAGAGAGAGAGAGAGAGAACACATGGCCGGCAAGCCACTCCCACCAGGTCACATGGCCGGCAAGCCACTCCCACAAAGGAGGCCACACCCACAGAGTAGGTTCCAAAATTTTTTGAAACCCTCCACTGATATGTAGGTATATGCCAGGGCTGTAATCCTCTGAAGTCTGCTACCGGTTTGATGAGCGTGCTACTGAGTGTGCACTTCGAACGCATGCGCGCCTGAGGAGCGCTCACGCAGCACTAAAAAAAGGAACATTTTGGAGCCTTCCGAGTCTGCAAAGGTAAGTAGAAGAGCGAGGAGGTGGGGGGGATCTGCTGTGCCAGGCAATTCAGATTAGCTAGAAAGCAGGAAATCCAACGATTCTAGCTAATATAAATCGTGTATCACAGCTGATCATCGCCCAGCTGATTGTTGGAAACACCAGTTTGCCTGAACTGGTAGCATTTTTTACTACTGGTTTGGGCAAACCGGTCCAAGCCAGTAGCATTTCACCCCTGGTATATGCATAATTTTGTATTTATTTATTTTGCCATGTTTATGCAGTGTGTATTGGAGATGGGTGACCCTTTGAGAGCTGTATGCAACGCAATTTCATTTTAATGTATGCTGATTAGTGTACATTCAATGTGTCAATAAAGTTCTATTCTATTCTAGCATAACCTTAACTCTTCTGCTATTGTCATTGCCATCCATGAGTGGGATGAGAAAGTGAGGTTAGGTGCGTTATGACATTATTGCACAAATGATATGAATTACAAAACCGACATGTCATTTATATGAGAATGTCATGTCATAAGTGACATCCTTATAGTTATAGCACAGGGGCACCTGGCATGACTTCTACAATGAACTGAGAATAGGTCCACCCAGAACTCTAAGGGTTTCCTGCCTGAACAGGGAGTTGGATTAGAAGACCTCTAAGGTGCCTTTCATCTTCTCTTCTCTTCTCTTCTCTTCTATTCCTGTTATTTCTGTTTCTATTCTATATTCTATTCCTATTCCTATTATTTCTATTCCTATTATTTCTATTTCTATTCTATTCTATATTCTATTCCTATTCCTATTATTTCTATTCCTATTATTTCTATTTCTATTATTTCTATTTCTATTCCATTCCATTTTATATTCTATTCTATACTATTCCTATTATTTCTATTATATTCTATCCTATATTCTATTCCTATTCCTATTATTTCTATTTCTATTCTATTCTATTCTATTCTATATTCTATTCCTATTTCTATTATTTCTATTCCTATTATTTCTATTTCTATTCCATTCCATTTTATATTCTATTCTATACAATTCCTATTATTTCTATTCTATTCTATCCTATATTCTATTCCTATTATTTCTATTCCTATTATTTCTTTTTCTATTCCATTCCATTTTATATTCTATTCTATACTATTCCTATTATTTCTATTCCTATTATTTCTATTTCTATTCATTCCATTTTATATTCTATTCTATTCCTATTATTGCTATTCTATTCTAGTCTACTCTATATTCTATTCCTATTCCTATTATTTCTATTCCTATTATTTCTATTCCTATTATTTCTATTCCTATTATTTCTATTTCTATTCTATTCTGTATTGTTCTTTTATATTATTACATTCAATGCCCGTTTAGTCCAACTTTTTCCTGGAATCAGACAGATCCATGCCCCTCACTGTCTACTTTTTTTTTGCCAAAAGAACCTAATCTTTTCCTAATCTTGGCATCTTCTAGCACAGAGTTCTGCATATTGGCAGTGCAGCACGACTGAAGGCTCTGGGTAGGCCAGGCTGATCTGGAATAATCCTGCCAGCTCATATGCATGAACGAACTCCTCAGGAAGCCCTCGGCTCAGGAAAGTGGCATATCAGTCAACCAAGAGGTTACAATAGAAGGTTATTTTGGAACATTTGCTTCCATAACAACCCACAGGAAAACATTTCTTCCATTTGCCCGACTGGCAAATGGAAACCTTTCAGAATTGGTACTGCGTCATCTTAAGTCCTAGTCTCGTTGGTGGGGTTTTACTTCCTGGAAAGGGAACTGCCCCAACTCAGAAAGCTTAAACTGCCCAAAGAGCTGCTGATTCTGTTCCTCAGAGGAATTATTGACTCTGTCATCTGCACCTCTGTAACTGTCTGGTTTGGCTCTGCAACCCAACAAGACAGACACAACTTCAACGGATAATTAGAACTGCAGAAAAAACAATTACTACCAATCTGCCTTCCATTGAGGACCTGTATATTGTACAATCAAAAAGAGGGCTATGAAAATATCTACAGATCCCTTACATCCAGGAGATAAATTGTTTCAACTCCTACCCTCAAAACGATGCTATAGAGAATTGCACACCAGAACAACTAGACACAAGGACAGTTTTTTTCCTTGAATGCCATCACTCTGCTAAACAACTAATTCCCACAATACTGTCCAATAATTTACTAAGACTGTATTACTATTATTCTTCTCTTCCTTCCTAGTATCTGCCTCTCCCCACTTATGACTATAACAGGGGGGGGGTTCTGGATCGCTTTGCAACCAGTACGGTTACAACGGGCCTGGCGTCCTCCACATGAACGCCCACGACGGGCGTGCACACATGTGCAGTGCACGCAGGCATCTTACCTTCCAGCGACGCCTCTGCAAGCCTCCGTGATGCACCAGCTGCTCTGCGGAGCATCGCACAGGCACTGTATGCGCCATGCACGTGTGCGTAAGTGTCAAAGGAGTACAGGCAGGCAGGTGGGCCCTCTGGAACACCGTACCGGAACGATACCTGGTGCTCCGGGCAGGCTCTGGTATGCCCGTAGCGGGGCATACTACCTGCAACCCACAACTGGACTATAATCATGTTTCTTGTATCTTTCAATTTATATTGTTTTATTTAGTTTCCTAGTATGATTTGATAGCTTATGATAACTTATGACTATCACTAAGTGTTGTATCTTTTTATTCTTCATGAATGTATTTTTTTCTCCTTATGTACACTGAGAGCATCTGCACCAAAGACAAATTCCTTGTGTGTCCAACCACAGTTTTTGTTTTTAAAGTACAGAGAGCTCAGGTTGATGCAGTGGTTAAGGCACCAGGCTACAAACCGGGAGACAGTGAGTTCTCGCCTTGTTTAGGCGAATGTCCAATATTCTGTGGCTTACCTGTTTCTTTTTGCCTTCAGAAGACAACACCTTGGTGACCCCAATCCGATGCAGCATGACATGGACACGCTGTTCGAAGGAATTGGGCAGCTCACCATCGCTCTTCTCAAAGGACCGCTTCTGTAGGACAAAACATTGAAAGTTAACACCCTCCCCATAATCAATATGACTTTGATTCACATATCAGAAGCCGTAGTTACATCACAGCCACTAATATAACTGCCACACTGGATTTTATTTTATTTTTTACATTTTACGGGGAGGTCTTTTTTGAAATCATCCCTCTGGGATTCTGCTACAGGCACAGACAAGCCAAAGTAGGGTTTATTGGTGGTCTCTGAACTGGGTAGTTTTCTTGCAGACGTTTCACTACCTAAACCAGGTAACATCATCAGTGTTAGTGCTAGTGACTAGCACGGCTGACGTTAACTAGTTTGAGTAAAGAAACAGCTGCAAGAAAACAACCAAAGCAGGACAGAACCAAGGAGCCCTCATTGCAACATTGAGCTACAAATATTCTCCTTTTTAAGTCAAAGTAGAATGAGGTGCCTTTTTTTTTCACAAACCATCATTGCTGCCATCCAGATAACATTCAGCTCCATCCACTTTTGTTCCCTGTTTTGAGACACCAAGAAATGTCATTTTTCTGTTTCTACAGAAGAGCATTGTTCAGTAAACTGGGAGCTGCTATCACCAAACCTGCTGCTTCCTAAGACATGACCAGGCAGGGAAGGCAATTCCCCTACAATACAGCTCCTCCATAAAACAAACAATTATCATCTCAGGATAATTGCCTAAATATTGTTGCTTGTCCACATGGTCTCCTCCACCCACAGCCAGAAGACAAACACCCTCAAAAGGACACATTCCAGCGACTCCCAAGTAACCACCACAGAAAACCGTAGGCTCAGCGAAGTTCAGTTGGGTTGGTTGGCGAATCTACCAAGTTCTCATTGACAAGTCCGCTCTGCCAAAAACTTTCCTACTTTCCATTTTTTAGAGAACACGGACTCTTCATGTGCTAAGCAGAGACGATCACTCCAGGGCATCTTCTGAAGGCTGTCAACCCTGCCTTGTTGAATAAGAAGCCTCCTTGAGTCCCCCACCTTGAGTTCCATGGGTGGAAGGAAAGAGGAACAGATAACTGCAGAGCTACCGATGACGACATCCAAGAAGAGACTCACCTTCTCATGCCTGACACCAAGTCCCTCTGTCTCTTCTCCAGACAAGAGTATCAAGGACTGAGACTTCCCTTCTCGGGAGTACTTGGGCCTGGCCCTTCGTGCACTATCCGGGGTCTGGCTTTGTTCCAGATAGCCTCTGTTCTCTCCAGCCAGCCCCCCTTCCTCAGATTTGCTTAGCGCTTTGGCCGAATCGCTGGCTTTGCTGGGGGTCCTTAAAATGTCACTGAGCATCAGCTTCCTGCCCCTTGCTGGTGAAGGACTACCCTCGGAGTCTTTCTCGGACTTGGGCCCCCGACTTGACTTTGGCTTCTTGAAGGCAAAGAAGTGTCCGATTTTCTTTTTCAAGGTCCGAGAACCAGAAGAGGGCGATGCGACTGCCGTGGGAGAGGTTTCCGAGGAAGTAGGACTGCGGGAAGGAAAGGAAGCATGGGATTACTTGCAATGTTATTATTTTGTTCAAAGATTTTTTTAAATTTTTTTTATTCTCTTACATATCATTTTAAGTATACATTCACATAATTGTTATTCTTCTTTACATTTGTCATTCTTATACATTTATTATCTGTATAATAAATCTTATTATTTCTTATTCTCTTACCTTCGTTAGTCTACCTTAGTTATGTTTCCCACTTTTATATCTCATTTTTTAATATATATGTATATATTTAATATTTTCTTTTCTGTTTTCCTTTCATCCCCAGAATTACTTGCAATATTATATGGGGTGGGGAGAATGAATCAAGAGGTTAAGTAGCTGGGTCACCCTTGTCAAAAATATGCCCATAAGGCTTTGGATGTACTATTTGGAAGAAGAATAAGATTGGTACTAATATGATCAACCTATATCTAATAGGGGGTTCTGAGCTAGGCTTCCCAAAAAAGCACGAGGCAGAGTCCTGGTCCTGACAAAACCCCTTTTATTAAACAAATGTGAATTCCTCACATTCAGCAAGGCCTGGTAAACAGTCTTTCAAAGGAGTATTTGTGACTACAGACCTTATCTATCTTGGAAAGCTGCCATGTAAATATTTTCCAAATGAGGTGCTGGGCCAGGAAAGGCTCGGCACAGAGCCTCTGATCTTCACACTCCTGAAATGAATCTAACGACTGACTGAACGAATTGTTTCCTGCAAAAGCCCACTCCCCTTTCGCTCTTCTTTTATTTCCTGTGAGAGCGGCCAATAACCTTCCACCTGGGACTTTACTCCCAAGTCAACCCTGATTTCTGAGCTGTTTTTTTCTTCTGGAAGCTCTGCGCATGCGCACACTGGGAACAAATTGCAGCTGTTCCTCTGCCTCACTGCTGTCTAGCTCCGAATGCAGCTGAGAATTGCCAGACGGCCTCGGCCACCTCTCTGCCCCCGATTCAGAGCCCTCGTTCAAACCTTCCCCAGCCTCCAGGACTGGCCCATACTCCTCCCCAACCTCCCCACTGTCCGACTCTGCTGCCAGTTCCGCTGGCCACTGGTAGGCCACAACACAGGGATTAGAACATAGAATACAAAATCTTCGGGTTGGAAGGCCCTTGAAGATCTTCTAATCCAACCCTACATTTCTATTCATAAAAGCCTAGGTGGTGGGGGGATAGGCATTAAGGAGACTAGCCTTGAGTCCATAGCCCCAAAACACAGTTTACTACTTTTACAGTAGAAGCCAGGCAAACTGCTCTGCTTGTTCCATTATATGGCTTGATACTGTCACTATTCATTGGGAAACAGGTTTTTTGAGTTGGACCTAACTCATTTATGACTATGCAGGGATTCTAGGCTGATCTCCCTTTTTACTCCGCCCTAGTTCCTGCCATCCTTTCTCCTACATCAAAGGACTTCAACCATAACAACATCTATCATCCGCATTCTATGGTGACAAGCCTTGTTTTTACCTGATCATGGCGGGCTGGGGAACTCTGGAAGTCGAACTCCACATGTCTTAATGTTGACAAGGTTGGACACCCCTGATCTAAATATTGTTTTGGTTGAAGCTCTTCCTCCTATGCCTCAAAGTTACCCCTTCTTCCCCATCCCCTGTTCTGTGGAAAGTCCCCATCTTTGCCTACCTCCCCGTTTATCACTTGTTGGAAATGCCTCAACGGAGTCTTTACTTACAGTAAATATTCATGGATCACCTTCTTGGTGAAGAATTCATCTAAGCCTTCATCCAACCTGGCAATGCTTCTGTCTTCTGTGTTCTCACGCACAGGCGGCTGAACCTAGAAGAAGAATCATCGTTACGTTTCCTCCATTTAGGGCTCTTGGGATATTTTAGGGAAGCAACATAGAAGATACATGGAATAGCACTTTCCATCACACCAATCTGCACCCGTTGTGAATGGCGAAAGGATGAGGAAGGTCAGCATCATAGGTGGTATTCAGCTGGTTCTCTCTGGTTCGGGCGAACTGGTAGCAGCAGCTGTGGGAGGCTCTTCCCCCCCGCCCCCGATGTAATGCACGAGCACTGTGCTCGCGCAGAAGGTGGTGCCCATGCACCAACACGCCACGTGTACTTCAGAGGTGGGTTCCTGCCAGTTCGCACCAGTTCGGTAGAACCGGTTCGTCAAATCTACTGAACCGGTTAGAAGAGGTTCCATCAGTGGACCCGGAAAGCAGGACACACCTACAGAAGAGGTTCCAAATTTTTTTGAAACCCAACACTGACACACAGACAGACAGACAGACAGACAGACTCACAGAGAGAACGAGAAAGAAAGGAAGAAAGAAATAAAAAAAGAAAAAGTGAGAGAGAGATGAAAGAAAAAAAGGAAAAAGGGTCAGAGAGACAAAAGGAAGGAGAGAGAGAGAGAGAGAGAGAGAGAGAGAAAGAAAGAAAGAAAGAAAGAAAGAAAGAAAGAAAGAAAGAAAGAAAGAAAGAAAGAAAACACGTGGCCGGCAAGCCACTCCCTCCAGGTCACATGGCTGGCAAGCCACTCCCACAAAGGAGGCCACACCCACAGAGTAGGTTTGAAATTTTTTTGAAACCCACCACTGGTGCACTCACATTTGCGAACTGGTAGGGAAGGTAAGTGAATCCCATCGCTGGTCAGCATGGGTAAGGGATAACAGAATAAAATAATGCTAAAGTTTAAACCTTACGTGAGCATTTGACCACAGACCAAGAAAAACAGCTTGTCAAGGTTCTTGGTAAGTGCTGAATGAAACGTGAATGTCATTTGTTTGGTTCCTAAACTAAATGACATTTTACTTGCATCAATCATATCATAACTGTGAGAGGGATCTTGGAGTCCTAGTGGGCAACCATTTAAATATGAGCCAGCAGTTCTAGGCTGTATAAAGAAAGGGATAGATTCAAGATCACATGAAGTGTTATAATGCCTTTATAAGGCCACACCTGGAATCTTGCATCCAGTTTTGGTTGCCACGATGTAGAAAAGATGTTGAGACTCTAGAAAGAGTGCAGAGAAGAGCAACAAAGAGGATTAGGGGACTGGAAACTAAAACATATGAAGAACAATTGCAGGAACTGGGTATGTCTAGTTTAATGAATAGAAGGACTAGTGGAGACATGATAGCAGTCTTCCAATATCTCAGGGGTTGCCACAAAGAAGAGGGAGTCAAACTATTCTCCAAAGCACCTGAGTGTAGAACAAGAAGCAATGGGTGGAAACTAATCAAGGAGAGAAGCAACTTAGAACTGAGGAAAAATTTCAGTTAGAACAGTTAGACAGTTAGAACAATTAATCAGTGGAACAGAAGTTGCCTCCAGAAGTTGTGAATGCTCCAACACTGGAGGTTTTTAAGAAGATGTTGGATAGCCGTTTGTCTGAAACGGTGTAGGGTTTCCTGCCTCCTGGACTAGAAGACCTCCAAGGTCCCTTCCAACTCTGCTGTTGTATTATTGTATTGTATGGTTGATGCAAGTAAAATGTTAAATATTACACAAGCTGCTAAAATTTTAAAAAATGTACTAGTCAAGTGGACTCTGTAGACTAGTTTATGTAAACAGTACACAGCCCCAGGAACTAAAGGTCCCCGTTCAGTGGGATTTTTGCATGACTGTATTATGTGGCATAAATCCAAGCCACGCTAAAGTCCTATTAAAATCAATAAGACATAAATTAATTCTGACAACCTGCTGCATTGATTTCAGCAATAATTCAGCGTCATTTGGGTCACCAACTACAGCCACAAAGGACACAGCGCTAGGCAATTAAAATAGGTCTCCGTATCAACATCGCCTAGTGGGAGAAGATGTTCACAACCATGAATTTATAAATGCATATAGTACAAAGGTGGAGGCAGATATTTCTCTCTCTGGGCAGACTGAGAATATATCTGCTGAACAAACTCCGCATTGGCGACAGGAAAGGCATCGGGCCATTCAAACACTCTGCTAGCTCCATTGCCCTGACTCTACCCCGCAAGGGATTATGGGGTCCTTAAAAGGTGAAGAACTCTCTCATTTTATCTCTCTCTCCCTCCCTCTCTACCACACTCTCTCTCACACACACACACTTCAGATCATGTTCTATCATTGTTTCCTTCCATGGATATCTGCAGAGGATGTTCTGAGCTTTATAACTTCTCTGGCAACCCAGATTGTCTCTAATTAAAAAAAAAATCAGCACACACAGGAGGCGTTGGCTATTTTCCCAAGTTTGATGCCAATTTGAGCCTCCCTGAAATTACACCACAGACGGACGTTCACCCTTGTGAATTAAAGGAGTATCTACACAGACTTGTCATCTGACTGCAAAAAAAAAAAAAACCACCACCACAGAAAACCAAAGGAGGCTGTCATATTCCCCGAGAGCTTATTTTTAACTAGAAATCTTAGGGAAATAAATTTTAATTCTGCATATGGTTGAGGCATCAGGAGATGTATGGCGACAGGTGGAGAGTTTTAACAAGTTTGACACCTCCATGAAATTGGAGCTCTTGTGAACAAGAAGGGTAGTGAAGGTTGGCGCGCCTCCTTCCAAACTTACTCGTCCCAGGAGGAACGTAAGGACTTCACAACATCACCTCTCCTTCTGAATCATTTAAAACGATACAACGCTTTGCTTGGGTCAGGCCTGATGCCATCAGCCAAAGTGGACTAGAAGCACCATACAACCTTGAGTTGACAGTGATTTCATACCCTGATGGTTTATTTGCAGAGATCCGCGATTCGGTTCCAATGAGAAAGACCAGATCGAAGGAAAAGATACTTGACTGAGGCTCTCAACATCCCAGTAGTAGAAAATGGCAGGCTACCTTAATTCAAGTCTGTCTCCGTACAAGTCAGATTCTCATGATTATAAGTTGCTTATAGTACATTAGCTGGTACTATTTTAGATGCAAGGCTACCAATAAAGGAGAATATTTTGTAGCGCAGGGTTGAAATGAGGGGTCGTCCTTGATGGTCTCTGAACTTGCTTGTTTCCTTGCAGACATTTCATTACCCTAACTACGTAACATCATCAGACTAGGACTGATGATGTTACCTAGTTAGGGTAATGAAGCGTCTTCAAGAAAACAAGAAGCTCAGAGACCACCAAGGACCTCTCAGATCTAAGGCTAATTTATCCAGGACACAGGAACAAATCTGGATAATTTGTTCAAGTGTCCAACTCTCAGATATGAATATCTGATCACTACAGACATTTTATCTGTCTGTCTGTCTATCTATCTATCTATCTATCTATCTATCTATCTATCATCTATCTATCTATCTATCTATCTATCTATCTATCTATCTATCATCTATCTACCTACCTACCTACCTACCTACCTACCCACTACCTGCCTACCTATCATCTATCTATCTATCTATCTATCTATCTATCTATCTATCTATCTATCTATCTATCTATCTATCATCTATCTATCTATCTATCTATCTATCTATCTATCTATCATCTATCTATCTATCTATCTATCTATCTATCTATCTATCTATCATCTATCATCTATCATCTATCATCTATCTATCTACACACACACACATACATGAAACCACATGAAAAAGCCCTTATGTTCATGTATGTAGGTACAGTGCTAAAGGAGAGAAAATGAATATATTTGGACAGAAATGTGGAGACTTCAGCATTCAGATATGTCCACCTGCCTATCATGTGTATATGGAAGTATATCGACAAGATACTTATTTTGCTGGAAATTTTTGTATTTCATTTCTAATGGGTCACGGTGAATAATTGATTGACACAATTACTTCAATTGTTTCATTACCATACTGGTGACTCCCCTGTTAAATAATTAAATTCTTCCTTCACTTCAGTCCATTCCAATGGATTCAAAAAGACAAATGAATATGGTAACAAGTTTGGTCCCCAAGCCTTAAATCACCATGCATCTTGAAATGTTACTTCTCAGAAAGAAATGATTGTGATTGGTGGTTGCTTGTGCATTGGCATGGAACTTAGTTCCCTTAGTAAATGAGGATGAGGTACACCATGTTTTCCCCTCTGACTTAACACCTATTAATTATTAGATGCGATTCAGTCATTCCTTTCCTTTATTCCACTGGTTTTCTGATGTAGAAGCCCTTTCAAGTTATGAGATCAGCGGTACTCACCAAACTATATAATAAGTCAGGTTTGCAAATTGCAACGGCCTCCAACTGATTCCCACTTTTAGCACAGATAATTTGCATAACCAAAAGGCCTATTAATGGATCAGACTCATTAATGTTGATTCAGGGAACATATATAGGGAACTACAGTATCCAATTTATTGTACATCTCTCTTTCTGCATGCAATACTTCCTTTGCCTTCTTTGATAAACTTAGACATTATCCTTGCATCTCCTCTTAGTAGATATTCATGGGTGTAAGAGCAAAGAGGAATCATCTGGACCAACCAAAAATGAATAACCATTGTTGCTTTTGGGAATATCATTGACAAGTTCATTTCAACTGAAATATGGAACTTCTCAATACTTGCTTTGGCTACTATGGCTAATGGACGACTATCAATCTATCATGCATAATATAGTTTGACCAAGAAACAATCCACAATTTAGTCATCCTAACAGAGACTATCAACAAGCTGCCTTCCATTAAGTGAGATCCAAACTGTCAACAGAGCTGATGTGAGCTCTCGAGGGTTTGGCCCATGATTATTCACGTCCATCTAAAAATGACAAGAATGGAATCAGAACTTTCTACAAGAGAAGGGACGCGGTGGCTCAATGGCTAAGATGCCGAGCTTGTCGATCAGAAAGGAAGGAAGCGGTTCGAATCCCTAGCTCCGCGAAACCGAGTGAACTCCTGTTACTTGTCCCAGCTTCTGCCAACCCAGCAGTTCGAAAGCACATAAAAATGCATGTAGAAAAATAGGGACCACCTTAGGTGGAAAGGTAACAGCATTCCATGCGCCTTCAGCCTTTAGTCATGCCGGCCACATGACCATGGAGACATCTTCGGACAGCGCTGGCTCTTTGGCATCTGAAATGGAGATGAGCACCACCCCTAGAGTCGGGAACGATTAGCATGCATGTGCAAGGGGAACCTTTACCTTTATAACAGAAGGACGCACTAAATAATGAATCATTGCTCGCTCCTATAAAACGCTTACTCTACAAGAATGCAACCCACCCTTAAACAACTGTGCTGCTAAGAAGCTCCTTGCAAATTCCATACAGTACGTTAAAAGGATAAGTTGTAAGCAGTGATACACCAAACAGGTTGAGATTACAGTATTGAACATTGATCTGAACATGTGGAAACGTTACAAAAATGATGCTCTATTAACAACGGTGGAGATTAACCCAACATGCATATATTCCTATATTGGCTGAGCAGTGAACTTGAACTGAAAGCCACTTTTGCTGGCCGCAAGCTGTCAAGAGTCTGTCTCACGGCACAGAATAATTTGCCATGTATAAGCATTTATTCTACATTTGTATAATATGCTGTACGTCTATCCAACACCAAACACATACATATGCTACATTAAATCAGCATCTTGAGCTCTGGTTAGTGAACGCGGGATTTTAATCGGTGAATCTTGGAGTTCTAGTGAACAGTTAAGTAGATCCTGAAATCTGCTCATCTCTTTGCTTAACTGAAACCAGGGGGGAAATAATATGATACGTGCATTTTGCACACATATGCCGTCCGAACACAAGGACTATGTACAACCCACCCAAGTCCATTCTCCAAAAGTCAGAAGTTGCTTAGAGTAGAGTTTGTCAAGAGTTGGGATGAAACTCTTAAGACATGGTTAGACATGACATATACACAGCAGATCCAAGGTACAATTGTATGATTGCTTAGAAATAATTAAGGTCAACCGATATCAAGCAGATAACCTAATACAGGTCCAGGCAAGCCTTTTTACATTTTTTGCAGAAGGGATTCTTCTCTTCTTTAGACCAGAGACCTGGTAGTATTAGGGATGTGTTAAAGTTGTCTGTCTTTTACTGATCGTTGTTGTTAAATTTGGAGTCATGTAGTGTTGGGGAGGAAATGAAATTTTAAAGTCAAACAAGATGCTAAGTCTAGCGAAGGCTTAGCGTATCTATTTTGCTTCCTACTATATTAGAAATAGCTCAAAAATTCTGCTATCAATCCTTGGTAAGATGATTCGGTCAGGCTTGCTCACTCCCACCCTAATAAGTGGGAGTGGGATTGCAAATATCACGTTATTAATTAAGCAATTAACCAGATTTATGTGCCCACCCAGTCAAAGGCTCACTGAGATAAAAGCTAACCTGAAAAATGCAAATCAGATGCATGAAGAAGGTTACAAAAAAAATCCTAGCACAAAAAATAAACAACACTCATCCTCAGCATTTATTGCTTATATTTTGAAGGTATCCTTTTGGGGTTTTTAAAAGAGCTTTATGGAGTTCTGGATGCTAATTTCTGGTATTTCAGGAGTGGGGAAGGTTGTTGAATATTTCAACACATTTGCATTTTAATGGAGTTAAAAAAAACGTGTTACTTTGAAAAGTGCTGAAAAACTGGAGCAGGGGAAGAAAATCAGCCCAGGATTTGTAATACACCCCTTTCTGCTCACTTCTCCTACATTGCTTCCGGGATGGATCTTACAAGAGGCCCCGGAATATTCATGGCAGGGGAGAGGTATATCCGTTGTAGAGGAAAAAGGAAAAACAAACCATGCATTTTGGTGTCTTCTGTTTTCATTTCCTACAGTCACTATTTTTTAAACGGATGCCCCTTGGAATCAAGGATGATGCTCAGAGTCTGAACTCCAAAGTTCAATTCATATTCTGCAGATTTCTAGAGGTAATCAATAATTATGTCCTAATTGGATAATTAATAAGCTCTTTCCTTCCCCCCACCCCCCCCCCCCGCTTCCGCCTAGCGCTGGTCACTTTGCAACTGGATTGAGATTTTATTAAGAGGCATGATCAGAAAGAGTTAGGAGCCTTCCCTTCAAGACTGCAATGATTAATTAGCAGCAATAATAGTAATAACAACAACAACAACAACAACAACAACTAGGACGCTGGGGCAATCCGTATCAACCATTAGCATTAGTCAATGGTATTTGTGACACATTTTTAAATGTTCAGTTGACTTTCATGTTTAATGAATAAAAGAGATGATAATAATGATGATAATGATGATAATGATGATAATAATGATAATAATGATACCACCTAGGACACTGGCAGCAACCCATATCAACCATTAACACCAGTCAATGGTATTTGTGATACATTTTTGAATGTTCATTGACTGAGTTTCATGTTTAATAAAATAATCATGATGATGATGATGATGATTTCCAGGGTATCAAGTCCCACCTTATTTACTCTGGAAAGGTTTTATTGCTGGAGACATCAATCTAAGTATATATTACATGTTTTATTCCCCCCCCCCCCCACATATACACTCGTTCACATCCGATGTAAACACTGGATTTGCCTCCCTACAAATCAATTCTACGCTTTGCCTGCACCAAGAACTTATTTCCCCACCACAAGCAAGGGCTTATTTTCCATCAAGGGTCCCTTTTCTGACAAAAGGACCTTCCAGATCAGATGCTGATCTCATCTCCCTTCACCTGAGAAACCAAATCCAGCCAACGGCCCCCCGAAAGGTTTCAAAGAGGAGACCTGACCTTCCCCAGATCACAGATATAAATAGCAGCACACCGGTTTTTTTGTTTTTGTTTTAAATAATAATAAGAACGACCGTCTGGGGCAGAAAGCAAGAAGGTAGATAATGCACTAATAACGCAGGAGCGGCTTTCCAGGAAGACAACAAGCAAATGAGAGGCTCATCTTTCCATAAATGGGAGCAGGATTTTCATAAACATACGACAAGGAAGTCGGTACATGCATGTCAATGGGCTGGGGTACTTCCCCCCCCCCCACTTCCCTCCCAAGCCTGCAGTTGTTGCTGAATAGGAATCACCGCCACGATTCCCCCCATCCCTAGTAAATAAACACAAGCAGCCGACATGCCAGCTACCCTGCTGCCTCCCTCAGATATTAACCAGCTTGTCCTCTGCGCAGAGCAGAGATGACCAGTGGCCCAGCCGAACAGGCGCATAAGCGAACAGCTGCTGCTTTGGTGCCTTCTCCTTTTCCAGGGTTGCTGCAATAAACACCTAGCCGGCGATCTGCTCACCTCACCCGCGGAGAGCACGCACCACCCCACGCGTAAATAAAAACACAGCCCTCTCCCCCCCCCCCTCTACACACACACACAACACCCACTCAGCAAACACCCCCACACACAAACCCTCCCCGGGTAGGAAAGCTCTTACATTCGACTTGCTAGGAGGTTGCCTGTTCCTTCGGTTCGGCCTGGGCCTGTCTCGGGTGAAATGCTCCAATTTCTCCCCCGCAGTCGGCAGGTCCATAAGGGATGCTGCGGATGCAGGCTCTGCGAGAGGAGGCGGCGGCGGCAGCGGCAGCAGCCCGCTCCCAGGCTCAGCATCCTTTGTGGAAGCAGGGCGTGACTTCGCGGAGGCACGGCTGAGTGACAGCTCAGGCTGGGGACTCCCAATCGGGTTGTCTTGGGCGCCTACCTTCAGTTCTGGCAGACCTGGGAGAGGGGAAGAGGAAGGGGAGGCAGGCAGGGAAGGAAGGAAGGAGAGAGGGAGGGGGAGGGAAAAGGAGGTGAAAGCAGGGGGGGGAGGTGTTGGTGGAGAGTTGCCAGGCAGACATCAGAATGCCCCTCTCTGCCGCACAGCAACATCTCTCTTGTCACCTGAAGGCTCGTTACAGACCAGGCAACTAAACGGACAAGGCATGTTTTAGCCACCAGGCTGGGGGGTGGGGGCGGGGGGGGGGGTGGAGGGAATGGACAGGAGACGCTTGACTTGCCCCACTAAGGAGGAAGAAGCAAGTCCAGAGAGAGAAACTCAAATCTCTGTGGTCCAAGCCAGAAGGACTCAGCTCTTTGAACATGTCTACATGCACAAGAGAGACAAATGGATGGCTTACTTATTTATTTTATTTATTTAGTTAGTTAGTTTTGTCAAACATGTATGAGATGACAGGTGTAAGTATAAACATGGACATGAACAAGGGAGAGTACAAATAAATGGGGTTGTTAGAACAGGGAAGGTAGGCATGCTGGTGCGCTTATGCACGCCCCCTTTACGGACCTCTTAGGAATGGGGTGAGGTCCACGGTAGACAGTTTGAGGTTGAAGCTGTGGGGGGGTTTGAGGATGGAACAACAGAGTCGGGTAGAGCATTCCAGGCGTTGACCCCTCTGTTGCTGAAGTCCTATTTTCTGCAATTCAGCTTGTTTCCTCTTTTCTGATCCCTCAGGGATTCTGTCGGAGGTTGCCAAGATCCCTCTTTGGAAATAAACTAAAGAAAGGTGTTGGAATGCTCCCTTGACCCATGAGGAAAGGATCAGCCTGGGTTCTCCACTGAATGCAGAGTCAGGGAGATGGAGTGGAGAAGTAGACTTCCATGCAAGCCAAGCGATATTGAAGCCTATCTTCAGATTGAGTCCAGAAATTAAACCACTTTGGGAATGAAAGAAAATATAAATGTCCAAGGATAGTGTTGCAGGATGCAATCTGGGTCAGTCAACAGGGCCAAAGGTTTACATTTCCAAGCTTCTGGGGTTGTGCTGGAGTCCATCATCAGACAACTTCTCTCCAGAACATGCAACTAAACCACTTCGAATATGGATCCTAAACCATTTTGCCCCAAAGCCAAGGGGGGAAAAAAATGATCGTGCTTAAGTCCCACTGAGGTCAAAAGAATCAATCTGGGATGGTTCATTTAGATTAGATTAGATTAGATTAACAGAGTTGGAAGGGATCTTGTAGGTCATCTAGTCCAATCTCCCACCCAAGCAGGAGATCCTACACCATTTCTGACAAATGGCAGTCCAGTCTCTTCTTGAAAGCTTCCAGTGCTGAAGCTCCCACAGCTTCTGAAGGCAACTTCTGTTCCATTGATTAATGGTTCTCATTGTCAGAACATTTCTCCTTATTTCCAGGTTGAATCTCTCCTTGTTCAGTTTCCATCCATTATTCCTTGTCCGATCATCAGGTGCTTTGGAAATATATTGACCCCCTCCTCTTTAGGGCAGCCCCTCAAATATTGGAAGACTGCTATCATGTCTCCCCTAGTCCTTCTTTTCATCAAACTAGACATACCCAGTTCCTGCAACCGTTCATTGTATGTGTTAGCCTGCAGTCCCCTAATCATCTTGGTTGCTCTTCTCTGCACTCTTTCTAGAGTCTCCACATCTTTTTTATAGTCTGCTTATTATTTAGATCCCATGAATTTAAATTAGCATGATTAATTTTCTTTGGCTTTCAGAGTTTATGGGTTTCCCCCCCCCCTAATTTGTTTTTTTCAGGTGTGCTGAAATAACTCCCTAATAAATACAACAGTATTTTGGTGGCTGGTGGTCAGAATTTGTTTTGAGCAGTTAAGAGCTAGAGATGGCCGGACAACCACGTTGAGTTGGTGGGATTATGCTCTTCCCAGGATATTGCTCATGTTCCTTTTCTGCAGGAAACTTTTGCAAGCTTTTTAAAATTATTATTAAGCATCCTTTTTAATTAAAGATGTGCTGTGTAGAGAATGTGCTGTTGGTTTTTGGCAGCTCCGGCATGAAAAATAATGGGCAAAAATAATGAATGCGATGTCAAGGTCTAGACTGCCCACTCCACTCAAAAAGAACAAGTCTTACCATTTAAACTAGGTGTTGGCAGAAGGCTCAGAGAACAAGTGTGTCTCCATTGGGCAGCCACCTATAGAGAGAAGAAACAGTATTTTAAATCTCCATTATGCTGAGCAGATGCAACCTAAGTACAGAACCAAGGAAGGCATGAGAAAAGCCAAGGCTGAATGGGATAAGCGAGAATACATCTTTAAAAGAGGGGAAGGTCTGGTTAATGTGAAGGGAGTAAGGCAGTTAGCATGCAGAAACATCTGGCTGGACTCATCAAGGCTTAGAAGGGAAGTAAGATCCCTCCTGGTTACTGTTGTGGCCTGCCAGAGGCCAGCAGAGTTGGCAGCAGATTCGGACAGTGGGGAGGTTGGGGAGGAACATGGGCCAGTCCTGGAGTCTGGGGAAGGCTCTGACGAGGGCTCTGTGTCGGAGGCAGAGAGGTGACCGGAGCCATATGCCAGTTATCAGCTGCCTTCAGAGTCAGACATCAGTGAGGCAGACAAACCGCTGGAGCCTGTTCCCAGTGTGCGCATGCGCAGAGCTGCCAGGAGAAGGGAACAGCTAAAGAACAGAGGTTGACTTAGGAGGAAGGCCACTGGTGGACGATGAATGGCCCCTCCCAGAGTAAATAAAAGAGGAGTGGAGTTTGCAGGAGACAATTAGTTCGCTTCATTGATTCGTGACTCCTTCCCCGAGACTCCTTGCCAAGTTTTGCAGATATCATCCTGGCAGCTCTCCAAGCCAGATAAGGTCTGTGACTATAAATCCTCCCTCGAAAGACTTCGCTGGATGTGAATGAGCAGAATTCACAGCAAATTAATAAAAGGGGATTTTGTCGGGAGCAGGAGTTTGTTTCATGCTCTTGGGAAGCATCGGTCAGAACATTACCTGGAGTTCCTACAGAGAGGAAAGGCTAGGAAAAGGTTAGCAGGCAAAGTATGCGCTGTCAGCTGTCACCTTACACTTGCTTTGCCACAATTTGGTGACAGTCTGCCATGAACTCTGGAGGAATGGGTGCAGGGATGCTTGGAGGGAAACGAAAGTAATTTCTGTTTCTCCCTGAGATGCTGCTTCAAGGTCACCCGGCTGGAAGAAGGTGGCAGTGGCATACCAGCATACCCTGGAAGTGACCGTTCTGAAAACATCTTGCTTGACCCTGATTTGTTATGGGGGGGGGAGTGTCAGCGAAGGGAGGAAAAAGAGCCGAGGTGGCGCAGTGGTTAGAGTGCAGCACTGCAGGCTACTTCAACTGACTGCAGTTCTGCAGTTCGGCTGTTCAAATCTCACTGGCTCAAGATTGACTCAGCCTTCCATCCTTCCGAGGTGGGTAAAATGATGACCCGGATTGTTGGGGACAATATGCTGACTCTGTAAACCGCTTAGAGAGGGCTGAAAGCCCTATGAAGCGGTATATAAGTCTAACTATTGCTATTGCTATTGCTATTGCTAAAAAGTTGAACTTAGGGATTTTGCCCTGCAGTTCTCAGTTCTGTTTATGCTTGACAGCAATACAACTGACTTCTAATATATATTTTTCTTTCCCAACAAATGGAGCCATGGGTTGTTTTTACTTAGAGGTTTAAGCAGTGGCGGTTTTGACAGTTGCCATCAAATCATTGTCAACAGCGACCACATGACAACATTGCCTTCTTCTAGGATTTGTTTTGGCTTCTCAGCCAACCGCTCTTGGATCTCCAAGGTGTCCCCCGAGCCAGTAAGGATGAGGGGTTGTCACGTTTAAATTTTAAGATCAATCAAGGTCAACTTGATACGGCCACCCACTGAGGTCTTCCAGCTGTTGCTTTGTTCAAGCTCCCAGCATCCCAAATATTGACCATGCTGGCTGCGGTTGGTGGGAATTATATTTCAGCAAGAATCTGAATCACTGGGAAGAGTTCAGTTGGGGCTGAAGCGAGCCATTGTTCAAAGCAGTGGTGAGAATACTTCATCAAGTCAGATTTTATATCTGTTGTTTTTCAATGACACGGCGCATCATTTTCCTTTGGGCTGGCTGACGTCGCTTTTGCATTGTCTGTTTTCGGTTTTGTGCTGTGCCAAACATTTCTTCTTATTCATAGAAAAGCATCCGTGTCTACTTTTTTTTTTTTTTTAATTCAGAAGAAATTCTGAACTACCCCTCAATGGAAAACATCCCACTGGACTTTTTCAAAATAGGAACAAATGACAAAGTCTTAGAAACCAAACCAAATCAACGTACAATCTAAGCCGGCTGTGGCAAAACAAGATAAAACATTTTATCAAAAGAAATGATTCATCCCAAGAAGGAGTTATAAAACAGACTTTTCTTTTGCAGGAACTGAATTTAAGAGTGCATAAATTACTTCTTCTTGGCATAATATTGCCTGAAGGCTCTTACATTGTCATTGTCAGAAAGCGTGGAAATTTGGGGTTATAGTAGACAAAAGAAATACAGGACGATTTTACAAATAGTTTGCTCAGGGCAAAATATTAGAATAGAATAGAATAGAATAGAATAGAATAGAATAGAATAACAGAGTTAGAAGGGATCTTGGAGGACTTCCGGTCCTCCTGCTTAGGCAGGAAACTCTATACCATTCCAGACAAATGGCTATCCAACATCTTCTTAAAGACTTCCAGTGTTGGGGCATTCACAACTTCTGGAGGCAACTTCTGTTCCACTGGTTAATTGTTCTAACTGTCAGGAAATTTCTCCTCAGTTCTAAGTTGCTTCTCTCCTTGATCAGTTTCCACCCATTGCTTCTTGTCCTGCCCTCAGGTGCTTTGGAGAATAGCTTTACTCCCTCTTCTTTTTGGCAGCCCCTGAGATATTGGAAGACTGCTATCATGTCTCCCCTAGTTCTTCTTTTCATTAAACTAGACATACTTAATTCCAGCAACTGTTCTTCATATGTTTTAGCCTATTGTTCTTCTCAGTTTAGTGTGGGGGTCAAACCTACTGACAGAAGGGTGGAAGGAAACAACAGTACAACTTATAACAGTTCATTTAGTGACTATGTTAGAACATCATTGAAGTAAGTGCCTTATGACCATTTTTCAACTTATGACCATTGCAGCATCCCTATGGTCACGTGATCAAAATTGCAATGCTTGGAAACTGACTCATATTTACGACGGTTGCAGTGCCCCAGGGTCATGGTATCCCCTTTTCTGACCAGCAGAGTCAATGGGGAAGCCAGATTCATTTAACAACTGTGTTAGCAACTTCACAGTTGCAGTGATTGACTTAACAGCTGTGGCAAGAAAGGTCACAAAATGGGGCAAAACTCACTTAACAAATGTCTCACCGAGCAACAGAAATGTTGGCCTCAATTGGGGTTGTATGTCAAGGACTGCCTGTACACAGAACTGCTATGGGGCCAATTAATGTCTTTGCGGGTTGGCCAACCTACTCACCAGCCTGTCTTGAATGGTGGTTAACTCTTCCAAAGTCTTCTCCATGATAATATCGGTCATGGCTTCCGTAATTGATAGCTGGATCTTCCTATCAAGCACAACAAGACTTGGTGGGCCAGGAAGAATGAAATATGGAAGCTCAGTAGGCCAATAGAGAGGATTGCTCAAGACTCCTTGAGCAAGCCTCCATATAGTTGTGGGGTGGAAAGAGAAGGTAGAGACCTCTGGCTCCTTCAACCCAATCACATTGGGCCACCAGGCATGCTGAAATCCAGAGGAGAAAGCTTACAGGCAAAACCCACAAGGATGTATATATGAATATGCATATATGTAGCAATAGCAATAGCAATAGCAGTTAGGCTTATATACCACTTCATAGGGCTTTCAGCCCTCTCTAAGCGGTTTACAGAGTCAGCATATCACCCCCACAGTCTGGGTCCTCATTTCACCCACCTCGGAAGGATGGAAGGCTGAGTCAACCTTGAGCCGGTGAGATTAGAACCGCTGAACTGCAGATAACAGTCAGCTGAAGTGGCCTGCAGTACTGCACCCTAACCACTGCACCACCTCAGCTCTTTTTATATCTAACTTCAGGGATGTGGTGGCTCAGTGGCTAAGACACTGAGCTTGTCGATCGAAAGGTTGGCAGTTCGTCCGTTCGAATCCCTAGCGCCGCATAACAGAGTGAGCTTCCGTTACTATCCCAGCTTCTGCCAACCAAAAGCATATAAACATGCAAGTAGAAAAAATAGGAACCACCTTTGGTGGGAAGGTAACAGCGCTCTATGCGCTTTCAGCATTTAGTCATGCAGGCCACAGGACCACGGAGACGTCTTCGGACAGCGCTGGCTCTTCACCTTTGAAACGGAGATGAGCACTGCCCCCTAGAGTTGGGAATGACTAGCACATATCTGCAAGGGGAACCTTTACCTATATGTAAATACACATGCAGCTGCTTTCCACGCTTCTAATAAGGCTTGAAGGGAGTGGATTAAACCCGCTACTTACATGACCTTGTCATACACCTCAGTCAGCAACTGGTCCAGGAAGGTTGTTTCTGATGCATTGCAGAATAATTGCTTCAAGAAATCTGTTTTCTGCAAAATTTGGGGGTGCAAACTCTGAGTAGCAGCCAACTGGGATTGCACAACCGCCTGTAAGGAAAGCTCAGTGAGTATCACTTCTGGGAATTGGGGTAAATTGATTCATTCTTTTCTCACTAGTAGCTTCCAGCATTTTCATGGCATCCCTTGGTCATTGCTGAAAGTCAATCCTCATTAGTAATATTTTGGCACAGTAATAATTAGAAGACACTGTAAGTAGTTGCCAGTGGGGCAAGTAACTGAGATGATCCTGTCCTTTGTGTGTATCTTACATTTCCATGGCTAATTGACACAAGGTTAGTCACCCAGGAGATGTTTGCGGAAAGCTGCTGGAGTGACCAGAAGAGATAAAATCAGAAACAAGACCAGAAGAGATACAATTGACATAGAACCAATCTTAAACTACATACAAAAACAGCGAATAAAGTGGTTTGCTCATCCAGAGACGATGTTGTGGGATTCCATACCGTACAAGGCTTATACAAAAAGAAGGGAAGGTCCAACCCAGAAGAAGATGGAGAGACAACATCAAAGACACGATACAAGACCAATGGTTGAGGCTGTCAGAAGACCAAGAACCAGATGCCCGAAGCATTAAAAGAGGAAGCAAAGAAATTCAGAAAAGGAAACTAAGGCAGGTGAAAGCAACATTTTTTTTCTTTTTCTGTTGGTCTTCGCCTACTTGGGGAAGGCAAGCGAAACCACCTTTGTGGTAAGAGGAAGGAACAGTCAAGGGTCACTGGGTTTCTGCAGACAGAATGATGTCTACATATTGGCCCTGATCACAAGCAACGGACAACAGTGGCAAAAGGACGAGTTGGAGCTCTCTGAATGTACCATCAATGTGATAATCTATATATTAAAAATGGCTCTGTGTCTCTGTGTGTGTGTGTTCGAACATAACTCTAGAATGCCTTGAGCAATTTCAACCAAACCTGGTACACAGATGACTTACTCTCTGGAAACAAGTACTGTAGGGATAAGACACCCCTAACACCTCTCGGTGTGTGTGTGTGTAACTCTGGAATGCTTGGGCTGCTGAAATGAAAAGGAATGAATTATATCTATAGTGTCAAATCACAGTACTTTGATAGTGATAGTGTGGTTTTTAGATTCAAGTCCATGTGTGTGTGTTCCAGCATAACTCTGGAACGCCTGGGCTGCTGAAATGAAAAGGAACCAATTATACCTATAGTCAATTACTTTGACTTCACACTATAGATATAATTCATTCCTTTTCCTGTCTAATACAGGATTAGGATAAATAAATACCCGGGCAACGGCGGGTTATCAGCTAGTATTTAATAAAAACCATTCAGTGCCAGATCCTCTGTGGATTAGGTCACCTGTCTCCAAGATGCTTTTGTGTTTCCCATGTTAGTGACAATGTATACAAAAATTAAACATTTACATCATATTTTCAGCTTCTGCAGTGATCTCTGTGCTTGGCTGTTTTCTTGCAGGCATTTCATTACCCAAACTAGGTAACATCATCAGTGCTAGTAAGGTGTAGCGCTTGCACCTAGTTACCTAACTTGAGTGCAAGAAAACAACCAAGCTCAGAGAGCATCAAAGACCCCGTATTCAACTCTGAGAAACAAATATTCTCCATCTCTCAGGCTGGGGGGTGAAATTATACGCCTCTCAGAGAGGGTTCGCAATTTGGGAGTCCTCCTGGATCCGCAGCTGACTTTAGAACATCATTTGTCGGCTGTGACCAGGGGGACCTTTGCCCAGGTTCGCCTGGTGCACCAATTGCGACCCTACCTGGATCGGGAGGCCCTTCAGATAGTCACTCACGCCCTTGTGACCTCAAGATTGGATTACTGTAATGCGCTCTACATGGGGCTGCCCTTGAAGATTGTTCGAAGACTTCAACTAGTCCAGAACGCAGCCGCGCGAGCGATTATGGGTGCACCCAGGTACACCCACATTACACCTATCCCCCGCGAGTTGCACTGGCTACCCATTAGTCTCCGGACTCGCTTCAAGGTGCTAGTCGTTACTTATAAAGCCCCGCATGGCATCGGACCTGGGTACCTGAGAAACCGCCTCCTGCCAATTACCTCCCATAGACCGATCAGATCTCACAGACTAGGCCTTCTCCGGATTCCATCTGCCAGCCAATGTCGGCTGGCAACTCCCCGGGGGAGAGCCTTCTCTGTTGCAGCTCCAGCCCTTTGGAACGACCTCCCCGTGGAGATCCGGACCCTTACTACTCTCCCGGCCTTCTGCAAAGCCACTAAGTCCTAGCTGCTCCAGCAGGCCGGGGGGCTGTTGAAGTACCCAGCCCCATGGTAACTATGAATGTTGTATATTTTAAAGTGTTGTTTTGTCTATTTATCCCCCTTCCCTTGTTTATTGTAAGCCGCCCGGAGTCCTTCGGGAGTGGGCAGCATACAAGACCAATAAACTCAACTCAACTCAACTTTATCTTCAGCTTCTCATCATCAGAGAGAGGGGTAGGTTTGTGAATTCTCAAAGATATGGCTAAAATAATCCTTCACCTGGAACTTTTCAAATGGACCGAGGGGACAGTTTGGGTATTTCCATTTCCACATGGCCAGATGGCACCAGAATGGCAAAAGCTAAGCGACATGTTCTTGGACATATTGTTCTATGTCGTATGGAGTAGAGAAGTTCATTTTTCAAAAGCAATTAAAGGAAGGTTACCAGGACGCTAAATTCCAGGCCAACACCAAATGCTAGCTTTTTCAGTACGAACGTTAGATGAAGAACAGAGAAAGGAAGTTGTCTTCTAAATTAGAAAGTCTCTCCATCGAGTTCAACAGAGGCTCTCTGCGGTTACAGGAGTTTCCCAAAAAATCAAGGAGAAAAAAAACATTTGCAACCAACAGCTCAACGCAACACCAAAGCCCAGTTTTTACCTGAATCTCCTTGCTGTAGGTCTGAGAAACTTCCTCAATTAGTTTTTCCAATTTGTGCTGAAGCTTGCAGTTCTGGTAGGAAGCCCTTCCCGCTTCATACAGAATGGGCAAAATCTGTCAGAAAAGAGATGGGTATAAGTTTTCCCAAGTAGCCAGCATGGTCTTGGTGATCAACAATGAAAGGAGGTGGATTTCAACAACATCTGAAGGAGGACAGCAAGGGTGAGGAACTTTCCACTCGCCAGATTAGATGTACAACTCAAAATTTTGGGCTTGGACAATCTGGAACTGTACCACCTGTGGTCGGACCTAAGCATAGTGCACAAAATTGTCTGCTACAATGTCCTACCTGTCAACGACTCCTTCAGCGTCAACCACAATACTCGGGCAAACAATAGATACAAACTCCAGGTAAACTGCTCCAAACTCAATTGCAGAAAATATGACTTCAGCAAGAGAGTGGTCAACGCCTGGAATGTTCTACCTGATTCTGTTGTTACATCCTCAACCCCCCACACACCTTCAACCTTAAACTGTCTACTGTGGACCTCACCCCATTCCTAAGAGGTCTGTAAAGGGAGCGTGCATAAGCACACCAGTATGCCTTTCGTCCCTGTCCTACTGTCCCCATTTACTTATATTTCCTTTGTTCATGTCCATCTTCGTACTTATACCTGCTATCTTGTACACGTTTGACTAACTAATAAACAAACAATCTAACTAACTAACTAACTAACTAACTAACTAACTAACTAACTAACTAACTCCTATCACTGCCAACAGGCTGTTGGGCAGGAATTCTAGGAGTTGTTGTTCATCAATAAATTTGGAGGAATATATTTATTGGACTAAATGTTCTTACTTTTTAAAATAAAACACTGGAATTAAACAAACAGGCAGAACACAAAGCCAACATTTTAAGGCCTATCTCAAGGAAAGTTATTCATGGTATAAGGAGATTCCAGCATAACCTTAACTCTTCTGCTACACATTGTCATCCATCAATGGGATGACAAAGTGAGGTTAGGTGCGTTATGACATCATTACACAAATGGTATGGATTACATAATTGACATGTCATTATATGAGAATGTCATGTCAGGAGCGACATCCTTATGGTTACAGGACAGGGGCACCTGGCATGACCACTACAATGAAACTGTGAATAGAATAGAATAGTTGAAAGGGACCTTGGAGGCCTTCTAGTCCAACCCCCTGCTTAGGCAGGAAACCCTAAACATTTCAGACAAATGGTTGTCCAATCTCTTCTTAGAAACGTCCACAACTTCTGGAGGAAAGTTTTTTCCACTGATTATGAGGTAGTTTCATTGTCTAGCCTGATTTTGTCATCACACTAAATAAAAGTGGTTTTCAGAGTTAGTTTCAGAATGAGTTGGTTATGTGAATTCAGCCTTCAGGAAGGCTGTTAAAACCTGGCTGTTCCGGCAGGCCTGGGGCTGTTGACCTTATTGAAAGGTCCAGCCCTGACTAGAACGAATGTGTGTTGAGAATTTTAAATCTTTTTTCTTTTCCTTTTTTCTTTTCTTTTGCTTTGTAAGCTGCCCAGAGTCCTGCGGGATTGGGCGGCCTATAAATTTAATAAATAATAATAATAATTGTGTCTTGTAGGTCAGGACTACTGGTTTACTTGATGCTGAGCATCCAAACAATTGCATTCAGCCAACCATGATGAAGATAAACCACACAGAGTTTTGGGGGAGTACCTATTCTATTCTCTATTCCCCATTTCCTCTATATTCTATTCTATTCTATTCTATTCTATTCTATTCTATTCTATTCTATTCTATTCTATTCTATTCTATTCTATTCTATTCTATTCCACTCCACTCCACTCCACTCCACTCTACTCTACTCTACTCTACCTGTACTCTTTTCTCCCATCCAAATCAAGAGAAGCCATCAAAAGGGAAAGTAATGAACACAATGAGAAAAAAGAACTCACATCCATGAAAAGGGTTGCATCCTTGATGGCTTCCTCAGCCCAAAGCAGATCAGCCTTCACTTCCACATCCTGAACACAGCTCAGCAGCCCAATGTATTTTTGCACAGTGAGGCAAACATCTTTCACCGCCTAACAATGAAAGCAAGATTATTAGATGTTCCAAGATAATGTTGCAAGTACAGGCCTGCAGTAGAAAGGGAAGGGGAAATAGAAGGTATCTGATCCCTGAAAAACATTTTTTAAGTTACCTTACTTGGAGCCCTTTTGATGGAAAAGGGCTGGTAGCCTTCTTCTGGAGTAGCATAGACATGCACGGGACATGTTTCTAGTGCAAATCTATATGATGTTGTCCCTTTGCCCATAAAATCCATTGTCCCACATAAAATTAAAGTTCATTGTTCAAGACACTGATGGTGTTACCTAGTTTGGTAAAGAAATGTCTGCGAGAAAAGCCCCAGGCTCAGAGAGCGCCAAGGACCCCACAGTTCAACCTGGAGCAATAATTATTCTCTTCTATCATGGCATTGTAACCTCTTCTACCCCGGTTCCCCTAGATGTACTGGGGCGGGAGGCAGAGGTGGGTTCCTACCAGTTCGCACCAGTTCGGTAGAACCGCTTCGTCAAATCTACCGAACCGGTTAGAAGAGGTTCCACCAGTGGACCCGGAATGGAGGCCACACCTACAGAAGAGGTTCCAAAACTTTTTGAAACCCACCACTGACACACACACACACACACACACAGACACACACAGAGAGAGAAAGAGAAAGAGAAAGAAAGGAAGAAAGAAATAAAGAAAGAAAGAAAGAAAGAAAGAAAGAAAGAAAGAAAGAAAAAAGAAAGAAAAAGTGAGAGAGAGATGAAAGAAAAAAAGGAAAAAAGGACAGAGAGACAAAAGGAAGGAAAGAGAGAAAGAGAGAGAGAGAGAGAGAGAGAAAGAAAGAAAAAGAAAACACATGGCCGGCAAGCCACTCCCACCAGGTCACATGGCTGCCAAGCCACTCCCACAAGGGAGGCCATACCCACAAAGTAGGTTCGAAAAAAAATTGAAACCCACCACTGGCGGGAGGGGTGGAGTGGGAGGGGCAGGGAGGGATGGGCAGGGCCAGCCAGGGGTGGGATTTGGAGGTTCTCCAAACCGGCCATAAAGTTAGCTACGGGTTCTCCCAAACCAGGGCAAACCTGTAGCAGCCCAACATTGTACCTATCAATTGATTTGGTGGCTATAGGCATGCCAGGTTCGGCATCAGAATCTGGTATTTTGGGGCAAATTCACATCCCAACAAAGCATTGATTATTCCCCATCTTGAATGCTATACGGGAGAGACATTTCCCAAGAGGCATCATCGTCACATTTCCGATTCCAGAACAGCCTAGCATTTGGCGGAATATAAATAGCACCTTCCCCCTTGTTGCAGATTATAACATTTAATTTGTACCAGCAGCATCCCAGTTTGAATTGGAGGTCTGCCACTGTGGAGGCTTGCAGGCTGAGAAGGACATATTTCCTTGTGGAGACGGCCCTCAAACATGGACTCAGATATGTTCTTGAACTTTGGGATCCCCATCTGCTCTGGATCGTAAAAATAACCTCACGGTGTTGTTATAAGTCCTGGAAGAGAACAACTGGGAAGCAGTTGACTTGTTCTACGATTTTGTTCTTATTGCTGTCAGTCTTCATGGACCTCTTGGGAACAGCTCATAGTCTTTATATCTGCCTTCTCCAAGCAGCATCTTGTAGAGGTGCTGAATTTCAAAACAGAGCTGGAAGGGACCTTGGAGGTCTTCTAGTCCAACCCCCTGCTTGAGCAGGAGACCCTATACCCTTTCAGACAGTCTCTTCTTCAAAACCTTCAGTGATGAAGCACCCACAACTTCTGGGTGTTCCACTGGTTAATTGTCCTCACTTTTAGTGAGCGGTAACTCCTTACGTCTAGGTTGCTTCTCTCCTTGATTAGTTTCCATCCACTGTTTCTTGTCCGGCCTTCTGGATACTTTGGAAGATAAGTCAACCCCCCTCTTCTTTGTGGCAGCCACTCAAATACTGGAATACTGCTATCATGTCCCCACTAGTCCTCCTTTTCTCTAGATTAGCTATAGCCAAAAGCTGCAACCATTCTTCTTTTGAATATAATGCCTGTCTCTATATACATCAACTCTCCACATCCCCAGTCATCCGACGTGCATTTTGACGCATTGACCTTAAGCAAGCTCTTTTGCCTTTGCTAGAACATGTGGGCAAGCTAGATGCAAAGCAACAATTGTAGGAGGCCCCCAGGTATTCCCACCTGTTCAGAAGAGCTGGCTTGACTGTCTAGCTGGATCTGGCCTGTCTCCTTGAGCAGGTTTGCTTGAATCTGATTTCTTGCAAGGTAAGACTGTATCTGTAGACACACAAACAGACACGTCACATACAGAAGGAATAGATATGCCCTTTCCCTTCCATCACAGCTGGTTCTGACTGGTGCTGGCAAACTGGTAGTGAAAATTTTGAGTAGTTCGGCAAATACCACCTCTGCCTGGCCCCGCCCGCAATCTATTTGCTGCCTCCTGATCAGCTGAGTCCCAGCTGATCAGATGAGTTTTCTTTTGTTGCACTGCACAGCAGAACAGAGGTGGAGAGCAGGTTAGTGGGGTGGGGAGGGAATGGGGATTTTGCAGTATCCTTCCCCCAGGAGTGGGGAGGGAATGGGAGCTTTGCAATATCCTTCCCCCAGGAGTGGGGAGGGAATGGGAGCTTTGCAGTATCCTTCCCCCAGGAGTGGGGAGGGAATGGGGATTTTGCAGTATCCTTCCCCCAAGAGTGGGGAGGGAATGGGAGCTTCGCAGTATCCTTCCCCCAGGAGTGGGGAGGGAATGGGGATTTTGCAGTATCCTTCCCCCAGGAGTGGGGAGGGAATGGGGATTTTGCAGTATCCTTCCCCCAGGAGTAGGGAGGGAATGGGAGCTTTGCAGTATCCTTCCCCCAGGAGTGGGGAGGGAATGGGGATTTTGCAGTATCCTTCCCCCAAGAGTGGGGAGGGAATGGGAGCTTTGCAGTATCCTTCCCCCAGGAGTGGGGAGGGAATGGGGATTTTGCAGTATCCTCCCCCAAGAGTGGGGAGGGAATGGGGATTTTGCAATATCCTTCCCCCAGGAGTAGGGAGGGAATGGGAGCTTTGCAGTATCCTTCCCCCAGGAGTGGGGAGGGAATGGGGATTTTGCAGTATCCTTCCCCCAAGAGTGGGGAGGGAATGGGAGCTTTGCAGTATCCTTCCCCCAGGAGTGGGGAGGGAATGGGGATTTTGCAGTATCCTTCCCCCAAGAGTGGGGAGGGAATGGGGATTTTGCAGTATCCTTCCCCCAGGAGTAGGGAGGGAATGGGAGCTTTGCAGTATCCTTCCCCCAGGAGTGGGGAGGGAATGGGGATTTTGCAGTATCCTTCCCCCAAGAGTGGGGAGGGAATGGGAGCTTTGCAGTATCCTTCCCCCAGGAGTGGGGAGGGAATGGGGATTTTGCAGTATCCTTCCCCCAGGAGTAGGGAGGGAATGGGAGCTTTGCAGTATCCTTCCCCCAGGAGTGGGGAGGGAATGGGGATTTTGCAGTATCCTTCCCCCAAGAGTGGGGAGGGAATGGGAGCTTTGCAGTATCCTTCCCCCAGGAGTGGGGAGGGAATGGGGATTTTGCAGTATCCTTCCCCCAAGAGTGGGGAGGGAATGGGGATTTTGCAATATCCTTCCTCTGCTATGCCCATCAAGCCACGCCCACAGAACCGCTAGTAAAAATCTTTTGAATCCCACCACTGCCTTCTACCTAAACAAGCAGCTACCCTTACCAAAAAAAAAATAAGTATCATATGCCCACCACCTTGGAACATGCATAATGACATAAATGCTGCATGCAAATCCTTTGGTGGAACCTGAGCATTCAAAAGAGGCTCCCAAGCTGAACAAGGTTGCCTCCTGGGTTAAAATTATTATCCTTTTCTCTTTCAACATCCCTTCCCCCTTCGTATACCTGGTGCACAATTTCCTCCATTTTCTCTGGATGACTCCGGTAAGCCACAGCAATGTCGTTCATGGGCAAAGGCATTTTCGTGAGGATGAAATTCCTGGAGAACAGGGACTATGGTCAGATGACAATGACCTCTTCAGGACATTGTCCCTGGCAGTGGTGTGCTTGGCCCCATCCCCGGGGTACACAGAAGGGCCAAAGCAATTCAAATATCGATGTCTGTCAGTCCGTAGCTATTGAGAAGTAGACTTAAATACATTGGCTTTTATTCAACTTCCTGATTTGTACGCTTAAACATTTTGGTTAGTTCTAGCTAAGGTGCACACTCAGATGGAAAAGAAAAGGGGAATACCTGGAGCAGTGTTTCTCAACCTTGGCGACTTTAAGTCCTATGGACTTCAACTCCCAGAATCCCCCAGCCAGCATAGCATAGCTGGCTGGGGAATTCTGGGAGTTGAAGTCCACAGGACTTAAAGTCACCAAGGTTGCGAAACACTGACCTAGGGCTACGGTCAAAACGGAGCCCAGCATTTCTGTTGCTAAGTGAGACATTTGTCAAGTGAGCTTTGCCCCACTTTGCAACCTTTCTTGCCTGCAGCTGTTAAGTGAGTCCACTGTAGCTGTCAAGTTAGTAAACATGGTTGTTAAGAGAATCTGGCTTCCCTGTTCCCTTTGCTGGTCAGAAAAGGGTGTGACTTGACCCAAGGACACTGCAGCCATCATAGATATGAGTCAGTTGCCAAGCCTCTGAATTTTGACCCCACGACCATGAAAAAATCGCAATGGTTATAAGCACAAAAAATGGATCATGTCACTTTTTTCAGTGCTGTTGTAACTTCACAGTCACTAAATGAACTGTTGTAAGTCAAGGACTACCTGTATAAATCCCTCCCTCGCTCCCTCCGTCCCTCTGTCCCTTCCTCCATCCATCCACCTGTCCATCCATTCATCCCACCATCCCTCCGTCCATCCATCTATCCATCCAGCCATCCCACTGTCCCTCCGTCGATCCATCCATCCCACCATCCCTCCTTGCATCCATCCATCCATTCATCCCACTGTCCCTCCATCCGTCCATCCATCCATCCATCCATCCATCCATCCATCTATCCATCCGTCCCTCCGTTTCTCCATCCGTCCATCCATCCATCTGTCCGTCTGTCCATCCATCCATCCCTCCCTCCCTTCCTCCCTCTCTCCCTCCATTCCTTCATCCATCCATTCATCTGTCCATCCATCCGTCCATTCCTCCATCCGTCCGTCCGTCCGTCCATCCATCCGTCCGTCCATCCATCCGTCCATCCATTCCTCCATCCATCCATCCATCCATCCATCCATCCATCCATCCATCCATCTGTCCATCCCACCATCTCTCTGTCCCCCCATCCCTCCATCCATCCAATAGGTAAATCTATTTTTTGGCTATTTAAGGAACGTATAGGAAGGAAGGGCTACTTATGAAACTTGTTTGGTGTTTTGATGCTAGTTAATTCAGGATTGTTTTCTAGTTCCAACTGCAGAAAGCTATATTAAGGCAGAAAATATGAAAGTCAGCACTTACCTTGGGGAGTTTGCTAATGTTAATTCAGCAAAACTAACAGAATCTTATGATACCTCAAAGACTAACACGTTTAATGTAGCATGAGCTTCAGATTTCTTTAGCTGGAACAGGAAGCAGTTGCTCAACACATCAACCCAGGTGCTTAATTATGGTGGGTTGTAAGTCACAATTGGCTGGATTTGCACCAGACACAAAACTTTACAGGTAGTCCTCGACTTACGACAGCAATTGAGCCCAACATTTCTGTTGCTAAGTGAAACATTTGTTTAGTGAATTTTGCTCATTTGACAACCTTTCTTCCCGCAGTTGTTAAGTGAATCACTGCAGTTGTTAAGTTAGTAGCACAATTGCTAAATGAATTTGGTTTCCTATTTGATATTTGCTTGGAAGAAGGTCGCAAAAGGGGATCGTGTGATCCCCCCGGGACACCTCAACCGTCATAAATATGAGGCAGTTGCCAAAAGTGTCAAAATTTTGATCCCATGACCATGGAGATGCCGCAACTGTCATAAGTGTGAAAAACGATCGTAAGTCACTCTTTCCCGGTGCCGTCGTAACTTTGAATGGTCACAAAATGGACTGTTGCAAGTCGAGGACTACCTGTAAACTCATAAAGCTCCAACAGGGGTTGGGCTTTGATGATCCTTGAACCAAATTATGGTGTAACTTTCTGTGTGATCCCAGTTATTCTCCTTCAACATCCTATGTCTAAATTCACACAACGTTTATAAAGTAGGCCAGAGAGAAGATGTATTGTGTGCTAAATCTAGCATCAAGCTCCTTTAATCTTTACTAGCTGATAACCTGGCATTGCCCAGATATTTATAGACGTTGAAGCGTTTGTCTGACAGGGAGCCATTGAGAGGGGCCTTTCTTCCCCCTACTCCCATGCCCATCATCCCTGCCCTCTCCCTTCCCCCTCCCATGTGCTCCTCTGTCCCGCCCTGTCTATGATCCTGGCACTTTGCCCCAAATCCTACAGGCGCTTCCCCATTGGTCTACTGGAGGGTGAATATCACAGCTGGCTTTCCAGAGGAAGCTGCAAAAGAACTGATATCAGATGCAATTGCCACTCTAGGACACCATGCTTGCTCTCCTTGATGGCCCAGGCTGTCCTTTCCCCCTCCCATGACATCACAAACAATTGCCACTCAAGGATGCCGCACTCGCTCTCCTTAACGGCCCAGGCATTTCAGAGTTGTGCTGAAATACACACACAGACACAGATACACACACACACAGATACACACACACACACACACACACACACACACACACACACACACCAGGGGTGTCTTACACCTACCCACTCCAGTATTTGTTTCCAGAGGGTGTCATCTATGTACCAAGTTTGACTGAAATTGCTTGAGGCGTTCCAGAGTTATGCTGGAACAGATAGAAAGATAGATGATAGATAGATAGATAGATAGATAGATAGATAGATAGATAGATAGATAGATAGATAGATAGAATACAGACAGACAGACAGACAGACAGACAGACAGATAGATAGATAGATAGAATACAGACAGACAGACAGATAGATAGATAGATAAAATATAGATGGATGATAGATAGATAGATAGATAGATAGATAGATAGATAGATAGATAGATAGAATACAGACAGACAGACAGACAGATAGATAGATAGATAAAATATAGATGGATGATAGATAGATAGATAGATAGATAGATAGATAGATAGATAGATAGATAGATAGATAGATAGAATACAGACAGACAGACAGACAGATAGATAGATAGATAAAATATAGATGGACGATAGATGATAGATAGATAGATAGATAGATAGATAGATAGATAGATAGATAGATAGATAGATAGATAGATAGATAGACAGACAGACAGACAGACTATAGATAGAAGATAGATAGATAGATAGATAGATAGATAGATAGATATAGATAAAATATAGACGATAGATAGAATATAGATAGATTAGATAGATAGATAGATAGATAGATAGATAGATAGATAGATAGATAGATAGAATATAGATAGATAGGATACAGACAGACAGACACAGACAGACAGATAGATAAAATATAGACTATAGATAGATAGATAGATAGATAGATAGATAGATAGATAGATAGATAGATAAAATATAGTCGATAGATAGATAGATAGATAGATATATAGATAGATAGATAGATGATAGATAGATAGATAGATAGATAGATAGATAGATAGATAGATAGATAGATAGATAGATAGAATATAGATAGATAGGATACAGACAGACAGACAGATAGATAAAATATAGATAGACTATAGATAGATAGATAGATAGATAGATAGATAGATAGATAGATAGATAGATAGATAGATAGATAGATAGATAGATAGACAGACAGACTATAGATAGAGAAGATAGATAGATATAGATAAAATATAGATAGACGATAGATAGATAGAATATAGATAGATTAAATAGATAGATAGATAGATAGATAGATAGATAGATAGATAGATAGAAAGAATATAGATAGATAGATAGATAGATAGATAGATAGATAGATAGATAGATAGATAGATAGATAGAATATAGATAGATAGAATACAGACAGACAGAGATAGATGATAGATATAATATAGATAGAAGATAGATAGATGATAGATAGATAGATAGATAGATAGATAGATAGATAGATAGATAGAATATAGATAGATTACAGATAGATAGATTAGATGATAGATAGATAGATAGATAGATAGATAGATAGATAGATAGATGATAGATAGATAGATAGATAGATAGATAGATAGATAGATAGATAGATAGATAGGTATAGAAGATTGTAATTTAGCATGCTCTGTGAAAACAAATGGGTTAGGATTTACAGGTAGTCCTCGCTTAACGACTGGTTGCTTAGCGACTGTTTAAAGTTATCACAGGCTGCCAAAAGGTACCTATGACCTGATTTCAAAGTTTTGACAGCCGCACCCATCCTCTGTGGTCACTTGATGGCATTTGGGAATGAATTTATGAGCCCAGCCTTTTCTTATAACCCATAAAAAATATTTAATTTTAACTGATTTAATTGCCTTGTGTGGCCCGAAGCACTTTTATGTGTTTCAGTTTCAGGCTTTGCCTCCTGCTAAGGGACTCATGAACAAATGAAGCATCATCAAAACCCAAGTTTAAAAATAATTCCGACGCATAAAAATTCCATCCTGCAAAAGATGCCATTTGACCCAGCGTCTCCAGTTTACGTTGACATTGTGGTCATTATCATTATATTATCTTGTACGTATGGATGCTAGTACGAAAAAAAGTTAGGGATAACTCGAAGTTGTTAAAAGTTCCTTATTTTCTGATTCATTATTATTTTTAGCACTTGGCTACCGCTATAAAAAAGATAAAGATACGCACCTTTCCAAAGCTGAAATCACATCAAGAAATCCGTATAAGGTTACGTTGTTTCTATCCCACATTAAGGTCCTAGGAACAAATAAACTTCTAATAAAAAATAGACTTGATGCAGACATCAAGCAATTGGGTGCATCCTCTAAATTTTCCCTCATTATAAATATCTGTTATGCTTCCCCTGAAAATACTTTGCTACTTTTTTCTAGGATGTTTTTTCAACATTCCAATCCAGGGTAGATGACTGTCAACCTTTCTAGGTTATCCAGACCAGTGTTTTTCAACCTTTTTTGTGCAAAGGCACACTTTTTTCATGAAAAAAAATCACGAGGCACACCACCATTAGAAAATGTTTAAAAAATTTAACTCTGTGTCTATATTGACTATATATAAAGTGTTTTTCCCACGGCACACCTTACACTATGTCACGGCACACTAGTGTGCCGCGGCACAGTGGTTGAAAAACACTGGTCCAGACCAAGAAACTAACGCCACATGCAGACTAGAAGTAGGCTTTATTGAGATAGGCCATAGTAATAGAATCTTGCAAGTTGGGTTGTGTTTTTCCTCCCCTGCCTCTCATACTCCAAGAAGTCAAGAAGGAGCTCACCTCCTCCTTACCCTTTCACCTTTTCTAAGGCTTAAGGAATGTTTCCTGGCCCTTGTTGTTTCTGAAACAGCTTCTGAGTATTTCCCTCAAGATGATCTTTTTGGCCCTCCACAATTGGCAAATCTAGACCCCCATACTAAAAAGCAGACATCACCCTGCCAACAAAAGTGCGTCTAGTCAAGGCTATGGTTTTCCCAGTTGCAATGGATGGCTGTGAAAGTTGGACCATAAGGAAGGTTGAGCACCAAAGAATGGAGACCTTTGAAGGATGGTGCTGGAGAAGACTCCTGTGAGTCCCTTGGACTGCAAGGCCATCCAACCGGTCAGCCCTAGAGGAGATCAACCGTGACTGCTCTTTGGAAGGCCAGATCCTGAAGAGGAAACTCAAGTACTTTGGCCACCTAATGAGAAGGAAGGACTTACTGGAGAAGAACCTAATACTTGGAAAGATGGAGGGCAAAAGAAGGAGACGACAGAGAATGAGGTGGCTGGATGGAGTCACCGAAGCAGTAGGCGTGAGCTTAAATGGACTCCAGAGGATGCTAGAGAACAGGAAGGCCTGGAGGAACGTCGGCCATGGGGTCGCGATGGGTCGGACACAATTTTGCAACTAACAACAACAACACGATGAATGATCTGTTCATTATCTCACTTCTCAATTATTTGGCCACCTAATGAGAAGGAAGGACTCCCTGGAGAAGAGCCTAATTCTTGATTAAGGGCAAAAGAAGAAGGGGACAAGAGAGAATGAGGTGGCTGGATGGAGTCACCAAAGCAGTTGGCATGAGCTTAAATGGACTCCAGAAGATGGTAGAGGACAGGAAGGCCTGGAGGAACGTTGTCCATGGGGTCGTGATCAGTCGGACATGGGTTTGTGACTAACAATGACAACAACAATAGCCTTGAGGCTTTCTGCTGGTGTTCCACCCATGTTACTAAGCCCTAAGCCCTATTCAGGCTTCTGAACTCAACCAGTTTAGTCAATCAACTTTTGCTGACATAGTCTTGCCCCTCAACTCTTCTACCTCGACATGTCAGAGACAAAGCTTGACTATCTCTTTGGCAAACAAGAAATTATTCTGTCTTCTCACTCTTTCATCAATTGATAGAGAGGAAGTCCAACACACCTGAGAGTTTTATTCACCGACAAAGCTTTGGCTAGTATTTTGGCCCCCAAGTCTCCCATGGCATTGCCGCTGATATCCAAGGCCACAAGATGGCTGTTGCTCCCTAAACCAGCCAGGAGAATGTTGGTTCTCAGCTTCAGGCGTGATTCGGCCACTGATACAGATTCAATTGACTGAAATAAAATCAAACAAAGCAGAAACCATATTACTGTAGCATAGGACTGTCAAAACTCACGGCCCAAGGGCCGGATGCATCACGCTCTGGCCACTCCCACTCCTGGTTTAGCAAAGGGGAAAAAGTCACGATGGGTCATACGACGCCTCTATGACAACGCGAGTTTGACACCCCTGGTCTCTAGCACACCGTACAAAATTGATCTGGTCTGTGATTCAAACTTTGAAAGCAGATTATATTTTAATGATCAGCTTGCTATCAAATAGACACAGACTGTAAGACTTCAAATTTATAAAAATAGGGACGCCGATAAGATGATGAGATACTATAAACAATGAAGCTTTCTTTTTCTTTTTAAAGTCTCACTTACACAATCTTCATCCTGAGTGAGTTGAACAATCCGGTGCAAGGTGTCCACTAGAGTCTCTCTAAGGGAATTAAAAAACAAAAGGATTTGACAACTCTTTGAGTTTTAATTCATATAATTCAATCTCCTGTAAGAGGTCTCCAATTGCCCCAGTAGATTTATCTGATGGAGAAGCTTCAAGTGCTATAAAACACTTTCTGCTTGGACCTGGAGAACTGAAGTTGTTCTAATCTTGCAAGAGCCGTAAACTTTCTTCCTTTAAAACTTACCTTTTTCGAACCCTGGGCAACCCCATTTATTTGAATCCATTTCATGTATTCATGAAAGTATGTACTTATATCTATTATCTTATACATGCTTAACAAAACAAATAATTTTTTAAAAAAATACCATCACTGATGCCTATCCTGTGGATGGATCTGCTCCAGTGGTGGGTTTCAAAAATTGTTCAAACCTACTCTGTGGGTGTGGCCTTCTTTGTGGGAGTGGCTTTCCGCCCATGTGACCGGATGGGAGTGGCTTGCCGCCCATGTGACTGGATATGAAGATGCCGACGACACTTGTCAGAACCACCTTAAATTACCTCACACACAGCACTGGCATGCATAAGAATATGATGTAAACTTGTTTTTTAAAAGGCATCTTTGGTTTGCGTTAAAACAACTTCAACACACGCAATGTTCTGACTGCACCACAAACGCAGTCGTCATCCTTACCTTTCACAGAGGCACTGAGTTTTATAAATATGAGCATAATAGTGTAGAATAATCATATCCAAGGACCAGTGGTGGGTTTCAAAAAAATTTGGAACCTCTTCTGTAGGTGTGGCCTGCTTTCCGGGTCCACTGGTGGAACCTCTTCTAACCGGTTCGGTAGATTTGACGAACCGGTTCTACCGAATAGGTGCGAACTGGTAGGAACCCATCTCTGATCTGCTCTTACCCAAAGCATGGCAATGCTATCTTATTTTGGGCTTGCCTTCTTTTAATGCCAAGAGGGTGCTGAATGCTTACCTTGATTGGATGTTAAAGTTCTTCCCTAATGCGACATGCTTAATGGATTTGCTTCGGTTGAGGCTCAAAACCAGCGTCACCATGTCCGAATCAAAGCCTGCAGAAAAGAGGCATGCAGGCAGGAACCACACAGGTGTCTCATTCAGGAGGAGGTAAATGTTTTGAGCCCATTGGACACTCCGGAAATGCTGAGGATATGCCATGGGCTTCTTCTCCCCAATGGCTTTTATGGGAGAAGGACTATTCATAAAATGGCAAGGCTATTCTTGGTGTTTTAGGGTGGGTTTTTTAAAATGAGATTTTACTATTAGGCTTTTATTGAATGTTTGGAAGCCGGCCAGAGACATTAAAGGAACAAAGGCCATAGTTATTTAAAAATAAATACCATATTTTTTGGACGATAGGACACACTGGAGTATAAGACGCACCAAGATTTTCAAGAGGTAAATTTTTTAAAAATGTTTTTGTGCTCTGCAGACCTCCCAAACCCTCTGCACACCTCATTTTTTTGTGGAAAATGGGGCATGCAGAAAGTTTGGGAGGCCTGCAAAGGGCTCCTGGGGGCTGTGGGGGCAAAAACGAGCAAAAAACATCCCATTTTGCATTCGTTTTTGCCCTCCCCAGCCCCCAGGAGCACTTTGCAGGCCTCTCAAACCCTCTGCACATCCATTTTTGCAAAAGGGGTGGGGTTTTGGGAGGCCAAAATAGCAATAGCAATAGCAGTTAGACTTATATACCGCTTCATAGGGCTTTCAGCTCTCTCCAAGCGGTTTACAGAGTCAGCATATTGCCCCCAACAACAATCCGGGTCCTTAATTTTACCCACCTCGGAAGGATGGAAGGCTGAGTCAACCCTGAGCCGGTGAGATTTGAACAGCCGAACTGCAGAATTGCAGTCAGCTGAAGTAGCCTGCAGTGCTGCATTTAACCACTGCGCCACCTCAGCTCTTCAAAAATGCTCTACTTAGTGTATAAGACACACCCAGATTTTCACCCTCTTTTTTGAAGGGGGAAAGTTCCATCTTATACTTCGAAAAATACGGTGGATTTCCCTTCCTTTCCCAGTCTCAAAAAGCAAGCAGATGAGATTAAAACACACAAAGAACTGTTGCAGGAACTGGGTATGTCTAGTCTGATGAAAAGAAGGACTAGGGGAGACATGATAGCAGTCTTCCAATATCTCAGGGGTTGCCACAAAGAAGAGGGAGTCAAAGTATTCTCCAAAGCACCTGAGGGCAGAACAAGAAGCAATGGGTGGAAACTAATCAAGGAGAGAAGCAACCTAGAACTAAGGAGAAATTTCTTGACAGTGAGAACAATTAATCAGTGGGACAACATTGTGGGCTCGCCAACACTGAAGGTTTTTAAGAAGAGATCGGAAAACCATCTGTTTGAAAGGATATAAGGTTTCCTTCTTGAATAGGGTTTTGGACTAGAAGACTCCAACTATTATTTTGTTATTCTAGTCTAATTCTCTCTCAAGCATCTCAGAGATTGGTCCAGAGTCACCCAGTTGGATCCCCGCCTAAGAGAGGAGTAGATCACACAGCCTCCTGGTTTCTAATCCAGCACCTTAACCACTATACCCATGATGGGGAACCTGTGGCACGTGTGTCCAAAGTGGCATGCGGAGCTGTGTCACCTGGCACGCATGCCATTGCCTGTTCCTCTTCTGGGTTCCTGGCACGCATGGGCATGCGCAAGCGACAATCAGCTGGGCTTTGTGCATGCTTCTCTTTGGGAAGTTTGTGCCCGCTTGGTCTTGAACTGAATGAGCCCTCTGGATATCCCACAAAGAATTTTTAAAAAAAATCTACTTTCCTAATTGAAAGCCAGAAAGATACAATACAATACAATACAATACAATACAACACAATACAATAGCAGAGTTGGAAGGGACCTTGGAGGTCTTCTAGTCCAACCCCCTGCCTAGGCAGGAAACCCTATACCGTTCCAGACAAATGGCTATCCAACATCTTCTTAAAGATTTCCAGTGTTGGGGCATTCACAACTTCTGGAGGCAAGTTGTTCCACTGATTAATTGTTCTAACTGTCAGGAAATTTCTCCTTAGTTCTAAGTTGCTTCTCTCCTTGATTAGTTTCCACCCATTGCTTGTTGTCTTGCCCTCAGATGCCTTGGAGAATAGTTTGACTCCTTCTTCTTTGTGGCAACCCCTGAGATATTGGAACACTGCTATCATGTCTCCCCTAGTCCTTCTTTTCATTAAACAAGACATACCCAGTTCCTGCAATCGTTCTTCATATGTTTTAGCCTCCAGTCCCCTAATCATCTTTGTTGCTCTTCTCTGCACTCTTTCTAGAGTCTCCACAGATTATTGGACTGACCACCATCCAGATAGAGCGACAACCGCTTGGGTTAATGTCAGGATGAAAAATGTAGGAAACATCACCCTCCTCTTATTATCTCAACAGGCTGGCAGAGAACAAATAGACCTACCGTTGTCTGACAAATTCAAGTCACAGATTGAACTGGCATCTGATATCAGATCCTGGATCACTTGGGCTCCTGCCGAGCTCAGCTATGGAATGAAGATCATAGTAAGTGAGGGTCAGATAGTTTTGTTGTAGTAACAATGAGTTATTCAGAAAAACCATGATCCATTTAATTTTCAGAAGCTTCTAAAATCAATCTATCTTCTCTGCAGCCATTGAAAGCAGCTTATGTCTATTGACAGATATCTCCCAACGTGGAGAGTGCACGGAATTATTATGACTAGGAACAAATAGTAGAGCCAGGGGTGGGTTTCTCGCCCCGTTCCAACCGGATTGGTTGGAACGAGGCCGGCGGCGTCCTCACGCACGCACGTGGCGTCCTCACGCACGCACGCGGCGTCCTCGCGCACGCGCGCAGCGCGCGCATGCATACTAGCGTCTGCGCGATGCTCCAGCTGCTCCTGGAGGATCGCGCAGGCGTTCTGCGCATGCGTGGAAAGCGCGAAATTCGAAAAAACCGGGTAAGGAGCGGGCGCGGGTGTGCGGGCGCGCGCGGGCGCGGGGGGGGGGCTTTGCCGTTCCCAGAAGTTACTTACTTCCGGGTTCGGCGACCAACCGGATCGCAGGGACCGGTGCGAACCGGTCGAAACCCAGCCCTGAGTAGAGCCGATCTTCCAAATTCAACCGGTCTCTTTTTCTCATGGCAGACATAGCCCAGGGGTGGGCTTCAAAAATTGAATTGAATTGAATTGAATTTATTGCATTTATATGCTGCCCTTTTCCCCGAAGGGGACTCAGGGCAGCTCACAATCCAAGTCAGGGAAGGGGGTACAGATAAAGGATAAAAAAGACGAACAGAACAATACACAACTTAAAAGCACACAACAACCATACCATTCGAGGGGGGGGGGCAAAAGCTCTTTAGCCCCAGGCCTGTCAGAACAGCCAGGTTTTAAGGGCTTTGCGGAAGGCCTGGAGGGTGGTGAGGGTTTGAATCTCCACAGGGAGCTCGTTCCAGAGGGTCGGAGCAGCCACAGAGAAGGCTCTCCTCCGGGTAGTCGCCAGTCGGCATTGGCCGGCGGATGGAATTTGGAGGAGGCCTAATCTGTGGGATCTAATCGGTCTATTGGAGGTAATTGGCAGCAGGCGGTCTCTCAAGTACCCAGGTCCACTGCCCCATTACTGGGTGGGCGTAGTTATGGTGGACATGGCCTAGTCGGCCTCCTGCATCACGGTGGGGGTTGAGGTGCTTTCCTTGAGCCTCGGGGGGGGGGGGCAAAAACTGCTTCCCCCAGTCTCCAGAGGCCCTCCCGAGGCCAGAAACGGACCTGTTTCCGGACTTCCGGTAGGCCTATTTTTCTCCCTCTCCAGGGCCTCTGCGTGGGCCCTGCACTTACCTGGCATGATGAATGGGCTGCATGGGAGGGTCAGGGTGGGTGGGAGGTGTGGGGTGGGGTGGGCATGGCCAGCTATTTGAAGGTTTGCTGAACTGGGCAGAATCCTAGCTAGAGGATCACCCAAACCCGTGTGGACCTCCAGCCGCCCCCCCCTGAAGTAGCCCCCCCCCAATGATTCAAAAGAAGTATTGTAGCCATTGCATAAGTGCCATAAACGTTGCATAAACTTTGCATAAACATTGCATAGCTTTTTAAATCGTTTTTCATTAAAGCAGGCGCACTTTTTTTTCCAGACCAACCTGAAAAAAGAGGCGGTTGCTTTAATGAATAAAACTGATTAAAACACAATCTTTCTAAACAAACCTTTTCTGTTTGGCTCGATTTAAATAACAAAAAGGCTATTATCGGTTTGCAATTTTTTGCAAAAAAAAAAAAAAAATGGCATCTGCCTAATGGAATCTTGGAAGCCCAGTCTTCTCAGTGACGGGAAATACATTTAGAATGAAACGTCTTCGAAGAAAAAACAGAAAGTCCAGTTGCCTCTTTAAAAAGCCCCTTTGGGACAACTGAGACCTGGGTGACCGAGAATCTCCATAGAATGACTTCCCCTTAGTCTCCCTGATGAATCTCAAGGGGAGAAGGGGGACTGTAATACTGTGTTCCCTGTGTATTTCCAGCTTTTTCCTTTCAAATTTCTGGAACTGGCTCTTCCACCATCAATCAGAACGGCTTCCTAGGAAATCACTGTTTACCTCACAGCTACTGAGGTCCAGGGACAGGGTCTTCAGTTGGGTGTTGTTGGCTAAAGCCTGAAGCAACGATCTAAGAAAAACCAAAAAGGAAACAAGCGGAGAATTAGCCAACTCTCTCCTTGACACATTCCTCAATGCAGTTTGTCCCACGTCGTGGCCCCTATGTCATATTTCTGTCTCTCCCCTCAGAGAGCTCAAAGTTTTCACCTCTCCTTTACCTTAGAGCCTCTGGTGGAAGCTTGGTTCCAGACAAGGAAACGTGTTGTAGAGCAGAGGCCTGGCTGAAGAACTGGCTGATTGCAAAAGGATCACCTCTGGATTTTCTGAGGAGGAAAAAAAAAATGGTTGGCTCCTAAATTTTAGCAAGACTGTTGGTGGCGCAATACTGGAAGAAGGAAGATTTGCCTACTATTCAAGAATGGACATTAAAAGTTACAAACTTAGCAGAGATGGCTAAAATAACAGCATATTTTAAGGACCACTCAAATGAGAGATATAAACTGGAGTGGAGAAGATGGATTGACTATATTCAAAATAAATACGAGACTAAGAAATTCCAGATAGTTTATGACTGAAGAAGCAAGGAATGATATAATCTGTTTAGAGTTAGCCTAACAAAAGAGGAGTTAAAGCTCATATGAAAGATGATACTAACTTTTTTTAAAAAAGTTTATTTTAGAACATCTTTGTTAAAGATTTATACCCTGTATTTGTTCTGGGAAGTCGGGGGGGGGGAGGTTTGGGGGGGTTGGGTCTGGGTGGGGAGGGTGGGGGAGGGGAGGTAAATATTTGTAAAAGCCTTTTTTTTTTCAAAAAATTTCAATTTAAAAAAAATTATGTGAGGAGCCACCAACTCTTGGAGAGCAATCGCATCTCTTCCAGGAAATGGCAGTAATTGAGTACCACAAGAACAACTAAGGAAGCAGGATTGGCTGAAGAGTAAAGCCACACCTTGGAGGCGTTTGGCCCTTCCCATGGGAAACAAAAGAAGAGCGAACGAGGAGTGGGCTTTTGCAGGGAACAATTCATTCATAAGCATGAGCATAAGAAACTAAAGGTTAATTTGTGTGTATTCTTTAATCGACTACTAAATTGGCCACACCAGAGGTGGGTTCCTACCAATTCGCACCTATTCGGTAGAACCGGTTCGTCAAATCTACCGAACCAGTTAGAAGAGGTTCTACCAGTGGACCCGGAAAGCAGGCCACACCTACGGAAGAGGTTCCAAAATTTTTTGAAACCCACCACTGGTCCTTGGATATGATTATTCTACACTATCATGCTCATATTTATAAAACTCAGTGCCTCTGTGAAAGGTAAGGATGACTAATGCGTTTGTGGTGCAATCAGAACATTGTGTATGTTGAAGTTGTTTTAACGCAAACCAAAGATGCCTTTTAAAAAACAAGTTTACATCATATTCTTACGCATGCCAGCGCTGTGTGTGAGGTAATTTAAGGTGGTTCTGACAAGTGTCGCCGGCATCTTCATATCCGGTCACATGGGCGGGGCAAGCCACTCCCATCCGGTTACATGGGCGGCAAGCCACTCCCACAAAGGAGGCCACACCCACAGAGTAGGTTTGAACAATTTTTGAAATCCACCACTGGGCCACACCCATCCAGTCACCTGACCACCTAGCCACGCCCGCCCGCCCAGTCCAGCCCCCCAACTGTCTGGGGGGGACTGTGAATTGTCCCCCTGTTTAAAAAGTCTGAGGACCCCTGCTCTAACCAGATCAACAGAAGACTGAAAAAAAAAGGATGGAAATAAAAATGAATAGATTCATCCATCACTTTTTCAAATTTCACAGCCTGGTGGCTATTGCCGTTCTTGCATAGAGTTGCTCTCAGCTTAACAATCTGGAGAGAGAGAGAGAGAGCAACCCTTTTTCTTGTCTCAGTAATAAGGCATTTGTCAATGGTTGCTTGGCAGCTCCCTGCGAAGCACGAAAGGCTAGTAGAGACCAAGTAGAAGATGTTGGTGGCATGAAGCTGCGTAGAAGAAATATTGCTACTGTAGACTGTGTCTTGGGGACGCAAATGATTCTGGACCGCCAAGATTTAATGTGCAAATGCAAATTCTGGCAGAGATTATTCTCAAGATCTACATTACAAACACGTACCATGATTACATCCTCAAGATCAGAGCTTCAACTTGCATCAGGAGCAAGGCAAATCTTTTATGCAGCGGAGAGCCAGTTTGATTAAAATTCCGAAATAATTTTGGGCCTCCATCTCCAGTTTAACCCTTTGGAGATCTCGGAAGCCAAAAGTAATTTTAAAATGGAAAGCACCTTCATCCTGCTTCAAAATGATGGATCATATGTGTTCTAGTTCCCCCCACCCCCACCCCCAGCCCCATTCTAAAGCAGTGGTGAAATTCAAAAAAATTCCCTACCAATTCTGTGGGCATGGCTTGGGGATCATGTGATTGGGTGGGTGTGGCTTGGTAGTCATGTGACCAGGCGGGAAACAAGCAGGAACCTCACAGAGTCACAGAGAGTTCAAAAACCGACTATCACACTTTACACAAAAATAACACAACTGACTCACACACAATGCAAAAGCAGCTGGACTTCACACACACACAAAAAGGTTCCAACAATCGGCACAGCCAATTGTCACAGTTGATCATTGGAACCTATTTTTTAAACTATTTTTTTAGCATTTTGCCCGGTAGTAAAAAAAGATACTTTAAAAAAGTTTTTAAAAAGTTCTGATGATTAGCTGTGCTTTTAAAAAAACTTTTAAAAAATTTAAAGCATTTTTTTTTACTATTAGTTTGGGCGAACCAGTAGCATTTTTACTACCAGTTCTGTACCGGTTTACTACATGACACTGACTCTGCTAGCGACTGGCAGGCCACCCCCTTCACCAACCTGTCCCCCCAGCCTGTTCTGACTGAGGCTTCCCAAGAGCATTAAGCAAACTCCTTGTCCCGAGAAAAACCCCTTTTATTAATTTACTTTGAATTCTTCTCATTCACATCCAGTCTTTCAAGGGAGGATTTACAGCCACAGACCTTATCTGGCTTGGAGAGCTGCCAGGTGATATCTGCAGAACTTGGCAAGGAGTTTCAGAGAGTCATGTATTAATTAAGCAAACTAACTGTCTCCTGCAAACTCCACTCCCCTTTCGCTTCTCTTTTATTTCCTCTGGGAGGGGGCATTCACCCTCCCCCTGTGGCCTTACTCCCAAGTCAACCCCTGTTCTTTAGCTGTTCCCTTCGTCTGGCAATTCTGCTCATGCACACACTGGGAACAGGTTCCAGCTGTTCGTCTGCCTCACTGATGTCGTACTCTGAAGGCAGCTGATAACTGGCATACGGCCCTGGCTCTCTCTCTGCCTCTGACACAGAGCCATCATCATCAGAGCCTTCCCCAGACTCCAGGACTGGCCCATGTTCTTCTCCAACCTTCTCACTGTCCGAATCTGCTGCCAGCTCTGCTTGTCACTGGTGGGCCACAGCACAGTCGGAGAAGTTTAGCAAAACATTTCAGGCTCTTACTTGTGAGAGTAAACGTTCTTGCAGATATTCAGATGAGTCAGGTTTACACAGCATCCACCGGCCAAGGCACCAAAGAGCTGGCAAGAGGAAAATAAAAATAGCCAGGGACATGGGGAGAAACAAGTCAACTCACGGAGAAGCTGGCTGGCTTAACAGAACGAGGGTTCCCTGTCCTTTTACTACAGGGGTTCATGACAATCTTTGCAGTCATGATGGATTTCACCAAAATGATGCCAAAATAAAAGGACAGAATATCACACATCCCTGGAGGATCGGAAACAATGGTTGCTACAGTAGTTGCTCACCATGTCCAGAGCACAGTCTGACCCAGAGAGATCGAGATGACCCAAAGCATTTGGCTCATTCAGGAAGGAAAACAAGCCCTGGGAAAAAAAGAGACAGAAGGACAGAGAAATTGCTACTGTGCTCTTGTTAATAACTTCTATGATGTCAACGTACAACCACAATTCAGGGCCAGAATTTTTCCGTGCCTGTTCTGCCCCCCATCCTCCATCCAGGAACGAAAGCCAAAACCAAAGTAAATGAGAATGTTTCTTTTAATCAGTCCAGACTCTCGTTGGCTGCAAGCCACATAAATAAGGAGATAAGCACTCTGGCAGCAAGTCCTACAAAATTTGGCAGCAATGCAAACAAACTCTGGCAGCAATCCAGCCTGCCAAGTTTGTTTCTTGTTCATCCTTAACGTTGACTTCTGCAGAAGGGCGTGGCACAAGCAGTCTCTTTTATAACCAGGAGAGGATCTTAATGAGCGTCAGCTGAGCGTAATCACCTCTTGTCATTACTCCGTTGTTCTTAATGCCGAGTAGCCCTTCGACGGCGTGCATCCCGTAACAACTCACAGGTGTTTTCTGGATCAATCACGTTTGTCTCTTGGATCACTCACTGATCCAAGGCTCAGATGCCACCTGGTGGCCAACCAGTCTCTCCTTGCCCTGCTCGGAGTCGGAACCCTGTCCAGGGTCCTCCACCTCCTCCAGGGCCGACTGATAAGACCCCTCGTTGTCGGAGTCTGGCGGCAGCTCCAACGGCTCCTGCCAGGCCACAACACATGTCTAAACAAGGCGATTCTTAAGTGAGTGCTGCCCGATTTTACTGCCCTTCTTGCCATCATTGTTAAACGAATCGCTGCAGTTCTTAAGTGAATCTTGTGGTCATTAAGCAAATCTGGCTCTCCCCATTGGTTATGCTTGTTGGAAGCCAGCTGGGAAGGTCGCAAATGGTGATCCCTCCTGGGATGCTGTATTGCCAGTTGCCAAACATCTACTCCCCACTAAAGCAGGGAGGCAAGGAATGTTGTGGTTTCTGTCCCCAACGGGTCCCGTCCCCTGAGGAGATATACCGGGTGGGACCCAGAAGAAGGGCCTTCTCTGTCATGGCTCCCTCTCTCTGGAACTTCACCCCCCCAGTTGATGATTAAAATGGCCCTCCACTCTAACCCTCTTTTGGAAGGCCCTGAAAACATGGTTTTGCCAGTGGGCCTGGGGAACCCAGAGTGGGATGGAGTCCATTAAATGGTTGAATTGATTGTGTGTTGTCACGGAGGAGTGGATGTTTTTTTTATTATTTTATTATTTTCCCTTTTATTATTATTATTTCCTTTATATGGAGTTTTTATATTCTTGTAAGCCGCCTTGAGTCGCCGTGTGCAATTAGGCAGAAAATATAAATTTTCTAAATAAATAAATCCAAATTTTGATTACATGGCCATAAGCGTCAGGACTGATTGCAAGTCACTTTTTTTTCATTTCTGTTGTACGGTAAGTTTCTAACGGTTGCTAAACAAATGGCTATAAGTCAAGGACCACCTGTACATAATTAGGGGACTGGAGACTAAAACATATGAAGAACGGTTGCAGGAACTGACTATGTCTAGTTTAATGAAAAGAAGGACTACGGGAGACATGATAGCAGTCTTCCAATATTTCAGGGGCTGCCACAAAGAAGAGGGAGTCAAACTATTCTCCAAGGCACCTGAGTGTAGAACAAGAAGCAATGGGTGGAAACTAATCAAGGAGAGAAGCAACTTAGAACTGAGGAGAAATTTCCTGACAGTTAGGACAATTAATCAATGGAACAGCTTCCCTCCAGAAGTTGTGGGTGCTTCATCACTGGAGGCTTTTTAAAAGAGATTGGACAGCCACTTGTCTGAAATGGTATAAGGTCTCTTGCTTGAGCAGGGGGTTGGACTAGAAGACCTCCAAGGTCCCTTCCAACTTTGTTATTCTATTCTATTCTATTCTACTCTATTCTAATATTACCTACCCCTGAAGCGTTCAGAAATGGAGCCTGCTGTGAAATGATTTTATGAGATTATAATTCTGCTTGAGCATCATAGTGATGTTTCCAGCCTTCATGGAACTATCTTTACAGAGCCAAAAAATTTTAAGATTGGGGTAGCTTAAGAAAGGGTGCAACGTGACACAATGGTCAATCATTTTTGGGACTGACATTTAAAGAAACTTTCTGCTGAATTTTGGCCATGTGACTGTTTAAAATCAGTGGTGCTGATTTAACTTATAGCACAAGATTTTAAAATAGATTTTTTTTAAAAAAAATCAAACTCTTTGTTGGCTTCACTATGATGAATGATGTATAGTCAAGGCTATGGTTTTCCCAGTTGCAATGGATGGTTGTGAAAGTTGGACCATAAGGAAGGCTGAGCTCCAAAGTATGGAGGCCTTTGAACTCTGGTGCTGGAGAAGACTCCTGCGAGTCCCTTGGACTGCAAGGCGATCCAACCGGTCAGTCCTAGAGGAGATCAACCCTGACTGCTCTTTGGAAGGCCAGATCCTGAAGAGGAAACTCAAGTACTTTGGCCACCTAATGAGAAGGAAGGACTTACTGGAGAAGAACCTAATACTTGGAAAGATGGAGGGCAAAAGAAGGAGACGACAGAGAATGAGGTGGCTGGCTGGAGTCACCGAAGCAGTAGACATGAGCTTAAATGGACTCCAGAGGATGCTAGAGAACAGGAAGGCCTGGAGGAACATCGGCCATGGGGTCGCGATGGGTCGGACACGATTTTGCAACTAACAACAACAACACGATGAATGATCTGGTCATTATCTCACTTCTCAATTCTTCAGCCATTAAATGTGATCTTAATTCACTAAAATATTCCCCTTTACTTGTAAGGAATGAACTAAATATGGACTTGATTGTGTCACACCACAAAGTGCAGGCTTTCAATCCACTGTCTTACCTAGATAAGCAGGATGGTAGTGGGTGGAACAATATTAAAACTATCACAGCATTGATCAAATGACCCATGGCATAAATTCAGTTTAAAAGATAACATTTAAAAAGCCATAGCAGTTCTATCTCCCACCACAATTCTATTTAATTAGTAGGGAAATTGTTTCAGGTGTACAAGCAAAACCAGTGAACTGTGAATGTCATCTCTCTTTCATTGGGGGGAAACCACAAATATTTTGCCTTATTTACTCTTTCACCAATTATGTGTCAATTCTACAAGGAACATTTTGTAAACAATTAGAACGGCTCCTCAGATACTGATAGACATAAAATCTCTGATGGGTGAAAACTATGTAGTCACTGAGCTGGCTGCAAAGTTTGCTGAAATAGCCAGAAAATTGAGAGCAATTTTTCTCTTGTGGGATACAGTTGAGTGCAAAGGATATGAGCATGTGAAATGGTTTTATGTTTTGAAATCTCCTTTTATTGGTTTGGGAGCAATTAAACTGAAATGCCTCTGCATTTTAACATTCCTTTCGTATGCTTGAATTGCAGTGCCTTTGGCTATAACCAGACAAAAGCGTATCAGTTATTTAACTGCCACCAATCACCACATAACACAGACTTAATTTGTCTTTTCATCACACAGGTTTCATTTCCCATCTAATCCTTACTACAAGTAGTCCTCAACTTACAACAGTTTGCTTAGCTAAAATGGCACTGAAAAAGGGGACATGACCATTTTTCATACCTATTGTTCTGACCTAGGCTTCACCAAATCACCAAGCAGACTCCTTGTCCCGACAAAACCCCTTTTTATTAAGCTAATGTGAATTCCACTCATTCACATCCAGCAAAGTCCCGGCAAACAGTCTTTCAAGGGTGAGTTTACAACCACAGACCTTATCAGCCTTGGAGAGCTGCCAGGCTGATATCTTCCAAATGCAACGCTGTACAAGAAAATACTTGGCAAGGAGTCTCTGAGAGTCAGGAATAAATCTTCACACTAATGAATAGAATTAATTGTCCACTGCGAACTCCACTCCCCTTTTGCTCCTCCTTATTCCCTATGGGAAGGGCCATTCACCATCCACCTGTACCTTTACTCCTGAGTCAGCCCTTGTTCCTTAACTGTTCCCTTCTCTTGGCAGCTCTGCGCACGCGCACATCGGGAACAAGCTCCAGCTGTTCTTCTGCCCCACTGATCTCCAACTCCAAAGGCAGCTGATAATTGTCGGACGGCCCTGGCCCCATCTCTCCTTCCAACACAGAGCCCTCATCATAGCCTTCCCCAAACTCCAGGATTGGCCCATGTTTCTCCCCCACCTCTTCACTGCCTGAGTCTGCCACCAGCTCCACTGACTGCTGGTGGGCGACAACGCTTATGACTGTTACAGCATCCCCGCGTATCATGTGATTTACATTTAGATGCCTGACAAAAGGTTCACATGTTGCAGCGTCTCAGGTGATCACGTGATCCGCTGTTGTGACCTTCTAACTGATGGGAAAGCCAGATTCACTTAACAATGGTGTTACTCATTTAACAATCGCAGTGGTTCACTTAATGAATGTGGCAAGAAAAGTCGTAAAAGTCATCAATTGGGGCAAAACTCACAACCCATTTAACAAAACTCACCTGAGAACTAGGATTATCTGTTTCTCTCTGTTCTAAGGAGTGAAGAAGGCAGGATTATTTAATACAATACAGATTGAAAGAGTTGGAAGGAACCTTGTAGGTCATCTAGCCCAACCCCCCCCCCCCAAGCAGGAGACCCTACACCATTTCTGACAGATGGCAGTCCAGTCTCTTCTTGAAAGCTTGTTAAACTGCTCCCATAGGTCAGTCACACTTACATTTCCACCTTCAGCCAACAAACTTCCTGGATTTCCAGAGAGGTCCAAATGGGAAATGCTGGTTCTGAATTGTCCATTGTTGACCAAAGATTGACACAAGGCCATCATTCCTAGCAAGACACGGTCAAAAATATAATGTTAAGAACACACCTGGGCAGAGAAATTCTTCAGGCTCTATTCATATTACATGACAGAGAATTTCGTTCGGAACTTCCTCTCAAAGAAATAATTTTAGAGAAAATTTGGGGGAAGGAATGTGCACAATGTTGGATTTCAATATACTGTGAGCTGAACAAGCTACAGTTTATGCAAGTAAAATTGGTTGCCCTTCCCCTCTTTGGAAGAGCTTTAGAGCTCCCACCGCCTTAAGAAAGTTCAAAACATTCTTAAACATCGATCTCATCCTGGACACCTTTTTTTTTGAACTATTACCATCTGGCAGACGGTACAGGATAATAAAAACAAGGATGAATAGGCTGAAAAACAGCTTCTATCACAGGGCAGTAACTATACTGAATTCTACAGTATAGTGTAATATTAATGCAATATTGGGTTTTCAATTTCAATTATACAGCATGTGAAGGATGTGTGTTTGGGTTTTTATTTTTATAGTTATAATGTACAATGAAGATTGCTTTTATTTTCATTGTACGATTTGCAATGACACTAATCTAAACTAAAACTAAAACTAAAACTAAAACTAAAAAAACTAAAACTAAAACTAAAACTAAAACTAAAACTAAAACTAAAACTAAAACTAAAACTAAAACTAAAACTAAAACTAAAACTAAAACTAAAACTAAAACTAAAACTAAAACTAAAACTAAAACTAAAACTAAAACTAAAACTAAAACTGCCCCCAGTCACAGTGATAGATCCAGAGATAGCATTCAGCCAGTTCTGACAGGTTCGGTAGAACCGGTAGCGGAAATTTTGAGCAGTTTGGAGAACCGGCTAATAGGCTGGCCCCGCCCATGCTGCCTCCCAGCTGATCTTCTTTTGTTGCCCTGAACAGGAGAATGGAGCTGGAAAGCAGGTTAGTGGGGTGGGGAGGGAGTGGGGATTTTGCAGTAACCTTTCCCCAGGAGTGGGGAGGGAATGGGGATTTTGCAGCATCTTTCCCCTGCTATGCCCACTTTGACACGCCCACAGAACTGGTAGTAAAATAATTTGAATCCCACCACTGGATAGATCTCACAGTAGGACAGCAATAGTGATCCAGTGAAAAAGAGAGTTTGTGGATTTCAGACAGATGGAATCATCATTAGAAGCTTTAGAGAGAAGAACAAGGATGGGACTTACCTTTCTGAGTCACAGAAGTCTTTGCGATGATCAAGGACTGGAAACCCTTGTTCCTTTGCTCGAAGGTCTGGCTTAGAGCTATGATACCTGTAGGCAGAGTAAGTCAGCCATAGGCAAGTCATAGAGATGGTGTAAACCACCGTTTAGTAGTTATCCGCTTATACTGTATCACAGGCTTCTATTGTGAAGGATACATGAGCAAGTTCATACAGATGCCTACACCCATATGAGATCCAGCCGTAATTGGCTTAAATTCCCCCAATAGATTTCCATGTCTAAATGTGGGCTTGAATCTGAATCTCCCTAGATCTGATCAACATGTTAACCATAGCACCAACTCTCCACAGGCTCCTCCATGTGTGGGTACCCTCCAATGTGTGGAGGAAGATGGCACCATAGCCCTGGCTATATAATCCCATCAGCAATTTCAGATCCATTTCTATCATACCATTTTAGAATAGAATAGAATTCAAAATAGAATAGAATAGAATAACAGAGTTGGAAGGGACCTTGAAGGTCTTCTAGCCCAACCCACTGCTTAGGCAGGAAATCCTACACCACTTCAGGCAAATGGTTATCCAACATCTTCCTAAAACCTCCAGGGTTGGAGCATTCACAACTTCTGGAAGCAAGTTGATTCTATCTATTTTTTGATTCTATTTTAATTATACGACAGTTGAGAAAGCTGAACAGTAGTGATGTATCTAATCCATTTGTATGGCCAGATTATGGGAATCTGAATCCTACTTCAAAGCATGTGCTGAGACATTGGGAATATCCTACCTCGGTCCTCCAGGAGGTTTCTAGAGAGATTAAGGCTGTTTAATGCAGAATCTGGATACTCTTGAAGGACGAGGGCCATCTGCTGTGCAAAGTCACTGCGAAAGAGAGACAATTTCACATAATAGCAAAGAATCCATGCCGAGAGATGTACTACAAGGCTGCAAGCAAATATTTGTAGTTGTCTGTAGTTTACTCCCTCCTTTGAGGTGCTGGGTCTTATCCATGGCATATTTTTCACAACCCAACTCAAGCACCATGGATGGGGAGATAGTCCTTGGAATTCAAGTGCTTGACAACAATTCCAGATTTAATGGGTTTTCCTTTCATTCTGTGCTTCCAAAGTATATCAAACGTTTATGAAACCCGGGCGGGGTTGAGGAGAAAGGGAGGAAAGGAGACCAAACGTACAATCATGCATAAAGTATAACTTTGAGGACTATCCTTGACCTCCCTTCCAGCTTTGAGATTGAGAGACAGACGGTGGTTTGGGGTACACTCAATGGAAAGTTGGAAGAAGAATTTGTGATCACAAGGAGGTTGAGCAGAATTGTTGACCACACTCCAATTGGATAGGATTGATTTCTGATTTGGCTTCCAATTAACGTATAAACGTAACCTAGAAAAACAGCTAAAGTCAACCTGGAACCATGAATGTCCTTCTAAGCCTACACAAGTGCTTGAATTTTTCAGTGCGGTGGATGGGCTGCATTTGTGCACAACATGGATAACTGAAAATACCGTATCCTGGTTTCTCCAAAATTATAACGTAGCTATGTGTAAAAGTAAAAGGTAAAGGTTCCCCTCGCACATATGTGCTGATTGTTCCCGACTCTAGGGGGCAGTGCTCATCTCCATTTCAAAGCCAAAGAGTCAGCGCTGTCCGAAGATATCTCCATGGTCATGTGGCTGGCCTGAGTAAACACCGAAGGCGCATGGAACGCTGTTGCCTTCCCACCAAAGGTGGTCCCTATTTTTCTACTTGCATTTTTTTTAAATTTTTTTTTTTTTTAATTAAAGGTTGTAAAAAAGGCAAGGTTTACAAAATACAAAAAAGGAAATAGAACTCATTACATGTTTACAACACAAATGGCAAAAGTTCATACTTATATATACATAGTTCATCTCACCTTGCCTATCTACATATCTACCTAAGGTAAGTAAGTAAAGGAAAGGGAAAAGAAAAGAGGGAAGAAAAAAAGGAAAAAAAAGAAACAGTATGAAGCTAGATTACTAATTCGATGCAGGTATTCATAACGGATTTTTCCTATCAGATCGTCAAAGTTTTTTCAACACTGTAGTCTATTGATATTACTTGTAGGTGGACTTCCTGGGAGGAGCTTACTGGTGGAAGCAGCAAAAAATCAGCTGCCTCCGAATTCCTGGCTACGTACCTGATTAGAGGATCTTCCATCTGACGTCTTATCAGGTTTTCTTATCCTTCAGGCAAGAGGGAAAGAAGAAACTGTTTTGCTGGCAAATGCTCTTCGATTTTTGCAGCTTTTGTGCTTGCAAGGAAAGGGGGGCTAGCCCAAGGCAGAACGGCTGTCCGTGCTGGGAACTTCAAACTGCCTTGTGCAGGACAAAGTAGGTCTCTCCCACTCTGCTCTAAGTTTTGTTTGATTTAATCTTATCACGAGCTGAATCCTTTTACTGCGAGGACAATAATTGCTTATCAACATTTTAGCTTCTTCTCTTTTTCTCCTCCGAAAAATTATTTACTCAGAGGCTTTTAAAATGGCGCCGAGCAGGCTGGTTTCTCCGGTAATAACGAACACTTTTTGCTAATTCTCACAAGACTTCAAAAGAATTCAAAACAAAAGAGATAGCTTATCACATGTTTTGGTTTCACAATAGAAGAATTTTACTCCTTCATTAACTTTGCTTATTTGGAAGTTAAATGGTGATGAATCTGTTGAACGGTCTTGTTACAATGTTTACTCACTGAAACTTTTGCCAAGCCTTAAACTTCAAAATAAAAGCCTCTTTACTTAAAGCTGCATATTTAGGCAATAGAGTTTTATTAACTGCAGGCAGACAAATTTTGAAATGGCCTCAAAACCAAATATTAACTTGAAGTCGTCACCCTCTACTTCCAGGGGCACATCCTCAGTGCCTGGTACAAAGCTGCAGCCTCCGCTTCCTACGCCCCCTGCTGGGGATGTGTTAACGAAAGAATTTTTTCTGAGTAATCTAAGCGAGGCTCTTAATGCACAGACAATTAAAATGGAAGATAAATTTAGAGATAATAGAGAGGAGAGAAAAGAGGAAATAAAAGAAATGAAAGAAGAAATTAAAAGTGAAATTAAAAGTGAAATAAAAGGACTTAAACAGGAGTTGTATGAGAAATTTGAGGCTAAGGTTGATAAAATTAGAGACGACATGCTGAGTCTTGTAACTGTATTAACAGAACATATTTCTGGAGTGGAAGATACTCTAGAGGTTCTTAATGATGCCAATGCTAACTTGACATTGAAAACAGAGGTGGTGGAACAAAAAGTGGAAAATGCTGAAAAAGAAATTATTATGATACAGTACCGACAAATGGAGTTCGCATTAAGAGTAAGGGGGCTGCGTGAGGAGAAACAGGAGAACCTGAAACAGATCCTATCGGAAGCTTTTGACCGCCTGATGGGAAGACCAGGGACCAACCAAGGCTGGCAAATTGACAAAGCTTACCGCGTTAACTCCTGGCTGGCAAAGCAGAAGCAGCTTCCTCGAGATATCGTTATATATTTTACTACAAGAGAGTTCAGAAATATGGTACTGCAAGCGTCTTATAACACTAAGCTTCAAATTGGCGGTCAAGACCTGGCTGTTTTGAAAGAGATACCACCTCAAATGTTAAGAGCCAGAAGAGACTACGCTTTTTTGGTCGAAGAACTCAGAAATCGTCAGATACAGTATAGATGGGATGCACCATTTGGCATCATATTTACATTTGATAAGCAAAGGTACCGCCTCAACTCTGTATGGAAAGCCCGAGATTTTTATTATAATATATTGAAGGCCGGACACCCTGCACCATCTGGACCTAGAGAAAGACCACAAGAAGGACAGGATAGACAGCAAACTACACAACCACCAGACAAGATGGAGCATCTCTCTTCTCTAGAAGTGCAAGGTGTTATGGAACCAAGACCTAGCCGCATGACTACTAGACGTATGGAGAAACAAGCTAAGAGGCAACAGCATCAACAATCATCGGCCATCGATCAAGGAACTACAACAACAAATCTGGAAGCAGTGGGAGGAGCTAGACCTAAGGTTAAACAGGCCGTGCAGGAAGCTCTAAAAATGCTTCAACCAACCAAAGATGACAACTAAGATTTTAACATGGAATGTCAACGGACTGAACTCTCCACAGAAGAGGAAGAAAATATTTCATTATCTTAAACAGTTTAAGAACGATGTAATTTGTTTGCAAGAAACTCATATCAAGTCAACTGATCAAAAATATTTGATCAACTCAAAACTTGGTCAACATTTTGCAGCTTCTGCTATGGAAAAGAAGAATGGTATAGTTGTATACTTAAGAAAAGATATGAAAGCTGAATTAATAGAAGCAGATCCCTTCGGAAGATATATTGCTTTAGACTTAATCTTAGAAGGGAAAAAGACATTACTTTTGGGAATTTATGCTCCCAATCAACAGCAAGATAGATTCTATAGAAATCTTCATGCTAAATTAGTACAGTGGGACTATAGTTCCTGTATACTATTGGGTGACTGGAATGGAGTGATAGACACTAAGAGAGATAAGAAGATTTCCCGCCTAAATACCAAGATGCGAGCAAAGTTACCCAAATCTTTCTTTGACATTATGGATGATTTTGAATTGAGAGATATCTGGCGAGAAAGAAATGCAGAGGAATATGACTTCACTTTCTTCTCGGACAGGCATCAATCCCTTTCAAGGATTGATTTTATTCTAACCACTAATGATTTGCTTTCTAGGGTCAAGAAAACAAAGATTGCAGCTAGAGTCCTTTCGGACCATAACCCAGTTTGGATGGAGTTGGGAAGGGTAGTGCAGGCAAGAAGGTTTTGGAGACTGAATGAAAATTTATTTAGATATGAAAACTATATTAATGATTGTAAAAAATTACTATCTGAATATTTTGTTTTGAATATGAATAAGGGTACATCTATGGAATTTGTATGGGATGCAAGCAAAGCGTATATGAGAGGAGTTTTGATGAATATAAATAAAACACATAGAAATAAGCAAGGGCTAAAACGAACAGAACTGGAAGAGGAAATTAAGAGAAAAGAGCTGGAGTTAACAAGGAAACCAGACGATACAAAGGTTAAGGAAGCTATTAACATATTAAAATCTCAATTTGACATGTTGATCTCTGACCAGGTAGCTACTAATTTATTATATGCAAAACACAATACTTTTTGTAATGCAAACAAACCTGGCAGATGGTTAGCTTATCAGATTAGGAAAAAAAGGAAAACTCGAAATATATCTAAACTGATTTACAGAGGGAAGGAGGTGTTCCAACAGGAAGAGATTCAAAAGGCTTTCTGGGAATTTTTTACAGAACTGTATAAAGGGGATAAAATTAATGGTTTAGACATAGACAAATATTTAGACAAGGAGAAAATACCTTCAGTTAGAGAAGAACACAGGCAAAAATTGAATCAACCAATAACCTCGGGGGAAATCCTGCAGGTAATTAAGCAATTAAAGCCAGGGAAAGCACCAGGTACAGATGGCTTGACAGCGGTTTACTACAAAAACTTACAGTTAGAAATGGTAGAACCTCTTAGAGAATTATTTAATATGATTCAAACGGAAGGTAAAGTCCCTCCATCTTGGAAGACAGCGTTTATATCTTTGATACCCAAAGAAGATCAAGATACTACTCAACCCAAAAATTATAGACCCATTTCATTACTGAATGTAGATTATAAAATTTTTACTAAAATATTAGCAAATAGGTTAATGTTGGTCATTCAACAATTGATACATACGGACCAAACAGGTTTTATACAAGGGAGACAGATGAAAAGTAATGTCAGATTAATTATTAATGCATTAGAATATTTGGGAAAGAACAACCAGATCCCTGCTGCGTTTATATTTTTGGATGCTGAGAAGGCCTTTGATCGAGTTAACTGGCAATTTCTGCTGAAGATATTGCAAAAAATGCAGATAGGAGATAATTTTTTACAGTCAATTAAAGCAATATACCAACAGCAAACAGCACAAATCATAGTCAATGGAAGTTTAACAGACTCTTTTCAAATTGGAAAAGGTACAAGACAGGGTTGTCCTTTGTCCCCATTATTGTTTATTATAACTTTGGAAGTATTGTTGAATAAAATACGGGGCTTGGATGGTTTAAAAGGGATCAAGATTAGGCAGCAAGAATATAGAGTCCGCGCTTTTGCGGATGATTTGGTCATAATATTGGAACAACCGCAGGAATCCAGTATGGTTTTAATGAATACGATTAATCAATATGGTCAAGTGTCTGGCTTTAAAATAAACTTAGGAAAAACCAAAATATTAGCTATAAATATGAATATTAAACAAAAGGAAGAATTAGGAGTGATGCTAGGATGTGAGGTAGTTAAAAAAGTCAAATATCTTGGAGTTAACATTTTAACTTCAAATGGGAAATTATATAAGCATAATTATGAACCACTTTGGCATAGCATACAGACAGAGATGAAAAAATGGGAGAAATTGCACTTATCTTTGCTGGGCAGGATAGCGGCAGTGAAAATGAACATTTTACCAAAATTTTTATTTCTTTTCCAAATGTTACCTATACTTAAAAAAGATGCGAACCTTTTAGAATGGCAGAAGGGTATCAACAAATTTGTGTGGGCAGGAAAGAAGCCGAGGGTAAAGATGAAAATAATGCAAGATGTACGCGAGAGAGGAGGATTGAAACTACCTAATTTAAAACTATATTATGATGCAGTGGCATTATCTGTAATTAGTGATTGGATTCATTTAACCAATGATAGAATATTGAACATTGAGGGACACAATCTGGTATTTGGTTGGCATGCTTACCTGTTATTCAACAAAAAATTGGATAAGAACTTTAAAAGTCATATTTTGAGAAATGCTTTATTGCGGGTTTGGAAGAAATACCAATATAAATTAAATGACAAGATACCCATGTGGGCAATTCCTAGACATGCAATTGAAAATATGAATACAGCACAAAAACAGGACAGATTTACTTACAGACAGCTTCTTACCTCGGAAAGGGGGGTATTACAATTAAAATCTTTAGAGGTATTAAAAGAGGAGAAGGTAGTTCAAACATGGTTCCAGTATGGGCAATTACAGGCTAGGTGGAAAATAGATCAAAAAATTGGCTTTATTCAAGTTGAGGATAATCTGTTTAAACAAATAAGAGATCAAAGCTTAATGCATATAAAGAGGATATATAATGTATTAATACAGATGGATTCGGAAACAGAATTAGTTAAAGATTGTATGATAAAATGGGCTCAAAATATTGAGGAACCAATAATGTTGGATACATGGGAAAGAATTTGGGTAAGAAATGTGAAATTTACACAAGCTCAAAATCTGAGAGAAAATTTTTACAAGATGTTTTATAGATGGCATTTAGATCCTAAAAAGTTGGCTTCTATGTATCCGAATGTACAGCCTAAATGTTGGAGGTGTGGTTCTCTCGATGCTACAAATTATCATATATGGTGGACCTGCCAAAAGGTTAAGGCATTTTGGATAAAAATATGGTGGGTCATGCAAAATGTTTTTTAAAAAAGGATAAAGTTTATTCCTCAGTTATTTTTACTAGGTATATGTACTGATTTTACAGTGGTAGAGACCAATTTGATTCTGCACCTGATAACTGCAGCAAGACTGTTGGTGGCGCAATATTGGAAGAAGGAAGACTTGCCTACAATCCAAGAATGGACATTGAAAGTAACAAACTTAGCTGAAATGGCTAAAATATCGGCATATCTCAAAGATCATTCAAATGAGAGATATAAACGAGACTGGAAAAAATGGATTGACTATATACAAAATAAATACGGGACTAAGAAATTCCAGTTAGCCTATGCTTAAGATCAGAAATGATTTAAACTGTTAAAAGTTAGTTCAGTAAGAAGAAGCTAAGTTCAATCTAGAATGTCATTAATTTCTTTATTTCTTTTTTCTCAATAGATTTTAGACTGTGTTAGTTAAAAATCCATACCGTGTACGGGTTCTGGGAAGTCGGGGGGGGAAGGAGGAGGGGGGATGGGGGGGTGGAGGGAGGGAGGGGTACACACAACAAAAAAAATTGTATTTCAATGTCTTAATGATTGACAAATGATGACATATTTGTGTTTGTTTTTTTTTAAAGAAAAATAAAAAAGTTCTCTTAAAAAAAAAAAAAAAAAGATATTACTTGTAGGTGAATTCTCACCTCTAATATATATCTTATCTCATTTGTTACTTAGTCTTTGTATATCATAATTCCTTTTAAATTGTTCCTTAAGTTATTTTAAGTTAATAAAATATCTCATTTATATATCTTAATTCTCATTGTCTTTCTTATCAAACCATTTGTATAGTTTCTCCCAGACTTTATAGAAGTCTGTGTCTTCTTTTTCATTAATCAGCAGTGTTAGTCTATTCATTTCGGCTATTTCTAAAATTTTATTCATAACCATTGTACTAGTGGGGGCATTTTCTTTCTTGCATTTTTACATGCTTTCAAACTGCTAGGTTGGCAGAAGCTGGGACAAGTAACAGGAGCTCTCTCTGTTACGTGGCGCTAGGGATTCGAACCGTTGAACTGCCGACCTTTCTGATCGACAAGCTCAGCATCTTAGCCACTGAACCACTATGTCCCTCTTGTGTAAAAGTAGGTAGTTTTAAAACAAATAAAATTAGTTGAACTACCCAGAGTCATTGGGACTCGGCCAGTATACAGATTTTATTGCTGCTACCACCAATAGCAATGATTCATTCTCTTTCATTAAATTGTTTTTGTTTTTTTTGTTTTGTTTGTGGGTTGGAATTCTTTTGTTTGGTTATTTTCCAAGATTGTTTACTCACCTCTGAATAACTGCAGTGTTTCTTTTACAGTGTTGCTTTAAATGATGGGATCTCATAGTCGGCTACTCTAATGCAAACTCAATTGTCAGAAAGCTTCCACCTTTTTACCATGCTTAGAATTTTATTTCTTAAATTTCTAAGGAAGCTGCCGTTCAAACACCTTTGCTTACCATTTTAAGCCACAGTTTTCCAGTTCCAACTCTTGCAAAGTCACTGATTTTCTCAGGGCCAGAAGGATCTCCTCCAAAATAACCTGATTCTGTTGTAAGGAAAAGAGATGGTATTCAGCCAGTTCTGACAGGTTCGGGAGAACCGGTAGCGGAAATTTTGAGTAGTTCGGAGAACCGGCTAATAGGCTGGCCCCGCCCCTGCTGCCTCCCAGCTGATCTTCTTTTGTTGCCCTGAACAGGAGAATGGAGCTGGAAAGCAGGTTACTGAGATGGGGAGGGAATGGGGATTTTGCAGTATCCTTCCCCTGCCACGCCCACCAAGCCATGCCCAAAAAGCCATACCACGCTCAGAAAACCACACCATGCCGACAAAGCCACACCCACAAAACCAGTAGTAATTTTTTTTTTTGAATTTTACTACTGAGCCACGCGTAGACAAAACTAAGAAACGAAAACAGAGGGAAAAAGTTCTCCTTCCAAGTTATGAAAGTTGTGATCAAAGAAAGGCCAGGCACTTCTTGATATTTTACTGGTATAAAGCAGGTCTAATAATCAATAATCAGTATTGAAAGCCCTTATTGCATTTCAATCCAATTTCACCTCTTCTCTCTCATCTTCCATTCTGATCATTATCTCATCCTGGTCTGGTTATGGGAACATAAAAAACTATTTCATTCCAGAGAAAGACTGTAACCCTTGTCACACAATAGCGCATCAAAATGCTTTTATACAAAGTGCTAAACTTGATTAGGATTAAACACATTTAGATGGGTTTTTTCCCAAGGTCTCTTCGCTGGCTCACCAGTTTGAAGTCTTTGCAACTTAGCTTTGTAAACCACTGATTAAACGATAAGCTGGTCACACAAAGAGCAATATCTCTGCAGAAAAACAATATACAAAGATAATTTCAGTGCCGTCTGGAAAGAGTTGTAATTAAAATAGAGAAATTCTGGTCCCAATTGCAGTCGTAAATGATCTGACCGAAGCTTCCCAAGAGCATGAAGCAAACTCCTTGTCCCGACCAAAAACCCTTTTATTAATTTACTGTGAATTCTGTTCATTCACATCCAGCAAAATCTTTCAAGGGAGGATTTACAGTCACAGACCTTATCTGGCTTGGAGAGCTGCCAGGCTGACATCTGCAAAACTTGGCAAGGAGTCTTGGAGAGTCACGTATCAATTAAACGAACTAATTGTCTCCTGCAAACTCCACTACCCTTTTGCTCCTTTTATTTCCTCTAGGAGTGTCCATTCATTGTCCACCTCTGGCCTTACTCCCAAGTCAACCCCTGTTCTTTAGCTGTTCCCTTCATCTGGCAACTCTGCTCATGCGCACCCTGGGAACAGGCTCCAGATGTTTGTCTACCTCACTGATGTCTGACTCTGAAGGCAGCTGATAACTGGCATATGGCTCTGTCCCCCTCTCTGCCTCCATCACAGAGCCCTCATCAGAGCCTTCCCCAGACTCCAGGACTGGCCATGTTCCTCCCCAACCTCCTCATTGTCCGAATCTGCTGCCAGCTCTGCTGGCCACTGGCAGGCCACAACAGTAAGTTGAAGACAACCCACTTAAGGCTAGAATTCTGCTTCTAATTTTTTTGAAGCAAGAAATGAAATTGGGGTTGCGAGTCTTAGAACTTATTTGAACACTCTTTCGTGAGTGCTATCACACAAACGGCAACCTACAATTTGCACCTCCAAGCCCGTCCACTACCCCAGGATTCTTTTATAGAAACTCACTGGCTGGGCAGGTGGTTGAAATCCAACAGGTTGAATTCTCTGCATCCCCGCGCGTGATAAATATTATCCACAACCTGGGAGGGGAAAAAAGGACTTTGCTTACGGGGAATAAGGAAATATTAGACTGTGCAGAAATGGATAGATTAATATTGAAGATAAAAGAAAAAGAAGACACATAATATTTTTGAACGTGAGACTTGTTTTATCAATGGTTGGGTAATAGAGGTAAAAATTAGGACTTTAATATCGTTATGTAAACAAATTGACTCAGACAGTACGCTTTTCACTAAGCACTTAATGTATACAAAGAGAAACTATATAAATAATATTTTTAGAAAGGATTTGTGATCAGTGATTGGTCGCTATCTTTGCTGAGTACCCAAGTGTTTTGAAACGACCTAGTGAAAATTGAAAAGAAGTTTTCTAATGAAAAGGAGGACCAGGGGAAACATGATAGCAGTGTTCCAATATCTCAGGGGCTGCCCCAAAGAAGAGGGAGTCAAGCTATTCTCCAAAGCACCCGAGGCTAGAACAAGAAGCAATGGGTGGGAACTAATCAAGGAGAGAAGCAACCTAGAACTGAGGAGAAATTTCCTGACAGTGAGAACAATTAATCAGTGGAACAGCTTCCCTCCAGAGGTTGTGGGTGCTTCATCACTGAAGGCTTTTTAAAAGAGATTGGACAGCCACTTGTCTGAAATGGTATAAGGTCTCTTGCTTGAGCAGGGGGCTGGACCAGAAGACCTCTGAGATCCCTTCCTACTCTGTTATTCTGTTCTGACCTCAATCCATTTGTTTCATTCCTCCTCTGAAGCAGTTCAGGTTGAATGATCCCACTCTTTGTTTGTCACTTTCTCTCCATCTTCCTCTGACTCATCTCTGCTGCCAGATACAAGTCAGCCCTATGTTACTTCTGCCCATGCTTCACTGAGTTGTACAGGCAATGTTTGTTTATGAGAGGAAAAAGACAAAATGCAAAATAACAAAAAGAAGAGCCGATGCATTTGTACAACCCAGCTCCCTCTATTGTAAAAACTGTCAAGGGCTCCCAAAGGACCTAACTGAAGGCCTGGGAGAACATCTAGTTTGCAGGCATATTGCTAAAAATGTAGTAGGGAAAGTGCTGAGAGTGGCAGGCCAAGCACCTTATATTTCTGCAAATAAGGGGGGGTGAAAGCAGAGACCTCACCCTGCCAACAAAAGTGTGTCTAGTCAAGGCTCTGGTTTTCCCAGCTGTAATGGATGGCTGTGAAAGTTGGACCATAAGGAAGGCTGAGCGACAAAGAATTGAGGCCTTTGAAGGTGGCCAAAGTCTTCAGGATCTGGCCTTCTAAAGAGCAGTCAGGGTTGATCTCCTCTAGGACTGACAGATTTGATCACCTTGCAGTCCAAGGGACTCACAGGAGTCTTCTCCAGCACCAGAGTTCAAAGGCCTCCATTCTTTGGCGATGAGCCTTTCTTATGGTCCAACTTTCACAGCCATACGTTGCAACTGGGAAAACCAGAGCCATGACTATACACACTTTTTTGGCAGGGTGATGGCTCTGCTTTTTAGGATGCTGTCTAGATTTGCCAATAGCAGTTAGACTAGCAATAGCAGTTAGACTTATATACCGCTTCATAGGGCTTTCAGCCCTCTCTAAGCGGTTTACAGAATCAGCATATTGCCCCCAACAACAATCCGGGTCCTCATTTTACCCACCTCGGAAGGATGGAAGGCTGAGTCAACCCTGAGCCGGTGAGATTTGAACAGCCGAACTGCAGAACTGCAGTCAGCTGAAGTAGCCTGCAGTGCTGCATTTAACCACTGCGCCACCTCGGCTCCTGCCAAGGCTATTATAGAGGGCCAAAGAGATCATCTTGAGGGAAATACTCAGAAGCTGTTTCAGAAACAACAAGGGCCAGGAAACATTCCTTAAACCTTTATAGCTTTCCTCCCCAGGAGCAAGCGTCTTTTAATTTCTTGGCTAGTCCCCATCTGTGATGATCTTGGAGCCCAGGAAAATAAAATCTGTCACTACCTCCATTTTTTTCTACAAAGGTCAATATTTCTTTTTATGTTTGCGGCTGAGCTAAAAATGACTCCTCTCTTTCTTAGCATTCCACCTTACCCATTGGATTTCCTCTTGGGCAGAAAGGCCACTGTAATCGCAGAGGGCAGCGTAGGTCTCTGAGAATCCACCTGTAAGCATGTAAAAGGTAAAGGTAAAGGTTCCCCTTGTATATATGTGCTAGTCGTTCCCAACTCTAGGGGGCGGGGCTCATCTCCATTTCAAAGCCGAAGAGCCAGTGCTGTCCGAAGACATCTCCGTGGTCATGTGGCCAGCATGACTAAACACTGAAGGCACATGGAACGCTGTTACCTTCCCACCAAAGATGGTTCTTATTTTTCTATTTTCATTTTTACATGCTTTCGAACTGCTAGGTTGGCAGAAGCTGGGACAAGTCATGGGAGCTCACTCCGTTATGCGGCGTTAGGGATTCGAACCGCCGAACTGCTGACCTTTCTGATTGACAAGCTCAGCGTCTTAGCCACTGCGTCCCCTTGTAAGCGTGAGGAGATGCTAAATATTATAGAAGATGGGGGAGGAGTTTGCCTAACTTTACAGAGAACCATCAATTAATCTAAAGATCCCAAAAATGACATTACACACAACTACAATTCGGTTGGAGCTGATGTTGCCTCAAGATCATTTGGGAGATAGATTCGGATCTCAGAGTCGCACTTCCTTAACAGGGTCATGAAAGGAACTTCCTCAGAGATTGCATTACAGGTAGTCCTTGACTTACAACAGTTTGTTTAGTGACTGTTCAAAGTTAGAATGGCCCTGAAAAATATGATTCATGACTGTTTCCGCCACTTATGGTCCTTGCAGCAGCCCCCATGGTCACATGATCAAAATTCAGCCGCTTGGCAACTGGTTCATACAGTATTTATGAGGGTTGCCATGCCCCGGGGTGGCGTGACTCACTTTTGTGACCTTCTGACAAGCAAAGTCAATGGGGAAGCCAGATCTGCTTAACAACCATGTTACTTAACCATTAGTACTGTATTTTTGGAGTATAAGACGCACCCTTTTCCCACAAAAAAGAGGCTGAAAATCAGGGTGCATTATATACACCAAATGCACCATTTTTGGTGTCCTGAAACCCCGCCCCCTTCACCAAAATGGCCCTGCAGAGCCTTTAGGAGGCTTCCAGAGTGCTCCTGGGAGATGGGGAGGGGGGAATTGAGCGAAAAAATGGGCCATTTTTTGTACCCCCCCAGCCCCCAGGAAGCACTCCATAAGTCTCCTAAAAGCTATGCATGCCCCCCCCTTTTTTTGGACAAAAAATGGGCCCATTTTTTGTGAGACACGGTACGTTTTTGGGAGGTCTGCAGAGTGCAAAAACTTTTTTTAAAAATTTGCCTCTTCAAAATCTTGATGCGTCTTATACTCCGAAAAATATGATAACTGTTACTGAACAGTTGCAATGATTCCCTTAACAGCAGTGGCAAGAAAGTCATAAAATCGGGCAAACCCCACTTAACAAATGTTTCACTTAGTAACATAAATTTGGGGCTCAATTCTGGTCATAAGTTGAGTATTTTGTATACTGTATTTTGGGCACTTGGGCGTCCTCTAGGCCAGTGTTTCTCAACCTTGGCAACTTGAAGATGTCTGGACTTCAAGTCCCAGAATTCCCCAGCCAGCGAATGCTGGCTGGGGAATTCTGGGACTTGAAGTCCAGACATCTTCAAGTTGCCAAGGTTGAGAAACACTGCTCTAGGCAATGGTGTTGTTACCGGCAAATCCTTTCAGCCCAGAACACCCTTCGGTTAGCTTTGTGGGTGCTTCTGACATGAATAGGGAGAGCCTAGGTCAAAAACAATTCTCCAATTGCTCCTTGTGGAATATTTCCCCCCTCATTAATTTTCATACAGCTGAATTACCGCAAGGACTTTCTTTCCATGCTTCTTCCAAGGAATTGGTCGTCCCTTGAATTCTCGCAAGCAGGCTGGGAGAAGCGTTCTGGAGGAGATCTCTTTAATATCAAGAGAGTGATTAAAATTAGCATGAAAGAAATAACTTTATTAAAGAAAAAGGGCCAAATACCATTTTATTTCAGGGACTTTTCCTTTTGAGAGAGGAGCTGGCTGGATAAGAGAAGCTTCCCATCTTTTTAAAAATATGGGTTTTTTTAAAAAAAATATTTCGATCCCTTCACAATGGCCTTGATATCAGAACATATAAATATTGTCATGAGTAATTAAAAAGCGAGCCCGTTCAGTCTTAGCCTTAGTCACAACATCTCAACCATCTCTTTTGAACAGATGTTTCTAAATTGGAGGAGAAAACTCCATCCTTCTTCCATCCTTCCAAGGTGGGTAAAATGAGGACCCAGATTCATGGGGGGAAGATGCTGACTCTGTAAACTGCTTAGAGAGGGCTGTAAAGCACTGTGAAATGATTTATAAGTCTAAGACAGGGGTCCTCAAACTATGGCCTATAAGCAGAATACAGCCCGCTGAAACCATTAATCTGGCCCGCACGCAGTAGTGAAATTCATTTTTTTTTTACTACCAGTTCTGTGGGCATAGCTTGGTGGGCATGGTGTGGCTTGGGAATGTGGCATGGGAAGGATACTGCAAAATCCCCATTCCCACCCCACTCTGGGGCTAGCCAGAGGTGGTATTCTCCGGTTCTCTGAAATACTCAAAATGTCTGCTACCAGTTCTCCAGAACCTGTCAGACCCTGCTGAATTTCACCCCCGCCCTGCCCTCATCACCCCACCTACCTGCTGGCCCCCACCCGCCTTCTGGAAGCCAAGGAGGCCAAAAATGGGATGTAGAGTCCCCGGGAGGTAAAAAACGGCCCCGTTTTGGGACGACAAAATGATTCTAGAGGCCAAGGAGGGAGCCAGCAGAGAGAGGAGAGAGAGGGAGAGGGAGAGGGAGAGGGAGAGGGAGGGAGGGAGGGAGGGAGGGAGGGAGAGAGAGAGAGAGAGAGAGAGGGAGGGAGGGAGAGAGAGAGAGAGAGAGAGAGAGAGAGAGAAACACACAAACAGAAGTCCCTCACCCCATCCACTCACCCCCAAGGCAGCCACATCCCTTCAGTAACCTGGCTTCCAACCCCAGGAGCATAACAAATTAAAGTTTAATTTGTTTGTATTGTTTAATGGACTGCTAAATTGGCCATGCACATCAAGTCACATGCCCACCTAGCCATGCCAGTCTGGTCCTCCAACAGGTTGAGGGACCCTGAATTGGCCCCCTCTTTAAAAAGTTTGAGGACTCCTGGTCTAAGTGCTATTGCTATCATCAGCTGAGGTGAAGAAGGATGCTGAGAGCTGTAATTCATCCAGATCTCGAAAGCCAGGGTATCAATGATCGTGCTTCATTCATTCAATAGTCATGCCTAGATCCCATCTTTAGTGGTTGTTATGTCTAGGGAGGTTCTCAATCATCCAGCCCATGGCTGTCCCAAAGGTTTTTGGTTTTGTTTTAAAAAAAAAAAAAAAAAAAAAAGCAACTGGACTTTCTTGTTTTTTTTTTCTTGAAAACATTTCACTTCTCATCCAAGAAGCTTCTTCATCCAAGAACTTCTCATCCAAGAAGTGTCAGGGTTCCAAAAAGCATCCAAAAGGAAATCAGAGTCCAAGGAAAAGCATTCCTCAAAGTTCCAATTTATTAAGAGAGCCATGTTGGCACCTATGGGAAAACCCAAATCTGAAAGCTTCCTGGTTTTCCCCACCCAGTTGAAAGTTCAAGATCTTGGCCCCACACCCACAAAGTCCATCACATGGTCCAATTTTCCACTGCCATCCTGGCAATTCCACCCATCCAGTTCCGATCACGTACAGAGGTGCAAAGACAAAGGATGACCTTGGCTTTCTAGAAAGAATGTTGTTATGGCTACATATCATCTAACTCCGTACAATCCCCTCTCCTATTTTCCCACAATAGAAAATGCATAGTAGAATAATAGAAAGTGTGGCAGGCCAAAGATCCAAAAGGAAAAATGGCTGCAGGCCTGACAAGAAGCTTCTGAAAAAGTTGTGAAGAAGGGGAAAAAAAAACCAGAGGAAGTCCAGTTGCCTTTGGGATATCTTTTCCGGTTTATCATCTCTGACAACTCCTTACCCAGGCGAGGATCCCGGGAAAACCTTTTTGAGTGACGTAATCATGTGGCTGACTGCTTGTTCCAGATTGTCCGATGACAGGAAGTCAAACTCAAAGGAAGAGGTATCCGCGTCTATGACAATCTGGACAAGATGGAAGAAACATGAGAAGGAGGTAGAGGTAGTTCTCGACTTACAACCGTTCGTTTTAGTGACTGTTCAAAGTCACACCACCTCTGAAAATTGTGACTTAGGACCAGTCCTTCTACTTGCAACTGCTGCAGCATCCTCACACAGTCACATAATTAAAATCCGGGTGCTTGGCAACCAACTTGTATTGATAATGGTTTGTCAACCCTGAAGCTGGCCTGACCGAAGCCATCTGAGAGCTTCAGTGTTGCCATACTAAAGCTGAAGGATGGGTGGAGGGGAATAGAGATAGCTGGGGATTTGTAGCCAAAACAAAATACTTTCTCTTGGGAACCAAGGACACACCTGGTCAGAGGAAGGGGGAGTGGTGTCACAGGGCAACCAGGCAGCTTCTTGATTGGATGATGTGACTAGTTGTTTGGGGATGGAGACAACTTTTATTTTAATTAGAGGAAAACCATGGGTCTTCATCTAATTTCCACCAGAACTGTGCCAATATTGTATGTATGTGTGTATGTATGTATTTTTAGAATTTAGAATTTATTTGTTATTTATAGGCCGCCCTTTTCCCTGAGGGGACTCAGGGCGGCTTACAGTTCATGGGAAGGGGGGTGCAAGATAAAACATAAGACAGTGCGTAAATAAAAATAAAACAATAAAACACAACTTTCATTCAGCATTCGGGTGGGGCGGATTAGTTATTTACATGCATGTATGCATGCATGTAAATAAAATGTGTGTGTGTGTGTGTGTGTGTGTGTGTGTGTGTTTCAGCATAACTCTGGAGCACCTCGAGCAATTTCAACCAAGCTTGGTACAGAGATGACTTACTTTCTGGAGAAAAATACTGTGGGGGTAAGACATCCCTACAACCCCTCGGGATGTGTGTTCTGTTAAGATGCAGCCTGTTGTGCCTTAAAATGGCTTCTACTGTACTGCGGTATAATAGCTCCTACTGTACAGCGCAGTGGAGTTGCCATAGTAACAACTTCACAGTACTCCACCAAGGGGCTCCCTCTGATAAGGGGGGAAAATCCAACTTTAGAAATTATGTTTGGTCCGGACATTTGCTACTATAAATAAATAAGTACCCGGGCAACGCCGGGCTTTCGGCTAGTATCCAATAAAACTATTCTTTGAAGAATCTACCTGCCTTGGAGTTTTGTTCATTATGGGTGTATTACTTGGAACCCTGACAATGATCTTCCCAGCCAGCTTCCTACGAGTCAACGAGGCAAACTGGGTTTAATGACCAATCCAGAACTCTCCAGCCCACATGGGGAGTTGAAATCCACACATTTTACAGTTGTTAAAAGTTGAGAAACACTGTCCTGGTGTTTCAAGGCAGTCTGGAAACAGCCGTCTCTTCCAAACACCAGGTGATTTCAGCCATTGCCGTCAACAAAATTAAACTAAGTCGATCATCACTTAGGTCCGTGATGGCAAACCTATGGCACGCTCTCTCTGAAGGCACATGGAGCTGTCACCAGATGCTCTTCTGGTTTCCAGAGCACACACCTGTGCCAGCCAGTTGGTCTTCCTGGGTGCTGGAATGCCAGAAAATGACCTGAAAATGGGCCAAATAATGGCCAAAACCCAGCAAAAAATCAAGCCATTTTTAGGGATATTTTCAAGCCATTTTTAGGGACAAAAACAGCCCCCCAAATGCCCAAAAAACAGATATGCACATGCTGGTCAGCTGGCCTTCAGATTTCCGGTGCTCCGGCATACGCACATGTGTTCCGGTTCGTGGCACGACTAAAGCGCGCCCGATTAAACCGCATCGCTGACGTCATCAGCAGGGCGACAACAGCGACCGCGGAGAAAGAAGGGCGCTTTAAATAGCGCTTTGAAAGCAAGCCGATTCAAGTTAAGGTAAGGGTTAGGGTTAGGGTTAGGGTTAGGTTTAGGGTTAGGTTTAGGGTTAGGTTAAGGGTTAGGGTTAGGGTTAGGTTTAGCGTTAGGTTAAGGGTTAGGTTTAGGGTTAGGTTTAGGTTAAGGGTTAGGTTTAGGGTTAGGTTTAGGATTAGGTTTAGGGGGGTTAGGTTTAGGTTTAGGGGTTAATTTTAGCTTTAGCGTTCACAGCGTGCTTTTTTCGTCGCACTGTGATGATGTCAGCTACGCGGTTTCGTCGAGCGCGCTTTAGTTGAATGCGGTTTTGTGGTGGAACCGTTCCGGTTTGGGCCCTTGGTGCCGAAAAGCTTTGCCATCACTGACTTAGGCTGTTTGTAAGGTAATGCTGTCTTCTTTTGTTTGGTTTCTTAATGAGGGGCAGGAATATAATTTTATTCTAAAAGGGACCGTTGTCCTTTCGCGGCTGGACATTTGCAATTTCAATGAGATTAGATCGACGGTTGAATGTCACGGCTCTTAAGAGGTCTGGGCATCCTGCCTCCTGGGCCTTTGGCTGCACTCCTCAGTTAGACCAATGCTTCCGTTTACTTCCTCTCCAGTGTCATGAAACTATTCCCATCCCCTCAATGTCTGTGCGTGCGTCATTGGTGTTCAGAAAGAAACCGAAGATGAGTGAACGATGCCGAAGACGTCAGGAGCAGCCAAGAAGGCTGCAATTTTTTTTTTATAAAAGTCTCGTAGCGTTGTAAGCAAAGATTTGAGGCCTGATTCAAGGCAAGTTCTTAAGACAATTTCTTTGGCACATTCGCCAAGGGAAAGAAAAGAGTTTCTCCAAGAAGATACCATAAACTCAACCGGCAGGGGTGGGAGAAAAGCATATGAGCCACGGTGGCCCAGTGGTGAGAGTGCAGGCTACTTCTGCCGGCTGCCTGCAGAAGTTCAAATCTAACCACGCTCAAAACTGACTCAGCCTTCCATCCTTCTGTGGGTCAAATGAGGACCCAAATTGTTGGGGGCAATAGGCTGACTCTGTAAACCGCTTAGAGAGGGCTATAAAAGCAGTATATAAGTCTGAGTGATGTTGCTATTGCTATATTTTATAGAGGAGGAAGCAGATCACACAGTCCAGAGGTGGGTTCCTACCAGTTCGCACCTATTCGGTAGAACCGGTTCATCAAATCTACCGAACCGGTTAGAAGAGGTTCCACCAGTGGACCCGGAAAGCAGGCCACACCTACAGAAGAGGTTCCAAAATTTTGGGAAATCCACCACTGGTCCTTGGATAGGATTATTCTACACTATCATGCTCATATTTATAAAACTCAGTGGCTCTGTGAAAGGTAAGGATGCCTACTGCGTTTGTGGTGCAATCAGAACATTGCGTGTGTTGAAGTTGTTTTAACGCAAACCAAAGGTGCCTTTTAAAAAACAAGTTTGCATCATATTCTTATGCATGCCAGTGCTGTGTGTGAGGTAATTTAAGGTGGTTCTGACAAGTGTCGTCGACATCTTCATATCCGGTCACATGGGCGGCAAGCCACTCCCATCCGGTCACATGGGCAGCAAGCCACTCCCACAAAGGAGGCCACACCCACAGAGTAGGTTCGAACAATTTTTGAAACCCACCACTGACACAGTCCATTCCTCAACCTCAATGTACCTTTCTAGCTTCTTTCATTTTGATCAATTGCACAGCTAGGAAGCTGAAGCTAACTTGGACCTGTAAAGAGAAACGCACAAGTGTTATTCTAGACTTGCTTTTGGCCGTAACGAGCAGATAGCTAAACACAAGGACAGGAAGCTCAAATACAAAGCCCAAATAAGGTATTGATGAAAGAAATGTCCTTCTGGGTTCGGCTCCAAGGGGGGAAAAAGACAGTGGAGACATGGAGGCTGCTTGGAAAGATGGTTTATTGTTGGACAGGGCCACATGGCTTGAGCCCTGAACAGAAAAGGTGATCACATGCTTCAATGTTGGTGGAGAAGAAGAGAAGGGCTGAAGGAGGGGCTTGCTAGGCTTTTTATAACCTGTTTAGTCCCACCTCTCTGTTTCCTGTTCCTGTGTAAGAAATGTATTCTGATTGGTTGTCAGACTCCCATGGGACCATGCAGGGGCAACTCTCTGGGCTGTGTTTTGAATCCAGGTTTAGTTGAGTTCTCAGATGCCATGTGGTCAGTTGAGTAAAGGGCCAATATTATCATGCTTTTACTCCCATCCCCCCTGGGGCTGCAGTGGAGAAGTCTTTATTATGTAAAAGGGACTAACCTTGGCCTTCTTAATGGCCCATTAACAGTGGGGATGGGCAGGAAGCTACAGGCAACTATTCTGTCTTTTAAAACATGTTTCTTTCTTTTCATATCCAGAGAAATATTCTGCCTTTTCAATATTTCCTAGGATATTTCATTTTTCTGGGAGAGGGCTGGGTGATAACTTCCCACAATCTGAAACCCACCCACTCCATTTTGTCAGCTGCCCAGAATCACATATGATTCTGCTTCATCAATAAAC